>NC_133150.1:7198988-7811726 GCF_048418815.1 Hemitrygon akajei | reverse complement strand
CATTGCATGAAGAATTGATTGCCATGAAATGCAGTTGTTTACCTTTTCTTGATGTACATTAAGCAATTGTTATATGCAGAGAGAAAGTGTATGCATGCATTCATACTTATTAATAATATACAGGTAAAGAAAAATAGAACTGAAAAAAGTGTTTAAATATCAAAAAGAAAAAATGTACACAAACTGATTCTAGCTGACGTTCTTTGAGAAAGAGAGCTATATGAACAAGACATCATTGATCTAATTATATGGCACACATTATATACTGTGCAAACACACTCAGTGGCCAGTTTATTAGGTACACCTGTACTCCTGCTCATTAAAGCAAATATCTAATCAGCTAATCATGTGGCAGCAACTCAATGCATAAAAGCATGCAGACATGGTCAGGAGGTTCTGTTGCTGTTCACAGCAAACATCAGAATGTAAAACAACTGTGATCTAAGTGATTTTAACCGTGGAATGATTGCTGGTTCCAGACAGGATGGTTTGAGTATCTCAGAAACTGATTTCCTCCTGTGATTTTGAAGCACAACAGAGTTTACAGAGAATGGTGCAAAAAAACAAAAAAAAAATCATCCAGTGAGTGGCAGTTCTGTGGGTGCAAACGCCTTGTTAATGAGTGAGGTCGGAGGAGAATGGCCAGACTGGTTCAAGCTGACAGGAAGGTGACAGTAACTCAAGTAACCACACGTTACAACAACGGTGCACAGAAGAGCATCACTGAATGCACGATACTTTGAATCTTGAAGTGGATGGGCTACAGCAGAAGAACACAAATATACACTCAGGTACAGAAAGTACGTAATATATAGCTGTATATATACAGCTGAATGTATATATACAGAGCTAAGTGGTCATTGAGAAAATTGAAGCTATATTGCTTGACTATAATTGAGCAGTTCAGGATCGATCAAAAGATGAATCCAAACAAAAGCATCAGGTTATATAGAGTTAATCATCCTGTTTCCTCCATTTTATCATTTCCTCTTTTTGCTCTCAATCTACATGCTAACCCAATCCCAATGCCAACCTATAGAGTGTTTCTTTCCCCTCATTTACATTGTACTTGAGCTCAACTCTCCACACTCCTCATGAAAGTGACTGCCAATTCACCATTTGACCAAATGCACCACAAATGAGCGGCAATAGAGTTGTAATAAATGACCATTAGGTCTAGTCATATTTACCAAAGAAGATGATTTTGAAAAACAAATCATCTCACTTTCAGGGGGTGGATACAAAGGCCACTCTTTCAAACTGGCACACCATGATGTAGAGTGTACTATCTCATGGTGAAGTCACATCTTCAGCAAATTCTATCTATTGAAAGCTGTCACCTCGTATAAAGTGAAATCAAGCAACATGGGAGAGAGCAGGGCTTTGCTTCCAGATGAGCTCGATGTCTTCTATGCTCACTTTGACCATTAGAATCATCCCCCGATTATCCTATAATCTCAATTTCTGAAGCTGACTTGCGGGCTGCCTCCATAGAAAGCATCAGGACTAGACCAGGTACATGGCCACATACCAAAGACTGTGCTGACCAACTGGCTGGTGTGCTCACTGAGATCTTTGAACTCTCACTTCTGCAGTGTGTGGTACTCACCTGCTCCAAGCAGGGTTCAATTATACCGGCGCCCAAGAAGAGCGTAGTGACCTGCCTGAATGACTATCACCCTTTGCATTTCCATCCACAGTGATGAACTCTTTTGAGAGGTTGGTTATGAAACATATTGGGTCCTGCCTGAGAGGTGACTTGGATCCACTCCAATTTGCCTACCGGAGCAACAGGTCCACAGCAGATACCATCTCATTAGCTCTTCACTCAACCTTGAAATATCTGCACAGCGAAGGTCCATACATCAGGATGCTCTTTATCAATTACAGCTCAGCATTCAATATCATCATCTCCTCAAAACTATTTGATCAGCTCCAAGACCTTGGCCTCAGTACCTCCTTGTGCAATTGGATCCTGGATTTCCTCACTTGTAGACCCCAGTCAGTTTGATTGGTAACAATATCTCCTCTATGGTCTCCATCAGCACAGGTGCACCACAGGGCTGTGTGCTTAGTCCCCTGCTCTACTCACTTTACACTTACGACTGTGAGACTAAGCACAGCTCCAATGCCATATTCGAGTTTGCTGACGCAACACCACCGTTATGTGCCAAATCAAAGGTGGTGATGAACAAACATACAGGAGGGAGATTGAAAATCTGGCTGAGTGGTGTCATAACAGCAGCCTCTCACACAATGTCAGCAAGACCAAGGAACTGATTATCGACCTCAGGAGAGGGAAGCCACAACCAGTGATCTCATTTTCAAGGACTCTTCATCTCATCATCTTGTGTTCCAATTATTTATTGCTGTTTGAACAGTTTGTTGCCTTCTGCACTCTGGTTGATCTTTCATTGATCCTGTTATAGTTACTATGCTGTAGATTTGCTGAGTATGCCCACAATAAAATGAATTTCAGGGTTGTATATGGTGACGTATATGTACTTTGATAATAAAATTTACTTTGAACTTTGAATTCTCCCAAATGCACTATCTCAGAAGTTGAGGCTGCAGATTCACTGGAACACTAGCATTCCCATTCAATTAACGCCATCTTGATTTGGACATTTATTTTGTTCCCTCGTTGCTGCCTGGTTAAAATCCTAGACCCATAGCTAACGGTGTTCTGGAGACATATTCACATAGATGACAATAGTTCAAAGAGCAGGCTCACCACAGACTTCTTCTGTATAAGAAGGATGATCAATAATGCTAATTTAAGGAAAATTAAGGAATCTATAGATCTGTGGTTAGTCCTGGGAAATGGTATTGAGATAAGAGATCAGTTATGATTTTATTTAATGGTGAAGCAGGAACAAGGGATGAATTAGACAATAGGTGCAGAAGTAGACCATTCGGCCCTTCGAGCCTGCACCGCCATTTTGAGATCATGGCTGATCAATTACTATCAATACCCGGTTCCTGCCTTGTCCCCATATCCCTTGATTCCCCTATCCATAAGATACCTATCTAGCTCCTTCTTGAAAGCATCCAGAGAATTGGCCTCCACTACCTTCCGAGGCAGTGCATTCCAGACCCCCACAACTCTCCGGGAGAAGAAGTTTTTCTTTGACCTACTCTGCTTCTGCACCTGATGTTATTATGTTCTTGTTGGCTGTGCCCTTGTTCAGGGAAAGATTTTTTTTAAATCCTGTGATCTTCAAGCCATGAAGCTTCTCATGTCTCCAAATCTGAACTGTTGTCTGCAACTTGGAGGCTTTTAAAATGTAAATTTGGGATGTGGCCGCTACTTTGCGATTTACTTTTTCCCCTCTTTCCAGTGTCGGTGGAGACCTGAAGCATGGGGTCTATGCCATTCACCTTGGTTTCTCAATAATTGAAAGAATACATGCAAGTAAGCCGATACTGGGTGTGATTATAAGGCTGTAGGGCAATGTCACAAACTATTAGTGGTGAATTCCAGTGTTGCTGTATAAGTGCACAGGGAGCTCAAAAGTTAATAGGCTCCACACAGCTCCAAAATAGGTGGTTTTATGCTGTTGAAAATTGGCTTAACTTGGAACAGTGCATCTCACAGTATCATACGTCCCAATGAGAGAATCACCCTTTGACTTTTCAGCAGGACATTTGGTACGTTATTTCAACACAAGACTCCAACATTCATGCAACAAAGTTATCAGGTTTTACAGATGTTTATTGGTCAGAAACTGCACTAAAGCATCAATCATATTCAAAATGCATTCTCAGCCAAATTGCTGCACGCAGCTCTGCGAACTCCACATATTGTTCAAACCCAAGACTGAACCATAGCCCAAAGAAGCATCACAGTCACCCACAGAGACTGGTGGAGAACAGGCTCATCACACTGATCTCTGCATTATTTATTACCTTGTCCATTCAGGGTTTTTAGGGAACTGCACTCCTAACTGAACTCCTCAGAGAAACAATGCCTACACTGGTTATAGTCCCACTAGGTGCTTGTTACCAAAATCTGTGTCCCTCCAAACGCTCACACGCGTGCCTGGGCTCCTCTCACAACTGAAGTCGATATCACCCAGATTCCTAATCCCAGGATCATTCCCGGTGCTGCTGCTGATATATGTCACATTTCATAGCTTGCCGCTCACGGCTGCATTAGAGTGAACCCCAGAAAAGAGAAGATTTCATTCACTTCTCCTTCGATCTACAGATTCAGGCAAACAGAGCTCAGAGACTTACTGCAATTTCATGCTTTCTAAAGTGCACATCTCATATACTACACTCACACTCACCTTCCTAGGAGCAGAGGATGACTTAATTCCTGTTGGTTTTGTGGGTTATGAGGTCGCTGTTGAACCTGCAGACTCTTCCACAATGGAATGCCTAATGGTCATTACAGTCCAGTTCACAACTCCCAAGTGTCCCTCAACAAGAATGGAGTAGATTTCCAATGTGCAGTTTGTGGTCGTGCCCCTCACCTTTCAGGATTTCCATCTTAGTTGGAAACCCTATATCAATGCTCCATCTGAGGCTAATGTGGTTTTGGCTCTGAGATTCTGCTGCCCTCACAAAATCCCCAGCATCGGCTTTTGCCTTCTATTGTGTGGCTGTACATAACAACGTTGGTATGTTCACAATGCAGAGGCTTGGGCACATGGAAAGGGTAGTGTTTATGAGTGAGGGACTGAAGGAGAGCTGCAGGCAATTTGACGGGGGGGAAAGGAATTTCCACTTCTGTTCTACCATAAGTACTGTCACAGTGCCAGGAGGACACCGTTTGCACAGCATGTGTTTCCAGCTTGCACAACTATTGTCATAGCCCGTCAAGCCACACTAAGGGGTCCTGCAACATGATGTCTCCTGCCTGTAGCCGCAGAGATGTTCTGAAGAGGAACAATTTGAAAGTCAGCTGTCTACTGGTTTAAGGTTAGCAAAGAATGGGGATTATGTCATAGAAGAGACAGAAATCTGCCCCTTCAGTTGCTGTATTCCCTTGGCGTTGCCAGTGCCCACAGAAGAATGAATCACTTCCAAAGGAGGTGTGAGATTCTTCTGCCTCTACAGCCTGTGCATAGAACTCCTCTGCATTCTCAGCTTTTCCTGGATCTGCTCAGAGCCCTCTCTTACAGGCTTCCAAGTCACCACTATTGACTGGACAATGAAACCGTAGCTTCCCTTTCTGTCTGCAGCTCACTGTGATCGCCTGTGATTTGTTGATTGAGAGCTGCAGAGACTGGTGTACAGACACAATGGGCTCTCCAACTTCTGAAATAGGCAGTGACTAAATGCCTACCTGCTCCTCAAAGGTAATTGTGATATCCTGGGGGGGGTGAGGGAAAGCAAGCTGTGGTGAGAACTTGCCTGCCCTGTGGGGAAAACCTGTAAGGAAAGAGAATCATTTTAGGTAATCCTGCAAAAATGAGCAGCCTAGCAGCCTAGATCATTCTACTATCAACTTCCAGAGATCTTTCAAGTTATGGTTTATTTCCTGCATCAGATGCTTATGCTGAAATTAATGACCTTAATTGACTGTTACTACTGGACACATTTGCAGCATTTTTAATGAAGGCTCATACCTCCTGTGATTGTCTTTATGTACCACACTGCAGCCTTAGTAAAGTGTTCTTCAAGTCTTTACCAAGTGTTCCCTGAACCAGCAATATGTATTAGAAGTATCCTTAGGTATTACTGCCTGCAATCATTGTGTAACAATGATATCTTAATATACATGAAATGGTTGTTAGGGCATTTTGGGGTTAAGACATAAAGCGAATATTGACTTCAGCAACCAACCTTCAGAGAACCTTGAACCAAGTTATTGGAAGACACCTCAGTTAGTGGAAGACTAGACAAAAACTGAATTAAATTCGGTATTTCTGTGTCTCTAGTATGGGTGTGAAGGAGGGAGGGGCATAAAAGTGGTGTGTAGTTCAAAGAAAGCATTGTCCTGACGAAGGGTCTCGGCCCGAAACGTCAACAGTGCTTCTCCCTATAGATGCTGCCTGGCCTGCTGTGTTCCACCAGCATTTTGTGTGTGTTGTTTGAATTTCCAGCATCTGCAGATTTCCTCGTGTTTGCATTGTAAATATGGATTTGTTTGAATTATCCTGAATTTTTATTTGATCTTTAGCACATTAAATCTCTCTCCCTCCCCCTCCTCCAAATGCTGTCAGTGTATTTGTGATATTTTGTTGAATAAAGAGACTGCTTCTTGTCTACCAGTGCTTCTCTCCGGTGACTTCATTCACGCAACAAGTGGTGTCCATAATGAATATATTTATGTTGGATTATATGCACGTAAAAATATGTGTAAGATTTGGAAAACCCAACAATGTGAAACAATTACCTTGACACATGTAATTGTTCTTGTCTGTGAAGGAAATAGTGTTCTCTGGATTTTGAAGTGTTGCAATGAATAAATATGTGACTCTGCCAGGGTGTCTGCTGGCACAAGTGCAGTTGATTTATACGTGTACATGTATTGGTCCATTGTTTCCTTCTAACTAATAGATTTTTTCCCCACTGAGGGCAGAGGTTTGATAAAGCCTGCCTGTAAGCCTCTTTTATGTGGGTGTCCTTCCCACCTGTGTCAAAGCAGAGAACTGTACAATGACAGAGAACGCAATACAGAGTCAGAGTCTGGACTTTGGCCTGCCTACTCCAGCAGTATCAATCTGTTCCCCCGATGTGAAGCCAGCTGACAACCTTTGCCCACAATAGGGAGCAATCGTTAAATGTTACTGAGTAGACAAGGAATTGTGGCCTTCTTGGATGATAATGTGGGCCAGTCATGGATTGGATGTGCAGGTACAATGCTTTCAGACAGGATGTGAGAAGGGCGAGGTAGTGGGGTGGTGAAAGCTCCGGGTGCGAGATCCAGCTTGTGTGTGGAAATGAGAATTAAAGAGTCATTCAGCATTCTTCAGTCCAACAGATCCGTACTGACCATCACATGCACATTTACATTAATACTCAAAATCTTTATGCAGATCCTACCACTCCAATACACACTGGGGTCAATTTAGTCACCAATTCACCTACCAATACACACAAAATTGGAATGTGGCCAAGAGACCAGAGCACCTGGTGGGGAACTTACATAGTCACAGAGAGAATGTGTAGACTCCCCAGAGGCAGCATTGGACTAAACCTACATCGATGGAGCTATGAGACAGCAGCTACAGCAGTTATGCCTCTACACTACTCCAAAGAGAGAAATCATGAGGGAGAGAGCAAGGAGAACGTGTGGAAATTGTTGGGTAATGGAATTGTTGGTGGGGACAGGAGAGTCACAGAGTTTCTCAAAGCAAGTTTGAGAACTGATATACCATAGTGAATTATGAACATTGCCCCATCTCATTGAGGGGACTTAGTGCCTCCTGAGCAATTCAGCGCCTGCATAACCAGTGTCAACCCCAACCTTCTGAATAGCCAGCTCCAGAATGCACAACCAACCAGCAAGGAATCCACACCCATTCCGCTGAGATCTCACAACCATTTCATTTGTGTCCTGTGACCACTATGTGGCTCATGAACTGGAAGGGGTGGCTTTTGTTGGAATTGTCAGAACTGTCCAGAGAATATTTCCTGGAGCAAGTTTAGTAACAGAGAAATAATGGTGCAGTTGGAAGTGCAAGAAAGACATGGAGAAAAGGAAAAGGTTGGAGAGAGATGCATAACAGCAAAGATGGGAAGAGAGAGGAAAGTCATGGGGGAAAGAAAGCGAACGATTGGGAGATAGAAGAAAGATGAGAGGAAAAGGCAGAGTCACAGGTACAAAAGCAGGGAAAGGACAAAGAAGTAAAGAGGGTATGGGTGAATGGTGACACAGGATAGAAGGAAATGAAGGAAACTGGAGAAATGCAATGCAGCAGAGACAGGGATGGAGATTAAAGCGTGTGAGAAAGGCGAATTGGCACAGTGAGCCAGGGAGCAAAGTGTGTGTATGCGCATATGTGTTTGTGTTTGCTTTTGTGAAAGTGAATATCTTGGCAGAGTTTGAAATCTAAATTAAGATGAGGGCAAAGGTTGGAGATGTAATAAGGAAGTCTTAATTACTGACATCACAGCTTGACAGATCTCACAATATATTTCTGGTAATTGTCTACTCTGCAAAAGATAGTATTTCTGATTAAGATTTCAGCAGTAACATCTCATCAGTAGCCATAAATTGTCTCCAGTTTAGTGATTATATTTTTTTAAAAGAATGAGCCAATCAACACCAATATTTTTGACAATATACCTTTCAATTCTCTCCCCCTCCCTTCTGCCGTTGACTCACTGAGAGGACGAGTGTTTCATTTACTGTTTCATTTGAACAAAAAAACCAAGCTCACTAAGATCATGCTAATAGCATTTCTACTGCATCCCCACTCACACAAGAGACATCTCCCCAGTGGCAAACAAAGAGTCTCCGGAATATTTTACCCGGAATGTGTTTGCATTATGTACACAAAGAGCACAAAGATCATATGGTATGATTTTTTAAAGAGTTATCAATTCAAATTACATTTGTCATATTCAGTAACGTTGCCTGCTGTCTTCAATGATGAAAATTGGTTAAAAGAATAAACGAGTTATTTGCTCTATTTTGTGCACTAGACTTTAGCGTATCAAGTCAGTGTGATACTTGGTTCAAGGGAGCTCCTTCCAGATCTTGTTCCATGCCTGTTTTGCTGATATAGGTACACTGCCCTCTAACCATGTTACACTTGTCTGCTGTGGGTGCCATCCTCACTGTATCTCCCTTGTGATGGCAGGTCTGTCGTACTTCTGTGGTAGTCACATGCATCCTCTTTTGTCATCTTCCAGTTATCTTCCTGCAACATCCCACAATTCTGTTTACCCTGTTCTATGAATTTGATGAAATATTTTTGGGTCAGCATGATGAATTCCTTTTCATAACTCCTTGGATTCACCAACTTCACAGAACATCTCCCAGACAGCTCCAGCATTATCTTAGCAGACGACTCACTGGTTTTAACTTCACATATTTGAGATTGATGGCTTACTTTGAGAAGACATTACAGAATCTCCTATGTCACGTTGAAATGCCATCAGGTGCCCTTGTATCAACCTTGGCGTGGGTATATTAAGTTGATATTCTTTTCACATAATTGACACTGTCTACACCAGCTATACTGGAACCAAATGGTATTTTGGATCTGCTCCTAAATCTGCCCTCCATTACTTTTATTGTCTACTTCATAGTGCACCATTTGTAGAAGTGATTTTGCAATCCATTCCATTATGCAGGAGGTTTCCTTTTCACTCACTCACATTGTCCTCTACATAACTCACAGAATTCTGCCACCTTGCCTGATCTTTCTCTCCCCTGTCTTTTCTCTCACTCTTCATCGCATGTTCTTTTCTCTATTGGCTGTTCAACTTTTCCAGTCTGGCTTTGGACAGCTCAGCTGCTTCGTAATGACCCTGTGCACTTTGTTAGAGTTCAGTCTGCCTCATAAAGCAGCTGCTCCCTCAGGATTCCACAAATAATCTCATGAGCATGTTCTTCAAACCTTCAAAACTGCAGTCATCTACCAACAACCTAAATTCTGGTAAGAAAATATCAAAGGATTCTCCCTGCTCCTGATTGGATGCAGAGAACTCATTGCAGCCAATGTTAATTTAATACAATCCCCAGGGTCCTACTTGAGAGCTTTATGGTGTGGTATCATTCTCTGATCTCATGGCCACTTGTGATACCACAACATCTTATCTTTAGTCTTTTCTGGTTTACACAATTGCCTTGATTGGACTGGCTACTGCCTGGAAATCCCACGTTGTGGGCCTCTCTACAATATCAATGACATACTCTCTCAAATCAATCACACAGCTTGCTATCTCTCAGCAACCAACCCCCTGTTACCTCACTCAGGAAAGATTGTTCTAAGTATGATATTCCTTTCCAGGCATCTGATCAACCAGCACTTCAGACACTATACGCCTAACATCTTTCTTTTGTTCCTTCATGAAGATACAGGAGGATATACATTTAATGGAACTAGCAAAGTTAGTTTATCAATGGAAGAACTTACTTTGTTCAAAACAGCTTTTCTATTTCTACCGATATCTTTTATAAACCTTACGATTCCAACGGTTGTCTTGACTATACCTCTTCCCACCGTGTCTCCTGTGAAGATGTTATTTCCTTGTCTCAGTTCTTTCATCTCTGCCACATCTGTTTCCAGGATGAGGCTTTCCTTTCTAGGACATCAGAGAAGTTCTCCTCCTTCAAAGAATGGGGTTTCCCTTCCTCCACCATTGATGTTGCCCTCACCAACATCTCCTCCATCTCCCAACATCCACGCTCACCACATCTTCTTGCCACCTTAGCAGGGACAGAGTTCCTCTTGTCCTCACCATGAGCCTCTGCATCCAACACATCATTCTCCACAACTCTGCATCTTCAATGGTATCCTACCGCTAAACTCATCTTTACCTCCCCTCTCCGGTTTCCGCAGGGATCGCTCCCTTTGTGATCCCCTTGTCCATTTGTCCTTCCCCACTATCTCCCTCCTGACACATATCACTGCAAGTGACAGAAATACTACACCTGCCCATTCACCTCCTCCCTCACCTCCATTCAGAGCCCCAAACAGTCCTTCCAGCTGAGACAGCAATTCACCGGCAAATCTCTCGGGATAGTCTACTGTATTGAGTGCTCCTGATGCAGCCTCCTCTACATTGATGAAACCCGATACAAATCAGGGGACCACTTTGTCGAACACCTTCATTCCATCCGCAATAAGTGGAATTTCCCAGCCAACCATTTTAATTCCGATCTCCAATCCCATTCCGACATGTCAGTCCATGAGGCTCCTCCTCTGCCTTGATGAGGCCACTCTCAGGGTGGAGGACCATCACCTCCTATTCCATCTGGGTAGCCTCCAACCCAAAGGCATGAACATCAAATTCTCCTTCTGGTAATTTTTTTCCTCCCCCTTCCCTCTTCTATTCCCTTCTCTGGCCTCTTTCCTCTTCTCCTCTCCTGTCCTGTGTCTCTCCACCTTCTCTTTCTCCCATGTTCCATTCTCTTCTCCTATCAGGTTCCTTCTCCTCCAGCCTTTGCCCTCATGCCTCCCAGCTTCTTACTTTATTTCACCCCCCAACTCCACCCGCCTGGCTTCACTTACCACCTTTGAACTTACCCTCCTTCTCCGCCCCCCACCATTTTATTCTGGCGCCTTCCTCCTTCCTTTCCATCCCGGTAAAGGGTCTCGGCCTCTTTATTCACTTCCATAGATACTGCCTGAGTTCCTCTGGCTTTTTGCATGTGTTGTCTGTTGTGTGCCTACTCTTACACAGGCAGGTAACCTCTTCTCAGAGAAAAACGAAGTCTCTGGAATATTCTGCTCTAAACATTGTTACAATCAGGCCGAGTGTTTAAAGTGGTATTAACCAATATCACATTGTTTTACACTCCCTAGTGGAACGATTCAATTTCTGGCCACACCTTTACTGAGCAGTGGGACTAGCAACAGAGCAGAATACTGTGACATCATGATTATGGTGGTCCAAATGCGGATGGGGGAGAGGAACTAGATAAAGAGGTCACAAAAAGTGACCAGCAGCTTTGAATAAGGAAGGAATGAAGGAATGAGGAAATACTTATTCCTTTACCACATCAATTGATCACTTATCCTCCCTCTACAAACATCAGTAGGGAATTCATATATATTCAAATTGGTAAGCTCGACACATTTTCATCGTGACCAATACCTGGAAATCTATTAGCTTAAGCAGCCAATTTCAGACATTTTTACACAAGGCAATGGTCTATAAGATGGAACAGGAGTTATTGTAGGAGTGGTATAAAATGGGCATTAGCAGACTACTGCACTTTATTAGCTCCATTCAATTCCCTACCTGTGACAGTGACTACATAGAGTGCCGCTAGTCTGATATTGCCCATTTACACCACTCTAACATTAACTCCAAAGTGGTTCATTGAATATACAGTGCTTTGGAACATGGGGAGATGGAAAGTTACATAGAAATGCAAGTCCCTCTTGCTCTTCATTAATACTGTATCAACGAAGAGACATCAATTGGGCAAGAAATGTTCACTGTGGTTGGTCCTGCTTTCGTAAGTCCAAAAACACTTTTGTAGTCAGCCAATCAATCCGAAATGTAAATCTAACTTTGTTAATTAAAAGCCTCATTGGCACAAGAAGAGGAGCTATCTTGCATAGTGAGAGTCCTTAATGATAGATGCCGCCTTCTTTTAATGAAACTACGAGTTTATTTTTGTACATTTCCTATTTTCTTTCTTTTTTTTGTCATTTTTTTTATTGAAGTTCATCATCAAACTAACATTTCCATAAGATGTATTTCAGACATTGTATACATATATCATATAATCATATATATCACAAATCTCCACAAATCTGGGGTATACACTTATAGAAAAGAGCAGAAAGAAAAAACAAGCAAAAGGAAAAAACTATGTACAAGTAGGGAGTGATCTTTTTTTTTTACAATAGATTCATTGATTTGTAAGAATAAAATCAGGCCTGTGAGGCATTATGTAGTTAAACCATTTTTCCCAGTATGAATCAAATTTCCTATTTTCTAACGATTTGTTTTACTATTATGAAGTCTCCAAGATTCGAGTATATTTATTATCAAAGAATATACAAACCTTGAGATTTGCTTGCTCACAGGTAGCCGGAAAGCAAGAAACCTGAAAGAACCCAATTAAAGAAAGGAATAAAAATAAAAGAGCAATACTTGATGTGCAAAAGAAAGAAAACAACAAGTTCATGCAAACAATTGAAGCGAACGACAGCATTCCGAACCAGATCCCAACCCCGGAGCATCCCGGAGTAGGCCCAAAGCCTCACTTATCAGCTCATCATATTAGCGGGCACGGAGCACAGCAGCCGGGGAAGTCTTCATAGCCTCAGCAACAAGGAGATGATCATCAGAGAACAAGTGAAATCGGTTCTTATCCCAACCAACAACCTATCTGTTCAGTCTATCTGGGCCGGCGTTTAGATTGACCCACAATGGAACAGTGAAAGGCTCCATGCCCTGGAGAGAGGAGTGAACATCATAGAGAGTGAGAGAAATCAGCTCTCATCTCCAGACTGTGCCAGCATTTAAATGGTCTAAATTTCACACTAAGACCCAGGCACTGCTGCTGTGAAAGGCTCTGGGCCTAGACCATGCTGTCCAGCAACTCACTCCCAACCCAGATTACATTACACAGCTGAAAGCCACTCTCAAGCATTATAAATCAGCTTGGCGCCCAGAGCAATTTAACCTTGCTCCTGGGCTACGTTTATCTTGCTAGTGAGAAATCAAAGTTACTTTTACCACTTTTGTAAATTCAGTTTGGACTTCTGTTCCATTTTGCAGGGTGCAAAGCTGCCACCCTCTCTCAGACTGACAGCCATTGACTCTGGGCTGCAGTAATACCAGTAAGCTGAATGTGATATTCTGCATCCCATCCTTGCAGGCAATAATTCGACCTAGGGATGTTCTGCTTTGTGACATTCCATTGACTGAATCACATTGCAGTCAGGAATGGTTGACTGATCGCCTTTTGTATGCTTGTATGGTTCTACAATTACTTTAGAAAGATGATTATTGATTGTGGCTGGGAGCTGGGGCCTGCTGTACAAGCCCCTGCAGTTTTACTAATAAGTTAAATAAATGCACTATTCACAGAGATTTCTCACCTGTCCTCCAACATACCCCGTGAATAAATATACTAAAAATGGAATTACAAGGGTGTTTATCATCATACACAGACACATACATACAAATGCATGCAAACATCATGATTAAGTATGGTTTTATTAACTATTTTGAATTCAAATAAGTACAATCAATGAAGCAAGCTTTCCCTGAGCCCAAAAACAACTTGAATTTGAGAATTTTCATACTGGTTTGATGAGGTTAATTTTTACATGTTTTATAGTACACATGTTGCATTTCACAATTTTTATGAAATATAATTTGGATAGAAAATACATCATTCTGCAATTAAAAAAAGTAAATTCCCCTCTGTACAACTGTGCAGATATAAAGTCTGAAATAGAATTAGTAGGATTCTGGATCTCCTTAGTGACACGTTCCCCCTTTTAATTCCAGCAAACTTCTTCATTGAGACTGAAATACTTGTGTCAAGCAAATGAGAGAGAGTTTCAGAGCAAACCAAAACTATCTTTTCTGCAATACTGCTGGAACTGGTAACCCAGTCCCTCTGATCTGATGGAATGTGGGTGGAGGTGAAGCCAGAAGACAGTTATGGAACTAAAACCCAGATCTAATTTCTCTTAAAGGACAACTCCACCCTACTGATAATTGTCGTTAAGCTGAGAGGTCATAGGCTACATTCGGAACTCATTGTCTGTGCTCAACTGAGCAGAGCTGCTGGTGTCAGAAATTCCAGGTATCTTGTCTGAGTTTTTCAGATTAGCGTGGTGCCATTTTTTCTATTCTTCTTCAAAGGTCTGTGAAGAGAATTACCTTGCATCACTTCCCGTGATACCACATTAGATGGAGTACATCCTTTGTAGAAACAAGAAATAGAACCTGATATCGCTCCTTGTCAAACACACAATCCAGGGAAGGGGGAAGGTCATCACACTTATATCCTGCAGTGTTAATATTGCAAACAAAATGAAAGTGTTCGTAGGACAAACACATTCTTACAAAGTCCAGCTTCACATTATGCAAAGAAAAGTTTAGAGGGTCTTTCAAATGGTGGTGAGAGATCAAATTCATGCTTTGCTCTTGGGCTTCATAATATGCTCCTAAACACTGACTAGAATAAGAATTGTTAACTTGCATCAACCTTTGTGATCTCCTGCTTTAAAAATTCTTACAATTTATGGCTAAAACTATGTAACCTACTGACTACACCAAATTGTACTGGATGCATCCTGGCTGCAGTCTGTACTTTAGTATGTATGTAATGCACTTCTATCAGTAGTTGAGATCTCTGAGACCTTTGCTTAGAATTTAAGCAATGGTGTTAATTTTCCAGACTGCATTCTCAAAGTTAAGAAATTTTTTTTAGAAACATGATCATTTGTTCAGTAGTTTCAAAGTGTTCAAGTCCTAATAGTTACCAATAACTTTGTAGGCACTGAAGGTGTTTATAAATAATATTAGCCATAAGAATTCTGATTAATATTGTTAAAATTAGGTAGGTGTTATTGCCCTTTAGTGGTTGTGATGAAATAGTTACTGTAATAACTGGACGCACGCACATTTATTGATCTAAGTTTATCATGTTAGATAAAAATTATACCAAGTTTGTGCAACAATAAACATTTGTTTCTTTTTTCAATATGCTGCCTTTTGTGTTTGAAGCCATTCTGAAAAGTCACCAGTGAGATTTATGCTAAGTGTCAAACATTGGCCCATAGATAGCCCTTTTCCTCTGAGTCCGAGGACTGAGCATTGAAATCCTACTCAAGACTGAAGCTTGAATCAACTGCCAATCCACTTGAGGGAATACTGTACTGTCAAAGGTGCCGCAAACCAAATTCCATTCTGCTACACCAACAAGACATCAAACAAGGTTGTGTACTTTGCCCCATATTCTACTCCTTGTACACTCACGACAGTGGGGTCAGACTTCCATTGGCAAGTTCGTAGCTGATACCACTGTAGTGAACCTTATCTCAAATAACTATGAGTTGGCATACAGAAAGAAGATAGAGAGCTTAGTAAATGGTGTCATGACCCCAATGTCAGCAAAACAGAAGAGCTGATCATTGACTTAAGGAAGGCAAGCAGTGTGTAAGCTCCAGTCTACATCAATAGAGCTGAAATTGAGAGGGTTGAGAGCTTCACATTCTTAGATGTGAATATCACCAACAGCCAGTCCTGGTCCAACCAAATTGATGACAAAGCCAAGGAAGTTCATTAATGCCTCTGCTTCCTCAGAGGCTAAAGAAATTTGGCACATCGCCATTAACCCTTAACAATTTATACCAATACACCATAGAAAGCATCCAACCTGGATGGATCATGGCTTGGTAAGGCAACTGCTCTGCCTGTGACAGCAAAAACTGCAGAGAGCTAGAGCTATGAACACAGCTCAGCACATCTAGAGAAACGTGATCCCCTCTCTAGATTTGACTATACTTATCACTGCCTCAGTAAAGCAACAATCATAATTAAAGACTCCACCCACCCTGAACATTCTCTCTTGTCTCCTCTCCCATTAGACTGAAGATGCAAAAGCCTTAAAGAATGTGCAAGGGCAGCTTCTATCCCGCTTTTATCAGACTATATTGAAGGTGGAATCTTGACCTCACAATCCACCTTATTTTGATCTCGCACCTTACTGTCCACCTGCACTGCACTTTGTAGTTTACATCTTATTCTTCATTCTTATGTTTCATCTTGTGCTACCTAACTGCACTGTGCAATGATTTGATCTGCATGGACAGTATGCAAAATGAACTTTTCATTGTTATCTCGGTACCTGTGACAATAATAAACCAATTCCAATTTCAATTACAAGCATTATCTGAAAACAATCAGGAAGTTCTTAGCAGCGACCCAACCAATATTTAATCCTCAATAACATTGCAAAAACAGATTGCCTGGTCAATATGACATAGTTTGCAGGAGATCGTTGGAGAGAACAGGTCATGGCACCTCTTGTGTTACAATGCTGACTACATAACAGAAGTATCAAAGGGTGTTACTGAGACCACCAATGCCTCTTTTAGAAATCCATCTGTATTCTTCAGATGGAGAACCCATAATTGGGAACACAGGGAAAGGACAGCCCAATTTCCAATTAATTTGTGTTTAATCAGGGAAAATATTAACCTCATGACGTTAGTTCAGGCCTAAAATCAGGAATCGCTGCCGAGGAAGTGGGAGAGATCGAAACTCAGGAATCGGGCATGTTGTGACTACTTATAATAAATGACATGAGAAACTTGAATATCTTGCATATAAAGAGGAAGGGAATAGTTTGCACACATTGTACACATGATAAGATGCAAGTAGCTGATAAAACAAAGTTTTAAGCTTTTGTTTAAAGTGTTTGAACATCAAGGTGCTCAAGATTGTATGAAAGCCTGAGAAATATCATATAGCATGCTCCAAGTCTTACAATTCTGTGGAATCAAATGTAGAAGCATAATGCGGTCCTGATGGTTCAATGAGTGTGAAATAATAGATGTATTTATATCCAGCTTCTCCACATTCAAGGTGTCTTTTCACAAATTCCCACTATCTAGATTTATAGTTAATGTTTGTCAAATTCTAACTGAATGTGAATTGGTTCAGTGAATTTCTGTATGATTCATTTCTGGGATTTGGGCATTTATTACATGAGCTTAAATAGCCTTGAGGACATGCAGTTCTTTTTGGCAAAGCTCCTACTGTAATTCTGCTGGGCAGGAATTGCTCAGATACGAAACCACTGAGCATGAAAAAATAGTGACACCTTTCAAAGTGAGAGTAGTGTGAGACTTTGGCAAAGAGTCATTGGTGCTTCATGGATTTGCAATGCTTTACCTAGGCGAGGAACCGCACAGATAAAATACACAGGAGACATAATGCCCCGCTGGAGAAATGGATGTTTTGGGTGATGGATGGGGTATTGAGCCAAGCTGATTGCTTCATCATGGGCGATGGCATTGAGTTTCTTGTGCAGTGTTAGAGTTGCACACGGGCTTGTGTATTCTCACATCCCCCTCACTTGGAATCACCTATCACCTGCCAACTTGCTCTCCTCCTTCTCCTCCCTACCTTCTTACTATGGCTTCTACCCACTTCCTTTCCCGTCCTGATGAAGGGTCTCAGTGAGAAATGTAAACGGTTTATTTCCCTCCAGAGATGTTGCCTGACTTGCTGAGTTCCTGCAGCAATTTGTGTGTGTTGTACATTCCACCACTCCTAACTCGTGCACTCTATATAGTGGAAAGGCTTTCAGGTGTCAGAAGTGCCACTTACCATAGGATACCCAACTTCTGACCTGGTCTTGTCACCATGGTATTGTTCCATTGTATCCATAGCACAGTAATCGTGGCTGACCTAGTTGAGTGTCTGTGCAATGGTGACCAGCCCGTAGGAGACTTCCTGCCATTGAATGTCAAGGTTAAGTGGTCTGACTCTTATGTTGTTCCCAAATGGAATTCAACATTATTTCATCGGCAAACAACCTAATTTGACCTTATAATGTAAAGATGGAGTAGCTCAAGATGGCTGCACTTATGCACTACCCTGAGGAACTCCTGCAGTAGAAAGTTTTTGTCTGGGATGATTAACCTCCAAGGATCACTATCAACTTTCTTTGTGCAAGATGTGCTCCTTGATGCCAAACTCCGTCAAGTGCTGCCTTGATGCTTTATCTCTGGAATTCAGCTCTTTGATCCATGCTTGGACTAAGGCTACGATCAGGTGCCAAGTGGATCTGGCATCATTTGATGAGTAAATGGCATTTGATCCCACCGCCAACATTCTCTAACACTTTTCTGATGATCAAGAGTAGAATGATAGGAAGGTAACTAGCTGGATTGCATGTGTCCTGTTTTTCATGGGACTGATATGAAGTTAACATATGCAAGTCCTTATCAATATCCCGAATCTAGCAACCTTCCTTTGGTGCCTTCCTCCAAGTTACATGTAATTCGTAAGAATTTAAAGACTTAGCTCTGATTGTATAACATACCACTTGTTTTACATGCCAAACAAATAAAAACTTGTTTACACCTCTTTGATCAAACTTGCATTCATATCTCCTTATGAGGTCTGGAGACAAAGCTTGTTTGATCCCTCTTTTTAGGAGCAGATTGGATGATTTAATACATTAAAGACTTTATATATACGCAAACTGCTGTTGTTGAAGTGTCAGGGATGACTTAAGACAGGCTATATTACTCTGACATCACACTCAAAAAAGCAACGGATGGATATTTTATATTTTTTTAATATAAAAACTGAAACATGTGTATCTATCATTGGGCTCTTGGCCTGCTTGCTTGAAGCTATTGAACAGATTAACTTTGTTCTCTTGTTTTGTATTAAAGTGGGTGTTCACATAAAATAAAAGCCCACATTCTGGGAATGGTATCAGCCATAATTGGATCAACATTTGTGTTAGAAGAACCGCCATTGCCTTTGGTCTCTTCGTGTGACATAACATTAAGCTCCAAGAGTACTGTAAAGTATATAATGTAAAGGCAAGGCATGCTGTAACACCAACGCCCCAAAACAACACAAACAGAAGTTCCAGCACACTGTAGTACGTTCATACTGAACATGAATGAACAAAGGAACATCGGTGACAACATATTAGGACACCATGCTAAATATCAGTAAGTCAAGGAAACTAAATACTCACTGCCAAAAATGAAGTTCAGTTTTCAAATATAGTTATCCCAGGAACTAAATTTACAGATGCATCCCACAGGGAGCTGAGAGTATCTAAGTACTGACGTACTTACAGCTTAAGTATCAACTAATCAGAAAGTCAACACACAGTGGTGCAGCTAATGAAGTTGCTGCCTCACTACAGCAGTGACCCAAGTTTGATCCTGGCTCTGGTGCCAACTGTGTGGATCGCACCACTTTCCTCCACATCCCAGGTTAGTCAGCTAATTGGCCCTACTGTTTAGCTGAATGGCAGAATGGGTGGGGTGGGGGGTGGTTGGTGAAGATTGAGATTTAATCAGTGTAAATGAGTGCTTGATGGGCAACACTGAGTTGCTGGACCAAAGGGCTTAGTTCTTTGCTGTATGACTTTATGATGTCCAATACTGTACCAACAAAATACCAAAATACTGGACAATGTGAGTAAGACAGAGTGGGATTGGGGGTGGAGTGGTGGTTAGTGGAGTCCAGTTTATTTCTGCTAAATTTTATTAAATAAGCCCACCCTTCCCAAAGGGGATTTGGTACACAGTGTCTTTCACAACCTCAGGATATTCCAGAAATCTATTTCTCAAGTTTTGCCACTGCTACAATCTAGTGATCATATTAATTAATTTGCAGAAATGATCTCACATACAGAAATTAAATAAAAGAACTGAGAACCTACTTCAGTAACTTTGGTTGAAAGGTAAAAATCAGCCAGGGTATCAGGGCTGATACCCTGAACTCCTTTATTCCTCTTTGCGTAAGACTGCAATAGGAGAGGGTATTATGCTTCAATGGGATTTGTTTGATAAGGAATTTTCCTTTGTCCTTTATTGAGAATTATTTTCTCACTGATATGGAACTTCAAACATATTTGTAAATTACTTTTAGTTTCTTGCTGTTGAACTTTGTAACCTATAACATACATCGATGATGCAAAAGGCCCGCAGTTAGACACATTAAATTAGTTCTATAGACATAACCATTCTCTAGATAAATCAGTTGTTACATTTTCTAAAACATTTCCACTAATAATAACTGTCATTGCAAAAAGGAATTGTAATGTTCGAAATTGTAGACCAGTTTCAATCAGGAGAAAAAAGCAAATGACACTGAATGCTTTGGTAGACAGTATTTGTTAAGAGCAAGGAAATTTTAGAATACACTGATCTATTTCCCTGAACTAGTTCATTTTACTTCTTTATGTTTGGTAAGAAACAATGGGAATGCATGGGAATGGGAATTTTGGGGATTGACAGCTTAAAAGCGGAAGAGTTAATTTCTAAATCTCTGGTAGTGTTGATGTGAAGTATATAGTTACAGCACTGATTGAAATCCTAATCAAGTGCTGGAGTATTCCAGGGTGAAATATGAGATGTACTGGTGAGTTCTTGGTCTTTCATTCTGAACCCAGATTCTACAAGTCGAAGTGGTGATATTATTATGTTTCAATACAGACCGCATTCTTTTATTGTAATGCCACAGGCCCATTTGTGTGCTCTGCACAGGGATGAGAAAGAAACCATTAGAAAGGCCGCACAATTAGATATGATCTGGACCAACGCGATTCAGATCAGAATACCATTGCATACAAAGATTTCTCTATTCCTTCAGTAATTATCTTAAATGCCAGTTAATTATCCAGACTACTTGAAATAATTTTTCTCACTCATCTTATCATAACCCATCCACTGTTGAATGTGCCAATCCTTAAGAATCACACCAAAAAGGATCCAATACAAAAATAATTATAGATTAAGAAATTCTGAAATGAAATACAACATGCTGGAAGTAATAGGTGGATCAGGCAGAGCGAGTGGATCGAGAAACAAAGGCAAATTCATATATTGAAAGTATGTGAGAGAGTGAGTGAGTGAGAGAGAGAGAGAGAGAGAGAGAGAGAGGGAGATTGATTGGTGGTTCCTTCCCCCTTCCCTCCTTACTTTCCATCTTAAAACCTGTTTACCCTGACCTTTCCCAGTCTATGATGAAAGATCTTTGACCTGAAATGTTAGCTCTGCTTCTCTTTCCCAAATATAATCCAACCATCTGAGTACTTCTAGCCTTTTCTGTTGTTAATTATAAATATCAATGTACATGTTGAATCGAGACATGAACTGTGAATTATTTCACAATAAAATAAACTTCATTGCTAACATATTCTGACGGTATTTGGTGCTCCTCTTGGGAGCATTCCACATCATGACTGGCACAGTAATCCTAACATGTGTGATTCCATTCCAGTTCTTGAGGCGTGCTTGAGAAAATACGCGGATCCAAGCAACACACATACAGTGCCGGAGGAACTCAGCAGGCCAGGCAGCATCTGTGGATAAGAGTACAGTCAACGTTTCGGGCAAACCAAGGAAGATCCATTCACCAGAAGTGGGATCTCCAAGTGGCCACCCATTTAAATCCCACTTCCCATTCCGACATGTCGGACCGTGGCCTCCTCCACTGTTGCGCTGAGGCCACTCTCTGGTCGGAGAAACAACACCTTATATTCAGTCTGGGTAGCCTCCAAACTGATGGCACGAACATCAATTTCTCAAACTTCCAGTAATGCTTCTCCCCCCCCACCCCCATCTTCACCATTCCCTTTCTCACCTTACCTCCTTGCCTCCCTCTGCTGGTCCTCCCCCCTTTTCTTTTTTCCATGGCTTCCGGCCCTCATCTATCAGACTACCCCCTTCTCCAGCCCTACATCTCTTTCACCAATCAGCTTCCCAGCTCTTTTCTTCATCCCGCCCCCTCCCGATTTCACCAATCACCTTGTGCTTCTCTCCCCTCCCCCCACCTTTAAATCTGCTCCTCAACTTTTTTTTTTCTCCTGTCCTGCTGAAGGATTTCAGCCTGAAACATCAACAATACTATTTCCCACAGATGCAGCCTGGCCTGCTAAGTTCCTCCAGCATTTTGTGTATGTTGCTTGAGACATGTTTCTTATTTTTAAAAGTATAATTTGATTACAGAAACATTATCTGCTCTAAGTCAATCCTTCAATTATCACTTTCTTACTGAAAAGATCCCCGAGCCCAGGAAATTTGCCGACCAGGAAAGATGACTTCCCCCAAATTTGGCAATGGAGACTTGCGGTATATCTGTAGGATCTGCTGTAAGTATCAGCTATTACTCAGATTTCTAAATGCAAATTGATTTGAAGTCTGCTTAAGATCAAACTATCAAAATTTAGGATCCATTTGTCCAAAAGTCCATCCAAGCATAGTGCATTGATACATCTGGAATTACACATTGCGTAAACAGGGCCTTTGGCTCACTGACCATTGAACACATCGATCTTATTTCTTTCCCCATGCATTCCCATCATCCCACCACAGACTCTACCACTAAGCCACACACAAGAAGCAATTTACAGTTGCCAATTAGCCTATGTCCTTTGGGATCTGGGAAGAAATCGGGAGGAAGCCCATTCAGTTACAGCAAGCTCTGACAAACTCAAAAAACATTGCACTGGAAGTGAGGGTTGAACTGAGGTTACTGGAGTGGTGTGTGAAGCAGCAGCTCTACGAGTTCTGCCACCTCTTGCTTTTGTACTCTTTCCCAAGCATTAACTAATTTGATCAAAATCAGGCTTTCTTTGAAGTTCACTTTGTTCATTAAAGAGCAACGAAGAGTCTCAGAAACACCTTGTTTCCCTGGAAACGTTCTTCCCACATTTGAAAGCAGTACCAGTCACACCCACCGAAGCACCACTAGCTATTTAATGTCTCTTATCCACATACTGTAGGTCTCTCCCGATCACAGGCTAGAGGCTGAAACCTCCAGTTAGTTGATTCTCAAATTGAACTGATTCAATGAAGTTCTATGCAGCAACACTGCCACCTGCTGTCAGATACTGTCCGGTTCTGTCCTCTCCCTGACTGAATAGGTGGTGTTCCACAACTGCAGTCAATAGATGTGCTTACGTGCACTTTGTAACTGCCTATCAAATAAAATGGACAAGGAAAAAGCTCATAGTACGAGGGGAAGTGCATTGGCTTGGATCGCATAGGCAATCAATTGGTTGTTTTATAGAATTACTTTTATATTGATATACAGTGGATTCCAGTTAATTGGCCTGTCGGTTAATCAGACCAGCCATTTATTTGGGGCAACTCTTAAAGAACAAAAACTAAATTGAGAAAATAGCCGGGATTTCCTTCTTTTAATTGGGACAGGAGACTTGCCGAACTGCTTCAGTCGAATGCACTTGTGTGACCGTTAGACACTGCACTGTCTAGAGCGATCAGTTTTTAAATAGCATCATTTGCATGTACTTGTCTTCAAAAAGCAGTGACTTTTGTTATTGATAGTTGTCAAGAAGTAGGCAGCAAGACAATTTGGAACTGTTTTGCTCACCGCACTTTGAATGCTACAATGAAAATGAAGATTTGGAAGATGCAATCACCTAAGGCTTTGTATGAAGGCAGTCTATCACCCGAACCAGGTGTCTGCACTCATTTTGTTCATTTACCGCCAAAAGAACACAACACTGCGTTAGTTCCTCCAGCGATAGGTATTAGGAACTGAGCTCAGTTTTATAATACAGTACTGTAGATGTATTGGTAGTGTTCTGAATTATTCTGTAATCCATTTAAATACATAAGTTGTTACTCAGTTAAACAGCAGTTTGTCTTTTTTATTCCTTTTAACTATTCCCATGAAACTACATCAAATTGGGGTAACCACTTAATTGGGCCAGAATGAACTGGTCCTGATGTGTCTCAATTAACTGGAATCCACTGTATGTTATGATTATTTTGTTTTTATTGTGTTCTTTATGCTTTTTGTGCTGCATCAGATCTGGAGTAACAATCATTTTGTTCTCCTTTACACTTGTGTACTGAAGAATGACAAGAAACAATCTTGAAGACAGAGTTGGAAGTGAAGAGGTCTTTTTCAGGCTGAAAGTATGTAACTAGTGCATTGTCCCATGAATCAACATTTGATTTATCTTAGAATAGATTTGCGATTTAGATTAATAACCTAGTGAAGTGGCCAGAACATAAGACGTTGGGGAGTGCTGCTGTCCGGAAAATGGGAAGAAGGGCATGTTGGGATAAAGATATTACGACACTGCAGCTGGATGTAAATGGGTTGAGTGAGCAGATGAAAACTAGGCAAATGGAGTTTAATGTAGGAAAGTGTGAAGTTATTGACTTTGATAGGAGGAATCTAAAGGTAGACACTTTTGCAAATGAAGAACAAATGCAGGTGAGTAAGGCATCTAGGTGTTCTTGTTCATAAATAACAGTAAATTTGCAGAAAGTGTATCAAATGGCGGGAAATGTAATTGGCATCCTGGCCTTATTGAAAGAAGACTGGAGGATAGAAATAGGGAAGTATTGTTGCAATTGTATTAGTGAAGTCACACTTTGTGTATTCTGCACTGTTTTGATCCCCTTATTTCCAAAAAGATATACTAGCTTTCAAGGTAGTCCAGAAGAGATCCACTGAGCTAATTCCTGGGATGAGGAGGTTGTCCTGTCACAAACAACTGAAGTAATTGTATCTGTATTCTTTGGGGTTTAGAAGAATGACAAATGATCTTAATGAAATGCATAAGATTCTGAGGGATCTGATGAGAGTAGAGGACTAGAATATAAAAGCAAGGATGTAATGCTGAGGCTTTATATGGCATTGGTCTTATATTCAGCAGTTAAAATATCATGAGAAGTTTTGGGACCCATAACTGCAGTGGATGTTGGCATTGGTGATCTCTGGGCTATAATCACTGGGGTTTAGAAGGATGAGGGAGGATTTCATTAAAATTAATCGAATATTGAAAGGCCTGGATACAGTGGAGAGGACGTTTCTAGTAGTGGGAGGGTCTAGCACCATTGGTCACAGCCTCAGACTACAAGGACGTCTCTTTAAAATAGAGATGAGGAAGAATTCCTTTAGCCAGAGGGTGGTTAATACTGTGGAATTCACTGCCACAAATGGCTGCAGAGGCCAAGTCATTTGGGCATATTTAAAGCAGAAGTTGATAGGTTATTTATTAGGGAGAGAATCAAGGTTATGGAGAGAAGGTAGGAGAATGAGGTTGAGAAGGAATATAAATCAGCCATGATCAAATTATGGAGTACACTCAATGGCCCAAATGGCCCAATTTTGGTACTATGTTTTAAGATCTTATGATGTTGAGATACATAGAACATAGAAACATAGAAAACCTACAGCACAATACAGGCCCTTCGGTCCACAATGCTGTGCCAAACATGTACTTTCTTTAGAAATTACCTAGGGTCACCCCTAGCCCTCTGTTTTTCTAAGCTCCATGTACCTATCCAGGAGTCTCTTAAAAGACCCCTTTCACAAATGAGAGAATCTTTTAATATTGGGGGTGATCATATAAAACAGGTCTGTAGGAAATTCAGTAGATGGTGAATTTCTGGAATTCTCTACCTTGTGGGGGAAGGGAGTGCTGTGGAGGCCAGATCATCATGAGTATTTATAGAGAAAGTAGATAAATGTAAAGTTTAGGGAATTGAGGGCATTGCAGAGTTGACACAGAGAAGTAAGCTTGGAGCAGATTAGCCTTGATAATATTGAATGTGGGAAGGTTTGAGGGGCTGACTCCATCTATTTTCTCATGCTCCGTTATCTTCACATTTCTGCTAACTTTATGTGATTCTCTGAATTACAGAACAAATGTTGGTTAAGTGTATTCTTTTCAGTCTGTTTGATGAAGCTGGAAAAGGGGAAATAATGAAAAATCGATACTACTTACATGGATTTGATAGAACAAACTTTAGATCCTTGTTAAAAAGTATTTGAGATGAGCCTTATTGCTTGTAACAGTAAATCAGAGAGTCTTAAAACTTTGAAGGAGATTGGTCAGCCAATTGTGTTTGTGCCAAATATTTCAAGGACCATTAATTAATTCCAGTCCACACATTCTTCATACTTTTTCCCCCCATTTATGTCTCCATCAAACTCCCTTCACAATATTTACCAACTTTATAGGCTAACTCTGGCCCTTCAGGGTACATACATTCCATAACTCACTGAGTTAAATAATCACTCTTCATTATCTGTCCCCCTCCTGCACCCCACTAGACTCATTTACCAATTACCTTAAAAATATAACAAAAATACAATTATCAGTTATTATTGCACAATTATTATCTGCACAAATACAATTACAATCCTAGGCAAATCAGTGGAAACATAACCTGCTGGACACAAAGGCAAGGACAAACTGGATTTGAATCTCATCCACAGTGGCCTCAGGAGCTATCATGTGAACTCAGCCTCTGCGTGAGATTTGCTCACTCTGAATCTGTGTGAGCTATAAATATTAATGCTCCTTTTCTCAATTCATTGTTCCTCCACTAACGTACAAGCCAGAGATACCTTTTCCTGCTGCATCCAAAGTTAAGGTTGAGTCAAGGAGAAAAATGCAGATCTATTGTTGGACTTTTCTTGGTTTTAATATTTACCTTCTAATATTACCTTCACAACATTCAATATCAGAAGTAGCAGAATTGAGTAAATCCTGAGTTTACTTCAGTAGACAATATCATGAGACAATAACAAAAATTGTTGCAGAAAAAATAGCTAATATATAACCATATAACCATATAACAATCACAGCACGGAAACAGGCCATTCCGGCCCTCCTAGTCCGTGCCGAACTCTTAATCTCACCTAGTCCCACCTACCCGCACTCAGCCCATAACCCTCCACTCCTTTCCTGTCCATATACCTATCCAATTTTACCTTAAATGACACAACTGAGCTGGCCTCTACTACTTCTACAGGAAGCTCATTCCACACAGCTATCACTCTCTGAGTAAAGAAATACCCCCTCGTGTTTCCCTTAAACTTTTGCCCCCTAACTCTCAAATCATGTCCTCTCGTTTGAATCTCCCCTACTCTCAATGGAAACAGCCTATTCACGTCAACTCTATCTATCCCTCTCAACATTTTAAATACCTCGATCAAATCCCCCCTCAACCTTCTACGCTCCAATGAATAGAGACCTAACTTGTTCAACCTTTCTCTGTAACTTAAGTGCTGAAACCCAGGTAACATCCTAGTAAATCGTCTCTGCACTCTCTCTAATTTATTGATATCTTTCCTATAATTCGGTGACCAGAACTGTACACAATATTCCAAATTTGGCCTTACCAATGCCTTGTACAATTTTAACATTACATCCCAACTTCTGTACTCAATGCTCTGATTTATAAAGGCCAGCGTTCCAAAAGCCTTCTTCACTACCCTATCTACATGAGAGTCCACCTTCAGGGAACTATGCACTGTTATTCCTAGATCTCTCTGTTCCACTGCATTCTTCAATGCCCTACCATTTACCCTGTATGTTCTATTTGGATTATTCCTGCCAAAATGTAGAACCTCACACTTCTCAGCATTAAACTCCATCTGCCAACGTTCAGCCCATTCTTCTAACCGGCATAAATCTCCCTGCAAGCTTTGAAAACCCACCTCATTATCCACAACACCTCCTACCTTAGTATCATCAGCATACTTACTAATCCAATTTACCACCCCATCATCCAGATCATTTATGTATATTACAAACAACATTGGGCCCAAAACAGATCCCTGAGGCACCCCGCTAGTCACCGGCCTCCATCCCGATAAACAATTATCCACCACTACTCTCTGGCATCTCCCATCTAGCCACTGTTGAATCCATTTTATTACTCCAGCATTAATACCTAACGACTGAACCTTCTTAACTAACCTTCCATGTGGAACTTTGTCAAAGGCCTTGCTGAAGTCCATATAGACTACATCCACTGCCTTACCCTCGTCAACATTCCTCGTAACTACTTCAAAAAATTCAATAAGGTTTGTCAAACATGACCTTCCACGCACAAATCCATGCTGGCTACTCCTAATCAGATCCTGTCTATCCAGATAATTATAAATACTATCTCTAAGAATACTTTCCATTAATTTACCCACCACTGATGTCAAACTGACAGGTCTATAATTGCCAGGCTTACTTCTAGAACCCTTTTTAAACAATGGAACCACATGAGCAATACGCCAATCCTCCGGCACAATCCCCGTTTCTAATGACATCTGAAAGATCTCCGTCAGAGCTCCTGCTATCTCTACACAAACTTCCCTCAAGGTCCTGGGGAATATCCGGTCAGGACCCGGAGATTTATCCACTTTTAAATTTCTTAAAAGCGCCAGTACTTCCACCTCTTTAATTGTCATAGGTTCCATAAATTCCTTACTTGTTTCCCACACCTTACACCATTCAATATCCTTCTCCTTAGTGAATACCGAAGAGAAGAAATCGTTCAAAATCTCTCCCATCTCCCTCGGCTCCACACGTAGCTGACCACCCTGATTCTCTAAGGGACCAATTTTATCCCTCACTATCCTCTTGCTTTTAATATAACTGTAGAAGCCTTTCGGATTTACTTCCACCTTATTTGCCAAACCAAACTCGTAACTTCTTTTAGCTTTTCTAATCTCTTTCTTAAGTTTCCTTTTACATTCTTTATATTCCTCGAGCAATTCCTTTACTCCATGCTGCCTATATCTATTGTAGACATCCCTCTTTTTTCGAACCAAGTTTCTAATATCCCTTGAAGACCATGGCGCTTTCAAACCTTTAACCTTTCCTTTCAACCGAACAGGAACATAAAGATTCTGTACCCTCATAATTTCACCCTTAAGTTACCTCCATTTCTCTATTACATCCTTCCCATAAAACAACTTGACCCAATCCACTCTCTCTAAATCCCTGCGCATCTCCTCAAAGTTAGCCTTTCTCCAATCAAAAATCTCAACTCTAGGTCCAGTCCTGTCCTTCTCCATAATTATATTGAAGCTAATGCTATTGTGATCACTGGACCCGAAGTGTTCCCCAACACATACATCTGTCAGCTGACCTATCGCATTCCCTAACAGGAGATCCAACACTGCCCCATCTCTAGTCGGTACTTCTATGTATTGTTGCAAAAAACTATCCTGCACACATTTCACAAACTGTGAAATCCAGCCCTTTTACAGAATGAGCTTCCCAATCTATGTGTGGAAAATTAAAATCTCCCACAATCACCACCTTGTGTTTACTACAAATATCTGCTATCTCCTTACACATTTGCTCTTCCAACTCACGCTCCCCATTAGGTGGCCTATAATACACTCCTATCAGTGTTACTACACCTTTCCCATTCCTCAATTTCTCTTAGTGACTGAGATAATCCAGAGGAAGGCATCTACTCTAGTTTCATTTCTTTACTTTACATTCTTTTTATATTATTTTAAATGATGACATAATCTTGATAATGCACTGTCTATTCTATTAACCAGCTGTAAAAAAAGTATTTTTCCAATGTTCTCCTCTTTGGATATTCAGATAGTCTACACCCCTATTCTAATTGATTTCCAAACCAGCCGTAATAAATTCCTTAATATCAACCTATCATCACTTAATAATTCTGAATCTAGCAATGTTGCAGTTATGAAATAAACTCGCAACCAGAAGTTGAAATTCAAATCCAACTGTGGCAAGTAAATTGAACATATTTGTGCCTTGTTGATTGGGTTCAGATGAACTATCCATTACCCTGGTGTATTGTACTAATGTTCTTCGGAGTAGAGAATCTGCGACTGTGTAACTCCAAACACAAATTGGAGCCTATAATACTCTTAAACACTCTCGGAGCAAACAGAGTTTTTATATGTCTTGTGTTGCTAGTTACATTCATAAAACGAGTCAAAAAAATACCAAACTCATCCATGACTTCTTAAAATTCTGGGATAAATATTGTGCTCAACAATTTCATATCATTATCACTGCTCACTTTTGCTTGGGTCAGCAGTTGAACAAAATATTTATTGGCCAGTGTCACACTGGCAGCTGAACACCCCACTATTAATGTCAATCACCTCAAAGCACTTGCAGTACATCTCCAAGTTATTCCAGGTCATCAATATGAAATGCAAACTGAAGGGCTCGGCCTGAAACATTGACTGTTTATTCCCTCTGAATAATGCTGCCTGACTTGCTGAATTCCTCCAGTTGATCAAAATTTCCAGCATCTGAAGTCGTTCTTGTGTTGGTCACTTCTAGCTGTAGCCTTAATCTGCTGCGTTTTCACAGGACCATCTGTTTGTATTCAGACTTCTGTCATCAGTATTATTCGACTTTTGTGCGAGTTAAGTAGCAGATGAAGTTGTCCAACTCTTTGTGTTTTTTGGAAGCATTGATCTTAAACTGATCATGTAACAACCAGGAATCACTACTTTTAAAAAACACACAGCAACAAATGTTACCGCATAGCGTATCTCACAATACGTGCTTGCACACCTTTATACAAGTAACCACTAAAATTCTTCAGTGGATAGTCGTATTTTTTTAAGTGGACTCCAACAATTTTCACAATATAAAATTAACTGTGCTTCCTCCATCCTTTTTCCTCCTCCTGATAGCTGCAGATCAATTTACAAGTATGCTTCTGGCCTTTCATTTCCACTGCTAACAATCCATGACAAGCATGGCTCCATATAATTTATAAAACCCCAGTGAGTAATGCTACAAGCCAGCCTATAATTAAACATCAAACTGTTACTTATTGCCATTTTCTATACCACATCTATGTGCGTAAAGCCTGAAGGCAGTGATGTTTTTGGAGAATTAAGAACTGTAAAACACCCAGGTCTGTGGAGTACACAATCATTGCATTTTATATACAAGTGATACAACATGGAAAAGTGATTATTTAAAAAAAAATCTTTGCCAGTTGACACCAAATAAATACCAAAATGTAAAACCTAATAGGCCATTTCCATCAAGTTGTTTCCTACTACATTATTATAGGCACTTTACCAATTGTCCAATTTTTTTTAAGGGAAACTGTGTAAAACTTCTTCCAAATTTCTAAGGTCTATCTCCCCAAGGTTACTCCTCCATGAGTTTGAAGAAGTTGGTTACTTTCCACGTACTCACATAGGGTTAGCAGCAGAGAAATAATATTAGTCCATAGAGTAATTAATTGTCACTGTCTACAACACTTCCTCTAATATTTTCAAGTTTACATTGGCCCAATTCTTTTTGAAAGAATGTGTTGATGAAGCCCATTCTTTTTGTAAAAGTCAAAAACATATATCTTCTCGATTTTTTTTGTGAGAAAGACCCTGTTGGAGTAGGGTGCAGATTGTTTTTTGTAATGTTTCTCCTAGTAGTTTAGCTTTCTTTATGCTTGCTTATATATTTAGATAATCACCCTTTATTATATCACTAATTTTTATTGCAACACCAACAAATTACATTCAATACAACCAGTTGCCGATTACATTTTGACTGTTTAACCCAGCCACCCAACCTTCATCACGATCCCCTCCACCCCTCATCCTCACCCTTCCCCCTCTCTACCTCTCTCTCTCTCCTCCCCCACCTCTCTCCCCTCCACCAACCAACAGACAGAGCATTCCTATTTTAACAGAAGATTTTTTAAGTTAGATATCAAATTTGTCCACATTAAGATTGTGTTTGGCCGTGCATCATTTAATCTTGCTGATGATAATTCCAGATAAGAAATGTCCAAGAAGCTCCGAAGCCAGTGAGTACTTGAAATATCATGAGGAGGTTTCCAACGCTGGATTACAACCTTCTTAACAGCGGTCAGGCCTGCCAGCCGGATTTTGCGTGTTTTTCCCATAAGGGAAAGGTGGGATTCATCATTTAGAAGATGTACAGCGGAGTCCATTGGTAATTGTACCCCCATTAGTTCTGTAAGAATACTGATAACCTTCCCCCAGAAACCAAACACCCCTGGACATTCCCATACAACATGTATAAAAGAGCCAACAGTTCTGTGGGGGCAAAATGAGCAATATGGGTCAAGATGTCTAATTCTCGGTGTTAGATATGCTCTATGACAAAATTTCAAGTGTATATACCGACGATTTGGGTTTTTCGAAGCACCGGCAGCATTATCCCAAATCGCATCCCAGTCTGAGTCTTGTCCCAATTCAGGTATGTCCCTATCCCAGGCTTTCATTCCTGATGGGGGCATATATTTCTGGGAGTTTAATTTATCATAGATATATGACACTATCTGTCTTGGAACACTCTGTATCCATCTTAAAATGGGGTGGTCCTTTAAACCTGACCCCTAGGGAACCCCGAGGCTTTACAAGCTGATCTTACTCTAAAGTAGAAGAAAAGCGAGTGTTTATCAATATTATATCGAGATACCAGTTCTTGAAAGCTAAGGAGAGTACTTGTCCCAGTAATATCTTGAAGAGTAGTAATACCTTTATCCTCCCAAGTTCTGTTAGTGAATGATTTCCTCCCAGACAGATTATGGCTCCATAGTGGAGATGATTTGCACCATACGCTTTTAAATTTTAGGAATTTTTCTGCTGCTCTAAACACTTGTAGTATATGGGTTAAATCGTACTTTTTGGTAGACATATCTATAAGGAGAAAGTCCTTCAACCTTATTGGTGCTATTAGCTCTTGTTCCATATTTTCCTCTGATGAAACTTCATCCTCCTCCATCCAATAGCTAAGACTTTTTAATACAAATGCCCAGTGATACAGTTTAAAATTTGGACATGCCAATCCCCCATCCGACTTTCTGAATTGTAGAGCTGACCACTTTATATTGGGTCGTTTACCGTTCCAAACATAGCATCGTAAGTAAGGAGTCCAGTTTTTGCCAATATCCTGCTGGAGGCGCAAGTGGGATCATTAATGCGGGGTAAGATGTTCATTTTAATGACCAATATACAGGCTGGGACTGATGCTGGCAGGTGTCTCCATCTATTAATATCTTCTATTTTTTTCCAAATTAAGGAGTAATTTGTTTTAGTCACAGACGATAGGGAAGTATTAACTTTAATACCCAAGTAGAGGACCTCATTTGTAACATTAATCTGGGGAGGGAGGACACCTTACTTTTATCTGTATTAATCAGCATCAGTGCTGATTTTGACAGATTAACTTCATATCCTGAAAAAAATCCAAATTGCTTCAGTGTTTTTAAAACATAGGGGAGAGTTGGTTGAACATTTGCCATATAACGCAACATTTGCGTCGTCCGCGTAAAGTGATATCGAATGTGATGTTGTACCTATTGTAATAGGGGAGATCTGAGGAGATTTTTGTTTTCTGTAAGATTTTAGTAACATCTGTAATAAATTGTGATTTTTTTGCCTGCAAAGCTGAAGTGTGACTCAGTGAGAACTCGTTAACAGATTTTTTAAATGAACTCATTCAGACCAGGTTGCAGAATAAAAGGAAAACACGTGCTCCAGTTCTTTTGCTACTTGGTTGCTTGACTGGCTTTCTGGTTCATGCCGATCCTGTCCTATGTCACTACAATGAACACATTTGTAGCTCATTCTAGATTTCCAATGAACCTTCAGACAACATCATTTCCAGATCTAACAGTGTCTTTCCATTTGTACATTTATAAGATGGCATAAATTGTGTGTGCTGCTCGGATTTCTAGCATCTGCAGATTTTCTCTTGTTTATAAAATGGCCCTATTGCTTATAAGGCAACCTTACAATGTCAAAAGTTAGGATCTATAAGTTTAAAAAGATAGATACTTTCTAATCCTACAACAAAGACCTTTATTCATACATTTGTTTGAAAGGCTTAACTTCTCCCTGAAGCATGGGTTTAAATTGATATCTTTGCTGAATTGGGAACAGAGCGCAATCAATATACATAATTTTAAACAACACACACAAAACACTGGTAGAACGCAGCAGGCCAGGCAGCATCTATAGGAAGAAGTACAGTTGACGCTTCGGGTCGAGACCCTTCATCAGGACTAACGGGAAAAGAGATAGTAAGAGATTTGAAAGTGGGAGGGGGAGGAGGAAATCCAAAATGATAGGACAAGACAGGAGGGGGAGGGGGAGGGGTGAAGCTAAGAGCTGGAAAGGTGATTGGCAAAAGGGATACAAGGCTGGTGAAGGGGGAGTATCATAGGACGGAAGGCCTTGGAAGAAAGAAAGGGGGAGGGGAGCACCAGAGGAAGATGTAGAACAGGCAAGGAGTTATTGTGAGAGGGAAAGAGAGAGAAAAAAATTTAAAAATTAATAATTAGGGATGGGGTAAGGAGGGGCATCAACGGAAGTTAGAGAAGTCAATGTTCATGCCATCAGGTTGGAGGCTACCCAGCCGGTATATAAGGTGTTGTTCCTCCAACCTGAGTTTGGATTCATTTTGACAGTAGAGGAGGCCATGGATAGACATATCAGAATGGGAATGGGACATGGAATTAAAATGAGTGGCCACTGGGAAATCCTGATACCTCTGGCAGACATAGTGTAGGTGTTCAGCGAAACGGTCTCCCAGTCTGCGTCAGGTCTCACCAATATATAAAAGGCCACACCGGGAGCACCGGACGCAGTATACCACACCACCCGACTCACAGGTGAAGTGTCGCCTCACCTGGAAGGACTGTCTGGGGCCCTGAATGGTGGTGAGGGAGGAAGTGTAAGGGCAGGTGTAGCACTTGTCCCGCTTACAAGGATAAGTGTCAGGAGGGAGATTGGTGGGAAGGGATGGGGGGGACGAGTGGACAAGGGAATCGCGTAGGGAGCAATCCCTGAGGAAAGCAGAAAGGGGGGGAGGGAAAGATGTGTTTGGTGGTGGGATCCCGTTGGAGGTGGCGTAAAATTACAGAGAATTATATGTTGGGCACAGAGGCTGGTGGGGTGGTAGGTGAGGACAAGGGGAACCCTATCCCGAGTGGGGTGGGGGGCGGATGGGGTGAGGGCAGATGTGCGTGAAATCGGAGAGATGCGTTTGAGAGCAGAGTTGATGTTGGAGGAAGGGAAGCCCCTTTGTTTAAAAAAGGAAGACATCTCCTTCATCCTGGAATCAAAAGCCTCATCCTGAGAGCAGATGCGGCAGAGACAGAGGAATTGTGAGAAGGGGATAGCATTTTTACAAGTAACAGGGTGGGAAGAGGAATAGTCCAGGTAGCTGTAAGAGTCCGTGGGCTTATAGCAGACATCAGCAGATAAGCTGTCTCCAGAGGTAGAGACAGAAAGATCAAGAAAAGGTGTCAGAAATGGACCAGGTAAATTTGAGGGCAGGGTGGAAGTTGGAGGCAAAGTTGATGAAATCAACAAGCTCAGCATGCGTGCAGGAAGCAGCACCAATGCAGTCAGCGATGTAGCGAAGGAAAAGAGGGGGACAGATACCAGTATAGGCTTGGAACATGGACTGTTCCACAAAGCCAACAAAAAGGCAGGCATAACTGGGATACATACGGGTGCCCATGGCTACACCTTTAGTTTGAAGGAAGTGGGAACTGGTTGGGACTGGAATCCAAAAAGAAGTGGAGAGCTTTGAGATCTTCCTCGTGGGGGATGGAGGTATATATGGACTGGACATCCATGGTGAAAATTAGATGATGGGGGCCAGGGAACTTGAAATCACTGAGAAAAATCCAGAGCATGAGAAGTATCACAAACATAGGTGGGAAGGGATTGAACAAGGGGGGATAAAACAGCATCAAGGAATGTTGTACCTATCTTCCTGATGCCTCGGAGAACATAACTGACTTAGGCCAGCACATTATGGAGAAGGTTAAGGAGATTAGGAAGGTGGGAGAACAGCTGGAAAACTTTAACAGTGGAGGATCTTGGTGGGAAGGAATATGGGGATGATTTTGTGGATGGGGAAGCTGGATCACACATGGAATTATAATAGTGGCCATGATATGTGTTTTAGGGTGTTGCACATGCGGAGCATTGAGGTTATTCTGTAGTCAGTTAATGAAGGAAGTTTTGTCTGGCCCTGAAGTCCCTATGGTACCCCAAATGGTAAGAGATAAATCTAGCAAGGAACACTGGTGGAGTGAAGCGAAAGACCCTTCCCCTATGGATATGAAACCCCTTACGAGGAAGAGGAGGAAATACCATAGGAGGAATATTGATCTAAAACATCAACAAGGAGGGAACTGTGGAAGAAAGTTTCAAGCATTATTACCGATTAGGGACCACAGGGTTAAGTCATTTCTGCCACAACAGCAGTACTGTCTGTTCTTGGTAAAATACCAACTAACTAACTGTACCTAGCTATAAGAAACTGGCTCGCATGCTCGCTTGTACTTTAAGAAGGATGGGGTATCTTGTTTGTCTTTGGAATCATTGTTCCGTAATCTGCCCTATCGCTGCTGGCAGAGTAACTCTTCAGCTGATTGGTGCTTTGGGTTATCACCCAGAACATGCTGTGAAATTTCTCTATTCTATTTGTGTGATTATGTGCTTCCTGTCACATAGATTTTGACTATAGAATATGAGTGTAATCTTTTAATAGTCTCAGATCTCCGCTTTTTAGGTGTCTGAGCTCTCCATGATATCATGCTACAATAAAGGCTTTCTGAAGCGACCTCCCTCCGGGTCCGAGTAATATTTTTCCACGACAGATTGACCCTGCAGGAATTGAGAGAAGGGGATGGCATTTACTTCCACCCTGCCCTCAAATTTACCTGGTCCATTTCCAACACCTCTCTATCTCTGGAGACAGCTTATCTACTGATGTCTACTGTAAGCCCACGGACTCTCACTACTACTTTTTTTCTCTCTTTCCCTCTCAGAATAACTCCTTGCCTGTTCTCCATCTTCCTCTGGTGCTCCCCTCTCCCTTTCTTTCTTTCAAGGCCTTCATCCTATGATACTCCCCCTTCTCCAGCCTTGTATCCCTTTTAACATACATAGAACATAGAATAGTACAACACAGTACAGGCCCTTCGGCCCACAATGTTGTGCTGACCCTTAAACCCTGCCTCCCATATATCCCTCCACCTTAAATTCCTCCATATACCAGTTTAGTAGTCTCTTAAATTTCACTAGTGTATCTCCCTCCGCTGACTCAGGCAGTGCATTCCACGCACCAACCACTCTCTGAGTGAAAAACCGTCCCCCTTGAACTTCCCACCCCTTACAAGCCATGTCCTCTTGTATTGAGCAGTGGTGTCTTGGGGAAGAGGCGCTGGCTGTCCACTCTGTCTATTCCTCTTAATATCTTGTACACCTCTATCATGTCTCCTCTCATCCTCCTTCTCTCCAAAGAGTAAAGCCCTAGCTCCCTTAATCTCTGATCGTAATCCATACTCTCTAAACCAGGCAGCATCCTGGTAAATCTCCTCTGTACCCTTTCCAATGCTTCCACATCCTTCCTATAGTGAGGCGACCAGAACTGGACACAGTACTCCAAGTGTGGCCTAACTAGACTCTTATAGAGCTGCATTATTACCTGGCGACTCTTAAACTCTGTCCCTCAACTTATGAAAGCTAACACCCCATAAGCTTTCTTAACTACCCTATCTACCTGTGAGGCAACTTTCAGGGATCTGTGGACATGTACCCCCAGATCCCTCTACTCCTCCACACTATCAAGTATCTTGCCATTTACTTTGTACTCTGCCTTGGAGTTTGTCCTTCCAAAGTGTACCACCTCACACTTCTCCGGGTTGAACTCCATCTGCCACTTCTCAGCCCACTTCTGCATCCTTTCTATGTCTCTCTGTAATCTTCGACAATCCTCTACACTATCCACAACACCACCAATCTTTGTGTTGTCTGCAAACTTGCTAACCCACCCTTCTACCCCCACATCCAGGTCGTTAATAAAAATCATGAGAAGTAGGGGTCCCAGAGCCAATCCTTGTGAGACACCACTAGTCACAACCCTCCAATCTGAATGTACTCCCTCCATCACGACCCTCTGCTTTCTGCAGGCAAGCCAATTCTGAATCGGCTTGGCCAAACTTCCCTGGATCCCATGCCTTCTGACTTTCTGAATAAGCCTACCGTGTGGTAGGCTTATTTTGCCAATCAACTTCCCAGCTCTTAGCTTCATCCCTCCCCCTCCTGTCTTCTATCATTTCGGGTCCACCCCTCCCACTTTTAAATCTCTTACTACCTCTTCTTTCCATTAGTCCTGACGAAGGGTCTCGGCCCGAAACATCGACTGTACTTCTTCCTATAGATGCTGCCTGGCCTGCTGTGTTCCACCAGCATTTCGTGTGTGTTGCTTGAATTCCCAGCATCTGCAGATTTCCTCGTGTTTGTGTATATAATTTTAAAGATTGCTTTTGTGTGTGTGTGTGAGTGTGTGTGTGTGTGTGTGTGTGTGTGTCTGTGTGTGTGTCTGTGTGTCTGTGTGTGTGTGTGTGTGAGTGTGTGTGTGTGTGTGTGTGTGTGTCTGTGTGTGTGTCTGTGTGTGTGTGTGTGTGTGTGTGTGTGTCTGTGTGTCTGTGTGTGTGTGTGTGTGTGTGTGAGTGTGTGTGTGTGTGTGTGTTTGTTTCTCTCATGGAGGGAGAAAGTCAGAGCATCCATCCTTAGAAATATTTTCTATTTTCTTGATAAAATATTTCAAATTTGAAAGTAAAAACTGCAAGGGAATAAAAGCTTATTCTGTGAAAGCTGTCCTTGTAACTTAATCCTCTTAGCCCAGGTATCATATCACCAGGTAAAATAAAACAAACAGCCGGAGAACCTCAGTGGGTCAGGCAGCAGATGAAAGGTCTTGACCCAGAAAATTGACTGTCCATTTTCCTTCACAGACGCTGCCCAACCTGCTGTTAATACTTTGCTCCAGCATCTAGCAACATCTGCAGTGTCGTGCAGTCCCCAAAAAACTGATTTGGGGAGAAAACCAGAGGGCTGTAAGATAGACGACAGGGTCAAATGTATGACAGTATGACAGAGACTGAAGGGGAATTAGGAAAATGATCAGACAGCATTAGGTGGACAGAGATGAGTGGTCAGGGAAATGATTTCAGGTTGGGGAGACTACAAGTTGGCCTGAAGCGGATGGCCCAATGATATCAGTGAGATGCTGGATGGTGTGGAGTGGAGTAGTAGGATACCCATTGCAAATACAACTCTATAGATGATATCATTTTGAAAACAAGTAGATAGTTCTGAGTGGCCAATAAATCAGAATGTATTCTACAGAATTTAGCTCAAGTGACACTAAAACCAGATATTATATTACAGATGCCTAGGTGACTCCATGCACCTGTGTATCATCAAATAACTGGCATACAAAGAGCATCAGCAACCTTTTCAAAAGAGTTGCATCACCATTGTTTGAAACTGTTACTTATGTACCAGAACTTACAGCTATTTGTTTAAATAAAAGCATCAAAAGATCATGTCATTAAAATGAAAAATATTTCCAAGTACTTGACTAAAAGGTAATCAAATATTGACCCATTCTGGGACAGTTAACCAAATGCTGAATGGGCTGGGTTTCTTCAGGGAGGAAGGAAAGATAAAGTGGTGATGAGATTAAGGAGGGAGTTCAGGTTCTTAGGACCTTGAAGGTAAGGATATGTTCAGCACAGATTTGAGGGCCGAAGGGCCTGTAGTGTGCTGTAGGTTTTCTATGGTCTAACCAGTATGGCTGGAATTTAGTTTGTAAGGATGGATAACTTGAGAGGGATACAGTGGCTCATCTGAAGACATGAGAGGGTGGACTTGGAGAAGGAGATCTACTAAAGATATTGGCTAACTTGATGGTTAAGAACAGCAGTATTCCTATGCAATATTTTTTCTTCAAATCTGCACATTCACTTTTGTTAATGTCGGCCTATTTGCAGTCCTGCTGAGTGTCTATTGAAAATTCATATGAATAGAGTATTTAAAATTTCCTTCATCTTCCTCATTGATTGCCCTAAACATCCATGCTGTGTCTGTCTGATCTGCACAATTGCTTCGTCGGAAATCAAATCATTAATTCTGTTGCTATAGCAGTGGGTTACTTGAATGGTAAATACCAAAAGCAGAAGTAGAAGACTACAATTGATGCATACAGCCATGGAAGCTCCATTGAAGGATGTCAACAGGCAGTCAACAATCAGAGTCCCTGGGCATCTTCAATACTTAATCAAGGTCAAGAACAATACAAGTAAATGAGGAATACTCAGGTGTTTACAAGTGACTTCATTCCAAACCGACACTCTCTCTTATCCAGGTCAGTGTCTGTATAATTTAGTTAGAAGCTATCGAAATGTGGCCAAGGACATTGGACCCAGCCAAAGCTGACCTGTGAGCGACAGCCATTTACTAAATCTATCCCAGTGCACCTAGTGTATGTCACTGGCACCTTCACTCCAATGTAGAACATTTTCCAGGTATATCCAGTCACTAAAAAAAAGTCTCAAAGCAAGCCAATTACAGATAATTTAATGTTCCATTGAATCCTTATTTATCACGCATTCTGTTCATACTAATTAGAATTTTAATACTGAGCTAGACTGGCAGAGAGACTCAGGCCATGAAACCTGATCGGATGTTTACAACAAAATCAATTACTAGCAGAGAGCAGTTACGGTAATTGCTGCTCCTGGGCACTCAGTGGTGCTCAGCTATTCCTTACCGTGATCCTTCTGCCAATAGACGGCAACAGTTGACCAGGACGCAAACCTCAATTGGATTCCTTCTTATGATGTTCTGCCTCCGCTCCAATTCTGTGGATGCTGCAGACCCTGCCACAGATGAGTAAAGTATGCTTGTGTGCGTGGGATGGTGGACATTTGGGGGCTGGTGCACTGGGCTCCTGTGTGCTCCCAGTGTCTCTACTCGATGATGTCAACAAGAACGTCTTGAATGCTCCTCCACTTTGTGTTGGCGTTGGCCAGGGATTACCAGCAGTCAATGGGAATATTACAGTTTTTACGGAAGCCCTGAGAACATCGTTGAATCATTTCCTGTACGATTCCTAGTAAATGCTTGCTGTGAAAAAGTTCAGAATAGTGGGACTGTTTTGGAGGTAGCCTGCGGTTGGGCAGACTGCCTCCAAAGTTTGCTTGTGGGAACCTGGAAGTCTTGGTCTAGGAGAAAACATAGACTTTGGTTCATTTATCTTGCCAGTGGGTAGGAGGATTTTTCAAGGAGAATATTGGTGGTATCCCTTCAGTGCTTTGATGTGCCTGAGGTAGGATATCCATGTCTCTGAAGTACGCTGGTAATCAGAGGATCGTTGCTGGCAAAAGATTTGAGGTCCAGATATTCAAACATTCTTTTCCTTCAGTATGCTAAAGGTTGTGCTGAAAGTGAATTTTATCATCAGTGTCTACGTTCACTGAGTGAGGGCGAGAGTAGCCTTTCTGTTCCTCAGACCTTCTCCACTGTTCAACAATATCATAATAAAGACACAGCAAACTGCAGATGCTGGAATCTTGACCCCAAATGTGGACAATTCCTTCCCCCCCCCCCCCCCATAGATGCCTCTCAACCCAGAGTTCCTTCAGCAGTTTGATTTTTAAACTGTTATCTATCTTTTAGTCAATGCTTATTTTCCCCTCTATTAACCCATTTTCTTGACTCCCTTAATTGTGATCCCGGTCTTAAATTAACACAACAACTGCCCTCCTGGGTTGAATTCCCAGGTTTCAGTATCCTCTGGGTCAGGGATTTCCAACCATTTTTTATGCCATGGACCCCTACCATGAACTTTTTTCTCATTTCAGTCCTAAATGACTAATCCTTTTTTCCAAGACTGTGACTCTTAGTTCTAGACTCCTCAGCAGGGGAAACGTCAAATCTGCACCCACGCCAACAAACCTTTAAAATCTTAGTACGTCTTAATAACCTGAACCACAGTGTTTATTTACACTACCATACTGAGATGTAGATATCTAGTGTGCCCAAAACTTTTGCACAGTACTGTAGTAACTTTATGTATTGCATTGCACTGTTGCCGCAGAAAAAACAAATTCCATGATATATGTGAGTGATGATAGTCCTGTTCCTGACATGGGTCTTTATGATGAACTGTGAGTGGGAAGGGGACAAGGAGGGAATCATGGTTGGGAAAAGGGAAGAGAACCAGAAGCACCAGAAAGACATTGCATGATGATCAATTGTTTGGAATCAATTGACCTTACCTGGAGTCTCAGGGCTGAGTGTGTATACATCCGCGTCACAGCCCCCCCCCCCCCCAGCACTCCTTCTATGCCACCTGTTCCATACCCCTCCCACAGCACTCCAACCTCGGCATTCCCAACATCCTTTTCTCCCCCACCAGATTTACAAACTTGCTCTCCATTTCACAGCACTGTGCGAAGGCCTCGGGCACCCTAGCTATATGTATGTGCCTAAGCCTTTTGCACAGGACTGTATACTCATCCTTTCTACGGCCACCTTCAAACTTTGCACCCTAGGGAGACCGAAAGCTAATGTACAATTTCATTTCATAGTGTGTCGCACCAGACAGTCAGCCATTCTTGTCTGGCGTGTGGTGTCAGGATTGGTCTCCTTTCAGATTAACCGGATCACGATATGAACGTTCCTGACTCGACCCTTGTTTTTTTTTTTACGAGGCCGAGGGGCTAGCTCGACGCTCAACCCAGCACGGATGTAAAGTGTGCCTGGTGGGGGCCAGCTGGGTTCGAGCTCGGAGCCTTCGCTTCCGAAGTGATGCCACTGCACCACCAGCCGGCTGAATGTATGACTAGGATGCATGATACACAAGCCAACCAGCTGTCCGCCAGTTTGGCTTTTAGAAGTGTTGATCCATTTGTTTTCTGGGCATATACATCATAGTGGCAGGGAGCATGGAACAACTGTTCCAAAACCTTCAGATCCTCTCATAGTTCAAACGTTTCAAAAAAATGAACTTTGGTGATCATTATAATGAAGGATGTTAGAGCAGGAAATGCAGACCTGGAAATTATAGACCTGTCAATCTAACATCTGAAATGGAGAAAATGCTTGGGGGGATTAAAAGGGTTGCTATCAAAGCTGATCTAAAGAGCACAAAGGCCGTCAAGAGTGGCTGCAAACTACCGAGAGGCAAAAGTTCATGCCTCACTAGTCTGATGGAATCCATTCAGGTCAGTTTTAATATTTATATATTTTTTCCCATTTTCTCCCCCAGAAGAGTGCATATTTGATCAGGGTTTGTGCAATTAATAGTAGATTAGCTGGCTATTATTTTCTATGGACAATTCTATTATCTCTGTTATGGCCACAATATTCTTCTAGAAAGATGGCAAAACGCTTGGACTTTGCAGCTTCTACAGGGTCAACCAAAGGTGTTATTGTCTCTTCTAAACATATTTTTTTTTACAATCGCAAGTCCCTGCTGGACATTAAGAACTTAAAGTACTGCAGGTCTGCCCCATCAGAGGGTTGCTCATTGGTGGAGGAACTGAAGGTGCTGGACAGTGCGAAGCGTGATGCACCCTGTGACAGAGAGGTGTCGATGCACAAAGGCAGTGTACTGTCTAACAGCAAGTCATTGTTTAGTCGCTTTACTTGTGATGGCAAGATCCTCTTGGACATTGGCGGCATGGAATGCTGCAAGTCCAATTCATTGGTTTATTGGCAAATAGCGGGGGCAGACATACTGAGGGCCAAGCCGTGGTGTTGTCTATTTGCTGGAGGAGGTATTGCAGTCACTGCCCTCCATCCGAGGTGGTGTGGCATGCTGCCCAGGCTGGAGTTGGTGCTGCATCTCCCTCCCACCCCCCGAGTTCGCTGGCAGAAGACAAGCTGTATTGTGTTTGACTGCCGACTGCTGCAACATTCATGGACTCAGGGATTTGGACTATATACTGTTTGTGTGACTATATTCTATTGTATGTGCTTGCTATCTTATATGTGCTCTACGTAGCTATGCTATGTGTGTCCATTGGTACTGGGTTTGGCACCTTGGCCCCAGACTAATGCTTTCATTTGGCTGTGATCATGGGTATTCCTGTATGATTGAATTCCTGTGTTCATGGGTATTCCTGTGTTCATGGGTATTCCTGTATGATTGAATTCCTGTATTCATGGGTATTCCTGTATGATTGAATTCCTGTGTTCATGGGTATTCCTGTATGATTGAATTCCTGTATTCATGGGTATTCCTGTATGATTGAATTTCTGTGTTCATGGGTATTCCTGTATGATTGAATTCCTGTATTCATGGGTATTCCTGTATGATTGAATTCCTGTGTTCATGGGTATTCCTGTATGATTGAATTCCTGTATTCCTGTATGATTGAATTCCTGTGTTCATGGGTATTCCTGTATGATTGAATTCCTGTATTCATGGGTATTCCTGTATGATTGAATTCCTGTATTCATGGGTATTCCTGTATGATTGAATTCCTGTGATCATGGGTATTCCTGTATGATTGAATTCCTGTATTCATGGGTATTCCTGTATGATTGAATTCCTGTGATCATGGGTATTCCTGTATGATTGAATTCCTGTGTTCATGGGTATTCCTGCATGATTTATTATCTGTATTCATGGGTATTCCTGTATGATTGAATTCCTGTATTCATGGGTATTCCTGTATGATTGAATTCCTGTATTCCTGTATGATTGAATTCCTGTGTTCATGGGTATTCCTGTGTTCATGGGTATTCCTGTATGATTGAATTCCTGTATTCATGGGTATTCCTGTATGATTGAATTCCTGTGATCATGGGTATTCCTGTATGATTGAATTCCTGTATTCATGGGTATTCCTGTATGATTGAATTCCTGTGATCATGGGTATTCCTGTATGATTGAATTCCTGTGTTCATGGGTATTCCTGCATGATTTATTATCTGTATTCATGGGTATTCCTGTATGATTGAATTCCTGTATTCATGGGTATTCCTGTATGATTGAATTCCTGTGTTCATGGGTATTCCTGTATGATTGAATTCCTGTATTCCTGTATGATTGAATTCCTGTGTTCATGGGTATTCCTGTATGATTGAATTCCTGTATTCATGGGTATTCCTGTATGATTGAATTCCTGTATTCCTGTATGATTGAATTCCTGTGTTCATGAGTATTCCTGTATGATTGAATTCCTGTATTCATGGGTATTCCTGTATGATTGAATTCCTGTGATCATGGGTATTCCTGTATGATTGAATTCCTGTATTCATGGGTATTCCTGTGTTCATGGGTATTCCTGAATGATTAAATTCCTGTATTCATGGGTATTCCTGTATGATTGAATTCCTGTGTTCATGGGTATTCCTGTATGATTGAATTCCTGTATTCATGGGTATTCCAGTATGATTGAATTCCTGTACTCATGGGTATTCCTGTATGATTGAATTCCTGTATTCATGGGTATTCCTGTATGATTGAATTCCTGTATTCCTGTATGATTGAATTCCTGTGTTCATGGGTATTCCTGTGTTCATGGGTATTCCTGTATGATTGAATTCCTGTATTCATGGGTATTCCTGTATGATTGAATTCCTGTGATCATGGGTATTCCTGTATGATTGAATTCCTGTATTCATGGGTATTCCTGTATGATTGAATTCCTGTGATCATGGGTATTCCTGTATGATTGAATTCCTGTGTTCATGGGTATTCCTGCATGATTTATTATCTGTATTCATGGGTATTCCTGTATGATTGAATTCCTGTATTCATGGGTATTCCTGTATGATTGAATTCCTGTGTTCATGGGTATTCCTGTATGATTGAATTCCTGTATTCCTGTATGATTGAATTCCTGTGTTCATGGGTATTCCTGTATGATTGAATTCCTGTATTCATGGGTATTCCTGTATGATTGAATTCCTGTATTCCTGTATGATTGAATTCCTGTGTTCATGAGTATTCCTGTATGATTGAATTCCTGTATTCATGGGTATTCCTGTATGATTGAATTCCTGTGATCATGGGTATTCCTGTATGATTGAATTCCTGTATTCATGGGTATTCCTGTGTTCATGGGTATTCCTGAATGAATAAATTCCTGTATTCATGGGTATTCCTGTATGATTGAATTCCTGTGTTCATGGGTATTCCTGTATGATTGAATTCCTGTATTCATGGGTATTCCAGTATGATTGAATTCCTGTACTCATGGGTATTCCTGTATGATTGAATTCCTGTATTCATGGGTATTCCTGTATGATTGAATTCCTGTGTTCATGGGTATTCCTGTGATCATGGGTATTCCTGTGATCATGGGTATTCCTGTATGATTGAATTCCTGTATTCATGGGTATTCCTGTATGATTGAATTCCTGTGTTCATGGGTATTCCTGTATGATTGAATTCCTGTATTCATGGGTATTCCAGTATGATTGAATTCCTGTACTCATGGGTATTCCTGTATGATTGAATTCCTGTATTCATGGGTATTCCTGTATGATTGAATTCCTGTGTTCATGGGTATTCCTGTGATCATGGGTATTCCTGTATGATTGAATTCCTGTATTCATGGGTATTCCTGTATGATTGAATTCCTGTGTTCATGGGTATTCCTGTATGATTGAATTCCTGTATTCATGGGTATTCCAGTATGATTGAATTCCTGTGATCATGGGTATTCCTGTATGATTGAATTCCTGTATTCCTGTATGATTGAATTCCTGTATTCATGGGTATTCCTGTATGATTGAATTCCTGTATTTCTGTATGATTGAATTCCTGTATTCCTGTATGATTGAATTCCTGTATTCATGGGTATTCCTGTATGAGTGAATTCCTGTATTCATGGGTATTCCTGTATGATTGAATTCCTGTATTTCTGTATGATTGAATTCCTGTATTCCTGTATGATTGAATTCCTGTATTCATGGGTATTCCTGTATGATTGAATTCCTGTATTTCTGTATGATTGAATTCCTGTATTCCTGTATGATTGAATTCCTGTATTCATGGGTATTCCTGTATGAGTGAATTCCTGAATTCATGGGTATTCCTGAATGATTGAATTCCTGTGTTCATGGGTATTCCTGCATGATTTATTATCTGTATTCATGGGTATTCCTGTATGATTGAATTCCTGTATTCATGGGTATTCCTGTATGAGTGAATTCCTGTATTCCTGCATGATTGAATTCCTGTATTCATGGGTATTCCTGTATGATTGAATTCCTGTATTCCTGTATGATTGAATATCTGTATTCATGGGTATTCCTGTATGATTGAATTCCTGTATTCCTGTATGAGTGAATTCCTGTATTCATGGGTATTCCTGTATGATTGAATTCCTGTATTCATGGGTATTCCTGTATGAGTGAATTCCTGTGTTCATGGGTATTCCTGCATGATTGAATTCCTGTGTTCATGGGTAGTCCTGTATGATTGAATTCCTGTATTCCTGTATGAGTGAATTCCTGTATTCCTGTATGATTGAATTCCTGTGTTCATGGGTATTCCTGCATGATTGAATTCCTGTATTCCTGTATAATTGAATTCTTGTGTTCATGGGTATTCCTACATGATTGAATTCCTGTATTCCTGTATAATTGAATTCCTGTGTTCATGGGTATTCCTGCATGATTGAATTCCTGTATTCCTGTATAATTGAATTCCTGTGTTCATGGGTATTCCTACATGATTGAATTCCTGTATTCCTGTATAATTGAATTCCTGTGTTCATGGGTATTCCTGCATGATTGAATTCCTGTATTCCTGTATAATTGAATTCCTGTGTTCATGGGTATTCCTGCATGATTGAATTCCTGTATTCCTGTATAATTGAATTCCTGTGTTCATGGGTATTCCTGCATGATTGAATTCCTGTATTCCTGTATGATTGAATTCCTGTATTCCTGCATGATTGAATTCCTGTATTCCTGTATGATTGAATTCCTGTATTCCTGTATGATTGAATTCCTGTATTCCTGGGTATTCACTCAGAAGGTCGTGAGAATATGGAACAAGCTCCCAGAACAAGTGATTCATGCAAGCTCAATTTGAACATTTAAGAGAAGTTTGGATAGGTACACGGACGGTAGGGGTATGGAGGGCTATGGTCCTGGTGCAGGTCGCTGGGAGTAGGTAGTTTAAATGGTTCTGCGTGAGCTAGATGGGCCAAATGGCCTGTTTCTAAGCTGTACTTTTCTATGGCTCTGACTCTAATGGACAACCTAATACTGGAGTTCATAGCGAACTACAGATGGGTTGAATAATGAAGATGTATAGTATATCGAGGCGTACTGGAATTTAGTTTGGTACTTATGGTATTGCTTTCTACTCCTGGAAAACTCTCCTTATGACTTATAATAGCTGGTGAATATCAGAAGCCATTTTTAGTCAAGTATGGGTTTCAGACAATTTTTTCCCTCTATCATTTTCTCCTAAATCAATGTTATTGCAACTTTTTGTAAATCTAAAATCTTTTGCCTCAAAGCAGATAATAGCATTTAACTGAAAAACTGATTGTTGAATGTGTGTGTATTTCTACAGTATTCTTAAAGTTCCTAAAATTGCTCTAAGTACTTCATGCATAATACCAGTAATTTATCGCTGTGAGGTCAAGAGTATAGGAACAATTTAAAAATCCGCGTACAACTCTCAGCAATTTAGAACTGAATACTTTTACAAAAACAGAATAAAATACATATGTATGTAGCATTCTAAACTGTTATTTTTGCTAAATGAAACTTAACTATTTCCTTCATTCTATAACTAGCTGTTCATACATGTTCCAAAGTGATTTTTCTCACTTAACTCTGACAAATAAAACATACAGTTGATGCAAAAGTTGCTGAAATGTCTGCATATTTACTGGTTTATTACAACATGGATTACTTTCTTCGATGATCATTGTTGGATTTATTCCAGCTGACTGGATGGCCAGATATTAGCTAAAATGCTAAACTCGAGAAGAATGCTAAACTCTGTGTCAAGTATAATTATCATGCTATACAGAATATGTCAGCAAGCAGTACAAGTAACTCTTTAGGAAATAGTTCACATATAATTCATACTTAGAAAACATCCAAACATTGAACATCAGCTTGACACCCTGCTGAAGCTAACAAGCTATGTCAGACCCTAAGTGCATGCCTTTATCCTGTGAACTCACAGAATTTACAAGGGATCTGCAACTTCAGCAGGACATAGACCCAAAGCTGACTTACCCCTCCACTTTTCTCAACCCCTGCACAGTCAAACTAAAATTTCAGTTGAACCACAATGGCCTTCAGCTGAATGTTATCCCCTCCACAAACTCCAGTGCCCTCTCCACTTGCCATTTTACTGCATGAGACAACACCATTCTATCTGACTCTGGGTTCGTGACACATTCCATCTTCAACATTAGAACTAGTCATTTCATAACAGTGTCCTCCTCTGCAACCCAGCTCCCCTACCACATCTGCTGCTGAAAATTTGCACCCATGTCCTTTTCAGATCATGTGTTCTAATGTTCTCCAGGATAACCTCCCACATTCCACTCTCCACAAATCTCAATTCTTCAAAAGTTGCTTTCCTTGTATATGACAGTCCTACCACAAATACGCAGCACACCAGTCCCTACTGGCCTGTTCCTGAAAAGATTGTAAATTTTAAGCATGCTCATGCTTGACAATTGATTTTCTTTAGTCTGAAATAAAAAAGAAAAGATATGATATTTGCAGTTTGAATAGTCCAACCAGATCATCCCTTCTACAAATACCACCTCTAAATTCACACGTCCATGTCCAAGTTTCAACCTTGCACTTCCATCTCTGCCGTATCCCAAATTAGCCTTAGTTCATAGAGAAGCTTTGTCCTATCCAACCTCCCACAGCCCCCCATCTTTTTCTAATTAGAATCATAGAGTGATACAGCATTGATAAAGGCCTTCAGGTTCCTTTCAAATCTTTCCTCTCTTTCTACGATGCTAATAATTAAAGTCATAAAAATTCTCTCCCTTTACAGAGACTTAGCCTTCTCCAACATTTCTTGGTCATATATTTTAGCTCGATGTCAGATTGACTCATAAGTTACACTTTACTCATTGAGCCAGAAGGATGTGGGCTTAAAGTCCATTTCAAATTTTTGAGCACATAATTTGGCTGTCATTTTAGCAAGGAAATGATATGCAGCACTATTGAAGTAGTATTCTTCCTATGACACTATCTACCCTCTAGCCTGAGCAACAATGATTCCCTGACACAGTTGAGAAAGAACAATAATGTGAAAATGATTTATGTGAGTCCCAACATGCTCCAGAACAAAATAACCAATCATGTAATAAATTATGCAAATACAGTAAATATGCTGAGAAACATAGTTAATATTTCATTTTGATAATAATTTCATAATTTCCAGCATTTTCTGCTTGTATTTTTGCTTTTACTGCATTTTAGTTTTTTTTTGCTATTTAATCATTAGTAAAGAATGTTTAATTTTACAATTGGAATCAAATCACTCACACACACACACACACACACACACACACACACACACACACACACACACACACACACACACACACACACACACACACACACACACACACACACACACACACACACACACACACACACACACACACACACACACACACCCATATCTGAAAATGCTTAAACTACTTGAATGAAGTTAAATGCAAGAAACACACACAAAATGCTGGAGGAACTCAGCAGGCAGCATCTATCGGAAAGAGTACAGCTGACCTTTTGGGCCGAAAAGTTTCATAATGGCTGATGTTAATGCCACCAGACGATAGTCATTTAGGTAGGCTACTTTCACCTTCTTTAGCACTGGATGATGGTTGCCACCTTGAAAACCGAGGGGACAATGGATTGTTTCAGCTGATGTTAAATATATCTGTCAACACCTCCAACAGTAGGGCTGTGGAGTCTTTCAGAAAACCGTCCGGTATAATTATCAGCTTTGCATGGGTTTACTTTGGCCAGGGTCTTCGTCACCTCAGCTTCAGCCTGACGGAGTGTCTGCTCCCCTGGGGGGAGGGGTGCCTTCTTCACCAGCACATAGTTCTGCATGTAGAATACATTCAGCCTCAGGGAGAGGCTCCTTCTTAAAGAGCTTAGAGCTAGAAGGGGACATGAAAGACTTGGCGATTAGGATTAAGGAAAACCCCAAGTTGTTCTACACATACCTGAAGAACAGGAAGATGTCTTCTTCTGCACATTAGTTGTTTGTCAGTTGGTGAGGCTGCACTTTTCATATTACATTCAGCTTTGGTCACCCTGCAATAGGAAAGATGGCATTAAGCTGTAAATAGTGTAGAGTAGAAGGATCTAGTGCTTTCCTGGTGTATATGACAAACTAATTCTTCTTGGGCTTCCAGGTGGGTACAACTAACTCAGTCCCTTGAATTCTGACAATGTCCTTGTAAACCTTTTCTACTGTTACGTACCCCGTAACTGGGTCACTCACCAGCAAAGATAGAGAGGTCCGTTGAAGTCTGATGGTACTATTTTTAACAGTATTTATTGATAAAAATACACAAAAATAATATCAATGCAAACATACAGATAATATACGTCGTCAATACTAAATCTAAAAGCGCGGGTATAATAATAATCAATAAGAAATAGCTCTATCGTTGTCCAGGGGATAATGTATTGTCCGATGGAAATAATAAAGTCACTCAAGTTCATGCAGGCTGCAGCCTTTGGTTGGAGAAAGACAGATTTTTAGAACTTGCCAGCTTTTCCTTTTTATGATGTCGATCCTTCAAAATGTCGTTGGTGGTGATCTCTTCTTTAGCTAAGCCATCTTCCGTGGTAAGGCCCCAATCCCGGCAACGGGAAAGGACACACGTGGGCCCTCCACCGGCTGTCGCTATTAAACGCTGTCACGAGATTTCTAGCGTTCTCTCCTGGTGCGTCTGAAGGGGTTGTTCCCCAGACCCTCTTTTATCCTTACTCACAGATGTCAATCAGGTTGGGATGATGCAATCCCTCAACCAGCCCCCTCTGCTCATTCCCTGAGGGCTTCCATGAATAGTACAGTACTCAATACACAATTCCGTCTCCAAGAGACAATGGCCGTTATCCGTGGCTTTGTATCGCGGAGGCCAGGACACATTCCAAACGTCTCTCTCTCATTTCCTGGGTCTCCTGACCTGAATTAATAGCGATCTTGTGATTCTCAAAAAGGAAGGGGCTACTTCCCTCAGAGTTGGGGCACAGTCGTAACACTACACTAATGTTATTATTTTACCTGCCTCAAACACTTCATCTGGCAGATGATTCCAAGTATTAACCTCCGAGTGAAAATGTTGCCCCTCAGGTTCCTCTTCCTCTTAGATCCATGCTCCAACCTTGGGGAAAAGACTGTGCATTCACTCTGTCTATGACCCTCCTTCTGAATCTTCTCCTATAACAACACATCATTCCTTAGATATGGGGCCCAGAACTGCTCACAATATTCCAAATGCAGTCTCGCCAATGCCTTATAAAGCCTCAACATTATACCCTCACTTTTTTCTTCTCATCCCCTGGAAATGAATGCTAACCTTCCTCATTACTGACTCAACCTGCAAGTTAATCTTCAGGGAATCCTCAGTCTACTAGGAATCCCAAGTCCACTTGCACCTTCAATTTCTGACTTTGCTCCTTGGGCCGGTGCTTGAATTACCACCCAGTCACTTCCAAGAGAGTCATAAATTGGTGATGACATGCAATTAATGTTCAGGAATTTGGGAGAATTTAATTATTGTATGAAATATTCTATTGCACATAATATTTGGCATTAATTTTAATTCTTTAAACATGGTAATTCATGTGTAAAGAATCTGATTGATCTATTTTCCACGGAATGATAAAGTGGTGGATATTGAATATTGTAAGCTCAAACATCCTTCTATCAAAATCAATGCTACATTCTTTCCAAGGCCAAAATATCCTTATTGGTTATAGTGCCAAAAACTGCCCACAATATTCCACCCAGGTTCAATTAGTTAACTATTATGCTGCCAAGTCCTACATGACAAGTTTTATGAGCTGAAGGTGCATATAAGAAAATAGTCAGAGATCAGCTATTATCTCGCTATGTGGTGGTATAATGGGAAGCACCTTAAATGATCTAACTCATTTCTTCTATTCCAATGTTCTTTATGACATCTCTAGAAATAAAAGAATGGATATTGAATGTTGCAAGAGGTGGCGAAATAAGACAATTCCCTAATCATTCCACTCTTAAAGGAGCACAATTCTTCAGAACTTCCAGATGAAAATGCATGCCATCTTATAGATTTTCTTTACATTTTCATAAGAAGGATTATTTTTAGTTTGATTTCAGAATCAGAATGCAGTGAAAACAAAGGTGATCAGTTAATTAGTATTTGCATGGGCACATTTTAAAGATTTCTTCAATAACCAAATATTAATTATTGTAATGCTTTTTAAGGTGAAGCGATTAGGTGTATTTAATTTTAGAGGCAATAATCTGCAGTGGTATAGGTACAACTCAATAAGCAGTTCATCTGATTGAGAAAAGATCTTCTAACTTCTAGTTCTGTATTGGAAGATTATTAGTTTCAAGTGTCTAGTTAACCTATCAAATTTCAGAGACCCAACCAGTCCCCTCCACCAAATCTCATTTAATTGAGTCAACTCATTCTCGTAATAACATTTCCTTCAAGCTGATTCACATTTTCCAGAGTAAAGGTGTGTCTGTTGAAATTCTTATGGGTATGATGAATAGTCTTGCTTGGGCCTCCTCCTCCAATTCTGTTTCCAGTATATCAATGGTTGTAAAGCACTCATTAAAAATTCAGAAGCTTCATTATCTTTGCTACCAATTTCCACCCTGCTCTTACTTTCATATGGCCCATCTCCAATTTCTTTCCTTCCCTTTTGGATCTCTCTGACTTCATTTCATGGGATAAGTTAGCAACAGATAAACAAGTCTTCCACATCAGTCTACTTGTTCCCCACACTACGTCCCGTAAAAACACCATTCTGTTATAACACTTTGCACACATCTGTTGCGGAGGTGATTTCCTTGTCCCTGAACATCAGCTACCATAGCAACACACACAAAATGCTGGAGTGTTATATACCCCTAGGTTTCATATTCTCTGTGGACTGTCATTTTAAAACACCGGGAGAATGAGACTGACTTTTGGACACTGTTTGAGCTGCTCCAGAGAGAGAGAGGTGGAGTTATTTGAGGGACAATCGATGTTATAGTTTCTCTGCAGCTTGTTTTGAATATACAAGGACACACAGTTAGAGTCAAGATGGATTCAGTCAATGGAAGACACCAGTGAGTTGGTCACTGGTTTAAACTTTCGGTAGCCCGAAAGGGTGAGTTGAGATCAATCCTGAGTTTTGATAAATGACTCTCACAAGTTTCTGCAACTAGAAGAAGTTTGCAGAGAAGAGGAGAGGAGAGGAGAGGAAGGTTTGAAACCTAGTGACAAAGAGTTCACTGTTTGGACTCTCTCTCTAGTAGCCCATGAGGGTGAGTTTGTTTCCATCTGACTATGAAGGTGTGATCTTCACTTAGTTAATCCACAGGAGTGGATTCTCTGGTGAGGGGAAAACCTTTGTGAATACCCTTTGTATTTACCCTTTGTCTGGGTGTGGTAGTTCACTGAAGAAAGGCACCCCTGTGGCATATCACTGCTGGAGTTATTTCATATGTCGTGGAACTGGATAAGTGGCTGTCGCATTGTGTGTGATTGGGGTAACCTTGTGGCATCTACTGGTGTGTCGACCCTTGCCTGGGTGGTGGTTCCCTGGAAGATGGTCCCCTTTGTGACAAGCTACTGCTGGTGACAATCCATACGTGGATTCTGTTTGACTATCCTGTGGTCACCACTTTGGGATGTCTCGTAGCTGAATTCGGGTGTGGTACCACTTGTGTTGAAAGGATATTCGTTGAAGATCATTGTCAGTGATACTTCGTGTGTGAAGTGGAACAACTTCGGAGATAAAACCTACTGCTATTGTTATTTTGTATTGCTGTCGTGGAATCTGTGGAGTATCGACGTAATTGCCTTCTGACAACACTCGCCTTTGGATTACAAACATCTCGCATTAACTAACCTGTGGTTGAACTGAATTTTCCTACCACACCATCGTAAGACTGGATCACTCACCACCTAAGCTTGAAGAAGTTTTGGGGATTTATATATTTACACCTATATATGCATAACACCGTTAACTCTTGATTTACCTGGTTTAAGTTACTATATGACGTAGTTACAAATAAAACAGTGTTTTGTTAATAGCAAAACCAGACTCTGGGTGTGTTCTACTGCTGCTGATACTGTTACAGGGTTATGTGTACGTGTCAGGAGGAACTCAGCAGGTCAGGCAGCATCTATGGAAGTGAATAAACAGTCAACATTTTGGGTAGCAAAGGAAGGGGAAGGCTGGGATAGGCTGCAGGCCTGGGAAGGAAGGGGAAGGCTGGGATAGGCTGCAGGCCTGGGAAGGAAGGGGAAGGCTGGGATAGGCTGCAGGCCTGGGAAGGAAGGGGAAGGCTGGGATAGGCTGCAGGCCTGGGAAGGAAGGGGAAGGCTGGGAAAGCAGACCCCTGGAAAACACCTCACTATTTCCCATTCCTCTAATCCCAGATCCCCCTCTCCCAAACAGAGTGAGGAGAAACATTCTCTTGCTCCTCTTTATGCCTGTCAAATTCAATAGATCACCGTCATTGCTGATAATAAAGTAGGATGCAATAATTAAAATAACTGGGCCCAGAACACACACACTGGTATGACTCAAGCGTTCTTTTTGTTTTACTTGTGCTTAAGCAGAACAGCATGGCCCCTGTCACCTAAACTCTTCTGAAGCTGGGACAGAAAACTGCTATTATTGTACAGAATTGGCCTATCAACTACAGAACCCCAGGGCACAGTTCATCTGGTCTGGGGGACTTACATAGGCAGTGGTTTCAGCTTTTTGAGCCCCTTCTCCCTTGTGATAGTAATGGCACTCAATTCACTTCCCTCACAGAACATAGAATATAGAATAGTACAGCACAGTACAGGCCCTTCGGCCCACAATGTTGTGCTGACCCTCAAACCCTGCCTCCCATATAACCCCCACCTTAAATTCCTCCATATACCTGTCTAGTAGTCTCTTAAACTTCACTAGTGTATCTGCCTCCACCACTGACTCAGGCAGTGCATTCCTCACACCAACCACTCTCTGAGTCAAAAACCTTCCTCTAATATCCCTCTTGAACTTCCCTCCCCTTACCTTAAAGCCATGTCCTCTTGTACTGAGCAGTGGTGCCCTGGGGAAGAGGCGCTGGCTGTCCATTCTGTCTATTCCTCTTAATATCTTGTACACCTCTATCATGTCTCCTCTCATCCTCCTCCTCTCCAGAGAGTAAAGCCCTAGCTCCCTTAATCTCTGATCATAATAATCATACCCTGACACAGTGAACAGATGAACACTTCAACAGTGAAGACTGTTGCAAAATACTCATTTAGTTCATCTGCCATCTCCTTATCCTCTGTTATTATTCCTCCGGCCTCATTTTCTAGCGGTCCGATAGCCAATTTCATCTCTTAATTTTTTTTAAAAAACAGAACGAGATTCAGTGTACCGGCTTTTGTTCAGGTTAAAAGGCTGAGCTGTCTGACCAGTACGGGAGGGAAATATAGAAAGTTGCCTCAGTTAAGTGCAAACGCCTAATTTTCGCGTGTTTTTTTTTTACCCAGATCGGGAAGAAAACACGTCACAGAAAAATTACACGCGGGCTTACAACGGGCAAAACTTAAATCGTACAAGTTCTGAAGTACAGTCTGGGAAAGGAGCATTTAAACTGCGTCGTGTACGGTTCTGGTGGCGGTGCAACTGTATTCGAAGTCGTCTTGGCCCAAAGGCATCTACGGGCCCAGTGACCAGGCAGACCGCACACAAAATACACAGTCTTTACCCCTACCATGTCCACCGTCCCACTTCCGTGCTTATTGGATCAAAGACCTGTACACCCCATACATTTCCAATTGTGTCATCTAAACAGCTGTGCTGTTCAAACCAAATATTACCGGTCACGTAAGCCATGTTTATGAAACAGGTAAGGTTTTCAGTGACATTGTAAGCAGAAGTTAATCTGGTAACGATCAGCCAGAATGTGGTCACTGTCAGCTTGGTTATAAATATAAAACAAAGCTACAAGTTAAAGCAACATTCAAATTGTATAGGACAGCTATCGCAATATTTTTAAAGCAATGTACAATATTGCCCGGAGTGTACAGTGGAGCCGCCCGGGAAGTCTCACACAAGTATCGTTCCCATTCCCCTTGACAGCTTCAATCCTTCACGTTGTAATTGCTTTTGGCAATATTGTAAAACACACAATTTTATTTAACTCTTCTCATCTCACACAAGTAACAGTGCATATTCTCCTGTAATCTAGGTTGCAATTTAATTACACTATCATTTATTAAAACAGGCGTCCCTGTCTCCACTGTTAATGCCGATAGTTTTGAAAACATTTACGCACGCGTTTTACGTATCTATTAACAACATTGTCTCCCGCCTGACCCTGTTTTTAAAGCCAATCTACAGTGCGAGGGAAACAATTTCTTGGGGCTCCTATTAGATCAGCTCTAGGGACATTTCCTTCATTCCCTCCGCACCCTTCCGCCTCCCGTAATGTTCTACAGGCAGGGCACCGGCTAACGCTGGGTGTACTCCAGGCGTCACTGGCCTGTTAAAACCGTGCCAGAGGAGGTCAGGGGTTTGCAACATCCTCAGACTCTAGTGCTGATTGTTTCTTTTCAGACACTGTGATAGTTTTATACTTTGCCACCTGGACTTATTTCCACTTGGCATGATTAACTTATTATTATTTAATTATTTATAGTTTGATATTGCTATATTTCTTCACTAGTCTTGTTTGGTGCGGCTGTAACGAAACCCAATTTCCCTTGGGGTCAATAAAGTATGTCTGTCTGCCTCTTCGTTGTGTTTATATCGATATGGAACAGTCACAGACCACCTGTGACTGAGAGTCTGTCACCGTTTCCTGTCTCCAACAGGTATGCCGACACTCAGTCCATTCCACGCATTTCAACATACTTAATACTATCTGGTAGAAACATGGGGGTCCTTTAGAGGACCGGGACAGGGGACTTTCACGCTACCATTCACGCACAGACACAGGCCCACACATCTCGGAATTCCTCTTCTTTTCTCGAATTTTCCTATGTTTCGTGCGGGACACGACCCGGACAACGGTAACTTTAAAATAAAAAGGCCGCAGCTTTCGTGTGTTGGCGACAAAGATGTTGGCGTACCTTGACTCCTCCGTACAGGAGGAGAGGTACGTTCCAGCTGCAGGTTCTAATTTCTTGTTCAGTCATGAACAGCTTACCATCTGCCACCGGGGCTGAATTCCTTTCTCCCGTATAACGGGTTAGCCATCTCGGGGGAACCTCCAAGTAACTTTCGTCGCTGATTATAAAATAAGATAAATAACTGGGCCCAGAACACCTGCGTTCCTTTTGTTTTACTAATGCTCAAGAACAGCATGGGTTCCGTCACCAATCTTCTTCTGAAGCCAGGCCGGAAAGCTGCTATTTTCATACGGAATTATCAGTTAGAGATATTGACCATTTGGTAAAATGTACATGTTCGAATTTTTTATTTGCAGGATCAATCACCACTCACAACAGATGTTAAAAGTCAATCGAAACTTCAAGCTGACAACCCACATACTTTGAAGTTAGTAAAGCAATTGTCCCTTAGTTGCTGGATGTGTTTAACACTTATGAATTCTGTCTTGTCTGTCTCTGGCATGCCCCCCCCCCCCATCCCCCAAGTTTTAGGCCAGGGAGATTTTTCTGGAAATGTCTCACTACGGAGGCCTCCTCACTCCTTTGTCTTGAGTACATACTGTACTGCGGTCACCTCAGCCCACCTCATCTGCACCAACCAGAGGCACCTCCACCAGTCTCACTCGATTACAACCGACCCCGGCTCTCCTTGCCCGGGCGGGTCTTCAACCCCTGCCTGACTGAAACTTGCACGCTAACTTTTGCAGTTTCCACAATCATCAATGGGATTCCGCAAACAGACAAATCGCCTCACTCTCCCATTAGCATTCAAAGGGGACGGTGACACTAACGATTTTCTGCTCTGTTGTTCCATCCCCATCAATCACTTCCCTGAAACCAGAGTGGCTCATGTCAGATAGAGGACAAGGGTAAATGTCCACGCTGAGGGCTCAGAATCTTCGAAACTCCATACCACTGATAGTTGAGAAGATGACCATTAAATATATTCAGGGCAGTGAATAACTTTTAAACAAGGGAGTGAATGAGCGCAGCGTGTCAGCAAGATCTCTGAGGACATAACCTGGTCCCGATATCTCAATGCAGCTATAGAGAAGGCATGACAGTGACTATACTCAATCAGGAGTTTGGAGCGATTTAGTATGTCAACAAAAACACTCAAAAACTTCTATAACTTCTCAGTAAGGGCCTCGGCTTTGTCCTCTTCGCCCACACCTCAGCGAATTCCGCGTACGCTGAACTCTTCTTCCGCCGGCTCCGTCTCCGAGCTTACTCCTTTGACAAGGACTCTCCTACCCCCACCGATGCCTCCTTCTCCCGTCTTCAACCCTCCTCCTCTTCATAGACACCCCGCTCTGGTCTTCTGCCTGCTCTGGATCTCTTTATTGCTAATTGCCGACGGGACATCAACCGTCTTGACTTCACCACACCCTGTTCCAATTCCAACTTCACTCCTTCCGAACGCTCTGCTCTCCGCTCCCTCCGCACCAATCCCAACCTCACTATAAAACCCGCTGATAAAGGGGGGAGCTGTTGTTGTCTGGCGTACTGACCTCTACCTGGCCGAGGCACAGCGACAACTCACTGATACCTCCTCTTATTTACCCCTTGATCATGACCCCACTAAGGAGCACCAGGCCATTGTCTCCTATACCATCACCAACCTTATCAGCTCTGGGGATCTCCCATCCACTGCCACCAACCTCATAGTTCCCACACCCTGCATTTCCCGTTTCTACCTCCTACCCAAGATCCACAAACCTGCCTGTCCAGGTAGACCCATTGTCTCAGCTTGCTCCTGCCCCACCGAACTCATTTCTGCATACCTTGACACTGTCTTATCCCCCCTTGTTCAATCTCTTCCCACCTATGTTCGTGACACCTTCTCATGCTTTGAATTTTTTCAATGATTTTAAGTTCCCCAGCCCCCACCACCTTATTTTCACCATGGACATCCAGTCCATGAAGGTCTCAAAGCTCTCCGCTTTTTGGATTCCTGACCTAACCAGTTCCCCTCTACCACCACTCTCCTCGATCTAGCGAAATTAGTCCTTACACTCAATAATTTCTCCTTTGGTTCCTCCCACTTCCTCCAAACCAAGGGTGGGTCCCAGCTATGCCTGCCATTTTGTTGGCTTTGTGGAACAGTCCATGTTCCAAGCCTATACGGGTATCTGTCCCCCTCTTTTCCTTCGCTACATCGACGACTGCATTGGTGCTGCCTCCTGCACGCATGCTGAGCTTGTTGACTTCATTAACTTTGTCTCCAACTTTCACCCTGCACTCAAATTTACCTGGTCCATTTCCGACACCTCCCTCCCCTTTCTTGATCTTTCTGTTTCCATCTCTGAAGACGGCCTATCTACTGATATCTACTATAAGCCTACAGACTCTCACAGATACCTGGACTATTCCTCTTCCCACCCTGTCTCTTGCAAAAATGCTATCCCCTTCTCACAATTCCTCCGTCTCCGCCGCATCTGCTCTCAGGATGAGGCTTTTCATTCCAGGACGAAGGAGATGTCTTCCTTTTTTAAACAAAGGGGCTTCCCTTCGTCCACCATCAACTCTGCTCTCAAACGCATCTCTCCCATTTCCCGCACATCTGCCCTCACCCCATCCACCCGCCACCCCACTCGGGATAGGGTTCCCCTTGTCCTTACCTACCACCCCACCAGCCTCCAGGTCCAACGTATAATTCTCCGTAACTTCCGCCACCTCCAACGGGATCCCACTACCAAACACATTTTTCCCTCCTCTCCCTTGCTGCTTTTCACAGGGATCGCTCCCTACGCAACTCCCTTGTCCACTAGTTCCCCCCATCCCTTCCCACCGATCTCCCTCCTGGCACTTATCCTTATAAACGGAACAAGTGCTACACCTGCCCTTACACTTCCTCCCTCACCACTATTCAGGGCCCCAGACAGTCCTTCCAGGTGAGGCGACACTTCACCTGTGAGTCGGCTGCTGTGGTATACTGCGTCCAGTGCTCTCGGTGTGGCCTTTTATATATTGGTGAGACCCGACGCAGACTGGGAGACCGTTTCGCTGAACACCTACGCTCTGTCCGCCAGAGAAACCAGGATCTCCCAGTGGCCACACATTTTAATTCCACGTCCCATTCCCATTCTGATATGTCTATCCATGGCCTCCTCTATTGTCAAGATGAATACACACTCAGGTTGGAGAAACAACACCTTATATACCGGCTGGGTAGCCTCCAACCTGATGGCATGAATATTGACTTCTCTAACTTCCGTTAATGCCCCTCCTCCCCTTCTTACCCCATCCCTGACATATTTAGCTGTTTGCCTGTTCTCCATCTCCCTCTGGTGCTCCCCCCCCCCTTTCTTTCTCCCTAGGTCTCCCGTCCTATGATCCTTTCCCTTCTCCAGCTCTGTATCACTTTCGCCAATCACCTTTCCAGCTCTCAGCTTCACCCCACCCCCTCCGGTCTTCTCCTAACATTTCACATTTCCCCCTCTCCCCACTACTTTCAAATCTCTTACTATCTTTCCTTTCGGTTAGTCCTGACGAAGGGTCTCGGCCCGAAACGTCAACAGTGCTTCTCCTTATAGATGCTGCCTGACCTGCTGTGTTCCACCAGCATTTTGTGTGTTGTTGTTGCAAAAACTTCTATAGTTGTACCACGGAGAGCATTCTGACAGGTTGCATCACTGTCTGGTATGGGGGGGGGGGGGGGGGGGCTACTGCACAGGACCGAAAGAAGCTGCTGAGGGTTGTAAATTTAGTCGGCTCCATCTTGGGTACTAGCCTACAAAGTACCCAGGACATCTTCAGGGAGCGGTGACTCAGAAAGGCAGCGTCCATTATTAAGGACCTCCAGCTCCCAGGGCATGCCCTTTTCTCACTGTTACCATCAGGTAGGAGGTACAGAAGCCTGAAGGCACACACTCAGCAATTCAGGAACAGTTTCTTCTCCTCTGCCATCCGATTCCTAAACGGATATTGAACCCATGGACACTACCTCACTTTTATTAATATGTATTATTTCTGTTTTGCGCGATTTTTAATCTATTCAATATAGGTATACTGTAATTGATTTACTTATTTATTTTTACTTTTTTCTTCTAGATTATGCATTGCATTGAACTGCTGCTGCTAAGTTAACAAATTTCACAATACATGCCGGTGATAATAAACCTGATTCTGATTCTGAGACAGTGGGCAGAGCTAATTCTGTAGAATGGAATATTCCAGCCCGGTTTTGTTTTACACTTTAGAACACCACTGCGCAGAACCAAGCCTTACCGCATAACTAGCCAGTTCCGAACTATTAATCTGCCTGGTCCCATTGACTTGCATGTGGACCATAGTCCTCATACCCCTCCCATCCATGTACCTATCCAAATTTATCTTAAATGTTGAGGTTGACCCCGCACTCACCACTTCCGCTGGCATCTTGTTTCACACTCTTACCACCCTCTGAGTGAGGAACTTCCCACTTTAAACATTTCACCTTTCTCCCTGAACCCACGAGCTCTAGTTCTAGATTCCTCCAACCCGCTTGCATTTATCCTTTCTCTATTACGAGAACTATCTAACCGCAAAGAGCTCCCGGAATTTAGCCACCTTCTAACTCTCCGGAGAAAGGAGCAGCAGGCGCGAATTCTTTAAGGATTCAGAACTGCCCCGCTAGTTGGCAATCATGTTTTGGCGCCAAGGATTCAGTATTTAAAGGGCACCTGACAGGCGCCTCAATGCTCAATCATAGTTCAACTGGAACCGAGGTCTGGTGTTTTGTTTGCGCTCAGTTCGCGTTCCAGCTTTATACCGTGTCTCGATCCTTACCTCGGCATTTGGGTCCCAACCATCTTTGGCAAGGTCTCTCATCACAGTATGGTTAAACCAACATGGACCCAGCGGGCCATCAGTCTTCCGTCCGCTGTCGCCAGTCACGGCGAGATGACCTCGAGAAAAAGCCTGGAGATTCAGGACCTCTATGTCGTCGTTCATCAGCTTTCACAAGGAGGAGGCCAGAGTCCCCCGCGAAAGCTAGTCGGTCGCTCTGCAGAGCCAGTACATCTTCCAAGGCCGCAGAGATTCCGTGGTGACCCGGGTTCTTACCGCGGCTTCCTCATCCAAGGTTCGTTAGTGTTCAAGCCCAGCCGTCCTGGTTCCTTTCTGAGCGCAAAGGTGGCCTTCTTTATCTCTACTCTGACTAGAAGTGCACTGGCCCTTCTGGTCCAGAAGGTCGGAGATTTCCTCTGATTCGGAGGAACTCAACGCCTTCAGGCGAAAGGTGTTTTAGCACCCCACCGGAGCCAGCTGGTCCTCCTGACAGACCGTGGAATTGCCAATGAGGTTAGGGGATCATGTGGAAGACTTTAGTTTCTACATTATCGACTCTTCACTCATCGCCCTGATCATCAAGTACCCTCGGCTGTCTCAGCATAACCCATCCGTGGACTGGAGGGCGGGGAGAATCATTGGTCATCGTAAGAGGTTATGCTTGTGGCATAGTGTTCTGACTCCAGACTCTCAACGATCAACAAGGGGGAAGCTTTCAGTGCGAGGTACTGTAATCTGAAACCTTCTGGAGGCCTCGTTCTGCCCTCAAAGCTGACCCTGTCTAGTCGGGACTGTGCGAGTCCCGCTCCTGTCTAGTCGGGACCGTGCGAGTCCCGATCCTGTCTAGTCGGGACCGTGCGAGTCCCGATCCTGTCTAGTCGGGACCGTGCGAGTCCCGATCCTGTCTAGTCGGGACCGTGCGAGTCCCGCTCCTGTCTAGTCGGGACCGTGCGAGTCCCGCTCCTGTCTAGTCGGGACTGTGCGAGTCCCGACCCTGTCTAGTCGGCACCGCACGGGAACTTTCACCTGAGGATAAGGAGTCCAGTGTACCTGGGGAGGACACTCGGCGGACAGTCGAACCACCTCTGCCACCTAAGAAGCCTCGGTAGTCCCCCTGAAGGAGGGTTCGGAAGAACTTGCCGCGCCCAGACCGGTTGTAGTTCCTTTCCTATACAAGGACTTGGATGAGGCTTTCAGCACGGGAAAGGCATCGACCCTTCCACCACCGACTGTGCTGTAGATCTTCTGTACGTCCTCTGCGGGTCCATTATACACACTCTCAGGCCCAGAAAGTGGAGGCTGTTGCCGGGTCCACCTCAGCAGCTAGTGCAGACTTCCTCATACAAAAAGGATGGGAGCCTGTGGCCATATAAGGGATTAAATCACGTAATAGCCAAGAATCATTACCCCTTTCCATTGAAGATAGGAATACTGCCTTCAGGTTCTCCAAGGGCCTAGACCTGCAGAGTGTACAATCTGATCTGTATACAGGAAGGTGATGAGTGGAAGATTGCATTCAACGCCAACAGGGCAGCACGGGTACCCAGTTACGCCTTTCAGGCTTGTGAATGCTCCAGCAGTTGTTCAGGCCTTTATCAATGACATTCACTGGGATACTCTCCATGAGTATGCCTTCAACTACTTGGAGCTATCCTAATCTCAAAGTGCATAGGGGATCACGTCACTCATGACAGGGACATTTTAAAGTGGCTTCTAGAAAATGGACTGTCAGGCTGGTGAAGTCTGAATTTCACGCAATGACCATTTCATTTTTATTTTGGTTTCATCTCCAGTGGCAACCTCAAGATGGACACTACAAAGACCCAAGGCAGTCAGAGATTGGCCACAACCATCCTGTTATGAGATTCACCCAACCTCCCAGCTGCCAGGGTTTCGATGCTCTAACACTCCAGCGTATGGATAGCCAGTGCACGACCATCCCACCAATTGGCAATCATGCTTTGCAGTCAAGAATTCAGTATTTAATGAGCTCCTGAATGAAGCCTCTGTGCTCAATCACAGCCTAACTAGAGATGTCCTCTAGTGTTTGTTTTGTGCTCAGTTCCCAATCTAGTTTGATAGTGTCTCGATCCTTGCCTCAGAGACTCAAGCATTTCGGTCCTAACCATCCTTGTCAAGGCCTCTTGGCACAATTTTTATAACTCTATCAAATCTCCCCTCATTCTTCTATGCTTCAGGGATAAAGTTCTAGCCTATTCAACCTTTCCCTATAACTCTGGCCCTCAAGACAAGGTCACATCCTTGTAAATTTTCTATGTACTTTTTAAATCTAATTGACATCTGTCCTGTGGGTAGATTACCAAAACTGCACACAATACTCTAATTTGGGGCTCACCAAAGTCTTGTACAATATCAACATAACATCTCACTCTAAATTTAATACATTGATTTATGAAAGCCAATGTGTCAAAAGCTCTTTATGAAGTCACTTTCAAGGAATTGTGGATTGGTATTCCCAGATCCCTCAGTTCTACTGCATTTAGTGCTCTACCTACCACTCCCTGTATAAAGCCTACCCTGATTTGTCTTCCCAAAGAGCAACAGCTCACACCTGTCTGCATTAAATTCCATATGCTGCTTTCAGCCTATTCTTCCAGCTGGTCCAGATCCCTCTGCAGTACTGATAGTCTTCTTTGCTTTCCACCACGGCCCCAGTCTTGGTGAGATCTGAAAAGTTGCTGATCCAGTTTACCACATTATCATTCAGCTGCCACCCTGATATGATCCAGACACAATATCACCAGGACATGCTCTCCACTCATTGCTACTCAGATACAGGAGCTTGAAAACGCACATACACCATAAGATACAGGAGCAGAATTAGGCCATTTGGCCCATCAAGTCTGTTCTGCCACTTCATCATGACTGATCCATTTTCCCCAGCTTCTTCTCCATCACCATCGGATTTCTGAATTGCCAATGTCCCCAAGTACACCAGTGCACTATTGTTTTCTTCTATTCTGCACTCTTTTTGCACTCATTTTTTAAAGTTATATATATCTTATGTTTTTCTGGATTGCAATGTATGGTTATAAGAAAACAACATATGCCAGTGATATTAAATGCCGTTCTGGTTCAGATTATTGATATAGATAGCTCCTCCCACAAAGCCAATGTTTAATCCAAAGCTACACACAGAAAATGCTGGAGGAACTCACAGACAGGCAGAATCAATGGGAATGAATAAAAGTTGCCGTTTCAAGGTTGAGATTCTTCTTCAGGACTGGAAGCTAGAATAAAAAGGTGGGGGAGGGGAAGGATAGCTGGAAGATGATAGGTGAAGCCAGCTGGGTAGAAAAGGTAAAGGGCTGGAGAGAAAGGAATCTGATAGAATTTTGGCAGGTGGAGGCACTAGACAAAGAGGTCTCCCAATTTACAATGGGTTTCACCAACGTAGAGAAGGTCACATTGGGAGCACTGGTTGGAGAAATTTTGTTTTGGCAAATTTCCAAAAGCAGAGTTTCCTGGTGGTCAACCATTTTAATTCCTATTCCAACATGTTGGTCCATTGCCTCCTATTTTGTCATGATGAGGCCACTCTGAGTGGAGGAACAACACCTCATTCCATCTGGCTAGCCTCCAACCTGATGGCATAAGCATTGATCTCTCCTGGTTTAAAAAAAATCTCTCCCTCCCCCTTCCCTCTTCTATTTCCCACTCTGGCCTCCTGCCTTTTCTTACCTGCCTATCACCTCCTCCCCTTTCTCCCATGGTCCACTCTCCTCTCCTATCAGATTTTTCTCTCCAGCACTTTATCTTTTCTACCCACCTGGCTTCACCAGTGCTTTTTCCCCTTCTGGCATCGTCCTTGTTCTTTTCCAGTCCTGAAGAAGGGTCTCAGCCCAAAACATCAACTCTGTTCATTTCCACAGATGCTGCCTGACCTGCTGCGTTCTTCCAGCATTTTGAGTGTGTGTTGCTTTGGATTTCCAGCATCTGAGGAATTTCTTGTTAATGATTCATCCAATTTACTACTTCATCTCGGATGCCAAGTGACTGAACCTCTCATGCAGGATCTTGTCAAATGCTTTGCTGAGGTTTGTGTAGACAACACACTGCCCCGCCTTCATCAACTTTCCTGGTAATTTCCTTGAAAAACTCTACAAGGTGGGTTAGACTTGACCTACCATGCACAAATCCATGTTGACTATCCCTGTCTATCCAAATACTTCTGTTTCCTGTACCTTAGAAAACCTTCCAATAACTTGCCCACTACTGATGTCAGACCCTCCAGGCTATAATCTCCTGTCTAGTTCTTAGAGCCTTTTTTAAACAACTGAACAACTTTAGCTGTCCTCCAATCCTCAGGCACCTCACCAGTGGCTGAGGAAGTTTTAAATATCTCTGCTAGGGCCCCTGCCATTTCTGCACTTGCCTCCCACTGGGTCAGCGGGAACACCTTGTCAGGCCCCGGGGATTTATCCACCCTGATTTGCCTCACTTTTATAGACTGTTTCAGTCTCCTGAGTAACTACAAATGCAAAACAAAAATCCATTTAGAGTCTCCTCCATCTCTTTTGACTCCATTCATAGATGGTCCTCTGATCTTCCAGAGGACCAATTTTGTCACTTGCTGTCATTTTGCTCTGAACAAAAGGATAAGGAGAAGCCCTGGGATTCTCCTTCACCTTGTCTGCTAGGATCGTCTTTCTAATATCATTCGTGTCGGTACAGCACCACGTTCAATGCTCGGGTCGAAGTCTCTGGTCACGGTTTTGGGGCAAATACAGTGACTTAGATTTGCAGTATCACCCCTTCTAGAGTCTTTGTGCAATGGGGAGAATGGGAGCTGCAGTTTTCTGTACAACCGGAGTGAATGCAATCAATGGATTGAAAAATGTTTTGTGACATCCTGCGGTCAGAACAGGCGCTTTAGAAATGTAAACCTTTCTGTTTTCAGCGATTTAATATACGTCTCTTGGCACCCAGGCTGTTTATCATAGAATCACTTCCTTGTTGCCATGGTAAAATGCTGCTTACTTTTAAAAAAACAGATTACATGTTGCAAATCGACCTTCGCATACTCACGATTTAATGCAAATTATTTTGCATATAGATTTTCAAATCATTCAGTATTAGACCCTTTGTCCAATATTCATAAATGTGGTTTTAATGGACCTTTCCGAATTTTAATACATGTTTTGCAAGGTTGCAACTGACTGGGAGGCGGAGCCTCGGCGCTGTTTAGTTTCAATATTGGAAGAGCTCATTGAACGAGGGGAGCGTAGAAGCCATTAAAATACTGCGCTGCCATCCTTTTTGAATAAATGAAACATACAGAGACCTCGCATATATGAGTAAAGTATTAATTCTGCTATCTAAATAGACAATTGATCCTCTTCCATGCGACCCTATGAATTTGAATACAAAAGCGTGACTTGGGCATCCCCCGAGTTTGCAGAGTGGTAGGATCTAATTTGAAATTACAGCGGGCTGGTGGTCGGTGTAAACACAAAGTGAACGAGAGGACGCGAGGGTAAGTGGCTTTGATCCGATATCGATGGCAAAACAAACCATTTGGGTTCTCCATACATTTTCGTATTTACCTCACTGCAGTCGACAAACTTCTGTGTCTAATGTTTCAGATTTTTATACGCATTTCAAATTTACATGTATTCCAGTCGAGGTAGTAGGTGATGCTAAGGAATTGTTCTGTTTTAGTCTTTTGATCTAACATGCGCTTCTCGCTGCTAAAACGTGGACAACTATGTAGTAGTTGCTGTTTAGTTTTGCTATAGAGAGATTGCTAACTGCAAATGCTACAAATCTGAAATAACTGGGCGGACGTCGCCAAAGGAGTTGACAGGTGTTTAACTTCCGTGGAGCTGCTGGGCATTTCCAGAATAGCCCGTGGAGAGGACTGAGAGTTATTCAATGGTTTATTGTATGGAGAATGGCAGGACTGTTCGGGGATGGGTGACATGCCTCGGTCATTGAATCATCTTTGCAATGTCTGTCTCTGTGAGGGCGGAGAGATGTTGGACAGTAATTTAGGAACAACTCAATTGACAATGTCAGATATTTGTGCAGCGCTGGTTAGTAATAGAGGAGGCAAATACTGCAGGTGCGAGTATGTCTTGTTACGGCATCTCAATTGTAACAGCGGTGCTGTATTCAGGTTTGAATGTTGAGTAGTATCCGAATATCAAACACGAGGAAATCTGCAGATGCTGGAAATTCAAACAACAACACACACAAAATGCTGGTGGAACACAGCAGGCCAGGCAGCATCTATAAGGAGAAGCACTGTCGACGTTTCGGGCCGAGACCCTTCGTCAGGACTCATTATCCGAATATTCTTGTTTTGTTAGAAGTTTACAAACTCCGTGCCGTGTGTGACAGCAGTTTTAATCTCAGTAGTCACAGATTATGTTCTGGCAGCGGAGATCACGTCCACCCGTGTGAAATGCTTTATATTTGTTACGAAGAACCCAGCATTTTGTCCAGATTCCTAGTTCAGTTACCTGGTTTACTTAATAACAAAACATCACGAACCTGGGTGGAAGAAGCCTTAATCTTCTGTTTAGCAGGAATAAAGAGTGGAAAATGATGGAAACAGGAAATGCTGAACTGACCAGGGAGGATGAACGTTTCAGTCAGTGAACTTTGGTTCTGATTAATGGATTTTGACATGAAACATTAAATCCGTTTCTCCCGTCACAGCTGCTGCCTAACCTGCTGAATACTAAGTAAATGTCCTGTTCCACCCCCACCTCCAGATTTCTAACATCTGCAGTTCCTTTACTTCTCAGCAGGAAAAATTTGGGTTGGTATGTTTTAAGAATATTTTTGAAGACGGGTGGATGGCCCGTGGGTTTTCAAGAGTACAGGAGCTTGAGTTTGGAGATACTAATGCTGTATAGGAGTAGGAACCGAGGAGGTGGGTGTTCGTGGAGGGAAAGTGAGAGGAGGGGGCTACATTGATGGTCAGGGATGAAATGGGGATGTAGTGCTGAAGAGGTTAGGAAGGGATGTGGAAAATGACAATGGGGAAATTTGCAGAGAATTCAGTGCAGTAAATAATGGATGGCAGTCAGGGACTCGGTGTGAATAAAGCACCTTCTGTTTTGCTTTACGGTTTCTAAAGGAGAAAATCTGCCGATACTGGAAAGGCAAAGCAACAAGTGGGAAACGGCTGATGTTTTGGGCCAGGGTCTCTGCTCAAACTGTCAACTGTTTCCATGGATTGTGTGTGTGTGTGTGTGTGTGTGTGTGTGTGTGTGTGTGTGTGTGTGTGTGTGTGTGTGTGTGTGTGTGTGTGTGTGTGTGTGTGTGTGTGTGTAGTGTGTGTGTATGTGAGGTGTGTGTGTGTGTGTGTGTGTGTGTGTGTGTGTATGTGTGAGTGTGTGTGAGAGTGTGTGTGTGTGTGAGTGTGTGAGTGTGTGTGTGTGTGTGTGTGTGTGTGTGTGTGTGTGTGTGTGTGTGTGTGTGTGTGTGTGTGTGTGTGTGTTTGTCCCATTGGAGCCAGGGAAGGATGAAGAAACCATAGGTAGAGATGTGAAACATTCTTCAACAGGAAGAAAGAAACATTCTTAAGGTTTAGGAAGCAGGGATCAGACAGGGCTCTTGAAAGTTCTTAGGTAGCCATGAAAAAACTTGAGTAGGGAATTATGGGTGAAGAAGGGTGCAGGAGAAGGCCTTGATGACTAGGATTAAAGATAACTCCAAGGTATTCTACAAACAAGACAGAATCTGCAGATGCTGGAAATTCAAGCAACACACACAAAATGCTGGAGGCCAAGCAGCAACTATGGGTGGGGGCGGGGGGAAGTACAGTCGCTGTTTCAGGTCGAAGCCCTTCGGCAGGACTGGAATACACAAATGTGAAGAACAGGAGGATGAGCAATCAGGGATAAATGATGAAACATAAGACCATATAACACAGGAGCAGAGTTACACCATTCAGCCCATTGAGTCTGCTCTGTCATTTGATCATTCCCCTTCAAGCCCATTCTCCTATCTCCTCCCTGTAAGCTTTCACACCCTATCAACCTCCACCTTAAATACACCCAATGACCGGGCCTCCACAGCCAGGTTAACCAGCCCCATCTGGCAAAGAATTCCACAAATTCGTCACCTTTTGTGTAAAGACATTCCTCCTCATCTCCGTTCCAAATGGAACACCCCTCTATTCTGAGGTTGTGTCCTCTGTTCCAAGTCTTCCCCACTATCAGAAATAGCCAATCATCTAGACAATTGAACATTCGAAAGGTTCAATGAGATCCCCATTCATCCTTCTAAATTCCAGTGAGTACAGACCCACAGCCATCAAACACTCTTCATATGATCATCCTTTCATTCCTGGAGTCATTTTCGTGAACCTCAATTGAACCCTTTTGAGTGTCAGCACATCCAGGAGCTAGAAACGGGAGGAGTGGGGTGCTGGAACTGAGGTTGGTGGTGGTGGATGGGAGATACCAACACTCCTTTCTCTAATTCCAACCTCACTCCTCCCAAATGCTCTGCTCTCCACTCCTTCCAAATGCTCTGCTCTCCACTCCTTCCAAATGCTCTGCTCTCCACTCCTTCCAAATGCTCTGCTCTCCACTCCTTCCAAATGCTCTGCTCTCCACTCCTTCCAAATGCTCTGCTCTCCACTCCTTCCAAATGCTCTGCTCTCCACTCCTCCCAAATGCTCTGCTCTCCACTCCTCCCAAATGCTCTGCTCTCCACTCCTCCCAAATGCTCTGCTCTCCACTCCTCCCAAATGCTCTGCTCTCCACTCCTTCCAAATGCTCTGCTCTCCACTCCTCCCAAATGCTCTGCTCTCCACTCCTCCCAAATGCTCTGCTCTCCACTCCTCCCAAATGCTCTGCTCTCCACTCCTCCCAAATGCTCTGCTCTCCACTCCTTCCAAATGCTCTGCTCTCCACTCCTCCTAAATGCTCTGCTCTCCACTCCTTCCAAATGCTCTGCTCTCCACTCCTCCCAAATGCTCTGCTCTCCACTCCTTCCAAATGCTCTGCTCTCCACTCCTTCCAAATGCTCTGCTCTCCACTCCTTCCAAATGCTCTGCTCTCCACTCCTTCCAAATGCTCTGCTCTCCACTCCTCCCAAATGCTCTGCTCTCCACTCCTCCCAAATGCTCTGCTCTCCACTCCTTCCAAATGCTCTGCTCTCCACTCCTTCCAAATGCTCTGCTCTCCACTCCTTCCAAATGCTCTGCTCTCCACTCCTCCCAAATGCTCTGCTCTCCACTCCTCCCAAATGCTCTGCTCTCCACTCCTCCCAAATGCTCTGCTCTCCACTCCTTCCAAATGCTCTGCTCTCCACTCCTTCCAAATGCTCTGCTCTCCACTCCTCCCAAATGCTCTGCTCTCCACTCCTTCCAAATGCTCTGCTCTCCACTCCTTCCAAATGCTCTGCTCTCCACTCCTCCCAAATGCTCTGCTCTCCACTCCTCCCAAATGCTCTGCTCTCCACTCCTCCCAAATGCTCTGCTCTCCACTCCTCCCAAATGCTCTGCTCTCCACTCCTCCCAAATGCTCTGCTCTCCACTCCTTCCAAATGCTCTGCTCTCCACTCCTTCCAAATGCTCTGCTCTCCACTCCTCCCAAATGCTCTGCTCTCCACTCCTCCCAAATGCTCTGCTCTCCACTCCTCCCAAATGCTCTGCTCTCCACTCCTCCCAAATGCTCTGCTCTCCACTCCTTCCAAATGCTCTGCTCTCCACTCCTTCCAAATGCTGTCGTAGTCTGGTGGACTGACCTCACTAAGGAACACCAACCCGAACGCCATCTCTCAGACACCTCCTCTTACTTACCCCTCACACAGGACCTCACTAAGGAACACCAACCCGAACGCCGTCTCTCAGACACCTCCTCTTACTCACCCCTCACACAGGACCTCACTAAGGAACACCAACCCGAACACCATCTCTCAGACACCTCCTCTTACTCACCCCTCACACAGGACCTCACTAAGGAACACCAACCCGAACGCCGTCTCTCAGACACCTCCTCTTACTCACCCCTCACACAGGACCTCACTAAGGAACACCAACCCGAACACCGTCTCTCAGACACCTCCTCTTACTTACCCCTCACACAGGACCTCACTAAGGAACACCAACCCGAACACCATCTCTCAGACACCTCCTCTTACTTACCGCTCACACAGGACCTCACTAAGGAACACCAACCCGAACGCCGTCTCTCAGACACCTCCTCTTACTTACCCCTCACACAGGACCTCACTAAGGAACACCAACCCGAACGTCGTCTCTCAGACACCTCCTCTTACTTACCCCTCACACAGGACCTCACTAAGGAACACCAACCTGAACGCCGTCTCTCAGACACATCCTCTTACATACCCCTCACACAGGACCTCACTAAAGAACACCAACCCGAACACCATCTCTCAGACACCTCCTCTTACTTACCCCTCACACAGGATCTCACTAAAGAACGCCAACCCCTTGTCTCCCAACCCAACATTATTGACTCTGAGGATCTCCCATCCACCACCAACCCCATAGTTCCCACACCCACACCTTCCGTTTCTATCTCCTACCCAAGATCCACAAACATGCTTGTCCAGGTAGACCCATTGTCTCAGCTTGTTCCTCCCCACTGAACTCGTATCTGCATACCTCAACTGTTTAATCTAAACACCACCCCCCCCCGCCAAGTTCAGTCCCTTCCTACCTACACCTGTGACACTTTACACTCTTTGGATCCTTTCAATGATTTCAGGTTCCCTGGCCCCCATCTTATTTTCACTATGGATGTCCAGTCCCTATACACCTCCACCCCCCACCGGGAAGACCTCAAAGCTCTCCCTTTCTTTCTGGACACCAGACCCAACCAGTTCCCCTCCACCACCTCTCTCCCCTGTCTAGCGGAACTTGTCCTCACTCGAAATAATTTCTCCTTTGGCTCCTCCCACTTCCTTCAAACATGTAGCCATGGGCACCCACTATGCCAGTGTTTAACAGGGTTCCCAGTGTAGGCACATGCAGAAAGTCAGGAAGCATGGAACCCAGGGACACTTGACTGCAGAACTGGCCTGCCACATGAGGCAGAGGGAGTTAGTAGATGGAGAGAACTCTGTCTGGAAGTCAGTGGTTTTCCAAGAGGATCTGTTTGGGGACGCCTGTTCTTTGTAATTTTTACAAATGATTTGGATGAGGAAGTGGAAGGGTCAGTTAATAAATCTGCAGATGGCACAAAGGTTGCTGGTGTTGTGGATAGTGTAGAATGATGTCATGGATTGCAACAGGACATTGAAGGGATGCAGAGTTGGGCTGAGAAGTGACTGATGGCGTTCAATCTGAAAAGGTGTGCTATGATATACTTTGGAAGGACGTATTTGAAGGCAGAGTACAGGGCTACTGGCAGGATCCTTAGCAGTGTGGAGGAACAGAGGGATGTCAGCATTGATCTCCATAGATTCCTCAAAGTTGCCACTCAAAAGTGATAGGGTGGTTAAGAAGGTGTATAGTGTGTTGACCTTCATTGGTTGGAGTATTGGGTTCAAGAGTTGCCAGGTAATGTTGCAGTTCTGTAAAGTCCTGGTGAGGTCACACTTGGAGTATTGTGTTCAGTTCTGGTTAACTCATTATTGGAAGGACATGAAAGCTTTAGAGATGGTGCAAAGGGATTTACCAGGATGCTGCCTGGATTAAAGAGCGTATCAAATGAGAATAGGTTGAACAAGCTAGGTTTTTTCCAGGTTAGAGAGAAGGAAGATGAGCGGTGACTTGATAGAGGTATACAAGATGATAAGAGACATAGATAGAATGGACAGCCAGTGACGTTTTTTGCAGGGTGGAAATGGCTAATGCAAGAATGCATAATTTTAACGAGATTGGAGGAAAGTATAGGGGATGTCAGAGGTTTTTTTTATACAGTGGTGGGTATGGGGTAGAGGCAGATACATTAGGGACACTTAGGAGACTCTTGAATGGGCACACGGATGAAAGAAAGTGATCTTGGAGCAGGTTAAAAAGTCGACACAAGTTTGTGGGCTGAAGGACCTGTACTGTGCTGTGCTGTTCTACTGTATGTTCTACGTTAACATGTGGTTAGACACAGGAAACTTTTTTTAACTATGTAAATGACAATCTGCTTTGCATACTGTTACGAACCCCGTAACTGGGTCACTTACCAGCAAAGATAGAGAGGTCCGTTGAAGTCTGATGGTACTATTTTTAACAGTATTTATTGGTAAAAATACACAAAAATAATATCAATGCAAACATACAAATAATATACGTTGTCAATACTAAATCTAAAAGTGCGGGTATAATAATAATCAATAAGAAATAAGCTCTATCGTTGTCTAGGGGATAATGTATTGTCCGATGGAAATTTAAAGGTCACTCAGTTCATTCAGGCTGCAGCCTTTGGTTGGAGTCAAGAGAGAGATTTTTAGAAACTTGCCAATTCCTTTTATGATTCCGATCCTTCGAGAGTTCCGTGGGTGTGGCCGGTCACTTATGGCCTCTTCTTTAGCTAAGCCGTTCTTCCGTGGTAATCCCGCCAATTCCTAGGCAAAGGGAAAGGATGCACACGAGCCCCCCCACCAGCTGTCGCTATTAAACGCTGTCACGGGATTTCTGGCGTTTCTCCTGGTGCGTCTGAAGGGGTTGTTCCCCAGACCCTCTTTTATCCTTACTCACGGGGTCTCAGATGTCAATCAGGTTGGGATGATGCAATCCCTCAACCAGCCCACTCTGGTCACCCCCTGAGGGCTTCAATGAATAGTACAGTACTCAATACACAATTCCGTCTCCAAGAGACAATAGCCGTTATCAATGGTTCCGCCTTGCTGAGGCCAGGACACATTCCAAAACCTGTGTATTCTGGACGACTCTCTCTCATTTCCTGGGTCCCAGACCCGAATTAATAGCGATCTTGCGATTCTCAAAAAGGAGGGGGCTACTTTGTACCCTTCGGCCCCTCAGAGTTGTGGCACATTCGTAACAATACAAAGACAATGCAGGGTTTACATGATATTCTCACAATGGAAGAGAAACTCTGGCGAGGCTGTGGCATCAGTCGATGGGTGTTGACTGCAGCCGAGGTGTTGACTCTCCAGAGTCTCGAGAAGAGAATGAGTGAGGGTGAATGTGCAATGGGTTTTAGGCAACTTTTCAGATACCTTTTGCAATGTGGATTCGACACTTAGTAATTAGTCTCCTTTCCCACTTCACCCCTCAAGGGGATATTCTAAATATCTGGGCAATTGGGAGGTGCCCTTCTGTATTACAGAGGGTCAGAGCATTGATCTGAAGGATGCATTTTCATTCTTAACCAACAGATTTTCCTCTTCTACTGGATTTGGAAGGGGAAATAAATGCAGACATAATGCCCAACAGTGAGGACAAACTGCCTGTGGATGACGGTCACAATAAAGGTCGAGGAGAAGAGGAAGGTAGAAGAGCTCTACCCACTGGTGTCGGCTCAGATGGTGGGAATGACAGCTCCAGTATGCCTAACCTCTGCAAGCCAAGTATTTCCTGCTGTAAGTATGAGGTTGCTGCTCAGCGACCATCGCTTGTGAAGTCTTGTGTGTCACCTATCCCGAGCTGCCACATGACATTTGAAGAGCAGCACTGGCATATAATGATGAAATGGCTTCACCTGATATTGCTAGGCATAATCCCGAGTGTCGTCATTGAAGTATCACTCAAATAATATTTATAATACTGTATCACTAATTGTTAATGTGCAATAGTAAGTGTTTATACATCATTAGTAAATGGCACAAGCAACATACTTGCATCTCCACTGAACCGTCGGTATCGGACCGTGCTCACTTGGATGTTATTGCACCACCTCCAATACTTCACCCACATGAATGTGATTATTGTCAGTATTTCAGGCTCCGGGGCTATTAACAGCCCTCAATATGCTCTTATTTTCTTTTTATTTGCCACTAAAGGTAAGATTGGGCACTGAAGCTGAATGGTATGTCCTTTTTAGGACCAGTCCCAAAGTAGCTTTCAAAACAACGTCTAGTGAGGTGCTCCGGTACTCAATTCCAACAAAGCCAGGACACGTAAACTTCTGTGCTCTGAGTGTCGTGAGCATTTATGACACTATGAGCTGTCAGGTAAACTGGGCGTTGTTCCAGGGTATGAGAAGCTAGTTTCCAACAGATGGCATTTCTCATTGTGTTATTGATGAACACATTTTACAATCGGCTGTTAGACCACTCCATTATCATTCAGAAATTCAGGTTCAGGACACACAAAATGATTTTGGCTTCTTCAATGGCTAATGCAGATTAGAATAGGACTATGTTGTCATTGCTCAAAACAACGAGATTGTGGTGCAACTCCAGTCCGTGCAAAACTGACGCATGAGCAAAGCTGTTGTGGAAAGGTTTGGGTGGACACAGTGCCAGTCACCCTTCATCATGTTCTTCACTCAGCTCTGAAGCGATGAAGGTGTGTAGGTCAGGGTGTTCTTTGTTTACTACAGCTCAGCATTCATCACTATCATCTCAATGAAACTCATCACTAAGCTCCAAGCCCTGAGGCTTGACACTTCCCTATGCAAAATGATCCTGGATTTCCTCACTGGCAGACCCTAGTTAATACAGATCGACAACAACATCTCCACACTCACAGTCCACCGCAGGGCTGAGTGTTTAGCCCCCTGCCCTACCCACTTGATACTTGTGATTGTGCACAACAACAACCTCTCACTCAATGCCAGCAAAACCAAAGAGGAAGAAGCCAGACATCCATGAGCCAGTCCTTATTAGGAGAACAGAGTTGACGGTGGTCAGTAGTTTTAAATTCATTGGCATTAACAATCTCAACTGGGACCAGCTTTTAAGTCAGTCGCAGAGCAGTACAGAACTGAAACAGGCCGCTCGGCCCTTCTAGTGTGTGCCAAACTATTATTCCCATTGACCTGCACCTGGACCGTATCTCTCCACCCCACTCTGATGTCATCACAAAGAAAGCCCACCACCACAACACACTTCTGGTGTAAAGCTTTAAAGAACAATTTTCAGTCACTGGCACAAACTAGCAGTTTTAATCAGCTTTTGGAGTAATCATTGCATGCTAAAACCTGAAACTCAAATCCATTGGACAGCGTGCAAAAACTGCACATGAAAGGAATTTCTTAACATTATTTCATGAAATCACAAACATGATTTGAAGAACAGACTATAAAAGGATAATCAGAGAGCTATTTCTCACATCTTAAAAACAAGTTGGAACTCCATCTGCTCCTGACCTCGGGACTGAGGTTCCTTCAGGTATAACCTGGGTGTGTTTTGAGATCTGCGTGAAGAAGAATGAGGCAGGTGACTGTTCTGTTAAGGCAGTTACACCTAAAATAACTTGACTATTAATTACATTTTTCCTTTAAAAATTAACAGCAGTGTAATAGGTCTAACAGTTTGTTTATTTTGGAATTCATAGATTGAGCTGTTAAAATGGTCAAGGAAGGGGAAAAAGAAAGAAGCTTTGAAAGTTGGGATTATCCAAACCCACTGATTAGCTTCACTGAATAATTGGTTCAGAAACTATCCCATGGAGATTTCCTAGATGTATATTTGCTAGCCACACCCTGTACCTGTCCCTTGGACAATACAGTGGCATTTAAGATGACCCATAAAATTTATCCGGAATGTAACAGGCAACTGATGTGAAACAACGGTCATCACCTCACTGTGGACATTGGGCTAACGAGCCATCCTGCGGGCTGTACAGTGGCGGAGCTGGTAGTGCTGCTGTCTCACTGCTCCAGTGACCTGGGTTTGATCCCAACCTCCGTGCGGAGTTTGAACTCTATGACCGTTCTCCAAGGTGTTTCAGCTTCCTCCCAGATCTCAAAGGTAGGTTAGTTGATCATTGTAAAATTGCCTCAAGAAGAGTGTTAAAATCTGAGAAGTAATTGATAGGGAAGCAGGAAATTAAAATCAGTGAGGATAGGATTAGTGTAAGAATGGATGCTTGTTGGTTGAATGGAACTCGATGGGCTGAAGGGCCAGTTTTCCTGCTATATTGATCTATGACTAAATTCTGGCAGTAAAGCAATCAATTAAGAAGGCATCCATTATGTTGGCCTTTATTGCAAGGGGATTATGTTTTAAGAGTGAAAACATTTTGCAGTACATATCACGTATACTCCATTTCCAAGGAAGATTATATTTTTTAATAGAGGAAGTGCAGTGGAGGTTCACCAGATTGACTCCTGGATGGCAAATTTGTCTACAATTAAATATCAAATTAAATACACTCTCTAAGTAAGCAAAGTCATCTCATTAAGATGTACAAAATTCTTAACAGGCTTGGCAGGGTAGATGGGGAATTGATATTTCTCCTATCTTGAGCCAGAGAGTAAAGTCTAAGAATAAAAGATCAGCTACGTACAACTGAGACAGAATTTCTGCACCCAGAGGGTGGTGACTTGTTAGATTAACCTGCCTAAAAGGACTGCTGAGACTGATTCACTCCTTTTATTCAAGTTAGATCAGAATAAATAGTGCTGGAGTAAAATACTGCCCCAATACTGAATATTTGAATGTTTGAATAGGCACAAGACGCCAAATGGATTTTTGATGCTTTGTAATGTTCTTTGATAAAAGAACATAGTAGCAATAATTTGATAAATTTGTTTATCAGACTTCAAGGAGAATGGAAATCAATATTTTTCTGATCACACAGGAACAAGAGAATTTGTAAAAGTTCTATTAAGACCATAAGACATAGGAACAGAAATAGGCCATTCAGTCCATTGAGTCTGCTTTGCCATTCCACCATGGCTGATTTACTTTTCCTCTCAACCCAATTCTCCTGCCTTCTCCCCATAACCTTTCTTGCCCTGAGTAATTGACAAACTATCAATCTCTGCCTTAAATACACTCAATGATTTGTCCTCTACAGCCACCTGTGGCAATGAATTCCACAGATTCTCCACCCTCTGGCTAAAGGAATTCCTCCTCATCTCTGTTCTAATTGGACGTCCCTGTATGCTGGGGCTGTGCCTTCTGGTCATAGACTTCCTCACCAAAGGAAACATCCTCTCCGTCTCCACTCTATCTAGGCCTTTGAACATTTGAAAGGCTTCTAATCCTCAGTCATCTAAATTCCAGTGACCTCTTTATTCTTTTTATAATTTACTAATTTAATAATATCCCACTGTAATTATTATCCCATGTCTTGGCAACCGTTCAGAAGCCTTTTATTCCCCAAATCATTCTCATGAACCTCTTCTGAATCTTCTCCAATGTCAACACATCCTTTCTTCAATAAAGGACACAAAACTGCTCAAAATACTCTAAGCCAGGTCTCACCAGTGCCCTTATAAAGCCTCAGCTTTACATCCTTGCTTTTCCATTCCAATCCTCTCGAAATGAATGCTGTAATTGTAATTACCTTCCTCACCACACTCAACTTGCAAGTTAACCTTTAGGGGATCATGCACGAGGACTCCCTTGTCACTTTGCACCTCAGATTTTTGAATTTTCTCCACATTTGGGAAATAGTCTACATTTTTATTTCTCCTACCAAAGTGCCAATCCAAAATTGCCTCTCCTCTACTGGGCTCAACTACAAGCTGCTTGAAAACCCATCTCATAGACATCATACAAATTTCCTCTCTTGGGATCCAGCACCAACCTGATTGTCCCACTCTACCTGTATATTGAAATCCCCCCATTACTAGCAACATTGCTCATTTTGCATGCCTTTTCTATCTCCGGTTGTAATTTGTATTCCACATCCCAGCAACTGTTCAGAAGCCTGATTATAACACCCAATCAGGGTCTTTTTATCCTTGCAGTTTCCTTACTCTACCCACAAAGACTCTACATCTGGTTTAAGATTCTCCAGTTTAAGATGGTGCTACAGAAGTCAGGCGACAGCTTTCAGGTAGTTCAAAAGGCAAGAAATTTAACTAAAATATTAATAACACTTATTCTGAGGTATTTTATGGTCAAGTATCACTGCAAACAGTGAAGAGATGAGGTCAAAGGTGAAGCTGACTCGAGGGATGAACTGTGCTGGAGTGTTGCAAAGTTGTGTTTGAGACAGTGTCAGAGTCATCAGTGGTATCATAGTTAGAGCTGGAGCAAACATTTCAGAGGGGAGTTGAGGCAGAGGAGTGAGGTTGGATCAGTGCCAAGCTGATTTGGAAAGGTCAAGAATGGCTTTGGGCTGGGAGCAGGGTCTAGGCCATACCGTGGCGGGGCCTGTGTCCTACTGCGCGACACGATATGGTGTTTGGACGATTTAAGTGTTGGCCCAGATAGACTGGAAAGGCAAAAAAAAAATGACAGGACCAGAGATGAGGCTCAGGCCATTTCCTCTTGCCGTTCTGTGACGTTTCCTCCTCTCTCTGGCGCTGAGGCTGTGAGATTGCTCTGGCTACGACACGCTTCATGTCTGTGAGCTTTGCAGTGATTTAACCCATTATATGATGAATTGACACTGAGGATATGAGCCTGCTCTGGGATTTGGGTCTATGGTTCTGTTGTTTGCATGATTTGTGTTTTTTCCCCCTCTTTGTGCACTGGCTGTTGGACTTTTTTTTAATTGGATACTTTTGGGTTTCTTGTTTTGTGGCTTCCTGTCAGCAGATGAATCTCAAAGTTGAGCAACACATACAAAATGCTGGAGAGACCCAGCAAGCTAGGCAGCATCTATAGAAGGAGTAAACAGTCGATGTTTTGGGCCATTTTGTGTGTGTTGCTTGGATTTCCAACATCTACAGATTTTCTCATGCTTGTGAATCTCAAGGTTGTATAATTTAAACATACTTTGATAAAAATGTACTTTGAATCTTTTGAATCTTCTGTGTAATCATCTATAACATCTTCGCTTGTATACCAACTGCACCCCACCCCACCAGCCCTGTCAATCTGGTTCCCATTCCCCTGCCCTCCCCAGCAGTTCCATCAAACCTGTCCACAAGCACAGTGGGTTCAGTGTAGACTGGCATTTTGCTATACAGGTTACAACTTCCCCAGAAGAGACCCCAATGAACCAGAAATTTGAAACCCTGCCCCTGCACCAGATCCTCAGCCACTCATTCATCTGTACGACCATCCTATTCCTGTCCTGATTAGCACATGGCACCAGGAGTAATCCTGGAATTTCTGCCTCAGAGATCCTGCTCTGCAGCTTCTTCTCTAACTCCCGATTCCCACTGCGCAGGACCTCGTCCCCTTTCACCCTCTGTCATCGGTGCCCTCTGGCTGCTCACCCTCTCTCTTCTTCAGCTGCTCAGAAACATCCTTAGCTCTAGGCAACACACCATATGGTGCGTCTTTCACAGTCACAGAATCTCCTGTCTGTTCCCCTAACTATTGAGCCTCCTATCACTATCGCCCTACCTGACTCTACTGCTGAGCCTCCAGAGCTGCTACTGTGTCATTGACCTGGCTGCTTCTGCTGTGCCCTGATAGGTCATCCCCTTCAGAGTGTCCACAGGGGAACCTTGCACTGACCGTTTACTCCCCTTCTCCTGGTGGTCACCCACCTACAAACTGAAGCCTGCACTCTGGGTGTAACCAGCTCGGTAAAAGTCTCATCTATGAGGGCTTCAGACTCCCCAAAGGTCCTGCGTAGATCCAGATCCAACTCCAGTTCCTTGACCTTGTCAGTCAGGAGCTGAAGTTGGCTGCACTTCCAGCAGCACCCTGCAGTCCCACAGCATGATTCCAATCCCTTAACTACCACCCCAACTACGCTTGTTTTACCTTGGTGTCTAACTTCTTGAGCTTAAGTTCTACAATCAACTAAATAATTCCAAACATTTGTGCACCCTTGTCCTCTGCCTGTCGAGCCAAAGTCTGACCACTCCAGCACTGGCCCACTCCAACATTGTCCGCTCCCACAATGACCACTGTGCTTGCACCTCACATTTTACTGACCCTTGCTAAGTTACTAATAACCCAAGCGATCTCTCACTCAGCAGACCAGTTGCAACAGGCCCCAGCTGCTCTTTAAACCTGGCACACGAGGTCCACAAAGCACTGTCTCTGGCTCACTCCACGATCTCCCACTCAGCAATTTCTGTTACTCAGAAAGGAAGTTGCAACAATTTTAGGAAATGCAGTTCAGAGATATATTTCTCTTATGTCACTGGAGCTAACCAAACAAGTAAGGTGATCCACAAGATTATGGAGAGATACACCAGAAATATTTGAATTCATAATGGGTTAATAACTGGGAGGAATGTTTCCATTGGTGGCAAGATGGACATTCCAGGAAACAGAATTTAACAATTCTGGAGGGCAGGTGAGGAGAACTTGCTTCCATGATCTGGAGTGAAAGGACAGACCTGAAGACTCAAAAGAAAGAGCAGAGTAGTGGGATGGTTTTGAAATTCTTCACTAGCCTGGCAAGTTGAATAGTTGCCTCTTGTGTTGAGATGTGACTATTTTTCAGTTTTGTGACTGATCTGCCTCATCTCAGTGAAGAAAGAGATGGGGAAACAGTAGTCTATGTCTCCTCCACCCATCTCTCCTCGGATGACTTTCTGGCACCTGTAGCTGAGAAGTAGATATGAGTGGTTTGTGATCCCAAAGGATCCCCAGCAAGCGACCATGTTTTTTTTGGAGGTGCAAGGTTTGCAGTTTTGAAGTCAAAGACAACTTGAGCAATTGTATTCTTCATCCTTAACCTTCACATTGTTCTTTTTAAATCTGTATTCTAAATTCCAATTGTGAACAAGAGCAGAAATAACCACCAGTAGTGGAAACCAGCATCTACAACAAAGCCAACTCACAGTTTGAGAGTGTTGCGTTTCCTGGAACCAACAATTTGGCCATTTATATCTGTTTCCTGTTCTATGTTCATAAGAATCCAATTCAAAAGCATTTCTCACAGGGTAGTATTTTGTTTAAAACGTCAACTGTTCCTAGAAAGGCAAAGTTCTGGCCAGTATTGAAACATCAGTAAGACAGTTTAATTGGTCTTTTATCTCATTGTTGTATAATGGTCATCAGAATATGTAAATTGCCTGCTGCTTTGCAAAAGTAATCACTCTTTAAAAAGTTCTGGGGAAAGTACTGTACACTCATAAGTTTTAAGTAAAATGCACTTTACAGTGTGAACAAAAGAGTGGTGAATCAGCATCTAAGTTCCCAAGTTCGGTTATGTATTAGAGAAAAAAATTAGTTCTGGAGAAGCTCAGCAGAACAGGCAGATCCTGAGAGAGAGAGTGAAGTAAAATTAATGTTTTTTTGTCAGATAATAAACCTTCGTGAAGATGGATCTCTGTGCTAGGAAAGAATCCAATGCTAACTGCAGATTCTGAGTTTTCTCTTTGCCAGAATTTGTTATGTATTGTTATTTAAATGTATTAAAGTGATAGCACGCCATAGCATTCACATTATGGCATAGGAGTATAAAAATAGGTGCATTTCACCTCAGATCAACTATAAACCTTGGATAGAAACTCACTGATACCTTTCTTCTCAATGAAGAGGTTTGAAAACAGAAGGTCAAGTGTGGGAGTGGAATCTATTTATAAACTCAATTCTTCGTGCATGGAAGAAATCATGTAAATTATCTTTAGCTGGGGAAGGGAAGCCTAAGTGCTAAGGCCAAGGAATTGAACCCAGAACAGTAAACTACTATCACTCCACTTGCACATCCAATCACTGCAGAGTACAATCACTCTCAGTTATGCATTTCTAGACAGCCACTGTCTAGACATCCAGGAACAGATAACGGACAGTCCTCGAAGCTTATAACATGCCAGTTTAGCAGAATTTATTTTTGGAGGTGTGAGAATATTCACTTCTTTCATATGTTCATCCTCACTTGGCATATTGATTAGGACACCTTTATCTGTGTTCAAATTAAAAACTACTTTCTGAATGCATCAACTTCATAGTTCTCCTATTCTTTAGGTGAAGCAGGTGATGTGTATTCAGTTTTCCAAGGTTATGGTCTAAAGTGTTGCCATCGAATGTGCCAAACAAATGTCATAATTCTCTGCCAGAACAGGAAGAGAGTCTCCTGGCATTTCCTCAAAACAGAAGATAGCCATTTGAGTGTTAAATTACACTGGGTTACACCTGAACATTTGCTGTGAATCTCCTTCTGTAATGAGGGAGTGATGAACCAGGCTGGTAGCAGACACTTGGCACAGTCCCATCTTTACGAGTGTTCTCTACAGTGGTGTCAGACAATTGGAATGCTGCTTGTCCCAATGCCTGTTATTACCAGACAGAGCTCTTACTGAATGAGTAACCCAATGCAAAATGCAGGCTTTGCCTTAGAACGTAAAGTTTAAAGCAAAGGAACACTGGAGGCAATAAGCAAAGTACATAAAGCAAACTTCAAATGATCAGCTTTCATACAGGTTTGATCAGTGGACTCCATTCATTTTCCACAAGATTGAAAGGGTTACTGGTTGATTAACTTGTTGTGAAAATAGCAGCAGATAGTGTCAGTATGGGTCATCTTGGGTGAATTGTCCAAGACTAGTGCAATTAGGATGACGAATGCATGTGATTTGCGTTTCTCCTGTGTGGTGGAATGATAGTGTGCGTGCAATAGGACTGGCTGCTAAGTATGGCACTGATGGAAGTGTGCTGGTACCTGATTCCTCAGACCAGATCTCCTCAGTGTAACCCCAAGCAGCTGCTCTTCCTTGAAATAAATTTATTATCTAAAATCTCATTTTGTACTAGACTATTTTAATCTGCAAACTGTAAATTTGGGTGATGTTGAGGTTTGTTGCGTGGCAAGGGCTACGGGGAAGTAGGGAGCACCATGTGGAAGATGTCTCTCACTGAGGGAGTCCCTGAAAGCCCAGGTGCTTTCCTCCCTCTCTTGAGAAGCAATTCCCAGTTGGAGACTCTCTCATGTTGTTATCCCTCTTAAACACAAGGAAACAGGAGCAGGAATCGGCCTTGGCTCCTCAAATCTCCCTGGCATTCAAAGTGAATATGGCTGATCTATGCTGGCCTCCATTCCTCTTCTGTGCCAGCTCCTCATAATCCACGATTCCTAGCTCTTTAAAAAAAAAAAATTCCATCTCTAATTAATGGTCTGGTCTCCAACACTGTCCAGGGAAGAGAATTTCAGAGATTCATCATCATCTGATAAAGAAATTCCCTGCATCTCGGTTTTAAGTGACTGTCCACTTATTCTGTAACTTTGTCCTCTTCTTTCCGATTCTTCAACTTGTGAAAACATCTCAACCTTAAGTCCTTAAGGATCTTATACATTTGAGTAAGATCACCCCCCCCCCCATTCTTACAAACGAGAACACAGATAAAACTCTCTATAATCTCCTGAGAGGACTACCCTCCCATCCCAGCAATCATCTTTGGACCGCCTCCAGTGCTCCTGGGCTTCCCCAGGTTACAAACCCCCGAATAATGAGCGTCTCGTACCTATGATTGAACATTCGAGAGACTGGTGAGATGAATGGGGATGGACTTGTTGCCTGATACAGGGTTGCAGACATTGTCTTCAGGGTGGGAATGGACATTTTCACATTCCTCCTCCCTCTTCCCCCCCCCCCCCTTTGATGCAACAATTGGGGCTGGGTCAGGCCGAGCGGAACTGGGAGCACTGAGTTAGTTGCTCGCTCGACCACCAAGTCACTGAGGCCAGCTGGCGACCTCTCTTCCTGCAGTGGTTCACCCTGTCATCGGTGTTTCTGTGATCCTCTCACGCACACTCTTCATGTCCATCCTATAGTAACCTGAAAACCGTCTGCATAAAGTGGCACATTATTCCAGCTGTGGCCTCATCAACCCTTTGCACGACTGTAACAAACCTCACTGTTACTGAACTCCAACCACCTCCCCCCCACCCCCTCGCAATAAAGAACCGGCTGTTGTTTGCCTTCTAAACTATTTGTTGGTCTTGCCTGCTTATTTTTGAGTGATTATTTAATTAGATCCCTTTGAGCATCGTTCTGAGATGCTCTCCATTTAGAAAATAATTGTCCCTTTGGTTCTTCTTATCACAGACTACTGAGCGCTCGAACATTGACACCAGCACCAAGTACGGGCCCTTTGGCCCACAATGTTATGATGAACTAATTAAACTGGTACTTAAACTTTTTATTACAAAATAAATTTGAATATTAGAAGGTTATTGACAAGGACAGGCCATCCAGCCCAACAAAGCTTGCCAAATTCCTATTCACGCAGTGTGTTGAAATAACTATAGAGTTTAGATTTGGAAGTCTCTAAGGTACTACTCTCAAAATCCTCCTAAATTAATCTCCTCTGCCTACACAAATTTACATTCATGCATTCTCTGCATATTCATGTGACTATCCAAGAGCCTCTTTAACACCTCTATAGTATTTGCCTCCACGGCCACCCTTAACAGTATATTTCAGGCAACCACCATTCCCTGTGTTAATAAAAAAAACAACTTGCCTCACGGAACTTCGAGGTTATCCTTATCCCCTTATCTTACATGTATACTCCCTAATATTAGACTTTTCGAAGTTCCATTTGCCAGAACTTGGTCTGATCACTCAATCACTCTGCAGCTTGTATCTCTAGCTGTATGTCTATCAATATACGTACAGACAGAAATACTTGGAAACGTTACATCCATGCACTCCTTCAGGTCATTAATATAAATAGTCCGTTTCCATATTGTAATTTCAATGTAAAGTTTTGCATAAAAGCTGTCGAAGGCAACTCGTTCCTAAATTACCACATGCAGTAAATTATTTTGCACTGTTCCAATTGTGCGAGCCTTAAATATTATAGGACTAAAACTTAAAAGGATTTGGATTTGAGACATGAGAAAATATTTAACAAGCAAAGGCAGCCAAATATACAAACTTTATTTATTTAAGGCTTACTAGATATTTGCTAGAAGATACTTTAAAATGTTAACGGTCGCAATGTAATTTCCTTTCTTTTAAGAAACATGAGGATGGTTATAATCTGAAATGATGGAAATTTAGACTTATCTCAGTTCTTTCCTCAGACAGGTGCCACATGTTATAATGTCAAGTAGTGAGAAATCAAATTCTAAATAGAATTCATCTCCAGTCCCTTTAAAGTAAATTTATCCTTGATTAGACATGTTATTTAGTAGCATCCTGGATCTTTGTCTCTTTAGTTCAAATTAAATAGTTTATTCTCAGATGGGAACCTCAATAAAACTCAGGTTGACCCTAGCATTAATCTTCAGATTGGTCACATGGAGACCAGATCGACAGCCACACACCAGTGAAGTTGGTAAGGGTGCAAGTTATAGCTTCGTGAAGAACTGATGTGGTCATTTTGAAAATAAGAATATGCTGTGTACATGTTGTTCTTTCCACAGCCAGCCCGCCGCGACTCATATCTGTGGCTGAAGTTCTGGAAACTGCCCGAGGTGTGTCCAACCTGGCCATCGCACATGAAGTGGTCATAAACAGCAACTTTCAGTTCCAGCAGAAGGAACTACCTCAGAACAGGTAACGGTCAATTTTACCGAGTTTAGTTTCTGGATTAATCATTTGTCTTCCTTCCCACTGTTAGTTGACATGTTTATGTGTTAGTTTATCAACTAAACCAGGGGTGTCAAACTCATTTTAGGTCACGGGCCGGATTGAGCAAAATGCAGCTTCATGCGGGCCGGATCAGTCGGACGCGTGCGAACGCAGCTTTCGTTGCCTCCGTTTTTTCAGCCTGCTCTCATGTGTCTCAGTCTCTGCTATAACTACAAAGAGTTTCACTTTACAAATTCCATTTCTTATGAAGAAGACTGCCGAGCAAGACTGCCGAATAAACACTAAAAACCCTGAAAACCTGGTACCTGAATAAACTCAGCATTAGCCATATCATACGCCATAGGCGCTTCGATTACTGGGGCCAGCTTTAATAGTAATTAGATATTATCTCGCGGGCCAAAGATAATTCCACCGCGGGCCTTGAGTTTGACATATATGAACTAAACCATTCAGAAGGAATTGATTATGAAAATAAAGCTCATGTGATTCAAGATTTAATGCAGCTGGATATAAGACTTCGAGATAGAAAGCAACTCCTTCATTGTTTTCTCATAATAGAGAATTGTTTTGATGTTCCCCAGGTGATATTGTTGGAGCCAATGCCCTTTTATGACATATTTCTGACCTGGGTTGCAAGGATATTATTTCAAAGTGTGCCGCAGGAACAGCTCAAAAATGTAATAAACTATGAGATGCCGTCAGGGTGAAATAGAGAGTCTGGTCACATGACAGCATTTTTAATGCTGAGAAGTGGGAAGTGATTCATGTTGATAGGCAGAACGCAGTGAAGTAATGGGAACCAAATGGTACAATGTTAAAGTTCTGTGAAAACAAGGCTCCTGGAGATGTGTTCACAAAATACTTTGAAAGTGGCAGGACACATTTTAGAAAACACTTAAAAAAATAAGAAACCCTTGATTTTATTAATTCATAAAAGATAGAAACAGTGAAATTATTGGTTAACTGCTGTAAAAGGATTAGGCTTGGGATTTTGTGTTCACTTATAGATTCCACCTTTTACTAAGAATATCAAGGCCTCAGGAAATAATACTGAACATATTTACCAGGATGGTATCATGGGAGAAGGACTTCGATTGTCTGGAGAAAATACCAAAGCTGGGTTTGTTGTCTTTGGAGCAGAGAGTGATTGAAATGTTCAGATTCATGAAAGGCTTCAACAGGGTAAATAGGAATACATATCCTATTGACAGAAATGTCAGTAACCAAAGGAAACAGATGTGAGGTGATTGACAAAAGGACCAGAGGTGATATGAGAAAAGCAAATACACGGGAGTTTTTATGACCTGAAATACATAGTTGAGAGGAATCATGAAACGAACTTCCAAAATGAACTGTATGAATACTAGAAGGGAAAAGGTTACTAGACCACAGGGAATGAAGGGAAATCGATAGCACTACCAAACAGCTATTCAGACAGTAGTCAGAGAGCTTTACTATCGTGCAGCCTGTACCGATGATGCACCCTTGTTTCCCTGTCGCAGTCTCACTGTTAAATATCTGCTCATTTTTTTCACAGTTTGGAAAGGAGGGTGAAGGAGATCATGCACCAAGCATTCTGGGACTGTCTGCAGGCCCAGCTAAACGAGACCCCACCACAGTACTGCCAGGCCATCAAGCTGCTGCAGGAAGTTAAAGAGGTGAGGGCTCGAGATAGACAGAAGTCCAGTTCAGGTCAGTCTGGAATACCATACAGATGCTAATCGGCCCAGTTCTCGTACCTTTTCCCTGGAAAAGACAGATTGGAATTTAACACTGAAACCTCAAAGCAGCTGTTTACAACACTACAGAGCCTTTCACATCCACTGTACATCTGCCTTGGATAAGGACATCCAATAGAATAATTTATAAACCCTTCAGAGTTGTGCTGGACAGTGACATCAGTTGTAGAATGGGCAAATCCACATTTACCCTTGCACTGGGGATAGAGAATACTTCAAACATGGCTCACATCTTTGTAAATATGATGCTAAATTGAGTCTTCACTCTCCCTGAATTTCAGCCAAAGTTTCTCAACTTCCTGTCATAATATCAATGGGAATTCTGTGGAACTATCACCAGTATAGCAACAATCTCCAATCCTTGGAGCAATATTTCTGAAAGTTCTCCCTTTGGAAAACTGGCAAGCTATCCATCTGCCCACTCACTCAATCACCAACTGCCCCATGTGTGAAAGAGTCTTCAGTTTACACATTGACCTCATCAACCACTTTAGAACCTGCAAAACCAAAATTCAAGCAAATTATTTTCATTCTTCAGGGAACAGAATAGGAAAACGGCTGTCCTCTGCCACACTCTAAATCTGTGCATCCACCTGAAGTTATCCTGGAAAATAACTCGGGTAGATTCTAGGAGTTGATCAAAATTGCTCAGCAAGTGCAGAACTCCTTGTCCAAGGGAGGAATTCTTATAGCTATACAATGCCAAAGTAGCCCTTCAGCTCAACTTGTCCGTGCTGATCAAATAGTCTAACTGAGTGAATCCCTTAGGTCTGCATTTGGCCCATATCCTTCTACACCTAAAGCTTTGCCATCCATCCTCTAAACCTTCCCTATCCTCCAAAGGTAAAGGAGCGGGAGAGAAAGGGTCACAGCACGGTGGGCCAACAGGAAATGCAGCTGCTGGCAATTCCAGCAACCTGATCTTTGATACTGGAGTCTGCACGTTCTTCGAGTGACCACATAGGTTTCCTCCCACAACCCAAGACGTGCAGTTTGATGGACTTATTATAAGTAAGTTACTATAAATTGGGGCGATGGTCTGATGGGGACCCTGCTCATTGTTGATTTTGTTCTCCTCAGTCACTGTTGTCACTCCTGCTCCCCGGTCACACCCGCTTGCGATCACAGATTGGTGAGGTACTGGACACGGAGCTGATCCAACAACAGGCCAGTCACAATGCGCTGGACATCCACCGACTGGCTGGCTTCATCATCAGTACGATGGGAAGTCTCTGTGCGCCAGTCAGGGATGAAGAGATAAAGAAACTGAAAGGCGTCACAGGGACCGTATCTCTCTTTAGGTAAGTGAGGACGGGCATGCATATTATATTAGAATTAACCCTCTTTCCAGCCTTGAAGATTCACTTATTCTGATATCGGCTGTTGTGCCTTAGTCTGTTTTAGTGGACCACCCTGTCACATTTTACTGCATTAAAGGCAAATATATAAATGCAATGTCTTATTACTGCAGGATTCACATGGACGTACAAATAATACAAGTTTGTAGTTACGTTTTTAAGTTATAAATTACAGAAGTATTATAACCTCCTTTAAAGCATGGTTCTTCCATTTTATAATAAAATCCACAATTTTGTTCATTCTCTTACCAGAAGCCAAGAATAGACTTGATAATGAAACTACAAAGTCTCTTGCTCATTTACCTCTCTCAGTGTTTTCCCATGAGTCTTTTAATTTTGTACCATTGATGCTGCACCGATCAGTTGTGAAAGTGTTGATTAGTCTGCATTCTATCGCAAATTCTGACACCATTTATCACGTCTCTTCGTCCACAGTCCTTGTTATTTGCAAAGCTGTCATCTTTCTGCTGTTCATAATTTGCTTTACTTTATATTAAAAAAAACAGAAAATGCTGGAAATACTTAGCAGCTCAGGCAGTGTCTCTAAATAACGAATCTTAGCATTTCAAGTCAATGGCCTTTCATTGGAACTGAAGGATATTAGCAATGTAACAGGTTTTAAGAAGAGAACAAAATGGGAAGTCAGCAAAACTTCAATGATGAAAGATAAGTATGTTGATCCACATAGGAGTTAACATTAGGGCAATGAAAGGGTAATAAATGGGTCTAGAGGAGGTATAAATGGAAAAAGTAGAATCATCAGATACAGGGGCTGTTTGGAAAAGCTGGGGGTAGCAGTTATACAGTCGGCCCTCTTTATCCGCGGATTCCGCATGTGCGGATCGGGAAAACCCGGAAGTTCTCTCTCCAGCATTCATTATTTGAGCATGTACAGACTATTTTTTCTTGTCATTATTCCCTAAACAATACAGTATAACAACTATTTACATAACATTTACGTTGTATTAGGTATTATAAGTAATCTAGAAATGACTTAAAAGTACAAGCAGTCCCCGGGTTATGAACATGTTCAGTTCCTGACTCCGTCTTTAAGTTGGATTTGAAGTTGGAACAGGTACATCCGGTATTTAGCATCAGTTAGTCAAACGTTTTTCTTAGTATATAGTACATATTTTACCTTTCTATGCATATAAAACACTTAAGAAACATATGTGTTTCAATAATTAAACCACTGCGTTGCTTAGTAATAATCGCAGCTTTCATCAGGGCCGTGTCTTTCACATGCTCCATTAAAATTGTTCCGATCATTGACTGACTGTAGTCTAACGCTTTTCCAATGACCGATGGTGTTTCACCTCTTTCCAATCGCTTTATTACTTCCACCTTATTTTCAATCGTGATCGTGATTATTTTCGTGAACAGAAACACTGCAGATTCAGAGCAGCACCGCCGGGTCCTAATGTCCACCGCACTGAGCGTGTTAAATAAAGTCCGGGGTTCCGCTGGATCCTAAAGACCACCGCATTGAGCCAGGTTAAATAAGGGACTTGAGCATCCGCGATTTTTGGTATCCGCGGGGGGTCTCAGAACCAATCCCCCACAGATAAGGAGGGCCGACTATAATTGAAAATCAATCAAGCCCTTCAGATTTCCTGCCTAGACCGGAACTGTGGCTCTGTTGGACTCTGAGGTTTATAAGCACCACTGAAGCACATTAATATTTGAAAGTAAATCTTCATCAGAAATTATCTGTGTCCTCTCCTAATGGCTCTGCTCATTAACCCCATATTGCACCCTAGTTATAATGTATTAAAGGTTTTTCCACGTCTTCTTGTTCTCTACCCATCCAACTATCCTTATATCCTGTGATGCTACTCCATCCTAAACATTGTGGAGTACAGAGGCCTGTTCTGTTGAAATGATGTCTCTAATCCATCTAGTTTTACGTTTTTAGGGAGATCTTCCGTGTGCTTGACTTGATGAAGATCGACATGTTGAACTTTACCATTAAGACACTGAAGCCACACTTGCAGCAACAGTCTATTCAGTATGAACGCAGCAAATTCCAGGAGTTCTTCAACAAGCAGCCCAGTGAGTAACTCAGTCATGATGGAGACTGAAAGGTTAAGGTGCAGGACTGTAGAGAATGCGCTGAGAAAAAGAAAGAGGCAAAGGGAGGGTGTAATGATGAACGGGGAAAGATTTAATTTTGTAACTAAATTGGTAGCATGTTATATCTGAATGCATTCACAATCTTGCTGCATATATTGGAACCAAAGTGACCCCTTCCTTCTGCAAAGCAGAGTTCAATGGAATTGTTTTGTGTAAATGTAATAAGTCTGATATTCCCCGAGTGTAATGGTCATGGTGGGGGGGTGATACTAATATAACAGTCTGATATCCCCAGAGTGTAATGGTCACGGTGGGGGGGGGGAGATACTAATATAACAGTCTGATATCCCCCGAGTGTAATGGTCACGGTGGGGTGTGATACTAATATAACAGTCTGATATCCCCCGAGTGTAATGGTCACGGTGGGGGCGGGGGGATACTAATATACCAGTCTGATATCCCCCAAGTGTAATGGTCACGGTGGGGGAGGGGGATACTAATATACCAGTCTGATATCCCCCGAGTGTAATGGTCACAGTGGGGGGGGGGGGTGATACTAATATACCAGTCTGATATCCCCCGAGTGTAACAGTCACGGTGGGGGGGGGTGATACTAATATACCAGTCTGATATCCCCCGAGTGTAATGGTCACGGTGGGGGGGGGGGATGATACTAATATACCAGTCTGATATCCCCCGAGTGTAATGGTCACGGTGGGGGAGGGGGATACTAATATACCAGTCTGATATCCCCCGAGTGTAATGGTCACGGTGGGGGGGGGGGGGGTGATACTAATATACCAGTCTGATATCCCCCGAGTGTAATGGTCACGGTGGGGTGTGATACTAATATACCAGTCTGATATCCCCCGAGTGTAATGGTCACGGTGGGGGGGATACTAATATACCAGTCTGATATCCCCCGAGTGTAATGGTCACGGTGGGGGGTGATACTAATATACCAGTCTGATATCCCCCGAGTGTAATGGTCACGGTGGGGTGTGATACTAATATACCAGTCTGATATCCCCTGAGTGTAATGGTCACGGTGGGGGGGGGGATACTAATATATACCAGTCTGATATCCCCCGAGTGTAATGGTCACGGTGGGGGGGGGGGAATACTAATATAACAGTCTGATATCCCCGTGTAATGGTCACGGTGGGGGGGGGGGAGGTGATACTAATATACCAGTCTGATATCCCCCCGAGTGTAATGGTCACGGTGGGGGGGGGGATACTAATATACCAGTCTGATATCCCCCGAGTGTAATGGTCACGGTGGGGGGGGGAATACTAATATAACAGTCTGATATCCCCCGAGTGTAATGGTCACGGTGGGGGGGGGGGAGGGTGATACTAATATACCAGTCTGATATCCCCCGAGTGTAATGGTCACGGTGGGGGGGGGGGAGGTGATACTAATATACCAGTCTGATATCCCCCGAGTGTAATGGTCACGGTGGGGGAGGGGGATACTAATATACCAGTCTGATATCCCCCGAGTGTAATGGTCACGGTGGGGGGGGGGGGGTTCGATACTAATATACCACTCTGATATCCCCCTGAGTGTAATGGTCACGGTGGGGGGTGATACTAATATACCACTCTGATATCCCCCGAGTGTAATGGTCACGGGGGGGGGGGGATACTAATATACCAGTCTGATATCCCCCGAGTGTAATGGTCACGGTGGGGGGGGGAGGGTGATACTAATATACCAGTCTGATATCCCCCGAGTGTAATGGTCACGGTGGGGAGGGTGGTGGGTGATACTAATATACCAGTCTGATATCCCCCGAGTGTAATGGTCACGGTGGGGGGGGGGGGAATACTAATATAACAGTCTGATATCCCCCGAGTGTAATGGTCACGGTGGGGGGGGGGGGGAATACTAATATAACAGTCTGATATCCCCCCGAGTGTAATGGTCACGGTGGGGGGGGGGGAGGTGATACTAATATACCAGTCTGATATCCCCCGAGTGTAATGGTCACTGGTGGGGAGGGGGGTGGTTGATACTAATATACCAGTCTGATATCCCCTGAGTGTAATGGTCACGGGGGGGGGGGGAGATACTAATATACCAGTCTGATATCCCCCGAGTGTAATGGTCATGGTTGGGGGGGGGGGGGGGAATACTAATATACCAGTCTGATATCCCCCGAGTGTAATGGTCACGGTGGGGGGGGGGGGATACTAATATACCAGTCTGATATCCCCCGAGTGTAATGGTCACGGTGGGTGGGGAGTGATACTAATATACCAGTCTGATATCCCCCGAGTGTAAATGGTCACGGTGGGTGGGGTGATACTAATATACCAGTCTGATATTCCCCGAGTGTAATGGTCACAGTGGGGGGGGGGTTCGGTACTAATATACCAGTCTGATATTCCCCGAGTGTAATGGTCACAGTGGGGGGGGGGTGGTACTAATATACCAGTCTGATATTCCCCGAGTGTAATGGTCACGGTGGGGAGGGGTGATACTAATATACCAGTCTGATATCCCCCCGAGTGTAATGGTCACGGTGGGGGGGGGGGAATACAAATATACCAGTCTGATATCCCCCAAGTGTAATGGTCACGGTGGGGGAGGGGGATACTAATATACCAGTCTGATATCCCCCCGAGTGTAATGGTCACGGTGGGGGAGGGGGGATACTAATATACCAGTCCTGATATCCCCCGAGTGTAATGGTCCACGGTGGGGTGGGGGAGTGATACTAATATACCAGTCTGATATCCCCTGAGTGTAATGGTCACGGTGGGGGAGGGGGATACTAATATACCAGTCTGATATCCCCCGAGTGTAATGGTCACGGTGGGTGGGGGAGTGATACTATATATACCAGGTCTGATATCCCCGAGTGTAATGGTCACGGTGGGGTGGGGAGTGATACTAATATACCAGTCTGATATCCCCCGAGTGTAATGGTCACGGTGGGGTGGGGAGTGATACTAATATACCAGTCTGATATCCCCCGAGTGTAATGGTCACGGTGGGGGGGGGTGGTACTAATATACCAGTCTGATATTCCCCGAGTGTAATGGTCACGGTGGGGGAGGGGTGGTACTAATATACCAGTCTGATATTCCCCGAGTGTAATGGTCACGGTGGGGGGGGGTGGTACTAATATACCAGTCTGATATCCCCCGAGTGTAATGGTCACGTTGGGGGGGGGATACTAATATACCAGTCTGATATCCCCTGAGTGTAATGGTCACGGTGGGGGGGGTGTGGGTACTAATATACCAGTCTGATATTCCCCGAGTGTAATGGTCACGGTGGGGGGGGAGGTGATACTAATATACCAGTCTGATATCCCCCGAGTGTAATGGTCACGTTGGGGGGGGGATACTAATATACCAGTCTGATATCCCCTGAGTGTAATGGTCACGGTGGGGGGGGAGGTGGTACTAATATACCAGTCTGATATTCCCCGAGTGTAATGGTCACGGTGGGGGGGGAGGTGATACTAATATACCAGTCTGATATCCCCCGAGTGTAATGGTCACGGTGGGGGAGGGGTGGTACTAATATACCAGTCTGATATTCCCCGAGTGTAATGGTCACGGTGGGGGGGGAGGTGATACTAATATACCAGTCTGATATCCCCTGAGTGTAAATGGTCACGGTGGGGGGGGGGGTGGTGGTACTAATATACCAGTCTGATATTCCCCGAGTGTAATGGTCATGGTGGGGGGGGGGAGATACTAATATACCAGTCTGATATTCCCCGAGTGTAATGGTCACGGTGGGGGGGGGGGAGGATACTAATATACCAGTCTGATATTCCCCGAGTGTAATGGTCACGTTGGGGAAGTGATACTAATATACCAGTCTGATATCCCCTGAGTGTAATGGTCACGGTGGGGGGGGGGGGGGTTGGGTACTAATATACCAGTCTGATATTCCCCGAGTGTAATGGTCACGGGTGGGGAGTGATACTAATATACCAGTCTGATATCCCCGAGTGTAATGGTCACGGTGGGGAGTGATACTAATATACCAGTCTGATATCCCCCGAGTGTAATGGTTTACGGTGCGGGGGGTTGGTACTAATATACCAGTCTGATATCCCCTGAGTGTAATGGTTACGGTGCGGGGGTGGGTACTAATATACCAGTCTGATATCCCCCCGAGTTTAATGGTCACGGTGGGGGGGGTGATACTAATATACCAGTCTGATATTCCCTGAGTGTAATGGTTACGGTGCGGGGGGTGGTACTAATATACCAGTCTGATATCCCCCGAGTGTAATGGTCATGGTGGGGGGGGTGGGTACTAATATTACCAGTCTGATATCCCCCGAGTGTAATGGTCACGGAGGGGTGGGTGGTACTAATATACCAGTCTGATATCCCCCGAGTGTAATGGTCACGGTGGGGTGGGGGGTGTTACTAATATACCAGTCTGATATCCCCCAAGTGTAATGGTTACGGTGGTGCGGGGGTGGTACTAATATACCAGTCTGATATCCCCTGAGTGTAATGGTTACGGTGCGGGGGTGGTACTAATATACCAGTCTGATATCCCCTGAGTGTAATGGTTACGGTGCGGGGGGTGGTACTAATATACCAGTCTGATATCCCCTGAGTGTAATGGTTACGGTGCGGGGGTGGTACTAATATACCAGTCTGATATTCCCTGAGTGTAATGGTTACGGTGCGGGGGGTGGTACTAATATACCAGTCTGATATCCCCCGAGTTGTAATGGTTACGGTGCGGGGGTGGTACTAATATACCAGTCTGATATCCCCTGAGTGTAATGGTTACGGTGCGGGGGTGGGTACTAATATACCAGTCTGATATCCTAGTGTAATGGTCACGGTGGGGGGGTTGGGTACTAATATACCAGTCTGATATCCCCTGAGTGTAATGGTTACGGTGCGGGTGGGTGGTACTAATATACCAGTCTGATATCCCCTGAGTGTAATGGTTACGGTGCGGGGGGTAAGGTACTAATATACCAGTCTGATATCCCCCGAGTGTAATGGTCACGGTGGGGGGGTGATACTAATATACCAGTCTGATATTCCCTGAGTGTAATGGTTACGGTGCGGGGGGTGGTACTAATATACCAGTCTGATATCCCCCGAGTGTAATGGTCACGGTGGGGGGGTTGGTACTAATATACCAGTCTGATATCCCCTGAGTGTAATGGTTACGGTGCGGGGGTGGTACTAATATACCAGTCTGATATCCCCCTGAGTGTAATGGTTACGGTGCGGGGGGGTGGGTACTAATTATACCAGTCTGATATTCCCTGAGTGTAATGGTTACGGTGCGGGGGTGGTACTAATATACCAGTCTGATATCCCCCGAGTGTAATGGTCCAGTGGGGGGGGGTGTGATACTAATATACCAGTCTGATATTCCCTGAGTGTAATGGTTACGGTGCGGGGGTGGTACTAATATACCAGTCTGATATCCCCCAAGTGTAATGGTCACGGTGGGGGGGTGATACTAATATACCAGTCTGATATCCCCTGAGTGTAATGGTTACGGTGCGGGGGGTGGTACTAAGTATACCAGTCTGATATCCCTAGTGTAATGGTCACCGTAGTGGGGTGATACTAATATACCCGTCTGATATCCCCCGAGTGTAATGGTCACGGTGGGAGGGTGATACTAATATACCAGTCTGATATCCCCCGAGTGTAATGGTCACGGTGGGGGGGGGGGGTAGGTGATACTAATATACCAGTCTGATATCCCCCGAGTGTAATGGTCACGGTGGGGGGGGGGCAGAGTACAAATATACCAGTCTGATATCCCCTGAGTGTAATGGTCACGGGGGGGGGGAGATACTAATATACCCGTCTGATATCCCCCGAGTGTAAATGGTCACGGTGGGGAGGGGTGATACAAATATACCAGTCTGATATCCCCTGAGTGTAATGGTCACGGGGGGGGGGGGAGATACTAATATACCCGTCTGATATCCCCCGAGTGTAATGGTCACGGTGGGAGGGTGATACTAATATACCAGTCTGATATCCCCCGAGTGTAATGGTCACGGTGGGGGGGGGGGATACTAATATACCAGTCTGATATCCCCCGAGTGTAATGGTCACGGTGGGGGGGTGATACTAATATACCAGTCTGATATTCCCCGAGTGTAATGGTCACGGTGGGGGGGGGGATGATACTAATATACCAGTCTGATATTCCCCGAGTGTAATGGTCACGGTGGGGGGGGTGTGGTACTAATATACCAGTCTGATATTCCCCGAGTGTAATGGTCACGGTTGGGGGGGGGGGAGATACTAATATACCAGTCTGATATTCCCCGAGTGTAATGGTCACGGTGGGGGGGTGATACTAATATACCAGTCTGATATCCCCTGAGTGTAATGGTCACGGTGGGGGAGGGGGATACTAATATACCAGTCTGATATCCCTGAGTGTAATGGTCACGGTGGGGGGGGGTGGATACCTAATATACCAGTCTGATATCCCCCGAGTGTAATGGTCACGGTGGGGGGGGTGATACTAATATACCAGTCTGATATCCTAGTGTAATGGTCACGGTGGGGGGGGGGTGGTACTAATATACCAGTCTGATATCCCCCGAGTGTAATGGTCATGGTGGGGCGGGAGGATACTAATATACCAGTCTGATATCCCCCGAGTGTAATGGTCACGGTGGGGGGGGGAGGAATACTAATATACCAGTCTGATATCCCCCGAGTGTAATGGTCATGGTGGGGGGGTGATACTAATATACCAGTCTGATATCCCCCGAGTGTAATGGTCACGGTGGGGGCGGGAGGATACTAATATAACAATCTGATATCCCCCCGAGTGTAATGGTCACGGTGGGGGGGGTGGTACTAATATACCAGTCTGATATCCCCTGAGTGTAATGGTCACGGTGGGGGAGGGGGATACTAATATACCAGTCTGATATCCCCCGAGTGTAATGGTCACGGTGGGGAGTGATACTAATATACCAGTCTGATATCCCCCGAGTGTAATGGTCACGGTGGGGGGGGGGATACTAATATACCAGTCTGATATCCCCCGAGTGTAATGGTCACGGTGGGGGGGGGTGGTACTAATATACCAATCTGATATCCCCCGAGTGTAATGGTCACGGTGTGGTGGGGGAGTGATACTAATATACCAGTCTGATATCCCCTGAGTGTAATGGTCACGGTGGGCGGGAGGATACTAATATACCAGTCTGATATCCCCTGAGTGTAATGGTCACGGTGGGGGGATACTAATATACCAGTCTGATATCCCCTGAGTGTAATGGTCACGGTGGGCGGGGAGGATACTAATATACCAGTCTGATATCCCCTGAGTGTAATGGTCACGGTGGGGGGATACTAATATACCAGTCTGATATCCCCCGAGTGTAAATGGTCACGGTGTGGTGGGGAGTGATACTAATATACCAGTCTGATATCCCCTGAGTGTAATGGTCACGGTGGGCGGGAGGATACTAATATACCAGTCTGATATCCCCTGAGTGTAATGGTCACGGTGGGGGGATACTAATATACCAGTCTGATATCCCCCGAGTGTAATGGTCACGGTGGGGGGGGGGGGGGTGATACTAATATACCAGTCTGATATCCCCCGAGTGTAATGGTCACGGTGGGGGGGGTGGATACTAATATAACAGTCTGATATCCCCCGAGTGTAATGGTCACGGTGGGGGGTGGTACTAATATACCAGTCTGATATCCCCCGAGTGTAATGGTTACGGTGGGGGGGGGTGATACTAATATACCAGTCTGATATCCCCCGAGTGTAATGGTCACGGTGGGTGGGGGATACTAATATACCAGTCTGATATCCCCCGAGTGTAATGGTCACGGTGGGGTGTGATACTAATATACCAGTCTGATATCCCCTGAGTGTAATGGTCACGGTGGGGGGGGGGGTGATACTAATATACCAGTCTGATATCCCCCGAGTGTAATGGTCACGGTGGGTGGGGGATACTAATATACCAGTCTGATATCCCCCGAGTGTAATGGTCACGGTGGGGGGGTGATACTAATATACCAGTCTGATATCCCCCGAGTGTAATGGTCACGGTGGGGTGTGATACTAATATACCAGTCTGATATCCCCCGAGTGTAATGGTCACGGTGGGGGGGGGGGGAATACTAATATACCAGTCTGATATTCCCTGAGTGCAATGGTCACGGTGGGGGCGGGGGGATAGTAATATACCAGTCTGATATCCTAGTGCAATGATCCCAGTGGGGGGATGCTAATATATCATTATAATGGTTTTAGTGCAGAAGATTAAGAAAAAAATTGAAGCTTATGTGATCAAGTTACAAGGTCTTGGGTGCGAAGCTTGGTCGAAGTGGTAGTTTTAAAAGTGTTTTAAACAGGTTGGGAGATGTAGCAATTTAGGGAGGAGACTGCAAGTGCTGAGAGTAACAGAACTGAATCAAATGGGAGTTGGCAGCTGTCTTTATAAACCAGCATCACTGTGGAAATAAGCCAGCCCTTCAAAGGTTAGGAAACAGACTAGTCCACCGAGCTGTTAGTACCTGTTCTACATCCGGCTGACTTCGATACCCCCTTCCTTCTGTTCCCAGATGCTTTGGAGCACACCACTGCTTGGCTAAAAGCAGCAACTAAAGAAACTATCGATTCAATCTCAGAGAATCATAACAACAATCCAGCAGTGGCGAGTCCCGATGCAGTGCTGAATCAAGGCTACATGAACTTGCTGAAATGGAACCACGACACCAACCCTTACCCAGAGGTAAGCTCGGAGTCATTTATGGAGGTAGAAGCCCCCATTCAGGGCATGTTGTGCCACAAGGTAAGTTTCTTAATGAGTGAATAAAGCATCCAAACAAAGATAACTAAAGACACAAGGTAAGTTTCTTAATGAGTGAATAAAGCATCCAAACAAAGATAACTAAAGAATGTTTCATACTGCTTTATAACTAATTCTTTTAAAATCAGTATGTTGAAATCAAATAAATTACTTGAAATAACCTTTAATTAACAGGAAGTATCAGCTCATACCAGGTATCAAGTGAGCTTTTTAGACATGTCATTGAATACCTGGTATCTTTTGAAGGTGACTGGGAGGGTCAAACATGGTCATCCCTCAAAAAAAGGAATCTTGGATATTATTGGATACAGGGTTGATGATTTTAGTCCTTCTGGCTGGGGGGTGAGTTTCTAATTAACTAACTCTTTCTGACCTGTTACTCCCTAAGTGCCAGAAAATTACAACAAAAGAAGAAATTGAGTGGATTCTGTTGGACAAATGATATCTAACAGTAACACTAGTGGTGAATCTCATTCCATGTACAGCTGCCAAGAATGAGTTTCTTCATAGCTTGTGGAGAAGCAGTCCTGTCAAGAATATCCATTATTTTAAATTTTTTAAAAATCAAGACTAACCTCAGGTCTGTTTTGTTGATAGGATTTATTCACGTCAGTTATACTGGGAAATAAGTGGCTCAGCCTGGACTTAAAACTGTCAGTTGTTCCAGGAGCAACCTCCCCATTAATGGATATTAACATAGATAGAGGAAATGCAAACATAAACTGACCCCAACTTGAAACCATCATCATTATTCAGAAATTTTTCTGGAAATAAATGTGAAAAAACAGGCCCAAGAAATTACAATATGCTTATTTTTTCCCCCAAAGGTAGCTAATTATATGCTTTATCAATGGTTAATTTAGGAGAGTCAATCATGTTTAGCGGTTTAGCAATCCATCACCCAAACCATGTCAGGGACAAGTTTTGAACCTGCAGTTTACCATCATCAAAATGATCAGATTTTGTTCCGATGGACTCAGCTGTTAATACGATTCCCCACCGTTGTAGAGCTCTCTCTGTGTGACAGGGATGGACTCAGCTGTTAATACGATTCCCCACCGTTGTAGAGCTCTCTCTGTGTGACAGGGATGGACTCAGCTGTTAATACGATTCCCCACCGTTGTAGAGCTCTCTCTGTGTGACAGGGATGGACTCAGCTGTTAATACGATTCCCCACCGTTGTAGAGCTCTCTCTGTGTGACAGGGATGGACTCAGCTGTTAATACGATTCCCCACCGTTGTAGAGCTCTCTCTGTGTGACAGGGATGGACTCAGCTGTTAATACGATTCCCCACCGTTGTAGAGCTCTCTCTGTGTGACAGGGATGGACTCAGCTGTTAATACGATTCCCCACCGTTGTAGAGCTCTCTCTGTGTGACAGGGATGGACTCAGCTGTTAATACGATTCCCCACCGTTGTAGAGCTCTCTCTGTGTGACAGGGATGGACTCAGCTGTTAATACGATTCCCCACCGTTGTAGAGCTCTCTCTGTGTGACAGGGATGGACTCAGCTGTTAATACGATTCCCCACCGTTGTAGAGCTCTCTCTGTGTGACAGGGATGGACTCAGCTGTTAATACGATTCCCCACCGTTGTAGAGCTCTCTCTGTGTGACAGGGATGGACTCAGCTGTTAATACGATTCCCCACCGTTGTAGAGCTCTCTCTGTGTGACAGGGATGGACTCAGCTGTTAATACGATTCCCCACCGTTGTAGAGCTCTCTCTGTGTGACAGGGATTGATTCAGCGTTGAGTTTCTTTAAGTCAGATGGCATGAACCAACCCTGCTGCTGTCCTTTCCTCACAGACTGTGCTGATGGACAAATCCCGTCTACAGGAGCTGCAGTGGAGACTTCAGCAGCTGACCCTGGTGGCAACTGTTCTTCTGGTCACCACGAATGCAGCGGGAGCTGCTATTGGTGCCTTGCCTGGGTTTGTAGACAAACTAAAGCAGGTGACTTGTGCCCTGTTGGATGAGCTGAACTGCAAGTAAGTTAATCTGACCATCTACGTCTCCAGGAATCGATAGAACACAGAAAACCTAGAAGCTTATGAGCACCTGGTATTCCTAAAGCTCGATGTCGTCTGCAAATCCAGGTGAAACGAGGCATCGAACAAATCAGCTTCTAACTACAAGAGCAAAAATAGACATCAGCAAGGCCGACAGTAGAATATTCAGTCCCTGTGTTTCCGTTTTGCTGTCAGGGTTGCACAATCGAGTTCTTTTGTCTTATTTGGTACCATTATTTCAGAATCTTCCCAAGTACGAGTGCATAACCGTACTTTCTCCTGTTCTGCTGCTGGATTCATTCCATCCCTAGTCATGTGCTCCCCTCCCCATCTCCAATCCCTGTGCTCCCCCCCTCCCCATCTCCAACCCCTACGCTCCCCCCTACCCATCTCCAACCCCAGCACTCCCCTCCCCCATCTCCAACCCCTGCACTCCCCCTCACCCATCTCCAACCCCAGCACTCCCCTCCCCCGTCTCCAATCCCTACACTCCCCCCTCACCCATCTCCAACCCCAGCACTCCCCCTCACCCATCTCCAACCCCAGCACTCCCCTCCCCCATCTCCAACCCCTGCACTCCCCCCTCCCCATCTCCAACCCCTGCACTCCCCCTCACCCATCTCCAATCCCTGCACTCCCCTCCCCATCTCCAACCCCAGCACTCCCCTCCCCCGTCTCCAATCCCTACACTCCCCCCCTCACCCATCTCCAGCCCCTGCACTCCCCCTCACCCATCTCCAGCCCCTGCACTCCCCCCTCCCATCTCCAACCCCTGCACTCCCCTCCCCCATCTCCAACCCCAGCACTCCCCCCTCACCCATCTCCAACCCCAGCACTCCCCTCCCCCATCTCCAACCCCTGCACTCCCCCCTCCCATCTCCAACCCCAGCACTCCCCTCCCCCGTCTCCAACCCCTACACTCCCCCCATCTCCAACCCCAGCACTCCCCCTCCCCATCTCCAACCCCTACACTCCCCCCTCCCCATCTCCAACCCCTACACTCCCCCCTCCCCATCTCCAACCCCAGCACTCCCCCTCTCCATCTCCAATCCCTGCGCTCCCTTCACCCATCTCCAACCCCAGCACTCCCCCTCCCATCTCCAACCCCAGCACTCCCCCTCCCCATCTCCAACCCCTGCACTCCCCCCTCCCCATCTCCAACCCCAGCACTCCCCCTCCCCATCTCCAATCCCTGCACACCCCTCCCCCATCTCCAACCCCTACACTCCCCTCCCCCGTCTCCAATCCCAGCACTCCCCTCACCCATCTCCAACCCCAGCACTCCCCCTCCCCATCTCCAACCCCAGCACTCCCCCTCACCCATCTCCAACCCCAGCACTCCCCCTCACCCCATCTCCAACCCCAGCACTCCCCTCCCCCATCTCCAACCCCTGCACTCCCCCTCCCCATCTCCAATCCCAGCACTCCCCTCCCCCGTCTCCAACCCCAGCACTCCCCTCCCCCGTCTCCAACCCCTACACTCCCCCCTCCCCATCTCCAATCCCAGCACTCCCCCTCACCCATCTCCAACCCCAGCACTCCCCTCCCCCATCTCCAACCCCTGCACTCCCCCTCCCCATCTCCAATCCCAGCACTCCCCCTCACCCATCTCCAACCCCAGCACTCCCCCCTCCCATCTCCAACCCCAGCACTCCCCCTCCCCATCTCCAACCCCAGCACTCCCCCTCACCCATCTCCAACCCCAGCACTCCCCCCTCCCCCGTCTCCAATCCCAGCACTCCCCCTCACCCATCTCCAACCCCTACACTCCCCCCTCCCCATCTCCAATCCTTGCACTCCCCTCACCCATCTCCAATCCCAGCACTCCCCTCCCCCATCTAAAACCCCTGTGACCCACCTTCCCATCTCCAATCCCCACACTCCCCCTCCCCGTCTCCAACCCCTGCACTCCCCCTTCTCCAACCCCAGCACTCCCCTCCCCATCTCCAAACCCTGTGACCCACCTCCCCATCTCCAATCCCCGTGCTCCCCCTCCCCGTCTCCAAACCCTGCGCTCACCCTCCCCTGTCTCCAACCCCTGTGACCCCCCCTCCCTGTCTCCAACCCCAGCACTCCCCTCCCCATCTCCAAACCCTGTGACCCACCTCCCCATCTCCAATCCCCGTGCTCCCCCTCCCCTGTCTCCAACCCCTGCGCTCACCCTCCCCTATCTCCAAACCCTGCACTTCCCCCTCCCATCTCCAACCCCTGCACTCCCCCTCACCCATCTCCAGCCCCTGCACTCCCCTCCCCATCTCCAACCCCTGTGACCCACCTCCCCATCTCCAATCCCCATGCTCCCCCTCCCCATCTCCAATCCCTGTGACCCACCTCCCCGTCTCCAATCCCCATGCTCCCCTCCCCCCGTCTCCAACCCCTGTGACCCACCTCCCCATCTCCAATCCCCGTGCTCCCCCTCCCCTGTCTCCAATCCCCGCGCTCCCCCTCCCCCATCTCCAAACCCTGCGCTCACCCTCCCCTGTCTCCAACCCCTGTGACCCCCCTCCCCATCTCCAATCCCTGTGACCTCCCTCCCCGTCTCCAACCCCTGTGACCCACCTCCCCATCTCCAATCCCTGTGCTCCCCCTCCCCTGTCTCCAACCCCTGTGATCCTCCCTCCCCGTCTCCAACCCCTGTGACCTCCCTCCCCGTCTCCAACCCCTGTGACCCCCCTCCCCATCTCCAATCCCCGTGCTCCCCCTCCCCCGTCTCCAACCCCAGCACTCCCCTCCCCCCATCTACAACCCCTGTGACCCACCTCCCCGTCTCCAATCCCCGTGCTCCCCCTCCCCCATCTCCAATCCCCATGCTCCCCCTCCCCTGTCTCCAACCCCTGAGATCCTCCCTCCCCGTCTCCAACCCCAGCACTCCCCTCCCCCGTCTCCAATCCCTGCGCTCCCCCTCCCCCGTCTCCAATCCCTGCGCTCCCCCTCCCCTGTCTCCAACCCCTGTAATCCTCCCTCCCTGTCTCCAACCCCTGTGACCCCCCTCCCCATCTCCAACCCCAGCACTCCCCTCCCCCCATCTACAACCCCTGTGACCCCCCTCCCCATCTCCAATCCCCGTGCTCCCCCTCCCCCATCTCCAACCCCAGCACTCCCCTCCCCCCATCTACAACCCCTGTGACCCACCTCCCCATCTCCAATCCCTGTGCTCCCCCTCCCCCGTCTCCAACCCCAGCACTCCCCTCCCCCCATCTACAACCCCTGTGACCCACCTCCCCTCCAATCCCCGTGCTCCCCCTCCCCGTCTCCAATCCCCGTGCTCCCCCTCCCCCGTCTCCAATCCCCATGCTCCCCCTCCCCTGTCTCCAACCCCTGAGATCCTCCCTCCCCGTCTCCAACCCCAGCACTCCCCTCCCCCGTCTCCAATCCCTGCGCTCCCCCTCCCCCGTCTCCAATCCCTGCGCTCCCCCTCCCCTGACTCCAACCCCTGTAATCCTCCCTCCCTGTCTCCAACCCCTGTGACCCCCCTCCCCATCTCCAACCCCAGCACTCCCCTCCCCCCATCTACAACCCCTGTGACCCACCTCCCCATCTCCAATCCCTGCGCTCCCCCCTCCCCTGTCTCCAACCCCTGCACTCCCCCTCCCCTGTCTCCAACCCCTGCACTCCCCCTCCCCTGTCTCCAACCCCAGCACTCCCCTCCCCCCATCTCCAACCCCTGTGACCCACCTCCCCATCTCCAATCCCCTGCACTCCCCTCCCCTGTCTCCAACCCCTGCGCTCCCCCTCCCCTGTCTCCAACCCCTGCACTCCCCCCTCCCCCGTCTCCAATCCCTGCGCTCCCCCTCCCCTGTCTCCAACCCCTGTAATCCTCCCTCCCTGTCTCCAACCCCTGTGACCCCCCTCCCCATCTCCAACCCCAGCACTCCCCTCCCCCCATCTACAACCCCTGTGACCCACCTCCCCATCTCCAATCCCCTGCGCTCCCCCCTCCCCTGTCTCCAACCCCTGCGCTCCCCCTCCCCTGTCTCCAACCCCTGCACTCCCCTCCCCCCATCTACAACCCCTGTGACCCACCTCCCAATCTCCAATCCCCGTGCTCCCCCTCCCCTGTCTCCAACCCCTGCGCTCCCCCTCCCCTGTCTCCAACCCCTGCACTCTGACTATATGTTTGGAAGGGGGTGGAATATGTCGGAGCTACTAATAATATCTTTTTCTCCTTATCAATATATCATGTATATTGGTTTGAAGCTTTGACATATAAAGGCAAGAGCAGCTGAATTTTGATTTGATTTGGCAAGAAATGAAAAGGGACCCTCTCCATAAGCAGTAACAGAAAACGTTCTAAAAGATTCTTGTTCTGCTTTTCCCTATCATTCAGCAGCACGTCAGGTTTGGGAGAAGTGCTGCATGCACTCAGTGACCAAGTACACCGAGAGATCAACAGATCACTTACTGAGCATGGATACCCTCCTCTGACAGATGAGCAAGAAGCCATTCTAAAAGGACAAGTCAGAAGCATTAGACACAAAAGCAATGTTGTTCGTATTCTGATAGGTGAGTCTTATGTACAACTTCCAAAGAATGTAAGTGAAATCAATTCCTGAGTGAGATAATGCTACATTTTCTTTGTTATTTTAAAAACAATGATGTTATCCTTTCCTTGGAGTAAAATTATTTTTTCATAAATTCTACTGTATTTCTGTGAATGCCTGCATGAAAATGAATCTCGAGGTAGTATATGATGACATATGCATACTTGATAATTTACTTCGAACCAGTATCACCGATTATTCACACTTACGATTTTTAAAATGAGTGTACACAATTCCTGAACTGAGACATTGGTGGGCAAGATCCCACAACTGATTTCCACTCGGCTTATTGAGTGGTTTGTTGCCAGATTAGCTCTAGCCTTAAAAGATGACTAGGCATTGTTCTTTAGCTGGTGTCCTCATTCTATTTCTGTAGGCCATCGGAAAGCAATACTTGATCTGGTATTGGGAAATGAACCCGGTCAGGTGTCAGATCTCTCAGTGGGAGAGCATTTTGGAGATAGTGATCACAATTCTATCTCCTTTACAATAACATTAGAGAGGGATAAGAACAGACAAGTTAGGAAAGTGTTTAATTGGAGTAAGGGGAAATATGAGGCTATCAGGCAAGAACTTGGAAGCATAAATTGGGAACAGATGTTCTCAGGAAAACATATGGAAGAAATGTGGCAAATGTTCAGGGGATATTTGCATGGAGTTCTGCAGAGGTACATTCCAATGAGACAGGGAAAGGATGGTAGGGTACAGGAAGCACGGTGTACAAAGGCTGTTGTAAATCTAGTCAAGAAGAAAAGAAGAGATTATGAAAGGTTCAAAAAACTAGGTAGTGATAAAGATCTAGAAGATTATAAGTCTAACAGGAAGGAGCTTAAGTAAGAAATTAGGAGAGCCAGAAGGGGCCATGAGAAGGCCTTGGCGGACAGGATTAAGTAAAACCCCAAGGCATTCTACAAGTACATGAAGAGCAAGAGGATAAGATATGAGTGAAAAGGACCAATCAAGTGTGACAGTGGAAAAGTGTGTATGGAACCAGAGGAGATGGCAGAGTACCTTGCATCAGTATTCACTATGGAAACAGATTTTGGCAATTGTAGGGATGACTTAGAGCAGACTGAAAAGCTTGAGCATGTAGATATTAAGAAAGGATGTGCTGAAGCTTTTGGAGAGCATCAAGTTGGATAAGTCGCCGGGACCAGATGAGATGTACCCCAGGCTATTGTAGGAGGCAAGGGAGAAGATTGTTGAGCCTCTGGCAATGATCTTCGCAATGGGGCCGGGAGAGGTTCCGGAGGTTTGGAGGGTTGCAGATGTTGTTCCAGTATTCAGGAAAGGGAGTAAAGATCGCCCAGGAAATTATAGACCAATGAGGCTTACTTCAGTGGTTGTTAAGTTAACCATATAACAATTACAGCACGGAAACAGGCCATCTTGACCCTTCTAGTCCGTGCCAAACGCTTACTCTCACCTAGTCCCACCTACCTGCACTCAGTCTATAACCCTCTATTCCTTTCCTGTCCATATACCTATCCAATTTTTTTTTAAATGACAATATCGAACCTGCCTCTACCACTTCTACCGGAAGCTCATTCCACACAGCTACCACTCTCTGAGTAAAGAAATTCCCCCCCATGTTACCCCTAAACTTTTGCCCCCTAAGTCTCAATTCATGTCCTCTTGTTTGAATCTCCCCTATTCTCAATGGAAAAAGCCTATCCACGTCAACTCTATCTATCCCCCTCATAATTTTAAATACCTCTATCAAGTCCCCCCTCAACCTTCTACGCTCCAAAGAATAAAGACCTAACTTGTTCAATCTTTCCCTGTAACTTAGGTGCTGAAACCCAGGTAACATTCTAGTAAATCTTCTCAGTACTCTCTCTATTTTGTTGACATCTTTCCTATAATTCAGTGACCAGAACTGTACACAATACTCCAAATTTGGCCTCACCAATGCCTTGTACAATTTTAACATTACATCCCAACTCCTAAACTCAATACTCTGATTTATAAAGGCCAACATACCAAAAGCTTTCTTCACCATCCTATCCACATGAGATTCTACCTTCAGGGAACTATGCACCATTATTCCTAGATCACTCTGTTCTACTGCATTCCTCAATGCCCTACCATTTACCATGTATCTCCTATTTTGATTAGTCCTACCAAAATGTAGCACCTCACACTTATCAGCATTAAACTCCATCTGCCATTTTTCAGCCCACTCTTCTAACTGGCCTAAATCTCTCTTCAAGCTTTGAAAACCTACTACATTATCCACAACGCCACCTACCTTAATATCATCTGCATACTTACTAATCCAACTTATCACCCCATCATCCAGATCTTTAATGTATATGACAAACAACATTGGACCCAGTACAGATCCCTGAGGCACACCACTAGTCACCAGCCTCCAACCTGACAAACAGTTATCCACCACTACTCTCTGGCATCTCCCATCCAGCCACTGTTAAATCCCTTTTACTACTTCAATATTAATACCTAACAATTGAACCTTCCTAACTAACCTTCTGTGCGAACCTTGTCAAAGGCCTTACTGAAGTCCATATAGACAACATCCACTGCTTTACCCTCGTCAACTTTCCTAGTTACCTCTTCAAAAATTCAATAAGATTTGTCAAACATAACCTTCCACACACAAATCCATGTTGACTGTTCCTAATCAGACCCTGTCTATCCAGATAATTATATTTACCATCTCTAAGAATACTTTCCATTAATTTACCCACCACTGACCTCAGACTTAATTGCTAGGTTTACTCTTAGAACCCTTTTTAAATGATGGAACAACATGAGCAATACACCAATCCTCCGGCACCATCCCCGTCTCCAATGACATTTGAAATATTTCCGTCAGAGCCCCTGCTATTTCTACACTACAAGTTGACGGAGAAGTTCCTGAGAGGCAGGATTTATGAACATTTGGAGAGGCATAATAGGAATTGGAATAATCAACATGGCTTTGTCAAAGGCAGGTCATGCCTTACAAGCCTGATTGAATTATTTGAGGATGCGAATAAGCATATTGATGAAGGTAGAGTAGTAGATGTAGTGTATATGGATTTTAGCAAGGCATTTGATAAGGTACCCCATGCAAGGCTTATTGAGAAAGTAAGGAGGCATGGGATCCAAGGGGACATTACTTTGTGGATCCAGAACTGGCTTGCCCACAGAAGGCGCAGAAGTGGGTGTAGACAAGTCATATTCTGCATGGAGGTCAGTCACCAGTGGAGTGCCTCAGGGATCTGTTCTGGGACCCCTACCCTTCGTGATTTTTATAAATGACCTGGATGAAGAAGTGGAGGGATGGGTTAGTAAATTTGCTGATGACACAAAGGTTGGGTGTCTTGTGGATTGTGTGGAGGGCTGTCAGAGGTTATAGCAGGACATTGATAGGATGCAAAACTGGGCTGAGAAGTGGCAGATGGAGTTCAACCTAGATAAGTGTGAGGTGGTTCATTTTGGTAGGTCAAATATGATGACAGAATTAATTATTGGTAAGAATTAATGGTATTAATGGTAAGAATCTTGGCAGTGTGGGGGATCAGAGGGATCTTGGGGTCCGAGTCCATAGGACACTCAAAGCTGCTATGCAGGTTGACTCTATGGTTAAGAAAGCATATGGTGCATTGGCCTTCATCAATCGTGGGATTGAGTTTAGGAGCCGAGAGGTAATGTTGCAGCTATATAGGATCCTGGTTAGACCCCACTTGGAGTACTGTGCTCAGTTCTGGTTGTCTCACTACAGGAAGGATGTGGAAACCATAGAAAGGGTGCAGAGGAGATTTACAAGGATGTTGCCTGGATTGGGGAGCATGCCTTATGAGAATAGATTGCGTGAACTCGGCCTTTTCTCCTTGGAGCGATGGAGGATGAGAGGTGACCTGATAGAGGTGTATAAGATGATGAAAGGCATTGATTATGTGGATAGTCAGAGGCTTTTTCCCAGGGATGAAATGGCTAACATGAGCAGGCACAGTTTTAAGGTGCTTGGAAGTAGAAACGGAGGAGGTGTCAGCGGTATGATTTTTTTACACAGCGAGTGGTGACAGTGTGGAATGGGCTACCAGTGGTGAAGGCGGATACGATAGGGTCTTCTAAGAGACTCCTGGATAGGTACATGGAGCTCAAAAAAATAGGCTATGGGTAACCCTAGGTAATTTATAAGATAAGGACATGTTCGGCACAGCTTTGTGGGCCGAAGGGCCTGTATTGCGCTGTTGGGTTTCCGTGTTTCTATTCAGGGTTCCTAGCATTCAGTTGTTTTGCCAATTGTACATCCCCTCCCCCCCATTCCCCAATGGATCTTTGCTCAGAAATAAAGAGTGTCCGCACTGCAGAATACCAAAGAATGCTAGCAACTACAGAAAATTCATCCACTCCTTCAAAATAAACAACATACTGTATTACCGTGTAAATCAGACCGGGGTAGAGATAGGAACAGCATTTCAGCAGTTGATAAGGAAGGTAAAATCGATCAGGAATGTCCACTTACACATGACAGAAGAGATTCTGCAGGTGCTGATAATCCAGAGCAAGACGTACAAAATGCTGCAGGAACTCGACAGGTCAGGCAATATCTATCGAGGGAAATGGTCAGCGTTTCGGGCCAAGGCCATTAATCATGGTTGTCCAGTTGAAGGGTTTTGGCCCAAAATACTGACAGTTCATTTGCCCTCGTGGATGCTGCCAGACTTGTTGAGTTCCTCCAGCGATTTGAATGTGGTACTCCACCAATGAATGCTATCCTGAAATCAACTAACAGATGGATTCTCGATCCACGGGTATTGTCCGTTGTAAAGCAATCCAAGGTCTGGACATTTCAACCAAACATCTGGATAATGCAAACATCTGGACATATTACACAAATACAAAACAAATATCTAGATAATTTAACCATGCACATTATATCCTGTCTGGGGAACTGAATTAAATATTTGTTCCACCAAAATACGCAAGGTCTGGATCATTAAATCTAGCAGAGAACATTAGTCAGTTGATACATTTTATATTCGGTGTGCTGATACTGAAACTATTATGTAAAGACAATTAATTTTGGCAGCAAACTGATAACACACAGACAGACAGACATACTTTATTGATCCCGAGGTAAATTGGGTTTCGTTACAGTTGCACCAAACAAGAATAGTGAAGAAATATAGCAATATAAAACCATAAATAATTAAATAATAATAAGTAACTTATGCCAAGTGGAAATAAGTCCCGGACCAGCCTATTGGCTCAGAGTGTCTGACACTTCGAGGGAGGAGTTGTAAAGTTTGATGGCCACAGGCAGGAATGACTTCCTATTATGCTCAGTATTACATCTCGATGGAATGAGTCTCTGGCTGAATGTAGTCCTGTGCCTAACCAGTACATTATGGAGTGGATGGGAGAAATTGTCCAAGATAGCATGCAACTTGGACAGCATCCTCTTTTCAGACACCACCGTCAGAAAGTCCAGTTCCACCCCCATAACATCACTGGCCTTACGAATCAGTTTGTTGATTCTGTTGGTGTCTGCTGCCCCAGCACACAACAGCAAACATGATAGCACTGGCCACCACAGCCTCGTAGAACATCCTCAGCATCGTCTGGCAGATGTTAAAGGACCTCAGTCTCCTCAGGAAATAGAGACGGCTCTGACCCTCCTTGAAGACAGCCTCAGTGTTCTTTGACCAGTCCAGTTTATTGTCAATTCGTATCCCCAGGTATTTGTAATCCTCCACCATGTCCACACTGACCCCTTGGATGGAAACGGGGGTCACCGGTGCCTTAGCCCTCCTCAGGTCCACCACCAGCTCCTTAGTCTTTTTCACATTAAGCTGCAGATGATTCTGCTCACACCATGTGACAAGGTTTCCCACCGTAGCCCTGTACTCAGCCTCATCTCCCTTGCTGATGCATCCAACTATGGCAGAGTCATCAGAAAACTTCTGAAGATGGCAAGACTCTGTGTTGTAGTTGAAGTCCGAGGTGTAGATGGTGAAGAGAAAGGGAGACAGGACAGTCCCCTGTGGAGCCCCAGTGCTGCTGACCACTTTGTCTGACACACAGTGTTGCAAGCGCACGTACTGTGGTCTGCCAGACAGGTAATCAATAATCCATGACACCAGGGAAGCATCCACCTGCATCACTGTCAGCTTCTCACCCAGCAGAGCAGGGCGGATGGTGTTGAACACACTGGAGAAGTCAAAAAACATGACCCTCACAGTGCTCGCCGGCTTGTCCAGGTGGGTGTAGACACAGTTCGGCAGGTAGACGATGGCATCCTCAACTCCTAGTCGGGGCTGGTAGGTGAACTGGAGGGGCTCTAAGTGTGGCCTAACCATAGGCCGGAGCTGCTCTAGAACAAGCCTCTCCAGGGTCTTCATGATGTGGGAAGTCAATGCCACTGGTCTGTAGTCATTGGAGCCACTGGGGCGTGGCGTCTTCGGTACAGGGACGAGTCAGGATGTCTTCCACAGCACAGGAACCCTCTGTAGACTCAGGCTCAGGTTGAAGACATGGTGAAATACTCCACATTGCTGGGGGGCACAGGCTCTGAGCACCCTGGGGCTGACACCATCCGGGCCTGCAGCCTTGCTTGGGTGGAGATGTTTCAGCTGTCTTCTCACCTGTTCAGCTGTGCAGCCAGCTGTGAAACCAGTGTAAGTGATCACTAGTACTGAATGTTAGTTGGTTTTGTTACCCTTTCTGTAGGTGAGCGGATTAACTCCTACGTGAAGGGATTCCTCAGTCTCTCCAGCCCACAGAATTGCAATCATGCTGTCCCAAGGGGCCTTGCTCCAATTCAAGCAGAACTCAAGGACATCGGCTCCAATTTCCGGTGTCTAGTGCACCACAATAGGATGGTCTTTGGACCTTATTACTCAGGGATTCTGGCGAAGGTGCTCTTCACAGATGGCGACATTGGGATGGACTCTCGCTGAATTGAGAAGCAGGATCTGCAGTAAAACTGTGTGTAAACTGTACAGGGTGAACAATCATTGTCTGAAGCAGCACCTTGATCATTTACTACGAGCCAGAGCAGTTCTAGAAGTATATTAAATATTCAGAACTTTCAAAAACTGTTTCCAAAACACAGACCATCACTAGTACCAGAAATATTCATTGCAAATTGATAATTATATATCATCATAACTACTCAGCCATCGCATTAACCTTTTCTGTATTGGGAAGGTGTTCATGACTTATTCATCCTGCCCCATGCAGTGCATTTACAGCTGTTCAAATGGTAAAGCCTGTGTTTCCTTTTTAACTCCCTTTCTTATTGTAGGTCAACAAAAGTACATACATTCTTATTGTATGTAAGTTTCTGTACAGTGCACACCCTGTGTCCCATTTGACTTTTCACCCCAAAAGGTTCTGTGAACACAAGGTCCCCAGTATATGTTGGGTAACATTTATAATGCAGGTCAGGTAGATGCCTCAATCCATAAATCAGTGATTAACAAAGCTGTCAGTTATAAATTGGTACTGACGCAATGTGGTATTTTCAGTCGTGTAAATGGGCTTTATCTTACTGCTTTTACTGGTGCAATATTCTGTTTGTTTCAATCATTTTAGAGTGCTTTACTCTCTAACTTTTTCATTGGAGACTAGTAACACAATACTTTACATGTTTGATAAATGATACTCAGAATGGAAGTCTCAATTGGACTGTAAAACTGATCGTTTACGTTCCTAATGTATATTCAATTTGGCACACACCCGATTAAACTGAAAAACCAAGCAGGAGTCAATTAAAGCATTTAAAAAAATTATTTTAATATATATAACATGTAGTTGCAATGAAACATAATTAAAATGTTTCAATAAACTAAATCTTTTTAAAAAAACTGCCAATTGATAAAAGTTACCTTGATCCCTCACAACCATTCTTCTCCATTATATCAATAAAACCCATTGTTCCTACGGCAGATCTAGCTATTCAGATGGATTCAGCAGAGTAGATAATGTACCTGCATACTCCACTCCTGGGCTCCAGAATGAACCTCATTACAAAAGTACAGCCTAACAGATTGCACCAAGTTTCCCAACTTACAACAATTTATAGAGAGCATTTTTCTGCAAACTCCAGATTTTTATTGACTTTATTAAATAAAGCACATCTTTACAAGTGTAATTCAGGAGGAAATGATTGTCTCATTATATAAATTACTCTGCCCAATTTCTCCAAAAGATGTTCTCCCCATACATTATTCCCAAAAATGCAATACTCTACACAAAGTAGACTCACCTTGATTGTTTATGGAGATTTTTTGGCCATTAAGGGACATTGGTCTTGATCTCTTTTCTCTTTTCTCTTCTGGCTTTCCCTCCATCTGATCAGAGTAAATTCTGAGATACAGTAGGTACAGTGTGAGGAACCCAGTGTTGAAGTGGCTGTGGACTTAAGGGAGAGAACTGTTAAACCTGTATTCTATCAATGCATTGTACAGGGCACTACAATAGTAATTGTTTTGTGCCTTTTTGAAATCATATCACATTTCTATGGCTGCTAGTACTGGAGTAGGCGTTTGAACTTCTCTCAAGTATGTTAATTGAATGCCACCTAGTGGTAAATTCAACTTCTCTAAAAGTTGTTTCCCCTACTTCAATTTACAGAGATACCTATGTAGGAATAGGGAGACTTGTTAGCAGCACAGAAGAAAGTTGAATGTGCCACTTTCAGGTCTGATGCTAGTTTAAGAGTTGTCAGACTTGTATCTCAATAAAGTTTATTTGAAAAAGAGCTAGACAATTCCCTGCACACTCCCAATTAATAATTGTCCCTCAGTCAACAGATTATCTGTCCATTATCAAAACACAGAATGCTGGCAGAACTCAGCAGGCCAGACAGCACCTATGGGAGGAGGTAGTGATGACGTTTCGGGCAGTTTGTTTCACAGTATTGCAGGGCACAGATTGACCGATACATTTTCCTGCATTGTAAGTCTTGCTACGCTTCAAATAAAACTTACCTCTCTGGCTGTAAGGAGGTTTGAGCCATCCTAAATCTTTCAAAGATATGGTATATATGCACATCTTTCTTTCCAACCTAATTTTACAAATACACAGCTGTTTTTTTTTAGTGTGAAGTGGTTTTTATTACAAGTTCAGGGAATTCTGAATGAACAGCTTTACAAATCGGCAGGAAAGACAAACATCTTATAGTTTGTCACAAAAAGGAGGAAAAACTAAATATGCTTGTTTTCTCATTTCTGATGAAGGGTCTTAGAAACATTAACTCTGTTGTTCTTCCGCTGAGGCTGCCTGGTGTACTGAGTGTTTCCAGCACTTTCTGCTTTTGTTTCAGATTTCCAGTTTCTGCTGTTGTTTGGTTCTTGTAAAGCTATGTTTGTTGACATCTCCAGAAATGAGCAGTTTAGGTTTGCATGCTTTTCTACAGCAAGAGTATAAATACAGAAACATGCTGGAAATACTTAGCAGGTCAAGCAGCATCTGTGGAGAGAGAATGAGTTAACAGTGCACCATTTGGCAGAACAGAACACCTCCGTTCATAAAGTGTCTGTAGTCAATTCAGAGGCCAAGGAGATGAAAAGGAAATGAATCTTTAGTGCAGTGGCTGGGCAGGGATGGAGCAGAGATATATAACTGCATTATTTAATTAGGATTTAAAATCCTGAAACATATTTTAAACTGGAATTAAAACTCTGAATTTTGATGATTTTTTTTGTCAAAGAAGCATCATGCAAAGTGTTTTGTGAACTGAGGGCATCAACTTCAAAAGTATGAACATCTTAAATTGAAATTTTCACACAAACCAGAAGAATATGGCAGCTAGTTGTAATTCAGGAATATACTTTCAAGTTAAAAATAGAAGTTTCAGATTTAAACTGGGACAGAGTTAAAAAGGGCATAAATTTGTATTGCTCATCTGCTGAAAGTCATATCTACACTCTTGACAAAAAGCACATCAGTTCCACAGGATAAAAATGCTTTATGCAGACCTGAAGCGTGGAGCACATTCTAATAAACAATGTAACTTCTGCATTGATAGCTTTGCAGCTCTTCAAAATTATGGTTTAATTTACCCTTCCATTCTTTAAAGCACCTTCTGAAATTCTTCCTTAAGGTTACATAGTTTTAAAGCTGGACACTTCCAGTTACATTCTGTAACAAGCCACCAGGGGGCAGATCATCACCACATTGGCCATTCCTCAACTGTCAACGTGACAATGTTTTCCCTAAACGTTCTGAGTAAGTGAAGATGTCCATGTCCCTCTCATTTATGGCCAGCATTGGTAACGTGTTCAGTACTGAGTGCTGCATAGTACTCCGTGTTCATTGGTGCCAATGAATCCAATGAGGTTAGTAGGTTAATTGGTCATTGTAAATAGTCCTGTGCTGTGCTAGGCATGCTGGGCAGCTCAGCTCAAAGGGCTGGAAGGGCCTATTCCACACTTTGAAATAGACAGACAGACTGACCCTGAGGTATTTCAAAATCTGTCATGGAAAATGTACCTGATTTTTTAAAAACCTTCAGTTTCCCTCATGTTTGTTAAAATGCATGATCAAACCACCAACATTGATAATACAAATTGGATTAGATCACTGAACACACTGACCTATTCAATGAGATTATAGCTGAACTATATCCTGACTGCTTATCCACCTCAACCTTGCTTCCTTGACAGTTCGCAAATAATTAACAATTTCATAAACCTTATTACAAACTGAGCTGACACTGAATTTTGTGGGAGAACATGCTGTCTGTGTGAAGGACACAGTCCTGATATCCCTCTGCCTCTGATTCTTGTTAAGACCCTTTTGCTGAACTCCTCATTGTTTAAAACAAAGTAAAATCTCTGTATCTCCACAATCCACTCTAAATCCTAAAGACCTTAATCAAATTGCCTTTTTCCCGGAACAGAACTTTGTCTTGTGTAATCTTCTCGTATGACTTAACCCTAAGAGCCCTGGCTGCTTTCCAATGAAAATGCATTCCTTCCAAAGCTCATTTATCCTTTCTAATGTGCACTTGGTTTCACCCAAATATTATTTCTATAACTGTGATAAAATTTCCTCTATCTTAATGGAGATATTAATCTTAACATTTAACCAAGAAAGGTTGATGATTTTGAAATAGTCCAGAATATTAATTTAAAATTTGCATTTAAAATTCTGCATTGTCACAGAGCATCATTTCCAGTTTGCAGATTCTGTAAATTATTTGTCTCCGCCTGTCCAACACACAGAGACGGAAAAACCAAATAATTCAGCTTTAATCAGTTGGACCTCAGGTAATTTCCTATCGCAGCACACCCACTGGCACCTGAATGTTGATAATTCAAGGGAAACCATTAAAATCAAATGTTGCTTCAGAGCATGGTGCCACCTGCCGCGTTACTCTGGCCCAGTTCCCACCCTCTTTTAGATTGTAGTGCAGCTTCTTATCAAAACAAACAATGAAAAGACAGGCTGTAAATATTTTCAATGCTTATCCATATTTTTAATGAGCTTACGAAGGTGACATAGATTGCATGTAAAGGGTAGGAAAGAATTTCCAACCTAATTATCCATGAGGAATGCAGCATAATCAAAATTAAAAGACAATCTATCTCTTCATTTTGTTTTATACTATTAATTCTGGTTGTGTTTGCTGCCTCATGTTTAATTCATTGTCCTTTATACCTCTTGTAGGTGACAAGATTCTGGTTGATTAGTTATGCGGTTCTTACAGGCTATTTATTTTTTACTACGCAGGGTAAAAAGGATGAATGCTAAAAAATTAAATTATATCAAATTGATGTAATTGGAAAATTGGCCTTGAAAGGGAAACAGCAAATCTAAATTGTAGCTGGAATTCGATCACATATGGCTTTCTGGTGGGAATGGAATCAAATTCAATTTTCAAGTAGGGTGCTGATTAAGGTGTTGCTTAGACAGTGATGCTCTAACTAAGTGCAATCAGTTTGTCCTCTGTTTGTTTAGTTGCTGATGATATCATGTATTTTCAGAATGTTTGGCTTTTATTTTACAGTTTTATTATAAGCATTATTGAAGTTACTTAAGTTTTATGGGATTGAATTGATTGTGGATATTAGTTATACTGTACATTATATTAGTTTCAGAATATATTTTGGATTATGTGAATTATGAATGATCTGAATTGCAGGATCGTGTATGTATTTGACTATGGTTTGGTTTCCAAGTTGTGTAACATGTACTACCCTCTCTTGATTGCTAAAATAGAAAATACTCCAAACTGTTGGTTTTGTCATTTCCAATCGAGATTTCAGAAGTGAAGTTTATCAAAGTAGGATGGAGTGAGCCTCCTAATTTTATTATGGGACCTCCACCAATTGCCTCCTCCTTTTGCCAAAGCCCTGGTGGGTATAAACTCAAAGATTGGCATATCATGTTGTGTGGTACCTCAGCTCCTTTGAGGGGTGAATTATTAAAAGGAGCATCACAATTATACCACCACACTCAATTCCATTATTCACTAAAAGACAAAAGAGAAAGGCTGAACTTCCCACCGAGAAACAGATGAATAAGACTACCAGAATCTCTCTTACCTCATCTCTGCTGACCGAGCATGAAAATGAGAGACTTGGTGGAAATGTACATAATTCACTGCCACTGGCATTGAATGGGGGTTCACTTTAAAAGGCTGGTCTGATGTGACAACATAACTACGTAAAATACTTTTACCGCACTTCATGTTCAGTGTTTGGAGTACAATAAATGAGTTGTTGTGTTTTTTATTAAGCATAAAACACCTCTGCTGTTTTTATTTGCAAAAACCAATATTGGTGACCCTGATGCTCTAGGACAATTCCAGAGTTATTGAACCAACGCTGTTGCTTTGAAACTGCAGGAGATTTGGGAGCAAAAATGCCGTTGTTTGGTTTGTACAAGCTGAGGCCCAACTTGCACTGAGAGAAATTTCCACCAACAACACCAAATATTTCTATGTGGTGGCTTCGCTCAACAACTCCACGGCTGTGAGAGTGGTGAGTCAATTAGAAACCCGTCTGAACGTGATTAATACCGATCGCTGAAAACTCACCTTTTGCAGACTTTTGGACTACCTGAGTCTGAGCGTGCCTAAGTTGCTCTCCTTACCTGGCTTCAGCGATGCTAAGCCGTCGGAGCTAATGGACCACGTACTGTCTCTCCTGGGAAATCACCATCCTCGTTACTCTTCATGCAGCAGATGCCGGATCACTAATGCACTCGTGAAGAACTCGCGAGCTTGCTAAAATGGCTGACAGTCTACACTCAGCCAGGTAGTGGGGCATCATTACTACTCCTTTCTCTACCTCAATAAGCCCGGTCAACAAGGCCCCCAACACAAGGATGGCCATGGCTGTGAGATAGATGACGATGGGCCTCTGTTTTTACCATGCTCACTTTGGTACGAACGCTAGGAAGTGCCAACCGTCTTGCAGCTTCGACAGTGCCAGCGCATCGGGACCTCAGAGGTCTGTGATCGCTGTTCATTACAGACAGCGTTTCAGGGCAATGCTTCCTGTGTGGCATGGGTGCTCAAGTGAGTGTGCTGCCAGCATCGCCGTCTGATGAGAAGGCAAAAAGTGACGAAACCTCACTGCAGGCTGCCATGGCAACAAGATCCAGACCTACAGGACACAATGGGTGACTCTCTGGTTCAGTGGGAGACATTACACATGGGACTTCATCCTGACTGACATTGCTAGACCTCAGTGCAGATTTCCTGTGTGCCCGAAGACTATTAGTCGATCTTAAGAACCGCTGGTTTGTGGATGTCAAGGCCTTTGGGTAGTTACACTGCTCCCCACAAGTTCCCACAACGACGCTGACTCTGTAAAGCACTTGCACCACCGCATGGGAGTTTACTCGACTGCTGGGCGAATTCCCAAATCTCAGAAAGCCCACGTTCTCCACAACAGTCACAAAACATGGGGTCAGGCCCCACGTTCCCACAACTGGCCCACCAGTCCATGTCCGCGTGCATAGACTGGGCCCGGAACAGCTGGCAACCACGTTTACCAACATGGAAAAGGTTTGGCATTCTACACTGGTCAAGTAGCCCCTGGGTTTCGCCTCTCCACATGGTCCCTAAGTCCATGTGGCGATTACTGATACCTTAACACAACCACCACCTCCAACAGTCCCAGTCCCACACATCCAAGACATTTTGGCACGTTTAGCCAGAAAGTTAATTTTTTCCAAAGTCGATCTAGTTAGGGGCTACCATCAGCTGCTGTGAGCTCCGAGCGCATTCCCAGAATGACTGTGATAACCCTGTACAGCCTCTGAGTTTCTGTGCATGCCGATGGGACTGAAAATTGCTGCACAGTCTTTCCAACAGCTGACAGACTCTCTTTTAAAAGATTTAGATTTTCTTTTAGTTTACTTGGATGACATACTTGTCTCCAGTGCATCCAAATCTGAACATGTCTCTCATCTCTGCACACTTTCTGAGTGCTTAAATCAACATAGGTTAGTTATTAACCCTGCTAAGTTCCAGTTTGGGTTGTCAGCCGTCGTATCCCTGCAGAGTGTGCAAAACCCCTCCCATCAAAAGTAGCCACTATTATAGATTTCCCAGCACCTCGCACTAAAAAACTGACGGAAATTTTCAGGCCTGGTGAATTCCTGTCACCGCTTCATTCCGGGAGCTGCTGAACTTACACTCCCCTACGTAATACGCTTAAAGGCAACACCCCTAATCACGTGCTAGACTGATCAGTGGACATACCAAGGTATCTGAAGACACCAAACGAGCTCCTTCCCATGCCGCCCTACTGGTGCACCTGCTCCCAACTCCCCTAAAGCCATCGCTACTGACACTCAGACCGTGCTGTGGGTGCTGCACACAAACAGATGGTCGGAGGCGTGTTGTAGCCACTCACTTTCTTCAGCCAGCAGCTCCATTCCCCTGAAAAGAAACACAGCACGTTTGACCGTGAGCTTCTGGGTCTCTAGCTGGCTGTCTGCCATTCTCGTTTTCTTCCAGAGGGTTGCCATTTCACAGTGTTTGTTGACTGCAAACCTCTCGTGCACACGATTGTCAAAATATTGGTCTGTACGGCAGCAACGCCACCTGGCCTACATACCCGAGTTCACAACGGGTATACTGTACAACATAGCAAAGGGAAAAATAATGCCGTGGCCAGCCATTGCCCAGTACATATAGGGTTTGACAATGGCAGCCAACCAAGTTACTGACCCAGAGGTCCAGGCTTACCGAACAGCAGTCACTGGCCTGCGGTAAGTCTGGGGAAGCTGGGGTTTCTCCCCTGTGCGATGTTTCAACCAGCCAACCTTATTCTACAGTGTTCGCAAACTGGAGCTGGACTGGTTTTGACTCCGTGCATGGGCTCTCGCATATGGGCTTCAAAGAATCTGGTTGTACTAAAGTTTGTGTGGCACAGCCTTGGAAAGGTGCGAGATTGGACTGCAACGTGTGTGGAGTGCCAGTGGGCAAACATTAACCATCATGTTCAGGCGTCATTGGCACCTTGTGAGGCCCCTGAGAGACAGTTTGACCATGTCAACGTGGACCTTGTTGGTCCTCTTCCCCACCTCCTGATGCTTCACGCACCTCCTTACTACGCACTATGCCACCAGGTGGCCAGAGCTCGTCCCTCTAGCATCAACGATGGCCGCGGACACGGCTCGGGCATTCATCAGCACCTGGGTTACTCGGTTTGGCACCCCATCTGCTAGTTCCTTTGACTGAGTCCCCAATTTTTATCAGACCTCGGGGATGAGATGGCCCAGAACCTTGGTGTAAGGCAACATCACACCAGGGGTATCACCCACAGTCCAATGGCCTATGTCAGTGAATTCATTGCTCCTTAAGGGCTGATCTGAGGGCTTCCCTGACCAATGAGTGTTGGCATAATCGTCTACCATGGGTCCTGCTGGGGCTCAGAACTGCTCCAAAACAGGACCCTCGGCTGAGTTGGTATATGGACAGCCGTTACGTGATATCATTCCTGACACCGTGACTGTCTGGTTGGCCTCTCAACAACGTTCCACCCTCCTCGGTGAATTCAATTTCTTTGCACCTACTGTATTCCATCCTCCATCATGTCGTACAACACTCTTTGGTTCCTGTTGACCTTTTCTTCTGCCTCATTTGTTTTTGTCTGCTATGATGCACACCAAAGTTCCCCATATGATGGCCCGTTCCACATTTTGGAACAGAGAAAAGACTCTCATCATAGATAAACCTGAATGTATTTCAGAAAATCACCTTAAACCGGTCCACCAAGATTTGGAGGATTCTGCTACCACGCGACCATGACACACCTCTGGATGACCCAGAGGCCTCTGCTGGTCCCCCGCCCATGGAACATAGAATCTGAGCTGCGGACAGGCTCGCTAGCCGGTTTTGGTGAATTCTGATAGGGTAATGTTTTAGTGGTAACGTACATAAAGTGAACCCCAGCTCACCATCAGTGTCTGTAAATTAAGAGGCTGGTCTGATGTGATGACATTAGTACACAAATCACTTTTACCACACTTTGTGTTCAGTGTTTGGAGTACAATAAATGAGTTGCTATGGTTTTTCTTAAAACATAAACCACATCCAGTGTTTTTATTTGTGAAAAACTATAGACTAAGTGCATGTCTCACTGAGAAATAGTACATGGACAGTCCTATTGATGGGGAATTTCTAAACACATAATATAATTTCTTTCAGAAGAAAGGACTTGTCTCTAACTTTAAGCAAATCCAGCTTGTTTCTGTAAGACTGAGCAGGTCCATATCTATATTTAGAGTCCACCGAATGTGCAGCATGTACCTTTCTTCGGGGTCAAGAATGATTTGCTTTCATTCCATTTCTTCAGCGTCGCAGATGACTGATAAGGCCATTCATTCAAATTCACGTTTCAAGTTTCACATGCACATTGAAACATACAGAGAAATGCATCATTTAGCAACCAACAAACACTATTTGGTGTTTTTGTTGGATTCCTGCCTTTTCCCAATGATGTTTCCATTCCCAAAGGCCAGAACATTGCACAAATAGGTTAAGCTGCCCCAATTGGTTAAGGAATCTTAGACAATGTCCTTGAATCAACCTTCATATAATTCTTTGACACAGAGTTTCTGATTACCCATCAGAGCCAGCTGGATGTAACTAGGGCTTTAATGTTGGGACATGGGAGACGACTCAATATATAAGCCTGGCTTCCCCAGGCAATGGCTGGGCTCTGTCCCTGTAAACTCTTTGTACCCGGACAGTTTACAAGTCAGAAAGACAGCCATGAACCAAGTTTCCAGGCAGCAAAAGTTTCCTACAGCCCCAGAGCAGCTGGCAAGTGTATTCCACTCCTTGCACCTCAAGGCTATACACAAGCCTGAGCTGTGCCCGGTTTGCAGAATTTTCCAGATTCTGCTTTGGTGGTATCTGCTGCTGGGAGGTGTCCCATGAGAGAGAATGGGCTGAAGGGGAATAGGACTGATGGAATTGCTCTGCAAGGAGTCAGCTTAGATCAAATGGGCCAACTGGTCGTGCCATAATGAACATAATGTGGGGTCTAGGTCCATAGTTCACTGAAAATGGCCACACAAGTGGTTAAGGTGTGTCACGGTACCATAGGGGTGGGCAGCATGGTAGTGTAGCAGTTAGTGTAATGCTATCGCAGCACTAGCTGTGAGATCAAGGTTCAATTCCTGCCACTGCCTTAAGGAGTTTGTACGCTCTCCGTGACCACGTGTGTTTTAGAAACATAGAAAATAGGTGCAGGAGTAGGCCATTCAGCCCTTCGAGCCTGCACCGCCATTCAGTATGATCATGGCTGATCATCCAACTCAGAACCCTGTACCTGCTTTCTCTCCATACCCCCTGATCCCTTTAGCCACAAGGGCCATATCTAAATTCCTCTTAAATATAGCGAATGAACCAGCCTCAACTGTTTCCTGTGGCAGAGAATTCCACAGATTCACCACTCTCTGTGTGAAGAAGTTTTTCCTCATCTCGGTCCTAAAAGGCTTCCCCTTTATCCTGAAACTGTGACCCCTCGTTCTGGACTTCCCCAACATTGGAAACAATCTTCCTGCATCTAACCGGTCCAATCCCTTTAGAATTTTATACGTTTCAATAAGATCCCCCCTCAATCTTCTAAATTCCAGTGAGTATAAGCCTAGTCAATCCAGTCTTTCTTCATATGAAAGTCCTGCCATCCCAGGAATCAATCTGGTGAACCTTCTTTGTACTCCCTCTATGGCAAGAATGTCTTTCCTCAGATTAGGGGACCAAAACTGCACATAATACTCTAGGTGCGGTCTCACCAAGGCCTTGTACAACTGCAGTAGAACCTCCCTGCTCCTGTACTCAAATCCTTTTGCTATGAATGCCAACATACCATTTGCCTTTTTCACCGCCTGCTGTACCTGCATGCCCACCTTCAATGACTGGTGTACAATGACAGCCGGGTCTCGTTGACCTCGTTTTCTCCAGGTGTTCCAGTTTCCTCCCACAGTCCAAAGACGTACAGTTGTCATTACTAAGTTGTGGCATGCTATTTTCGTGCCAGAAACATTGAGATACACATGCGTGCTTCCCAGCACAATCCTCACTGAAGTTTCCACAATCATTGAATTTCTTACATTGCAGCTCGCATATCCCTAGATTTGGTAAATATTAAACACAGGTGCTGCAGTGTATAAAAACCAATGATTTCAACTGTGTTGTCAAGGTTAGAATCATTCAATCAAATGAACTGAATTGACTTTATTACTTACATGCTTACATAAAGAATAAAAATCTTTATGTTACGTCTCGTCTAAATGTACAACTTATAGTAATTTATAATAAATATTATGTACAACAGAATAGTCAATACAACATAGAAATACAGTTGTGTCAGCATGCATTAATCAGTCTGATGGCCTGGTGGAAGAAGCTGTCCCGGAGCCTGTTGGTCCTGGCTTTTATGCTGGGATACTATTACCCGGATGGTAGCAGCTGGAACAGTTTGTGGTTGGGGTGACTCTGGTCCTCAATGATTCAGCCCCTTTTTACACACCTGTCACTGTAAATGTCCAGAATAGTGGGGAGTTCACATCTACAGATGCGCTGGGCTGTCCACACCACTCTCTGCAGGGTCCTGCGATTGAGGGAATTACACATGCTTTTCACTGTATGTTTCAATGTACATGTGACAAATAAAGTTGAATCTTTAACTTTAAGGTGATAAAAAAAGGGAAAAAGTCATGGTTACCTTTGTTGATAAGGGTGTTGAGTATATGAGGAAGGAAGTCATGCTGCAGCAGTGTAAAGTTTCAGGCAGCCAGGACCCAGTGACCACTCCCTTATAGGAAGGATGTAGGGACAGCAGAGGGGGCAACAGTGGTTTACCAATATGCTGTCTAAATCAGAGGGTACTATCTTTAAAGGAAAGGTTGGACAATCATGGGAGGAGAACTGCTGGTGGTTTTTAAAATTATGAGAGGCATAGATAGGGTAGACAGTCGGAAGTCATTTCCCAGACTAGAGATGTCAGACACCAGAGGACGTGCTTTTAAGATTAGAGTGGGGAAGTTTACTGATGACTTGAGTAGCAAGTTATTTTTACACTGAGATGGTAGATGCCTGAAACGGCTTACCAGGGGTAGTAATGGAAGACGTCAGTTTTGTGGCATTTAATAGCCTGTTAGACGGATAGATGCATGTATACGAAAGCCATGGAGGAATATGGATGACACAAAGGAGAAGGATATTTGGCATAAATTGGCATCTAGATCGGCACAACATCGTGGGCCAAATAGCCAGTCTAGTGTTGTACCATTCTGTGTTTTATGTTGGGTGGGGATCACTGCTCCAGGGTAAACCATGAACGTTGTACTAGGTCTTAGGGCTTGATACTGACACTGAGAAGCATCAATGTGCAAAGATTGTGGTTGCTGGGTTTAGAAACAAGACTGAGCCATTCATGACTACTGTATCTGCTTTGGTACCATTGTGCCTTTACCACAAAATATCCAGCAATCTCAATTTAACTGCTTTCATTCTGCTTTGTCGTGTCATCCCTAAACAACCACTGTCTGGCTTGAAGATTATGCTCCCTTGATCTGTATTCTCCCAACACAGAAAAGAGTTCATCTGATTCACTGAATTGATTTCCTTCAAGTACTTTAAGGATCTAGTTAGAATGTTTCTTGACCTTTCTTAAAAAATACAAGCCTATTCCATACAGTCTGGCCTTGTAATTTAACCTTAATAGTCATGGTTTCGTTTTGACAAATGTCAGCTGCAGTCTCTCTGAAGAAATATCCCTTCCCGAAACATGGTACTTGGAAATGAGTTTAATATTCTAAAAGTGTCCTCACAAACTATAATGTAACCTTCACCCGTTATTAATCTCCCTGAAGTAAAGGCATGAGGTCATTAGCATATTATTTTTAGAACATAGATTAGCAAATCTTCCTCTCCTCTGCAGTTCCCAGATTCTCACCATGTTGTGGCCAATACTTACCCATTCAGCAAAGCATTCACAGCCATGAACCACAGATCAATAGACCAGCAGAAATAGACCACTAATTCCTCCCCAAGATTTGGATTATCCGAATCTAGGTTGCTAATCAAATATTTTGAAAACATTGTAAACTCCTAAATCATTAGAACCCATTGTCTCTTCAGAATCTGACGTGATATATCAGTATGTTTGGCTTCATGAAGCACTTATATATTGACTGCATAGAGAATTACCCAAAAAGTCCTCACATTTTAATTAAACTAGAGTTAATGGCTAAGGGTTCTGGCGAATGTGCACACGTACATATTAACCAGTGATACAGATTGCATTCCATTTATTCTTAAAATTGCTACAAATGCCAAAGACAATGGTCCTTTAATCACCTCGTAAATCTTCATGTCTGAGCCTAATTAAAATTCAGCGGAGAGAATATCACAAACTGGTCTAACCTCGCCCTCCCTTGGAGCCCACAGCTGTGTCATTGCATCTTTGAATAGCAGCAGGGACCAGGAACTCCGGTTGTAGTTCCGCCTTCTTTCTACTCCTGTCTTTTAAGATTATGTCCCATTGACCCAGTAGATTGTGGGATCCTCGCTCGTGCCCGGTCTGGAGATCAGTCCTGAGCCTTGACAGTCTGTTATTGCTCATCGGACTGTCTCTTCCCATTGACTTCTGAGTCAAAGTGCCGGACACAGGCGTTCCAGGGTTGCAGGCCCTTGTCACCGGGATCGACTCACCGGACGGAGCATTGCAAACACCCGCCAGCGCTGCCATCACCACCACACCGGAGCCCCACTGCTCATCCACACCTGGACATTGCCAAAGCGCAAACACTCTCAGCACGCCGACCACGTGCCCGCACACACACATACAAAAACACAAACACACACCATCACCACCACACCGGAGCCCCACTGCTCATCCACACCTGGACATTGCCAAAGCGCAAACACTCCCAGCACGCCGACCACGTGCCCGCGTGCACACACATACAAAAACACAAACACACACCATCACCACCACACCGGAGCCCCACTGCTCATCCACACCTGGACATTGCCAAAGCGCAAACACTCCCAGCACGCCGACCACGTGCACACACACACACACACACATACAAAAACACAAACACACACCACCACCACCACACCGGAGCCCCACTGCTCATCCACACCTGGACATTGCCAAAGCGCAAACACTCCCAGCACGCCGACCACGTGCCCGCATGCACACACACACACACACAAAAACACAAACACACACCATCACCACCACACCGGAGCCCCACTGCTCATCCACACCTGGACATTGCCAAAGCGCAAACACTCCCAGCACGCCGACCACGTGCCCGCATGCACACACACACACACACAAAAACACAAACACACACCATCACCACCACACCGGAGCCCCACTGCTCATCCACACCTGGACATTGCCAAAGCGCAAACACTCCCAGCACGCCGACCACGTGCCCGCGTGCACACACACACACAAAAACACAAACACACACCATCACCACCACACCGGAGCCCCACTGCTCATCCACACCTGGACATTGCCAAAGCGCAAACACTCCCAGCACGCCGACCACGTGCCCGCATGCACACACACACACACACAAAAACACAAACACACACCATCACCACCACACCGGAGCCCCACTGCTCATCCACACCTGGACATTGCCAAAGCGCAAACACTCCCAGCACGCCGACCACGTGCCCGCGTGCACACACACACACAAAAACACAAACACACACCATCACTGCACCTCAACCTCACCGATGGCAGCTGCACAAGACAGATCACAGATCGGCAGAGAGCCGTGTGGCCAACACAGTACTCCTGTTTGGAATGTACACGGCTATACGTTCCAGCCAGTTAATGGTGCCTGACCAGCCCCCCGAAGCCCTGCACTCCTAGATAACGAATTGGACCGGCTTCCAAAGAACATGGTCTCAGCTCCAGCAACAATTCATTTTAGTGCCCACTAACATGTGGATTGACAGGCAATCAGAAGCCAGTTGTTGCTAATTGACTGGAACGCTGGTACTGGGGCAAAATAAAGGATTACACAGGGTTAGATTATCAAAATTCAACATCGCTACATTGTCATCCATATCATTGATAATTCCTTTCCCCTTGCTTTATCCGGGCTACTCCCACGCTATTCCTCTGATAGTCTCGAAGAAGCATTTCACCTTCCCTCCTGACCAACACAGCTGACCGTTCAGTGCAGGCTTGATGGGATGAGGCCACCCCGAACTAATCCTTAAGCCAAACTTATAACGCAACCCAGCTTCCTACTCAATTCCAACAGAGACTGTCGTCAGCTCTGCTCTGCACTCACTCCCCATCACTGGTATGCCCGCTGCCACTAAAGGAGGTTTACTGGAAACATAAGTTGCTCTTTGTTTGCACACTACACCAAGATTTCATTTCTATTAAGTCTTAGATAATCAATACGATCAATAGCAGGAATGAAATTTAATCACATTTACCTCATACATGAATCACCGTGACAGAATAAATGATACAGCCGCACTTAAAAGTTCCAGTGATTCTGTTTCTGTCATGTGCAGCTAGTGGCTGACATTATTTCAATTCAAGTACCAATGTTATGGCACCAGGGGGCACAGAACAGGAAAAAGCAGACATCAACAGCACCAGAAGATGGAAGAGACTGAAGGATGGACATCAGAGGACTAGGCAGCACTGGGAGATGGGAATTCTGAGGGGAAGGCAGCACTGGGAGATGGGAATTCTGAGGGTAATGCAGCACTGGGAGATGGGAATTCTGATGGTAATGCAGCACTGGGAGATGGGAATTCTGAGGGGAAGGCAGCACTGGGAGATGGGAATTCTGAGGGTAATGCAGCACTGGGAGATGGGAATTCTGATGGTAATGCAGCACTGGGAGATGGGAATTCTGAGGGTAAGGCAGCACTGGGAGATGGGAATTCTGAGGGTAATGCAGCACTAGGAGATGGGAATTCTGATGGTAATGCAGCACTGGGAGATGAGAATTCTGATGGTAATGCAGCACTGGGAGATGGGAATTCTGAGGGGAAGGCAGCACTGGGAGATGGGAATTCTGAGGGTAATGCAGCACTGGGAGATGGGAATTCTGATGGTAATGCAGCACTGGGAGATGGGAATTCTGAGGGTAAGGCAGCACTGGGAGATGGGAATTCTGAGGGGAAAGCAGCACTGGGAGATGGGAATTCTGAGGGTAATGCAGCACTGGGAGATGGGAATTCTGAGGGGAAGGCAGCACTGGGAGATGGGAATTCTGAGGGGAAGGCAGCACTGGGAGATGGGAATTCTGATGGTAAGGCAGCACTGGGAGATGGGAATTCTGAGGGTAATGCAGCACTGGGAGATGGGAATTCTGAGGGTAAGGCAGCACTGGGAGATGGGAATTCTGAGGGGAAGGCAGCACTGGGAGATGGGAATTCTGATGGTAATGCAGCACTGGGAGATGGGAATTCTGAGGGGAAGGCAGCACTGGGAAATGGGAATTCTGAGGGTAAGGCAGCACTGGGAGATGGGAATTCTGAGGGGAAGGCAGCACTCGGAGATGGGAATTCTGAGGGTAAGGCAGCACTGGGAGATGGGAATTCTGAGGGTAATGCAGCACTAGGAGATGGGAATTCTGAGGGTAATGCAGCACTGGGAGATGGGAATTCTGAGGGGAAAGCAGCACTGGGAGATGGGAATTCTGAGGGTAAGGCAGCACTGGGAGATGGGAATTCTGAGGGGAAGGCAGCACTGGGAGATGGGAATTCTGAGGGGAAGGCAGCACTGGGAAATGGGAATTCTGATGGTAAGGCAGCACTGGGAGATGGGAATTCTGAGGGTAATGCAGCACTGGGAGATGGGAATTCTGATGGTAATGCAGCACTGGGAGATGGGAATTCTGAGGGGAAGGCAGCACTGGGAGATGGGAATTCTGAGGGTAATGCAGCACTGGGAGATGGGAATTCTGATGGTAATGCAGCACTGGGAGATGGGAATTCTGAGGGTAAGGCAGCACTGGGAGATGGGAATTCTGAGGGTAATGCAGCACTGGGAGATGGGAATTCTGAGGGTAATGCAGCACTGGGAGATGGGAATTCTGAGGGTAAGGCAGCACTGGGAGATGGGAATTCTGAGGGTAATGCAGCACTGGGAGATGGGAATTCTGAGGGTAAGGCAGCACTGGGAGATGGGAATTCTGAGGGTAATGCAGCACTGGGAGATGGGAATTCTGAGGGTAAGGCAGCACTGGGAGATGGGAATTCTGAGGGTAATGCAGCACTGGGAGATGGGAATTCTGAGGGTAAGGCAGCACTGGGAGATGGGAATTCTGAGGGTAATGCAGCACTGGGAGATGGGAATTCTGAGGGTAATGCAGCACTGGGAGATGGGAATTCTGAGGGTAAGGCAGCACTGGGAGATGGGAATTCTGAGGGTAATGCAGCACTGGGAGATGGGAATTCTGAGGGTAAGGCAGCACTGGGAGATGGGAATTCTGAGGGTAATGCAGCACTGGGAGATGGGAATTCTGAGGGTAATGCAGCACTGGGAGATGGGAATTCTGAGGGTAAGGCAGCACTGGGAGATGGGAATTCTGAGGGTAATGCAGCACTGGGAGATGGGAATTCTGAGGGTAATGCAGCACTGGGAGATGGGAATTCTGAGGGTAATGCAGCACTGGGAGATGGGAATTCTGAGGGTAAGGCAGCACTGGGAGATGGGAATTCTGAGGGGAAGGCAGCACTAGGAGATGGGAATTCTGAGGGTAATGCAGCACTGGGAGATGGGAATTCTGAGGGGAAGGCAGCACTAGGAGATGGGAATTCTGATGGTAATGCAGCACTGGGAGATGGGAATTCTGAGGGGAAGGCAGCACTGGGAGATGGGAATTCTGAGGGTAATGCAGCACTGGGAGATGGGAATTCTGAGGGGAAGGCAGCACTGGGAGATGGGAATTCTGAGGGGAAGGCAGCACTGGGAGATGGGAATTCTGATGGTAATGCAGCACTGGGAGATGGGAATTCTGAGGGTAATGCAGCACTGGGAGATGGGAATTCTGATGGTAAGGCAGCACTGGGAAATGGGAATTCTGTTGGTAAGGCAGCACTGGGAGATGGGAATTCTGAGGGGAAGGCAGCACTGGGAGATGGGAATTCTGAGGGGAAGGCAGCACTGGGAGATGGGAATTCTGAGGGTAATGCAGCACTGGGAGATGGGAATTCTGAGGGTAATGCAGCACTGGGAGATGGGAATTCTGAGGGTAATGCAGCACTGGGAAATGGGAATTCTGAGGGGAAGGCAGCACTGGGAGATGGGAATTCTGAGGGTAATGCAGCACTGGGAGATGGGAATTCTGAGGGTAATGCAGCACTGGGAAATGGGAATTCTGAGGGTAATGCAGCACTGGGAGATGGGAATTCTGAGGGTAATGCAGCACTGGGAAATGGGAATTCTGAGGGGAAGGCAGCACTGGGAGATGGGAATTCTGAGGGGAAGGCAGCACTGGGAGATGGGAATTCTGAGGGTAATGCAGCACTGGGAGATGGGAATTCTGATGGTAAGGCAGCACTGGGAAATGGGAATTCTGTTGGTAAGGCAGCACTGGGAGATGGGAATTCTGAGGGGAAGGCAGCACTGGGAGATGGGAATTCTGAGGGGAAGGCAGCACTGGGAGATGGGAATTCTGAGGGTAATGCAGCACTGGGAGATGGGAATTCTGAGGGGAAGGCAGCACTAGGAGATGGGAATTCTGATGGTAATGCAGCACTGGGAGATGGGAATTCTGAGGGTAAGGCAGCACTGGGAGATGGGAATTCTGAGGGTAATGCAGCACTAGGAGATGGGAATTCTGATGGTAATGCAGCACTGGGAGATGGGAATTCTGAGGGTAATGCAGCACTGGGAGATGGGAATTCTGAGGGGAAGGCAGCACTGGGAGATGGGAATACTGAGGGGAAGGCAGCACTGGGAGATGGGAATTCTGATGGTAAGGCAGCACTGGGAGATGGGAATTCTGAGGGTAATGCAGCACTGGGAGATGGGAATTCTGAGGGTAAGGCAGCACTGGGAGATGGGAATTCTGAGGGGAAGGCAGCACTGGGAGATGGGAATTCTGATGGTAATGCAGCACTGGGAGATGGGAATTCTGAGGGTAATGCAGCACTGGGAGATGAGAATTCTGATGGTAATGCAGCACTGGGAGATGGGAATTCTGAGGGGAAGGCAGCACTGGGAGATGGGAATTCTGATGGTAATGCAGCACTGGGAGATGGGAATTCTGAGGGTAATGCAGCACTGGGAGATGGGAATTCAGAGGGGAAAGCAGCACTGGGAGATGGGAATTCTGAGGGTAAGGCAGCACTGGGAGATGGGAATTCTGAGGGGAAGGCAGCACTGGGAAATGGGAATTCTGAGGGGAAGGCAGCACTGGGAGATGGGAATTCTGAGGGGAAGGCAGCACTGGGAGATGGGAATTCTGATGGTAAAGCAGCACTGGGAGATGGGAATTCTGAGGGTAATGCAGCACTGGGAGATGGGAATTCTGAGGGGAAGGCAGCACTGGGAAATGGGAATTCTGAGGGGAAAGCAGCACTGGGAGATGGGAATTCTGAGGGTAAGGCAGCACTGGGAGATGGGAATTCTGAGGGTAAAGCAGCACTGGGAGATGGGAATTCTGAGGGGAAGGCAGCACTGGGAAATGGGAATTCTGAGGGGAAGGCAGCACTGGGAGATGGGAATTCTGATGGTAAGGCAGCACTGGGAGATGGGAATTCTGAGGGTAATGCAGCACTGGGAGATGGGAATTCTGAGGGGAAGGCAGCACTGGGAAATGGGAATTCTGAGGGTAATGCAGCACTGGGAAATGGGAATTCTGAGGGGAAGGCAGCACTGGGAGATGGGAATTCTGAGGGTAAGGCAGCACTGGGAAATGGGAATTCTGATGGTAATGCAGCACTGGGAGATGGGAATTCTGAGGGGAAGGCAGCACTGGGAGATGGGAATTCTGATGGTAAGGCAGCACTGGGAGATGGGAATTCTGAGGGTAATGCAGCACTGGGAGATGGGAATTCTGATGGTAATGCAGCACTGGGAGATGGGAATTCTGAGGGGAAGGCAGCACTGGGAGATGGGAATTCTGAGGGTAATGCAGCACTGGGAGATGGGAATTCTGAGGGGAAAGCAGCACTGGGAGATAGGAATTCTGAGGGTAAGGCAGCACTGGGAGATGGGAATTCTGAGGGGAAGGCAGCACTGGGAAATGGGAATTCTGATGGTAAGGCAGCACTGGGAGATGGGAATTCTGAGGGGAAGGCAGCACTGGGAAATGGGAATTCTGATGGTAAGGCAGCACTGGGAGATGGGAATTCTGAGGGTAATGCAGCACTGGGAGATGGGAATTCTGAGGGGAAGGCAGCACTGGGAGATGGGAATTCTGAGGGTAATGCAGCACTGGGAGATGGGAATTCTGAGGGGAAGGCAGCACTGGGAGATGGGAATTCTGAGGGTAATGCAGCACTGGGAGATGGGAATTCTGAGGGGAATGCAGCACTGGGAGATGGGAATTCTGATGGTAATGCAGCACTGGGAAATGGGAATTCTGATGGTAAGGCAGCACTGGGAGATGGGAATTCTGAGGGGAAGGCAGCACTGGGAAATGGGAATTCTGATGGTAAGGCAGCACTGGGAGATGGGAATTCTGAGGGTAATGCAGCACTGGGAGATGGGAATTCTGAGGGGAAGGCAGCACTGGGAGATGGGAATTCTGAGGGGAAGGCAGCACTGGGAGATGGGAATTCTGAGGGTAATGCAGCACTGGGAGATGGGAATTCTGAGGGTAAGGCAGCACTGGGAGATGGGAATTCTGAGGGGAAGGCAGCACTGGGAGATGGGAATTCTGATGGTAGTGCAGCACTGGGAGATGGGAATTCTGAGGGTAAGGCAGCACTGGGAGATGGGAATTCTGAGGGTAATGCAGCACTGGGAGATGGGAATTCTGAGGGGAAGGCAGCACTGGGAGATGGGAATTCTGAGGGGAAGGCAGCACTGGGAGATGGGAATTCTGAGGGTAATGCAGCACTGGGAAATGGGAATTCTGATGGTAAGGCAGCATTGGGAGATGGGAATTCTGAGGGTAATGCAGCACTGGGAAATGGGAATTCTGATGGTAAGGCAGCACTGGGAGATGGGAATTCTGAGGGGAAGGCAGCACTGGGAGATGGGAATTCTGAGGGTAATGCAGCACTGGGAAATGGGGATTTTGAGGGGAAGGCAGCACTGGGAGATGAGCTATTTGTGGGTCACACACAGCCCTGGGGTTTGGGACATCGGAAGGTCTCAGATGTGATGATACCCTAACAGATGAGTTTAGCTCTAGCTTACTGAAACCGACACAAAATGCTGGTAGAACACAGCAGGCTAGGCAGCATCTATAGGGAGAAGCGCTGTCGACGTTTCGGGCCGAGACCAAAGGGTCTCGCCTAACCTAGCCTGCTGTGTTCCACCAGCATTTTGTGAGTGTTGTTGTTTGAATTTCCAGCATCTGCAGATTTCTTCGTGTTTACTGAAACCAAAGCAGGTCTCAGTAATGTCTGCTGCAGTGTGAATAATTGAAGAACTAAAATTCAAGATTTTGTACAATTGATAACAATACATGCAATGCACCTGATTGATATACTGCTCGAGCAGTAGTGTCCCTACCTGTGTGCACCACAGCTCAGCGCCTCTGCCTAATCTCTGGAAGGTCCTAGCACTTGGACTCACACAGGACCTGGTTTGGATTAGTGATCTGTTTTAGATTAAATCCATGTGACACACCATTGCGGTATGCCTTGTGTAAGGATTTTGAGCCCAGTGAAAATTAATAGGATGTTCAATGTCAAATGTCAGTGTTCAGCCTAATCCTGTGGTACTCAGACCAACATACAAACACACACATTTTTTCATTGAGGTCAAAGAACTCCCCATGAAGTGGAATAAAATATGATTATCAGCTTGCAGCTGATTTTAGATGAGTCAGCACAGACAACGCAGTGACTTCACAGACTAATTCAAAGCTACCCCCTTTATCGAAAGCCATTCCCAAGTGGCCTCAGCTTATTAAAGCCTCTTACTTCAATCGAAATTCTCCATCAGGCAAAAACAAACATAATAAAACTGAACAGCAACAGTGAAGGACTCCCTGTGAACAAAATGCATTAGGCGGATGAGACCATTTAACTCCTTTGATTGGACTGAGTTTATTTAATATATCATCAGAGGTGCATCCATAATCTTTTGATATTTATGCATTTGATTTCTGTAGAAGTGAAATTATTGCAAAGAAATCAATCAGTCTCCTAACAATTCAACTGAGCTGCAAGGTTTTGAAAAAGAATATTTAGACAATGAACATTTCTGGAAGGCTCAAATGTAATGTTAAAACACCCATAACTGCAAGTGCTGGAGGATTTGTTTGGCACCTCTGCTACAGATGGATGGAAATGAATTACATGAAAATGGTTCACAAGATTCACATGAGCAAGGTCATATTGCAGAGAGACCAAACAGCAATATTCACTGTTCTGCATGTTGCTCCAAATGTGTCTGTCATTCTCTGTGTGAATGATTCGGTGTCACTCTTAATAAATCTGGTCGGGATGGGCTTGAAGATTATCAGGACATTGTTAGAACCTGTCCCATCGGGCAGGACAGCAATGGGGAGAGAGACAAAATTTAATACCATGGGAACTAGACTGGAGGAACATTGCAGTTTGATTTGCTATCCTTACAGTATTAACATAGAACTTAAGAGAAATTAATTGCTTGAGGCCAATTCTGTAAGACAGACTGCATGTTATCAGGAATTTTATCATTCTATTCTGCTAAAGTTTATCCATTAAAGTCAAAATTTGTGAATGACATTAAGCAGTCACATTGATGTTGGATCATTAATATGCAGCTTCATGGGACATATTGTGCAAAGATACAGAAACGTTGCAATCATTTGCTCTGTTGCAGCCATGTATCTGTCTTCTATCTTCATTGTGTTCTGTGTTGCACATTTATTGTGCTTAGTTACTTGTTACTTGGGTGGGGGTGTGGTAAAGCAGAGTTAGTTATGTATTCCTGCTTTGTATTTAGTTTTGGTTAAGTCAGTTAGAGCTAGAGATGGGCAGGTATGATATCTTTTTGTTGAAAACTTAACTTTGCTTAATTCCACTTAATATCACTAGTTCTAGTTTTATTAGTTTTATCACTTCAAGTTTGTTCATTTTCCTAGTTGTTTGATAAAGGATCAAATACATTTCTTTGACTTTGAACATTATTATTATTATTGGATTAGATCTGAAGTTGTGCCACGCAGGATAACTCCCCATGCTTGGTCTCCAACAGTGGTGTTGCTTTCTTCGAGTAGCCGCTATATTTTGTCAACAAAACGGACAGACAGTTATATCAAGTGAACATTTGACTTTGGCAAAAGACTGCTTCTGACCTGTGGGCAAAACTAGATGCAATATTAATAAACCAGGAGCAGCTTGTGGCAAGCCATGACCTTTTTTTGATTTATGCTGAGTGATTGGTGTTGGAACACAGTTTGGATGGTCACTGTTGACCTTAAGCTCTACAGTATGGAGTGTGTTTAAGAGTTCATTGCTTGGTTCTGTTGAAATGCTGAACTATTTCAATTGCCAATGTTTGAATTGAACGTTGTTTGTTTAGTCTGGAAGCTAAAGGCAGTCACCTTGAAGTTGAGACTAAAAAACAAATTAAACTACTGTGAAAACTTTAGCAGGTTGAATTGAAAATGCTCAAAAGGAATATAATAACATTGTGGCAAAGATTAAAGATTTAATACCATCAATTAGAAGTTTTATGCAAGAAAAGCAAAATGTCTCACAAGTGCAGTGTCGTTTTAAAGACTTGAAAAGTCTTCATGAGCCTGTGGCTAAGCAATATAACATGTTCCCATCTCAGAGTAAAGTAAATAAACTGAAAAAATTACAAATATTGAGACTATTATTAATAGAGTCACAGCAGAAGCTGAACAATGGCTAAAAGAAACATGCAATGTTGATGGTCATGTTGCTGAAACAAGAGAAAATATTGATCAAATTCCAGGGCCTGCTTTGACTGTGTATAAAGCTGATGATGTACACCCAGGTGACAGTGCATCTAATGTGCTTGCAGCAGCTAGCAGAGCGTCCTGTGCATCTGATAACCTCCTCAGCATGCATTAGAATGGAAGCTGATTTAGCTAAGTTATGCACAAAGAAACAAATGTTGAAGGATAAACATGGTGTTGGAAGGACAAGCGGAGCAGATAGACGAAGAACTGTGGAAAGGAAAGGAGCATATATGAAGAAAGGCGGAGTTGCAGGAAGAAATTATAGCCAAAGTGAGTAAAGCTAAAGCGCTGAAAGATTCGAGTGCTGTGGATGCGAATGGTTCTCCAGTAGGACAGTTCTATAGTGAGACATGGCACAGAGAAAATCCAACATACTCGATCTCAATGTGGATGTATTTGTTCCTCAAATGTCTATGAGCCAGGAGTTTTGACCCCATGAGATAGTTCAAGGTGTCCACTTTCAGTCCGAGCCTATGTCATATCCTACAGCACAAGGCGCGCCTGGGGCCATTAACTTACAAAATGGAAACACTCATGTTTCAGATGATAGAGGTCTGAATAATGCACTGGAGGTCGTAAGGAAGGAAATAACAACCTTAGTGGTGCAATAACATCACACTGCATCTCAGCCTAAAAGAGAGATTCAAATCTTCAGTGGCAATCCATTGCTATATCATGCATTTATGGGTGCTTTCAAGAATAGTGTTCAAGGCAAGGCTGGTGATTGTGGCAACCTTCTCTATTTCCTCAAACTGTTCACTGGAGGTCACTCTAGAGAGCTTGTCAAAAGTTGCTAGCAAGCCAATCCGGGAGGAAGGATATCTAAAGGCCAAGGCTTTACTACAGGAACATTTTAGTGATGAGCAGAAAACTGCATCAGCCAACATGCAAAAATCTCCTCCTTGGCCACCAATCAAACCTGAAGATGAGAGGGTTCTTTAACACCACAGCCTTTTTCTTAGAGGCTGTTGTAATGCAATGGGAAATGTTCGGTACATGCAGGAGCTGCACGTGCTTATTAATATATCGATTGTTGTAAAAAAGTTGCTATATGTGGTTTGGGATGAATGGAGATGTATGGCCTGTAAACTATCAAATAAGCACAACTGTGAGGCTACTTTTATCGAAAAACCGGTGAGGATTTATGTGTATGGAAATATACAGGATACTACATCAGCTGCAGTAAGCAAAGGTGTGGACAAAAGTAATTTACATGTTCATTCTAAAGCAAAAGGAAGCAGCTTCGACTCTACTGTGTCTACCATGAAAACTAAAACTAAAACTGAGCTGGAACTGATGAAAGTCAGTCAGAAGGGTTTGTCTGACCTACCAGAGTGAACACACTCTGGATTCAGGATCTCAGCTGGGAAAAATGATTTAGAATGAGATAATTGCTTTCCTAAAAGTAAATGGTGTCTACCCTGGTTGTTTTGGTAAGGGGCACATCAGCAAAGATTGCAGCGAGCATCTATCAAACAAGGTATGCAGTGGCAACCATCCCAGCATACTTCATATTCACTCTGATGAAAGGGGTGCAGAATCAAAGCAAGCTGTGAAAGAATTAAACACTGCAGCAAGTAATGCCCTGGTATCCAATGGTTTTACGGGGGCTGGTGATCCTGATTGTAAACTTCCCATAATTCCAGCTCAGGTGAAGTCTAAGAAGGGTAACAAGACAGTGGTTACTCATGCTTTCCTAGATCAAGGACGTACGGCAAAGTTCTGCAGAGTGAACAAACTCAACCCGTCGGGAAGAAGAACACACACTACGGGTCAAGAGAACGTTGTGAGTAGCTGCGTCGTTTCAGGATTGTAAGTGGCTGGTTTATATAGTGAGAACTACAGTGAACTGCCCAACATCTATACACAGGCAAGTATGCCTGTCCACAAAGGGAACATTCCTTATCTGAGTGATCTCTCGGAATGGTCTCACCTGAAGCATACACATTTGCCAGAAATTGAGCTGCTGATAGGGATAAATGTGCCTAAGGAATTAGAGCCATTGCAAGTGATTCATAGTGTTAATGGTGGACCCTATGCAATCAGAACAATGTTGAGTTTGGTTATTAATTGACCATTGAAAGGAGACTCTGAGGAGACTATGCTTAGGCTGAGCTGACAGTTAATGGGGTTTCAGTTTTGAACTTGGGGATGAGCTTTGGCACCAGTTCAAGGCAGAATTCCCTGAACAACCTGGCTCGTCAGGAGAAGATCACAACTTCATGGAGTTGGTGGCAGGTTCTGCAAAACTGGTGGATGGCCACTACCAGATTAGTTTTTCTTTGAGAAAGAAGGATGTTAATATGCCTAATAACAGGAAGATTGCTGAACAGCATGCATTAAGGATGTGTCACTTCACACTGACTACACAGCTTTCATGAAGATGTCATCCCCAAAGGTTTTGCAGAACGAGTGTCAGCAGAGGATCTGGAATGTTGTGATGGGAAAGTCATCACCCCAGAAAAGAGAAACTTTGTGTTGTGTTTGACTATGGAGCGACTTTTCAGGGAATATCACTCAATGCTCAGTTGTCACAGGGACCTGATCTTACTAGTTCATTGACTGGAGTCATAATTAGATTCAGAAAAGAACCAGTGGTGATTATGGTGGACATTGAATCAATGTTTCATCAGGCTAAAGCCGTAGTCAAAGATGCTGACCTACTCAGGTTTCTTTGGTGGCCTCAGACAAGATATGGTGGACTTTAGAATGATGGTGCTGTAGCGATGTGCTACACACTGCGCTGAAATAACGACACACAGTCGATAAGTTGTTTCGAGACTAGTTTATTCAAACTTCGCGGCGCTGGCATTTAATCCCTAATGCCCGCCCTCTCCGGGTGGAAATGACGTCAGAGGTGCATTACCAAAGTCTCCCACACGCGCGCTGGCTATTTGTGAGCCGGTTCGCCTGCACAGAAAGTGGGTTGCCACATAACCCCCCCCCCCCAGAACTGGCGATACACCCCCCCCAATGTCCACAGTCTGGGTCGGACTCTGTTTGGGAGGTCTGCCTCTGCGCTGCGGTGCCCGAACCTCGACCGGCTGCGCCAAGTCCACATGGGCTGGTCTGAGTCGTCCACCGTGAAAACCTCCTCTTTCCCCCCAATGTCCAGAACATACGTGGATCCGTTGTTGTTGATCACCTTGAACGGCCCTTCGTACGGCCGCTGTAGCGGTGCCCGGTGTCCGACGAGGCGTGCAGATCCTCTTTGGGCGCTGTGCGAATTCCAAGCAGGACCCAGGGAAGCTCGTCCACCCAGTTAGGTCCTCTCAGGCAGGCCATGAGAGCCGACTTCAAGTGACGGTGGAAGCGTTCCACTAGTCCATTCGACTGTGGGTGGTAGGCAGTAGTGTGGTGTAGCTGCGTTCCCAGCAGGCTGGCCACAGCCGACCACAGGCTGGAGGTGAACTGGGTGCCTCTGTCGGAGGTAATGTGGGCCGGTACCCCGAAGCGTGCTACCCAGGTTGCAATCAGCGCTCGGGCGCAGGAAACAGCAGATGTGTCGGTGAGCGGGACCGCCTCTGGCCACCTCGTGAACTGGTCTACCATAGTTAAGAGGTACTGCGCTCCTCGGGACACTGGTAGGGGGCCCACGATATCCACATGAATGTGGTCGAACCTCCGGTGGGTGGGTTTGAACTGCTGCGGCGGGGCTTTAGTGTGCCGCTGCACCTTGGCTGTTTGGCACTGCACGCACGTTCTGGCCCATTCACTGACCTGCTTGCGAAGTCCGTGTCACGCGAACTTGCTGGAGACCAGCCGGACAGTTGTCCTGAGAGATGGGTGCGCCAAACCGTGTATGGAGTCGAAAATTCGCCGCCTCCAGGCTGCCGGGACGATGGGACAAGGTTGGCCGGTAGTCACGTCGCACAGGAGGGTCCTCTCACCTGGGCCTATGAGTAAGTCCTGCAGCTGCAAACCCGAGACTGTGGTCCTGTAGCTGGGCATCTCGTCGTCTGCCTGCTGTGCCTCCGCCAGTGCTGCATAGTCCACCCCCAGGGACAGGGCCTGGACAGTTGGTCTGGAGTGTGCGTACACCACGACGTTGTCCTTTCCCGAGACATGCTGGACGTTCGTCGTGTACTCGGAGATGTAGGACAGATGTCGCTGCTGGTGAGCCGACCAGGGATCGGACACCTTTGTGAATGCGAAGGTCAACGGTTTGTGGTCCGTGAACGCGGTGAACGGCTTGCCTTCTAAGAAGTACCTGAAATGCCGGATTTCCAGATACAGTGCCAACAGCTCCCGGTCGAAAGCACTGTACTTGAGTTCGGGTGGTCGTAGGTGCTTGCTGAAGAATGCCAAGGGTTGCCAGCGCCCCTCGATGAGCTGCTCCAACACCCGACCCACTGCTGTGTCGGATGCGTCCACCGTGAGGGCGGTCAGAACGTTTGTTCTGGGGTGCAACAGCATCGCGGCATCTGCCAAGGCTTCCTTGGCTTTAACGAAAGCGGCCACGGCCTCCTCGTCCCAAGTAATGTCCTTGCCTTTACCCGACATCAGGGTGTACAAAGGGCGCATGATACGGGCTGCTGAGGGGAGGAAACGGTGGTAGAAGTTCACCATACCAATGAACTCCTGTAGGCCTTTGACCGTGTTGGGCCGGGCAAAGTGGCGGATCGCGTCTACCTTGGCGGGCAGAGGTGTTGCCCCGTCTTTGGCAATCCTGTGGCCCAGGAAGTCGATGGTATCGAGACCGAACTGGCATTTGGCCGGGTTGATCGTGAGGCCGAAATCACTCAGGCGGGAGTAGAGCTGGCGGAGGTGGGACAGATGCTCCTGATGACTACTGCTGGCTATAAGGATGTCGTCCAAATAGATGAACGCAAAGTCCAGGTCGCGTCCCACCGCATCTGTTAGCTGCTGGAACGTCTGTGCGGCATTCTTCAGGCCGAATGGCTTTCGGAGGAACTCGAACAGGCCGAACGGCTTTCGGAGGAACTCGAACAGGCCGAATGGGGTGATGAATGCTGTTTTGGGGATGTCTTCAGGGTGCACTGGGATTTGATGGTATCCCCGGATGAGGTCTACTTTGGAAAATATTCTTGCCCCGTGCAGGTTTGCTGCAAAGTCCTGTATGTGCGGCACGGGGTAGCGGTCTGGAGTTGTAGCCTCGTTCAGTCTGCGGTAGTCGCCGCATGGTCTCCAACCCCCAGCTGCTTTGGGCACCATGTGCAGGGGGAAGGCCCATGGGCTGTCGGACCTCCATATGATCCCCAATTCCTCCATCCTCTTGAACTCCTCCTTCGCCAGGCGGAGCTTTTCCAGGGGGAGTCTTCGTGCGCGGACGTGGAGGGGTGGTCCCTGGGTCGGGATGTGGTGCTGAACCCCGTGTCTGGGCATGGCTGCCGTGAACTACGGTGCCAGAATCGATGGAAAGTCTGCCAGGATTCTGGTGAATTCATTGTCAGACAGCGTGATGGAGTCCAGGTGTGGGGCCGGCAACTTGGCTTCACCCAGGGAGAATGTCTGGAAAGTCTCGGCATGTACCAGTCTTTTCCCTTGCAAGTCGACCAGCAGGCTGTGAGCTCGCAAGAAGTCCACCCCCAGGAGTGGTTGGGCCACGGCGGCCAGTGTGAAGTCCCACGTGAACCGGCTGGCGCCGAACTGCAGCTGCACTGTGCGGGTGCCGTAGGTCCGTATCGTACTGCCGTTTGCGGCCCTCAGGGTGGGTCCTGGCTTCCTGGTGCAGGTGTCGTACCCTGTCGGGGGCAAGACACTGATTTCCGCTCCAGTGTTGACAAAGAAGCGGCGTTCCAACTGTTTGTCCCAGACGTACAAGAGGCTGTCCTGGTGGCCAGCCGCCATAGTCATTAGCGGCAGCTGGCCCTGGCCCTGGCCATTGCAGGGCGGGCGACAACGGCGGGCTTTTGTGCCCCACTGCTGGTGATAGAAACACCACTGTTCACTGGCCTCCTTACTCCTGTCTCTGTGTTGTGTGCGCCCCCCTGCCGGGCCTGGTCTGGTCTGCTGTTGGGCGCGTGGCCTGGTAATCTGACTGACGGACGCCACGCTCTCCCTCTTGGCTTTCCACAGCGCGTCTGCCCGGGCCGCCACCTTCCGGGGGTCGCTGAAATCTGCGTCGGCCAGCAGCAGATGTATGTCCTCCGGCAGTTGCCCTAGGAATGCTTGCTTGAACATGAGGCAGGGCTTGTGTCCGTCAGCCAGGGCCAGCATCTCGTTTATCAATGCTGATGGCAGTCTGCCTCCCAAACCGTCCAGGTGAAGTAGGCGGGCACCTCGCTCACGCCATGAGAGGCCAAATGTCCCAATAAGCAGCGCTTTGAATGCTTCATATTTGCCTTCTTCCGGGGGCGACTGTATGAAATCTGCAACCTGGGCGGCCGTCTCCCGGTCAAGGGCGTTCACCACATGGTAGTAACGCGTGGAATCAGAGGATATCTGCTGAATCTGGACCTGGGCTTCTGCTTGGCTAAACCACACGCTGGTCGCAGCGTCCAGAAAGTCGGCAGTTTCAGCAAAACTGCGTGAACAGATGAAGAGTCGGTCATCTTTGGTCCAAATCCCGTTTGGACCGTCGGGGTCACCAATGTAGCGATGTGCTACACACAGCGCTGAAATAACGACACGCAGTCGGTAAGTCATTTCGAGACTAGTTTATTCAAACTTCGCGGCGCTGGCATTTAATCCCTAGCGCCCGCCCTCTCCGGGCGGAAATGACGTCAGAGGTGCATTACCCAAGTCTCCCCCCTATTTGTGAGCCGGTTCGCCTGCGCAGAAAGTGGGTCGTCACAGTGCATCTTGTTGCAGCAAATTCATCTGCAAATTGTGCCAATTTCACTTTTAGAAAATGCACAGAAGGCAATGAAGAACCATCAGCACGATATGGTGGCTAAGGTTTTTGCATTGCTTTTATGTTGATGACTGCCTGGTGTCAGCGTTGCTCTATCCATTTGTGCTAAAGGTGGGTTATCCACTCACAAAGTGGATAAGCAACAGACATAGTGTGCTATCTGTAATACCTGAAGCATAGAGAGTGAAACACATGAAGGATTTGGATTTGGATCGAGATATTCCTTCAATGGAGAGAGTACTGGGTGTGCAATGGTGTACTCAGTCTGAAACTTTCAAGTTTAAGATCATAATCCAAGATAGACCACTTACCAGAAAGGGGGTCCTCTCCACAGTTAGTTCTATGTATGACACCTTGGGAATTTTGAGTCCAGTGATGTTATCTGCTAAGAAGATCCTTCAAGACCTTCAGGAGAGGGCTTGGTTGGGATAGTGCTATCAGTTGCTTATGAGTGGACAAGTTGGCTGGAAGAATTTTGCTAATTGGAAGTCTTCGAAGTAGCTCAATGTTTGAAACCCTTGGATTTTGGTGAAGTTCCATCACTTTACAGATGTGAGTGAAGATGGCTATGGAGAAGTGGCCTACCTATTGTTGCATGACATGAGTTTGCAGGTGCACAGTGTTTTTATCATGGAAAATCTAGGGTAGCTCCATTGAAGTCAGTTTCCATCCCTCATGTGGAGCTCATTGCTGCTACGATAGCAAGCCATATGGACACATTGTGGAGGAACGAGTGGCACATGTAACTTCAGGACTCAATGTTTTGAACTGATAATACTTCTGTGCTGAAGTATAACAAGAATGAGACTTCCAAGTTCAGTATCCTTGTTGCTAACAGTTTCAGAAATTATTAAGGTCTCACAGGTATCTTAATAGAGGTATGAGAATACTTCAAGCAATCCTACAAATGTTGCCTCTCGAGAGTTGATGAAGACTTTTCTGCAGAATAAGACTTAGGTGTAAGGACCTCAGTATCTTCTTCAGCCTGGAAGTGAATGGCCTGTGAATCCTGATTGTTCTGAAGAATTTCTGCTAGATGATCCAGAAGTCAAGGAAATTGTTACAATGCAGATAGAAGAGGTGTTGGACCCAGTAACACATATTATCCATCACTTTTTGTCTTGGACCCATTTGAGGAAGACAGTGGCCTGGATTCTTAGATTTAAGAACTTGCTCTTATTTCTTAGTCAGAAGAGGAAGCAGTTGAATATAGTTTACTCTCTGTTGGACTTAAATGAGGTACAACAAGAGCATTCTTTGGAGTGAGAGATGAAGGTGGCCAAAGGTCAAATTGGCTGAGGTTGTCTCTTAGTGGAAGAGCTCAGAAAAGCCAAATTGGAGATTGGTGGTCTTTATCAAAGAAGGAGATTTCCAGTTAAATTCTCACATTTGCAAAGTGGAGAAAGTGTGAAAAGGAACAGAAAGAAATTAAGAGGATTTTTAAATCCACAGCTGGCTTACATCATAGAGGAGCATGGGAGAGATTGATCAGGTCGGTAAGAAAGGTGCTCAGTTCTATCGTGAAGGTCTAGAATCTTGACGAAGAGGGAATTCATACAGTTCTTTGTGAAGTAGTGGCTATTATCAATGGATGTCTGATTCCTAAAGAGTTATCCGATCCCAGTGATTATGGAGCATTAACATCTAACCCTCTGTTGCTTTTGAAGAACCCACCATCAATACCACTAGGAGTATTCCTACAGGGAGATGTTTATGCTCTCTGTAGATGGAAGCAAGTCTAACGCAAGTCAAACTTGTTTTGGAAACTTTGGGTAAAGGAATATTTACCCCAGCTACAGGAACATCAGAAATGGTCAGTTATAAAACACAATTTCCTCCCAGGAGATATTGTACAGCACCTCGAAACTCATGGATCATCAGAAGAATCATTCAAGTTCTTCCAGACAGAAGAGGATTTGTGCAACAGGCACATGTCAACATCAAATCCAGCTGTTTGGATCATCTTATAACCAAGATCTGTCTTCTACAGGAGGCAGAGGTTTGAGGAGCTACAGCTCTAAAAGTTTCATGACACTGTTTTGTCAGAGAAAGGTGGTAAAGATCACTCTGTTCTGGGCTAAATGCTGGTAGCCTCAGGCCTAGATGAGTATTATATGACGAAGAAGAAGAAGAAGAAGAAGAAGAAGAAGAAGAAGAAGAAGAAGAAGAAGAAGAAGAAGAAGAAGAAGAAGAAGAAGAAGAAGAAGAAGAAGAAGAAGAAGAACATTCGTGTGACTGTTAAGATTTCATGTCTCCTGTGTTTTGGTAATATGTGTTGGAATTATTATAGATAAGGGACTGGGATGTTGGAGCCATGTATCTTTTTTATCTGCATTGTATTTTGTATTGTGCTTTTATTCTGTTTATTTTGGTAGTTGGTCACATGGGTGGGGCATGGTAAAGCGAAGAGTTTAGTTATGTATTCATGCTTTGTCTTTTGCTTTCATTAGATCAGTTGGAGTCAGAGACTGCTGGGTCGACCAATTAACTTCCTTAATCACATTTAATTTAACCCTCACTAATTTTTATAGGTGCACCGTAGAAAGCATTCTTCTAGGGTGCATCACAACCTGGTATGGAAGTTGTCCTGTCCAAGACTGGAAGAAGCTGCAGAAGATCGTGAACCTAGCCAATCACACAAACCAACCTTCCATCCTTGGACTCACTTTACACTACATGCTGTTGGAGCGGTGCTGCCAGGATAATCAAGGATAAGTCCCACCCTGCCAACACATTTTTTGTCCCACTTCCCTCCGGGAGAAGGTTCAGGATCATGAAGATACGTACGGCCAGATTTGGGAACAGTTTCTTTCCAACTGTGATAAGATCCTGACCCGGATCTGGGCCGTACCTTACAAATATCCGGACCTGACTTGCACTACCGTACTTCCCCTTTTCTATTTTCTAATTATGATTTATAATTTAAATTTTTATTATATTTACTTTGATTTGTACTTCAGGGAGCGCAAAGCGCAGAAACAAATATCACTGTGATGATTGTACGCTCTAGTATCAATTGTTTGGTGACAATAAAGTATTTGTATTTGTATATCAATAGTTTTAATTTCATTCATTTTATTGCTTCAAGATTGTTTGTTTTGCTAGTTGTTTAATAAAAATCAAATACAATTCTTTGATTTTGAACATCATTATTATTGGATTGGGTCAGAAGGTACATCATACAGGAGAACTCCCCAGGCTTGGTCTCTAACAGTGGTGATGGCTTGTCCAAGTAGTTGCTATATGTTCTATGGTCCTCCTCCTTGCCAGTTGGAGAGCTCAGCTGGATGAGGAGGTACTGCCACCAGATGACACACACAGTACCTGGAGAGGCTGAATATGAGTTCAGGGACATAGTGCTAGGCAGGAGGAAGCTGCACCATAAGGTAATCACAGTTGTGAGGGTCTGCATTGGAGATGGGTATTTATTGCGACGATTATATAGCAAAGTGTTTTTTTCTTTTGAAGATGGAGTACGTTAGTAATCAACCTTACAAACCTAACCATGGCAACAAACAAAATAGTCAGAGGAGTGATCTAGTGGAAAGATCATTGAGCTAAAACATCAACTACAGTTCTCAAAGTGTTATATCTCAATGAACGGAGTGCAAGAAATAAGGTGGATGATCTTGTTGCGCTATTACAGATGGTCAGGTATGATATTGAGGCCATCACTGAATCGTGGCTGATGGATGGTTGTAGTTGGGAGCTGGATGTCCAAGGTTACACATTGTATTGGAGAGATAGGAAGGTAGGCTGAGGGAATGGCATGGCTCTGCAGGCTACAAATCAGGAGAAAGATATGACATAGGATTGGAAGATGTTGAATCCTTGTGGGTTGAGTTAAGAAACTGCAAGGTTAAAAGGACCCTGATGGCAGTTATATAGAGGCCTCCCTACGGTAACTGGGATGTGGGCCACAGATTACATCAGGAAATAGAAAAGGAGTGTCAAAGGGGCAATGCTATGATAGTCATAAGAGATTTTAACATGAAAGTCATTTGGGAAAATCAGGTTGGTTATGGATCTCAAGAGAGTGAGTTTGTTGAATGCCTACGAGATGGCTTTTTAGAGCAGCTTGTCATTGAGCCTACTAGAGGATCAGCTATACTGGATTGGGTGTTACGTAATGAACTGGAGGTGATTAGGGAGCTTAAGGTAAAAGAACCCTTAGGAGAAAGTGATCACAATAGGATTGAATTCAATTTAAAATTTGATAGGGAGAAAGTAAAGTTTGACGTAGCAGTATTTCAGTGGAGTAAAGGAAATTATAGTGTATGAGAGAGAGGAGTTGGCCAAAGTAAATTGGAAGGAGATGCTGGCAGGGATGACAGCAGAACAGCAATGGGGTGAGTTTCTGGGGGAAATGAGGAATTTGCAGAACAGAGGTATTCCAAAAAAATGAAGAAATACTCAAATAGCAAAATAGTATAACTGTGGCTAACAAGGGAAGTCAAACTTAATGAAAAAGCAAAAGAGAGGGTATACAACAAAGCAAAAATTGGTGGGAAGACAGAGGATTGGGAAGTTTTTAAAAACCTACAGAGAGCAACTAAAAGAATCATCAGAAAGGAAAAGATGAAAAATGAAAGCAAGTTAGCAAACAATATCAATGGATAGTAAAAGCTTTTCCAAATACAAAGCTACTGTAAAAGAGAAATGAGAGTGGATATAGGACCACTAGAGAATGAGGCTGGAGAAATAAGAACAAGGAAGAAGGAGATGGCAGATGAACTAAATGAATATTTTGCATCAGTCTTCATTGTAGAAGACACTGGCAGTGTGCCAGTTGTTGAAGAGTGTGAAGGAAGAGAAGTGAGTGCAGTTACTATTACAAGGGAGAAGTTGCCCATGATATTACGGGAAAGTTGCTGGCATGGTTAATGTAGAGGAAACATATAGGTTGCTTGAGGACTTGGACAGATGAGGAGAATGGGCAAGAAAGTAGCAAATGGAATACAATGTTGAAAAATGCACTGTCATGCATTTTGGTAGTAGTAATAAATGTGCAGACTACTTTCTAAACAGGGAGAAAATCCAAAAATCTGAGATGCAAAGGGACTTTGGAGTCTTGGTGCAGAGCACCCTCATTGTCTACTTGCAGGTTGAGTCAGTAAAATGCAATGCTAGCATTCATCTCAAGAGGTCCCAAATTCAAGCGGAGGGATGTGGTGCTGAGGCTTTATAAGGCACTGGTGAGGCCTCACCTTGAATATTGTGAACAGTTTTGGGCTCTTCATTTAAGAAAAGATGTGTTGACATTGGAGAGGGTTCAGAGGCAGTTCACAAGGATGAAGGGAACTTTTAATGGCTCTGAGTATATACTCACTGGAATTTTGAAGGACGAGGAGGATCTCATTGAAACCTTTTGAATGTTGAAAGAACCCTAGACAGAGTAGATGTGGAAGGATGTTTCCCATGGTGGGGGAGTCTAGGACAAGAGGGCACAGCCTCAGGATAGAGGGGCATCCATTTAAAACAGAGATGCAGAGAAATGTCTTCAGCCAGAGAGTGGTGAACTTGTTACCACAGGCAGCTGTGTTAGGACAGGTATTTGGGTGTATTTAAGGCAGAGCTTGATAGGTTCTTGATAGGACACAGCATCAAAGGTGACGGGGAGAAGGCCGGGGAGTGGGGTTGAGGAGGGGAAAAAGAATCAGCCACGATGGAATGTTGGAGTAGACTCGGTGGGCCAAATGGCCCAATTCTGCTCCTATGTCTGATGTCTTGTGGTCTATTCCTCTCTGCACAGATTCTGCCTGAACTAATAAGAATGAGCAGATTTCCCTTTGTTGTTTCAGATTTTCATCACGTGCAGTATATTATTTGAGGATATACAGACACAATCATTTCTGCACACAGCTACATCAAAATTCAGGTAAGCTGATTTGTTGTGGTTTTTTTTGCATATCTGTTATCTTATTCAGTCAACAAGGTAATGCTCATAATGCCCTCTTCACTACACCCTCCTGAGGTTGATCCCGGGATTTGAAGTCTTAAATAACACAGATAATCTGTTTTAGCTTAATGAATCCTTGAAAGACAAATGATACTTGGCTGATATAGTAATTTAAATCTATTCAGATTGAGATAGGAAGTAATCCTTATTAAATATTCACTAGCCCTAGAGCGCTTGTTCAATTGCTTAACTGCAGGACTCAGACTGAGTCATCATAGACTCTAATCCAATTGATGCCGCGGAAAGGAAAGGCGACTGGTGTTCTAGATTCTAGTCCAGTCTCATCAATTGTTACTTTCTTAAATTGGAACACCTCGTTCTCCTGCATAAGTGGCATCATTTGGATGGGAATTCAGTCAAGATTATAACAATCAGCCCTGTAAACCACACAGAGTTGTATGAGGGGGCCATGCACTATTCATTTCTAGCATTGAGACTCTCAGACAAGGGCTTTGTTGTGATCTCTGAGTAGCAATTAATTCCTGTTTGTGAAATGATACAATATAGTGAATTTGGAATTATCAGCTTTACATTATAAGCATTTTATCAGCTGGAAAACCTCAACAAGCAACAGACGCAAGGAATTTTTTAAAAAGTGCAGATGTCAGAATTCTGAAACAAAGTCCTAGAAGCCCTCAGGAAGTCAGTCGGCATCTGTGGAAAGAGAAACAGTGAACATTTCAGGTCATATAAGTATTATAGTATGTTAAAATATGGAACAGGTTTTGTTGAGAAAGGATAAATGTATGGCAATTGAGTTTGAGTGATTTATTCTTACATCTTTCAGATTACATCCTTTCTCCCAGCAGGGAATGAAAGCTCCCAGCTCCCAGCTCCTTCCGCTGGGCTTAGTTCACCCCAATGGAATTCCTGTTGTTTCCCCTTCGTCATTCCCCATGCAATGAGTAATTGAATAAGGAAATTATGTAACCAAATTAAGATTAGTTAATGCTTTAACAATGAACTAAAGACTGAAGTGAAACTTGTTAATAGCAGCTGTGTGCCATCCTTTACTGAGTATTTGCAGTTGTCTTACGAGTCCTAACGCTGTGATCCAATTTCCTAATTTTTGACTGCACGGGCTTTTATCCTTCACTTGGTTAAGAGGCCAAGTGGATTGTCACCTTGTCGTGGTGGAGAAGCTTGTGTGGCCCTGAGATCCCGAGAGTGATGCTGTCTGGAGCTGTGCTCCTGGTAGGGTCACCCATGGCGGTGAGGTCCCTGACAAAGAACAATCCAACCAAGACCTCAACGGCGGAACAGGCGAACGAAGTTACTTCGAACTCAACGGCTGTGAAGGCGGATGAAGGTTGCAACAAATCCATCAGCTCCAATTGTCGTGGTTTCCAAGCCATTGGAATCAGTTGGTTGATTTGTGAAGTATCGTGTGCTTCTTGGAGTGCAACATCAAGCACATGTGATGCACCATCAATAACTCACGCTGAGACGTAGGAAGCGAGATATCGGCTTTTATTGACTGGAAGAATAAACAACACTACATCCTGGGGAAAATGAGGGAGAGCAGCAGCCCACAGTCACCTTTATACAGGGGTCTGTGGGAGGAGCCACAGGAGCAGTCAGACAGGTATATCTAGTTCACCACATTCACCCCCCCTTTGTTTTAAAAAAGTCCCCAAGTATATTTACAGGTTAAGTCTATCAGGTGGTCGAATCGTTCGCTGCGATCTACGTAGCTCCGGCTGCGATTGCACAGGTGCCGGAGGTGGTGATGGCACAGGTGCCGGAGGTGGTGTTTGCACCGGAGGCGGAGAGTGGGTTGGTTCTGTCCCAACAGGAGGTGTCAGGGATCCCTCGCGTGTGTGCGAGGCCCCCGGAATAGACGCGTACGAGATGCCCGGTACATGAGCGTCGTGAGGAGTCTGGGTGGGGCACGGTGCGTGCGGTGTCACCTCTGGTACAGGGTTCATAGTTACCGTGGACTGTTCGGGGTAGTGGTCTGCTGCTCCTGCGGGCGCCAGGTCGCGGACAGAGACCGGGTCCTCCTGCCCATCAGGCAAGACCACGTAGGCATACTGGGGGTTCGCATGTAGAAGGTGAACCCTCTCGACCAGCGGGGAGTACTTATTACTCCTCGCATGTTTACGTAGCAGCACTGGCCCCGGGGACGTCAGCCAAACTGGTAGGGTGGTCCCAGTGACAGACTTCCTGGGAAAAGAGAATAGGCGTTCGTGAGGGGTGGCATTAGTGGACGTACACAACAGGGAGCGGATAGAGTGGAGTGCCTCAGGGAGGACCTCCTGCCATCGGGAGACCGGCAACCCTTTTGACTTAAGGGCTAAAAGTGTGGCCTTCCACACTGTGGCATTCTCCCTCTCCACCTGGCCATTCCCCCGGGGATTATAACTCGTGGTTCGACTAGTAGCAATGCCCCTAGCTAGCAGGAACCGGCGCAACTCGTCACTCATAAAGGAGGACCCTCTATCACTGTGGATATAGCAGGGATATCCGAACAGAGTGAAGAGCTGGCGCAGGGCTTTTATGACCGACGTGGTAGTAGTGTCGGGGCAGGGAACGGCAAAGGGGAATCGCGAGTACTCGTCAATAATACTGAGAAAGTAGACATTGCGGTCGGTGGAGGGAAGGGGGCCCTTAAAGTCAACACTCAGTCGCTCAAAAGGGCGGGTGGCCTTGACAAGCTGCGCAGTGTCAGGACGGTAGAAGTGCGGTTTGCACTCAGCGCAGATCTGGCAGTCCCTGGTCATCGTCCTGATGTCCTCCAGGGAGTACGGCAGGTTCTGGGCTTTAATGAAATGGTAAAATCGGGTGACCCCCCGGATGGCAAAGATGGGCATGAAGGGCATACAGCTGGTCGAGCTGTGCGCTAGCACACATTCCCCGGGATAGGGCATCAGAGGGTTCATTGAGTCTGCCAGGCCGGTACAGGATATCATAATTGTAGGTGGAGAGTTCTATTCTCCATCGCAAAATTTTATCATTTTTGATGTTGCCCCGCTGTTGGTTGCTGAACATGAACGCAACCGAGCGCTGGTCGGTCAGCAAGGTGAACCTTTTGCCGGTGAGATAGTGCCTCCAGTGCCTAATAGCTTCCACTATGGCCTGGGCTTCTTTCTCCACCGTGGAGTGCCGAATTTCAGAGCCTTGAAGGGTACGAGAAAAGAATGCTACTGGCCTGCCTGCCTGATTAAGGGTAGCGGCAAGCGCGAAATCGGAGGCGTCACTCTCTACTTGGAAGGGAATGGTCTCGTCCACCGCATGCATCGTTGCTTTGGTAATGTCCCCTTTAATGCAGCTGAAGGCCGCGCAGGCCTCGGCAGAGAGGGGAAAAGTGGTGGACTTGACCAGGGGGCGGGCCTTGTCTGCGTAATGAGGGACCCATTGGGCGTAATAGGAAAAGAAGCCCAGGCACCGTCTGAGGGCTTTGAGAGTGGTGGGAAGAGGGAGTTCTAACAGGGGGCGCATACGGTCGGGGTCAGGGCCAATGACCCCGTTCTCCACGACATACCCAAGGATAGCGAGTCGTGTGGTTCTGAACACACACTTGTCCTTGTTATAAGTGAGGTTCAAAACTTCGGCCACTTGGAAAAATCGTTGGAGGTTGGCGTCGTGATCCGACCAGTCGCGACCACAGATGGTGATGTTATCTAGATAGGGAAATGTGGCCTTCAGTTTGTACTGGTCCACCATCCGGTCCATCTCCCTCTGGAAGACTGAGACCCCATTTGTGACACCAAATGGGACGCGCAGAAAGTGATAGAGCCTGCCGCCCGCCTTGAAGGCGGTGTAGGGGCGGTCCTCCGGGCGGATGGGGAGCTGGTGGTAAGCGGATTTCAGATCTATTGTCGAGTACACCTTGTACTGAGCTATCTGGTTGACCATATCCGCGATGCGGGGTAGGGGGTACGCGTCAAGCTGCGTGAATCTATTGATGGTCTGGCTATAGTCCACGACCATCCTATTTTTCTGCCCGGTCCGAACAACAACCACCTGGGACCGCCATGGGCTTGTGCTCGGCTCAATGATCCCCTCCCCGAGCAGCCGCTGCACCTCTGAATGAATGAAGGTCCTGTCCCCCGCACTGTACCTCCTACTTTTAGTTGCCACAGGTTTACAGTCGGGGGTCAGGTTGGTGAACAGCGATGGGGGAGGGATCTTGAGGGTGGAGAGGTTGCAAATAGTGTCAGCAGCACAGCTATCGGCATGGTGCTGGGCGGGATGTGTGGTTCGGTGTGTATGTGCGTGTGGTAACGGAGTATATGGCGAAGTCCCACCAAACTGAGGATTCCTGACAGTGAGTGGTGGGAGGGGCCCGTCATATGCCATAGTCACACTTTCGAGGTGGCTCTGGAAGTCCAGCCCCAATAGCACAGGCGCACACAGTTGAGGCATGACCAGTAGCACAAAGTCCCGATATTCTGTGCCCTGCACCACCAATGTCGCTACACAACCCACCCGAATGTCTGTGGAATGCGACCCACAACATGTTAAACAAATGCACGCACAGGCATCTTCGCTCTGTGGAAACGGAACGAAGACCATCATCCTCGACCTCGAGGGATAGCCACGATGACGAGTTAAGAGGAAAACTCATGAGAAGTTCTTTTTCTTGATGTGATTCGACTTTCAGCCAAGAAAGCTACAGTATGGGATAGCTGGCTCATGGAGAAAGACAAATGCTTTGTCTGGCATCAGATTGTGGGAGAGGAGCTGCTCTCATGCGGGGCAGAACCTACACCAGATATTTCAAGCACCCTCTGCTCTAGATTTTACCTGGGCTTCAGTTAGTCTTCTAACAAGAGATCCTCCCTCCTAGTTCTGTAAGCCGGTGAGCACAAGGAACCTGTCTCAACCCAGAGACCATCCCTTCATTGCTGGTAAGTTTGATCTAAATTAAAAAGTGGAAGTATCACTTCACTGGTTTGTTGAATGTACATGTGTGTATCTATCTGTGCATGTATGAGCAAGAATATGTGAGTCATTTACTGTATGTGTTCATTTATTAGTGGAGGTGAGAGAGGGTGAAGGGGTTTATATATAGTGCAGGTAAAGGCAGTATATTAATATTAGTGCTGAAGAACTCACCTTGACATATCACGAGAGATTGTGATATTTTTCTCTGCTGCCTATGCTTTGAAAATGTCAATGGAGGTAACAAGGACTACAAGCTATTTCTTACTACCCTAACGGCAGGTCTCCTGATACTTGCATTGTAATTTGACTACCTCCTCGTCCTCAGAGAGCCTTGGAGCTCTTTCCCTTCCCCTCTCCACCCATCTGCTTTCTCCATGTGTGATGTGTTTCTGCTGTTTTGGTTACCAAGGGAGAGTGTGTCTTTTAGCACTGAAGTCCTTCCATGACTGTGGTGTAGTGAAGTGCCTAGAACTGACAGAAACAATCATGACCTGCATACATCAAAGCATTTTCCCAGGTCCAGTGTAATTACCCTGATGTACACTCATTGCAATCTATGATCCAGAGGCATAGATCAGCACAACGTGCACCACAATGATCCTTTGTTCATCCAAACACAAAGCTAATGAATTTCAACATTGGTGCATCTTTCCTAACCACAGGCTAACACACTTGTTTTGGAGTGTAGTTACTGCTGTACATATGTCTGAAAGTCAGCAATCAATTCAGGCACCCCAAGGACCTGGGATAATGACATGTAATTTGTTTTAGTAATGTTGGCTGTTCATTGTGTTACGTACCCCGTAACTGGGTCACTTACCAGCAAAGATAGAGAGGTCCGTTGAAGTCTGATGGTACTATTTTTAAAAGTCTTTATTTATAAAGGGGCACAAAAATAAGATTAATACAAACATTCAGATAATATATGTCGTCAATACTCAATCTAAAAGCGTGGGTATAATCATAATCATCAATAAGAAAGAACTCTATCATTTGTCTAGGGGATACTATAATGTCCGATGGAAAAATAAAGTCAATATCATTCACGATGCTCATTCAAGATGCAGCTCTTTGGGTTTTAGAGAGAGACAGTCTTAAACTTGCCCGGGTCTTTTGATGAGGCCAATCCGTTGAGTCGGGGGAGTTGGTTCCCCGTTGTTAGTTCAAAGTCGTTTTCTGTAGTATCAGCCACCGGCCCCCCACCCCCCCAGTCAAGGGAACCGAACGCACGTGGCTTCCTTCAAATGGCTTCCCGCTATTACGGGATCGCTAGTGTTTCTTCTGGTGCGTCTGAGGGGGCTGTTCCTACAGCCCCTCTTTTATCCTGACTTGCAGGGTTGAAGATGTCAATCAGGTTGGTGGATGATGCAATCTCTCCCCGTCACCCAGCCCACTTTGCCCTGAGGGCTGTCACGTAGCATAGGATCGCAATCCACAAAGGTGTCTCCAAGAAACAATGGATATGTCCCGGGATTTTACATCGCCAGGGACGTGGCATCTTGCACGTCCCTCTCTCATTTCCTGGGCCCCCTGACCCAACCCAAGAGCGCTCTTGCAATTCTCACAAAGGAGGGGGCTGCGGGGATAACACCTCCCCTCTTCACAGCATTTTTACCAGCGGTTAAAACGAAGTAGTACAGAGTCTTACAGGATTGGGGAAGCTAACACAAGACCAAAGTTGGTCCTTTCTACAGAGTAATACAGTGATACATTCAATTCAACATCCAAACAGTTAACGATTACAGTGTCACTTCCTTTAATATTTTAACATCTTGTGCCTTAATAAAGTCTTGTAGCATCAGACTTCAACTTTAATAACCACCTTTTTTTTTTCAGCAACAAAACTGAGGAGTTGGGATCTTAGCTTACGTGCATTTTCAAAAGTTTAATCTTTCGGTCGTGTTCAAACTTAACAGGCAGGCTTCCAAGGGAGTTGTCTTTATTATTCACATGTTTTGCCGAAATCCCATACAACCGGCTGGGCTATTTAACAAATGGCCCCCTCCATTAACCGTCGCCTCTTTTCCAGTGAATTCCTATGTGAAGAACTTGGGTAATTTGGCGAGGTAAACTTGTTCATAGGGGTTATTCTCTCAACACCGTGTCCCGAACTTAGACCACCTTGTGAATTTCCACCCAATTCTTTAATGTTACACGGGTGGCTAGCCCGCTGGTCAGGACCTTGCAGGCTAATGGTTTTCAGTTTGAACCTTTTGCTCAGGCCGCATTTCAAATTCTGCCTCTTCACACCCCATTCTGGAATAACAATAGCGTGGGGGGCTCCGCTATCTCCCGGCTTAGTCTGTAAGCGATCTGCCGGGTTTAAAATTTCTTCATTTGATTTGGGACCTACAGATTTTCCGTTTCCTTCAATAATAATATTTATCTCCCCATTTTTGAGCTCCGCATTAAGTTTCACCACACCTTCGAGCACAAACATCGGGGAACTCTCACTTCCCCCTATTACCAAGGTTAACCCTTTCTTCCCTGAACCCAGTCTATCTGACCCAAAAGGACGGTCATCCCGTTCAGCTGAATCAAATACCTCAGACTTTTTCTGAGCTCCGTGACTAGGTTCAGGACTACGTGCATCCCCATCTTGGACACACTCAAACGGGGCATTGGCCTCTTCCAGGCCTTCAATGCCCGTACCCTTTTCAAATTATAAATTCCCCTGATCCTCCCAGTTACTCTCTGGGCAACTCCCTTCCGGAGTAAACTCAACCCCACGGGCTGAAACAACCTCATCTGCCGACCCAGCAGACTTCTTCAAGGCAAGGGCACCCGTTTCATCTAGGACTGCCCTCATTTCATTGTCGAGAACACCTTTAGAATTTTCAACTTCGTCAAACAGATCTGCCACACCAGACAGATCATCCATGTCCAACTCTGGACCTCTTAACCGCTCTAACGGTTCCTCATCTTTCTTTTCTGCCTCTAGAACCTTGCTCCTCGCTAAGGGAAGATCTACCTCCTCTCCCTTACCCTCCTTCACTTTACTACTCTTTGTTTTACCACCCTCTAAACCCTCGTGGCACAGGGTCGGTAAAAACGTCTCGGTCAAATCGAAACTGGCCAGATTTAAACTGCTCTCGTTCTCAGCTGCCTCTCTCGACAGGCTGCGAGTGACCGCGCATGCGGGATAGCTCTTGGAAGCTAGGGGCGGAGCTTCAACACTCACAGGCGGGTTTATCAGCATCATGGCTGCCCAAACCTTACCCCCGGCTAAATCGTTACCAAGAAGGACGTCCGCGTCAGTTCTCAGGAATTCTGATGGCACCCCTATTTCAACGGGTCCAGACACTAGCTCACAATCCATAATGACCTTATGTAAGGGCACCATTTCTATCCTTTTATTTATTCCCTTCACTGCTACCATACCCGTTTTTCGACCAAATTCTAGTACCTTACGGCTGATCAACGACAGTTCAGCCCCCGTGTCTCTCCAGATTCGTACGGGAATTGGTGGGTTCCCCTTCCTCAAAGACACGGTCCCGTGTGACAGACAAGTCTCAGACCCTTCTCGTACTCTGTCTACCCGGGGCTCTCTTGTCGATTTACTGATTACCACAGCACATCCGATAGGGACTGCTGCTTTCCCTTTTCCCGTCTCCCCCCTCGGATCAAAGCACCGAGACGCAACATGCCCGCTCTTTCCACAATTAAAACAGGTCAAGCCCGGAAATCTCTGGCCGTCTGGCCTTTCCCCCTCAACCTTACCACTAGCTCCCGGCGGGACCTCTGCCTCAGCCGGCGGGCTTTCTCGATCGTTCCCACGGTCTCTCGGGGAACTTTTATTCGAGGAAAACTTTGTCTTGTGGGTTAGGGCATATTCATCTGCGAACCTAGCAAATTCTGAGATGGACTTATTCGGCTTCTCATTCAAATACATCCGGATCTCCTCCGGAACACAACCTTTAAATTCCTCAATCAAAATTAACTCCCTGAGACACCCATAATCCTCGTCTACTATTTCTGCGGTGCACCAACGGTCCAAGAGCACCCCCTTCTCATGAGCAAACTCGGTATACGTCTGATTCCACCCTTTCCGTAAATTTCTGAACTTTTGTCTATATGCTTCAGGTACTAGCTCGTATCCCCGGAGAATGGCCGCCTTTACTTTGTCATAACTCTCCTCCTCGTCCTCCTCCATGGACAACGCCGCATATGCCCGCTGTGCCTTCCCTCTTAACACACTTTGTAACAACGCCACCCACTGCTCTCTGGGCCACTTCTGATTCACTGCCACCTTTTCAAAATGCAAGAAATAACTATCAATATCCGTCTCCTTGAACGGAGGTACTAACCTCAACGCCCGACTAACATCAAACCGCTCCTCTCGGTCTGACCCCTGACCTCGTTGCTCTTGCTTTAACTTCTCCATCTCCAAGTCATGTTTCCTCTGTCTCTCTGCCTCCCTCTCCTTCTCAGCTCTTTCCTTCTCCTTCTCAGCTGCTTCCAGCTCTTTTAACTGAAGTTCATGCTCTCTTTGCTTCTCAGCTCTTTCCTGCTCCCTTTTCACCTCTAACGCCTTTAGCTGGATCTCATGATCCTGTTTCACCTCTAACTCCTTTAGCTGGAGCGCATGCTCCCTTTCTTTCTCGGCTTTCTCTCTCTCTCTCTTTCTCTTTCTTGGCTGCTTCCAGGTGCTTCATGTTCCCACCTTAATTTCTCCAACTCTAACTGAGCCTTCCCACTAGCTGGTACCTTTTCAGGGATATTTTCCAATACCTCAGCTGCAAACACATTCTTCTCAATGTAATACTGAGTTATGGCCCTTCACACCTCCTGCTTTTTCATTGACGACCTCACCTCTGCGAGGTTTAACCCCTTCGCCAAATTTACCAAGTCTGATTTGGTGGCCACCTCTAGCGCCCCAGAGTCCGGTTTCCTATAAATTCATCCACGTCCATCTTTGCTGGTTTCCTGTCTGGCTACCCGTGTACCAGATCCAAGTTTGGACTTACAATCCCGATTCACTGGCCCTCCAATTTGGTATCAAATCCCAAGACGAGATCCCCAAGTTGTTACATACCCTGTAACTGGGTCACTTACCAGCAAAGATAGAGAGGTCCATTGAAGTCTGATGGTACTATTTTTAAAAGTCTTTATTTATAAAGGGGCACAAAAATAAGATTAATACAAACATTCAGATAACATATGTCGTCAATACTCAATCTAAAAGCGCGGGTATAATCATAATCATCAATAAGAAAGAACTCTATCATTTGTCTAGGGGATACTATATTGTCCGATGAAAAAATAAAGTCAATGTCATTCACGATGCTCATTCAAGATGCAGCTCTTTGGGTTTTAGAGAGAGACAGTCTTAAACTTGCCCGGGTCTTTTGATGAGGCCAATCCGTTGAGTCGGGGGAGTTGGTTCCCCGTTGTTAGTTCAAAGTCGTTTTCTGTAGTATCAGCCACCGGCCCCCCCCCCCCCCCCCCAGGCAAGGGAACCGAATGCACGTGGCTTCCTTCAAATGGCTTCCCGCTATTACGGGATCGCTAGCATATCTTCTGGTGCGTCTGAGGGGGCTGTTCCTACAGCCCCTCTTTTATCCTGATTGCAGGGTTGAAGATGTCAATCAGGTTGGTGGATGATGCAATCTCTCCCCGTCACCCAGCCCACTTTGCCCTGAGGGCTGTCACGTAGCATAGGATCGCAATCCACAAAGGTGTCTCCAAGAAACAATGGATATGTCCTGGGAGTTTACATCGCCGGGGACGTGGCATCTTGCACGTCCCTCTCTCATTTCCTGGGGCCCCTGACCCAACCCAAGAGCATTCTTGCAATTCTCACAAAGGAGGGCGCTGCGGGCATAACAATTGACATTTGCTAGGATCTTAAAAGCATTCCCCACTGAGGAACAGAGATCAAGGAAAATAACCATAAAAAAGCATGCTAATTATCAGATCAAATCGTATACTGTATCTACTCCAGATACAAAATGCACCAGTGAAAGAATTAACTGAACTATAAACCTCTGGAAAAGGTTTAGAAAATTAAAAACCAGGCAGTTCAACTGCCTACAAAATTCAGATAGGATTTGTAAAGAATAAAACTGGCAAAGAAAAGTTACTGGGTTTTTTTCACTTCTGATTGAATAGTTTCCTCAACTCATTATTTTCTCAACATAATTAATATTGATACAGAATAGGATCACATATACAATTGTTACAAGAATATAGATTCCTCATCCTTTCCCAGTCTCTGGCCAGGATGACATAATGCATTTTTACTGATTATACTCATTAAAGTTTCAATGGAATAGGTAGCTTTTCAGGCCCAAGTGCATACATCGATTTACATGAAGAATTGGTTACAGCCCCTTTGTAATGAATGTTTTTCATCCAAAGACAGTGCAATTAGACATTGGTAATGAACACTCTGCAGGTTCCCTATCTTGTCCCCTAATGACTGGTCTGGAAAGGAGAAATATGAGCAGTGGGACCCAACATTGTAGAAATAACCAATATTGTTATGGTTGTTTTTAAATAAAATTTAATTCCAGAATAATGATAAAACATGCACTCCCTGAATAAATCAGCTCATCAATGAGTGAGCAATGGGGACAGTACACTTGTGAGATGACAGATTTGATTTCCAGATTGTGCTAATTTTTGATCTAAACTAATTTTTGATCAATTTGATTCAACATGTACATGTATCGGGAATTTGCTGTGGTGTGTTGGTCAGGGCACAACATGTCCCAAAAGACAACATTCAACAATTTAAAAGAATAAAAAATTATACATGCATAAATAAAGTGAAAGAAGTTGAAGGTTGAGCAATATATATGGAATAAAATGTGTATAAGTAAATACCAGCATGTATACAATGTAAATACAATGCAGATGTAGCATTACGACATGTGGGAAATAAAAATATCTTGTTATCCTACTCTACTACAATAATGACACTGACAGAAGTGAAGCTGTTGGGTGAGCATTGGATTTGAGCTAGTTATAATTTGTACCCTCTTACCCCATCACTGACATATGAAGATAGAGTCAGTCGGCATGGAAGCAAGGTATTCAGGCCACGCTGACCAGTGAGCACCGTCTGTGTTCACTGGCTCAGCACCAAACCCTGTGGAACACTGCTTCAAGGTTCGATACATTGTGCATTCAGAGATGCTCCTCTGCACACACACCACTGTTGTAACGCGTAGTTATTTGAGTTACTGTCATCTTCCTGTCAGCTTGAACCAGTCTAGCCGTTCTCCTCTGAATTGTCTCATTGACAAGGTGTTTTTTGCCTGTAGAACTGCCATTCACTGAATGTTTTCTCGTTTCCTGTGCTGTTCTCTGTGAACTCCAGAGGCTGTTGTGTATGGAAATGCCAGAAGATCAGCAGTTTGTGACATGTTCAAACCACACCATCAGGCACCAACAATCATTCCACAATCAAAGTCACTTACATCACATTTCTTCCATACTCTGATGTTTGGTCTAAACAAAAAATGAACCTCTTGACCTTACCTGCATGCTCTTATGTACGGAGTTGCTGCCACGTGATTGGCAGATTACCTATATGCATTAATGAGCAAGTGAAGCCTGTGTGTGTGTGTTTGCTTGTGTGTGTGGTGAGTAAAAGAAAAGGTAAGGTATTAACAAGTAGCCAAGTTGTTTCCAGGCTTCCAAAAAGTATTAAACATTTCCCTTAACAATAAGGATGTCTCTAAGAAAGGGTGTGCTGGCATTGGGGAGGGTCCAAAAGAGGTTCACAAGAATTATCCAGGGAATGAAAGGGTTAACATATAAGGAGCATTTGTTGGTTCTGGACTGACCTCAGTGGAGTTTAGAAGAATGGGGGGAATGGAAATCACATTGAAACCTTTGAAAAATACAAGACCTAGATGGAGAGTACGTTTTCTGTAGTGGGAGGGTCTAGGACCAGAGGGCACAGCCTGAGAATAGAAGGACATCTCTTTAAAACAGATGTGGAGGTATTTCTTAACAAGGGGGTGGTGAATCTGTGGAATTCATTGCCATAGACAGCTGCAGAGGCCAAGTCATTGGGTATACTTAAAGCAAAGATTGATAGGTTCCTAATAGTAAGTGTGTGAAAGGTTACAGGGAGAAGGCAAGAGAATAATGCCGAGGGGGTAATAAATCAGCCCTGATAGAATGACACACCAGACTCAATGGGCTGAATGGACTAATGTCTCGTGATATTAAGGCAGATTGCCATACAGAATTGTTACGGATTCAAGCAACAATAAATATATGAGTGAGGCAGGGGTTTTGATAACAAACAACACGTTTATTAAACACTGAAAACAAACCCACCAAAGGTAAACAAATCACTAACGTAACCGGAAATCGGCTGCTGTGCGGCAGCTTAAACAGTTCTTAAAGCGATGTTGCAAAAACAGTTCTTCAAAGTAGTATTGCAAAAGTTCAAAATGCTTACAGTCCATTTAAGGGAGAGACTTTTTAAGACGATTTAAATTCTCTTTCACGTCGTCTTGTTGTGATTCCCAGTTGAACTATTTTTCCATGAAGAATTTACAAAGATGAAGAATGAAACGGCTTAAAGGCACTGACCATTCCTGTACAAAACTGTTCCCAATCCTTTCTGCTATTCACAGGGATTAACACGGGCACAGTCAACGAATTCCTTCCAAATGAGGATCAAACAAGGTCGAACCTGTTTCACCGTCAAAATCGACTCTCCTCGATCTTTTAACTCCCGAACTTCGATCTTCACTCTCCACTGATTCTCAACTAGCAGTATTATAAAGAAACTGCTGGCAATGACCTTTTAAACTTTAGGCATTGAATAAAACTCCATTTTTCAACCACACTGCGTCATGATATTAAATCACACAGTGGCATGAAGTCAACATGGCAAATCCAACCACGAACTGCCCCTCCTCACAGGGAGGGGTCCTCCTTTTATACCCTGTTAAAAAAACCTGTCACATGACCTCTACTGGCGGGAAAATGACATCACTCCATCACAACAAGACCATTACCTCAAGGCCAGTATAGCTTCAGCACCTGTCACGTGACAAGTACACCACTGTCATGTGTCACGGGTACGTAACAGTATGTTTTAGAACACAAGAGGATTATTTCCATTCTTCAAACTCAAATAGAAACAGGATTTATAATATTTCTATTCCTCTATTCCCAGTCACCTATTTAGATTGAATGTGGATTAAATATTCCTCCGTTCCCTATCTGTGCAGATTAAATATTTCAGGCTCATAATGTTAAGTTGATTGCTTCATTGCTGCCAAGTAATATTTTTCTGCTCCCAACCAGATTCAGAAGGGATGGGCAATTTGTAGGTGTCTAGGGCAAAGGGGTGAGAGTAAATAAGGTATACAACTTGTCAACTGCAAAGTGGAAATGGGACAATGTAGTATTGTCTGGCAAATATAAATAGCTAATGACATAAAAGAAATCAGAAACAAACAACTGGATTCATTAATCATTTGTGGCAGTTCTTGGCTAAACCACAATATGAATATTTTCATGAAGAACAGAACTCTAACCTGAAGATAGGGATTATCTGGATAGAGAAATTTAACAAACTATAAATATTAGTGACTTTGTTAGCAACATACTTCTGTTTTTTCTATCATAATTTTGAGTGCTGCTTGCATAGTTAGGGAATTGCTTCCTGTGGGAATTGATGCATAGAAGTTCCCATGGGTTCTGAGGAGCATCTTGGTGAACTCAGCAAGTCTGGAGCCCAGCAGCTGTAAAGTGGTAATGGTGCAAAAGTGAGAGAGAGAATCAAATGACAAACAAGAGGAAATCTGTAAATGCTGGAAATCCAAACAACACGTACAAAATGTGAAGGAACCCAGCAGCCCAGACGGCATCTATGGAAAAGTATACAGTCAATGTTTTCGGCTGAGACACCTCAGCAGGAGTCCTTGGCCCGAAATACCAACCGTACTCTTTTCCATAGATACTGCCTGGCCTGCTGAGTTCCTCCAGCGCTCTGTGTGTTTTGCATTTGCACAAAGTGGCTTTGAACTGAGAACATCAAACATTGCAACTCAGGCTGGGCACTAAACTTGCCTAGTGGCCTGAGGAATTTAATAACTGTCACATGAGATTCTATAAGTAGGCAGATGAGTGATCAGATAATGGTCACTGTGTCACTGTGCCCAAGACCATCACTCTATGTGCTAACCAGAAGCCATGGATGACAGCAGAGGTGTGTGCGCTGTTGAGGACCCATGACTCTGCATTCAGAGCAGGCGACAATTCAGCTCTAACAACAGCGAGGGCCAAACTGTCCCAGGCCATCAGAGGGGCAAAGTGTGCACACGCCCAGCGAATCCACAGCCACTTCCAGGACAGCTGCGACACGCGGCACATGTGGAAGGGCATTCAGGACATCACCAATTACAGGACAACATCACCTGACTGTGCAGGTGATGCCTCCCTCCCAGATGTGCTGAACAACTTCTACGCTCGTTTTTAGGTGGAAAATGACATGGTGGCTGGGAAGTCCACCCCTCCTCCAAATGACCAGGTGCTGTGTCTCACCGTGGCCAATGTGGGAAGAACCCTGTGCAGGGTGAACCCACGGAAGGCTGCTGGACCAGACAACATCCCTGGTAGAGTGCTCAGAGGATGTGCAGACCAGCTAGCAGATGTTCTCACTGACATCTTCAACATCTCCCTGAGCAGTGCCACCGTGCCAACGTGTTTCAAGGCCGCCACCATGGTCCCCGTGCCGAAGAAGTCTTCAGTGTCCTGCCTCAATGACTACAGTCCCATTGCACTCACACCCATCATCATGAAGTGTTTCGAGAGGCTCATCATGAGGCATATCAAGTCCCTGCTGCCCCCCCTCACTGGTCCCCCTGCAGTTCGCGTACCGTCCCAACCGCTCAACAGATGACGCCATTGCCACCACCCTCCACCTGGCCCTAATCCATCTGGGCAAAAAAGACGTACGTTCGAATGCTGTTCATGGACTTCAGTTCAGCATTCAACACAATCATCCCTCAGAAACTAATTGGAGAACTGAGCCTACTGGGCCTGAACACCTCCCTCTGCAACTGAATACTAGACTTACTGACTGGGAGACCGCAGTCAGTTTGGATCGGGAGCAGCATCTCCAACACCATCACACCGAGCACAGGGGCATCCCAGAGCTGTGTGCTCAGTCCACTGCTGTTCACTCTGCTGACCCACAACTGTGCAGCAACACACAGCTCGAGCCACATCATCAAGTTCGCTGATGCAACGACCATGGTGGGTCTCATCAGCAAGAACGACGAGTCGGCATACAGAGAGGAGGTGCAGCGGCTAACGGATTGGTGCAGAGCCAACAACCTGTCTCTGAATGTGAATGAAACAAAAGAGATGGCTGTTGACTTCAAGAGGGCACGGAGTGACCACTCCCTGCTGAACATCGACAGCTCCTCGATAGAGATCGTTAAGAGCACCAAATTTCTTGATGTTCACCTGGTGGAGAATCTCACCTGGTCCCACAACACCAGCTCCATAGCAAAGAAAGCCCAGCAGTGTCTCTCCTTTCTGCGAAGGCTGAGGAAAGTCCATCTCCCACCCCCCATCCTCATCACATTCTACAGGGGTTGTATTGAAAGCATCCTGAGCAACTGCATCACTGCCTGGTTCGGAAATTGCACCGTCTCAGATTGCAAGACCCTGCAGCGGTTAGTGAGGTCAGCTGAGAAGATCATCAGGGTCTCTCTTTCCACCATTACAAACATTTACACTAAACGCTGCATCTGCAAAGCAAACAGCGTTATAAAGGACCCCACTCACCCCTCATACAATCTCTTCTCCCTCCTGCCGTCTGGGAAAAGGCACTGAAGCATTCAGGCTCTCACAACCAGACTATGTAACAGTTTCTTCCCCCAAGCCATCAGACTCCTAAATACTGACACCAACTTACTGCCCTCTACTGTGCCTATTGTCTTGTCTATTATTTATTGTAATGCCTGCACTGTTGTGTGCACTTTATGCAGTCCTGGGTAGGTCTGTAATCTAGTGTAGTTTTTTCTGTGTTGTTATTTTACGTAGTTCAATGTAGTTTTTGTACTGTTTCATGTAGCACCATGGTCCTGAAAAACGTTGTCTCGTTTTTACTGTGTACTGTACCAGCAGTTATGGTTGAAATGACAATAAAAAGTGACTTGACTTGATCTGGTTGGCAGAGATCACCTTGCGATGGTGGACGGCTTCTATTGTCTGATAATCTCGTCTCACCTGTAACTACTTGGTCACAGGCCTGCACCTTGTTTCTTCTATTGTTGAACATGATCACTGTTTGTTGCAGCCAAGGATTGATTTTTACAGTTTTACACTCAGGAAAAGTCAGTGTAACTATCCTTTCAAGGCTGACACAGTTTTACTACAGACTTTGGAGTGGGCATCGACATGGATAAATATGAACGAACATTGGCAGCAGTTAGGGAAGTTCATTGGTGAAGTCAGGTACAAAACGAGAGGCAACCAACAGTATCCTATTGAGCGGGAACACCAGAGCAGGGAAAACAGAGGATCTGAAGCAGCTGCAGCACTACAAAGGGAACCAGTCATTAGCATTTTATTGAGCACATTCATTTTGTCTGGCACAAGAGGGTTAGAACATAGAACATAGAATAGTACAGCACAGTACAGGCCCTTTGGCCCACAATGTTGTGCCAACCCTCAAACCCTGCCTCCCATATAACCCCCCACCTTAAATTCCTCCATATACCTGTCTAGTAGTCTCTTAAACTTCACTAGTGTATCTGCCTCCACCACTGACTGAGGCAGTGCATTCCACGCACCAACCACTCTCTGAGTGAAAAACCTTCCTCTAATATCCCCCTTGAACTTCCCTCCCCTTAACTTAAAGCCATGTCCTCTTGTACTGAGCAGTGGTGCCCTGGGGAAGAGGTGCTGGCTGTCCACTCTGTCTATTCCTCTTAATATCTTGTACACCTCTAGCATGTCTCCTCTCATCCTCCTTCTCTCCAAAGAGTAAAGTCATAGCTCCCTTAATCTCTGATCATAATCCATACTCTCTCAACCAGGCAGCATCCTGGTAAATCTCCTCTGTACCCTTTCCAATGCTTCCACATCCTTCCTATAGTGAGGTGACCAGAACTGGACACAGTACTCCAAGTGTGGCCTAACTAGAGTTTTATAGAGCTGCATCATTACATCGCGTCTCTTAAACTCTATCCCTCGACTTATGAAAGCTAACAACCCGTAAGCTTTCTTAACTACCCTATCTACCTGTGAGGCAACTTTCAGGGATCTGCGGACATGTACCCCCAGATCCCTCTGCTCCTCCACACTACAAGTATTCTGCCATTCACTTTATACTCTGCCTTGGAGTTTGTCCTTCCTAAGTGTACCACCTCACACTTCTCCGGGTTGAACTCCATCTGCCACTTCTCAGCCCACTTCTGCATCCTATCAATGTCTCTCTGCAATCTTCGACAATCCTCTACACTATCTACAACACCACCAACCATTGTGTCGTCTGCAAACTTGCCAACCCACCCTTCTACCCTCACATCCAGGTCGTTAATAAAAATCACAAAAAGTAGAGGTCCCAGAACAGATCCTTGTGGGACACCACTAGTCACAACCCTCCAATCTGAATGTACTCCCTCCACCATGACCCTCTGCCTTCTGCAGGCAAGCCAATTCTGAATCCATCTGGCCAACCTTCCCTGGATCCCACGCCTTCTGACTTTCTGAATAAGCCTACCGTGTGGAACCTTGTCAAATGCCTTACTAAAATCCATGTAGATCACATCCACTGCACTACCCTCATCTATATGCCTGGTCACCTCCTCAAAGAACTCTATCAGGCTTGTTAGACACGATCTGCCCTTCACAAAGCCATGCTGACTGTTCCTGATCAGACCAAGATTCTCTAAATGCCCATAGATCCTATCTCTAAGAATCTTTTCCAACAGCTTTCCCACCACAGACGTAAGGCTCACTGGTCTATTATTACACGAACTATCCCTACTAACTATTTTGAACAAGGGGACAACATTCGCCTCCCTCCAATCCTCTGGTACCATTCCTGTGGACAATGAGGACATAAAAATCCTAGCCAGAGGTTCAGCAATCTCTTCCCTCACCTTGTGGAGCAGCCTGGGGAATATTCCATCAGGCCCCGGGGACTTATCCGTCCTAATGTATTTTAACAACTCCAACACCTCCTCTCCCTTAATATCAACATGCTCCAGAACATCAACCTCACTCATATTGTCCTCACCGTCATCAAGTTCCCTCTCAGTGGTGAATACCGAAGAGAAGTATTCATTGAGGACCTCGCTCACTCTCACAGCCTCCAGGCACATCTTCCCACTTTTATCTCTAATCAGTCCTACCTTCACTCCTGTCATCCTTTCGTTCTTCACATAATTGAAGAATGCCTTAGGGTTTTCCTTTACCCTACTCACCAAGGCCTTCTCATGCCCCCTTCTTGTTCCTCTCAGCCCCTTCTTAAGCTCCTTTCTTGCTACCCTATAATCCTCAATAGACCCATCTCATCCTTGCTTCCTAAACCTCATTTATGCTGCCTTCTTCCACCTGACTAGATTTTCCACTTCACTTGTCACCCATGGTTCCTTCACCCTACCATTCTTTATCTTCCTCACCGGGACAAATTTATCCCTAACATCCTGCAAGAGATCCTTAAACATCGACCACATGTCCATAGTACATTTCCCTGCAAAAACATCATCCCAATTCACACCCGCAAGTTCTAGCCTTATAGCCTCATAAATTGCCCTTCCCCAATTAAAAATTTTCCTGTCCTCTCTGATTCTATCCTTTTCCATGATAATGCTAAAGGCCAGGGAGCGGTGATCACTGTCCCCCAGATGCTCACCCACTGACAGATCTGTGACCTGACCCGGTTCGTTACCTAATACTAGATCTAGTATGGCATTCCCCCTAGTCGGCCTGTCAACATACTGTGACAGGAATCCATACTGGACACACTTAAACTCTGCCCCATCTAAACCCTTGGAACTAATCAAGTGCCAATCAATATTGGGGAAGTTAAAGTCACCCATGATGACAACCCTGTTATTTTTGCACCTTTCCAAAATCTGCCTCCCAATCTGCTCCTCGGTATCTCTGCTGCTACCAGGGGGCCTATAGAATACCCCCAGTAGAGTAACTGCTCTCTTCCTGTTCCATACTTCCACCCATACTGACTCAAAATAGGATCCTGCTACATTACCCACCCCTTCTGCAGCTGTAATAGTATCCCTGACCAGTAATGCCACCCCTCCTCCCCTTCCCCCCCCCCCTCTAACCCTTTTAAAGCACTGAAATCCAGGAATATTGAGAATCCATTCCTGCCCTGGTGCCAGCCAAGTCTCTGTAATGGCCACTACATCATAATTCCATGTATGTATCCAAGCTCTCAGTTCATCACCTTTGTTCCTGATGCTTCTTGTTGGCTGACTGCTTCAACTCAACTTCCCAATCCATTTCTGACATGGCCTCCTCTGCAGACACGATGAGGCCAAACTCAGGGTGGAGGAGCAACACCTCCTATTCTGTCTGGGTAGCCTGCAGCCCGAAGACACAAACATTAATATATCTATAATTTCCGGTAATTTCTCCCCCACTCCCTTCTTACTCCTTCTGCTCCTCTCACCTTATGCCGGCTCATGTGCCCTTCCTTTCCAGTCCTGATGAAGGATGTCAGTCTGAAACATTGACAGTTTATTCCCCTCCATAGATGTTGCCCAACTTGCTGTGTTCCTCCAGCAAATGTTGTGTCGATAATTTGCATTTATATGTCTATTTGACTATTATCTTCATCACATTTTATGCTTTCCATGTGATCAATGAAGAAGTCTGTTAAGGCAGAATGTACAAATCATCTCTACCATTCAGTAGCAAAGCATCTAATAAATACATGGCAATAAAAAAATCACTCTTTGGAAAATACTGCTCGGGGTTATTTCAGTGTGCTCATGGATCAGAACTGATACCTGCTCAGCTTTGACCTAAGTTGTGGAATGCTTTGTGAAATGCTGGTTTGGTTTAACTGAACAGGGCTGCTCCCTTACCTGCGAAATACGAGTGCGTATTGTTATTCCCGCTTGTTACAGACAGGTAGAAATATATTGTGATTAAATATGACTTTCAGCCCAAAAGGCCAAACATTTGTCCATTAAGGGTGGAATCCAAATAATGACAGTCAGGTGGGTTAATATTTCATATACCATAATGGGAAACTTGGCACCAGCGAAATTCAGTGACCTTCCAGCCAACTTATTACTGATCTGCTTTGCCAATAAAGCTGGTGATCTCACATCTTTGAGAGATTTTAATATCTTGCAAACAGTTCAATATACTCAGTAGAGTTTAGATACATGTTCAGTTTAATCAAACATTTGAAACAAACTTTCCAATAACCAAAATTCGATTTTCAATAGAAGCTATCTTTTTCCTGGTGAAATGAAAGTAACAGAGTCTCGTACTAGTCATGGGTGTGTCGTCTGGAATCAGTCAGTCAGCTTTATGAGGAGCCATGAGAAGTGATCAGAGGGCAACTATTTTTTTAAAGGCAATGAAGACGATTCTAGGATTTTTGTCCACTTGTTCTAAAAGGAGACTTCAGTCATGCAGTCTGAATTAGACTATCTGACCATTGTGTCTATGCTAGTTCTTCACTGGATAATTGATAACATGGTGCCATTGAGTTCAATTTACAAAGGAGTAAACATCCAAATAAACAGCTTTCTGAGAATATTCATTAGACGCGTTCATGGTTACTAAGACTGAAGAAATGTGCTTCTCCAGATGAGTGTCTAGATGTGCTTCTCTACTCATGAGAGAGGTCCCAAATTTATAAAATGTGTTGTGGAATACATGAATAATTCTGCTGAGAAATTGTTCCCTCTATTTGTTGTAATGTGAGGGATGTAATATTTAATAAAAGCATTATGTTGGTAAATTATTTCCCCAAAACAGAGAGGCTAACCAGAAGCTAAAGATATGTAATATAAATTGGAATTCTAATTCTATTTTCAGGGTTATGGACGTCAGTCCAAACTTTTCATATTTCTGCTTTCTGGAATCTTAGTGAATTTCAATCACCCAACGACTTCAGTTATACAGGTATATTTCAACACTGTGCTATAAACATTAAGATTCCATAATAACGAGACACGAGCTTTTGATGAATGATCCTGACATACAGCTTAATTTCAAATAACGAGTTATAGTGTCCCTAGACTTCACTGCTTTGGGAACTATTCTCTGCAGATGGATGATGTAATAATGACTGAAGTCTCCAAGAAGATCACATCAAATGTAAATGCACAGACGTATTGGAACATCTGAATTTTGTCATCAAATGTTCAGACACAGGGAACAGTGCATAGAAATAGAAAATAAGGCATTCCTCTCCCAGTAGATGTTATTAAAATGCTCAACAGTTCCGTTTCAGCTTTCCTGCCCTTCTGTAGGTAAATAGATCCAACTATGTGTGAGCTGGTTTATTGAATGACTGTTTACAAATGTGGATTACACCTTCTCTGTCACACATTTGTGTATTTCTCAACTCCTTTCTCTTAACATGGAAGAAGGCCGGTTATCCCATCAGCTCTCAGTACATTCCTATCAGCTCCATTCTCCCATCTTTTACACCTCTGTAACCCATCTCTCTCTCATTTCTCCGCTCATATCCTGCCTGACTGGCCTGCCAACACCAACACCAGGGACCATGTCCAGCAGCCAATTAACAAGCACATCTTTGGGACATGGGAGGAAACTGGAGCACCCAGTGGAAACGCACACAGTCACAGGGAGAACGTGCAGAATGGTCAGCACCCACGTTCAAGACTCGGGATTTGTACCGCAGCAGCTTTAATTGCGCAGTAAACAACCACATCCCAGTCTTTGGCTGCATACATTTACTTCAGAAACCCGGATTAACATCAAGGAAATGACGAGGAGGCAGGTGCATCAGTTAAGTGGGATTCGGGATCAGCCCTGACGGAATGGTGGAGCAGACTCAATGGGCTGAATGGCCTAATTCTGCTCCTATGTCTTATGGTCTATCAATGTAAAGAGTACTAGGTGGCTATGATAACCAAGGTACACTTATTCTTCTGAAAATTTCAATCTTGTAGAGCAACACTAAGAAATGCATTAACTTTTCTGAGAAACCAGTAGATGGCAGTCAACAAATTACCATTCTTGCTGCAAAATTTTCTCCAATTATGATGTGGTATTGCATTCTGATAAACGATAATTCATTTTGGGAATATGGGAGTCACAGGTTGATTGATCCGTGACTGGCCAATAAAGGGAGGAAAGATCGATCCTGAGTGGATTAGAACACAAGCGAAGTCACCTTACAAACTGACCACGTCTGCTGATCCTGTTAAATTCTGACATCTAAGCCTGAACAGCTGACAAAGGCATTTGTAACAACAGGAAACCAAATAAAGTCAGCCTGGCTGCTCACACAAATGATGCACTCTGCGCTATGTTTCCATGTAACTAAAATTGAACCTGAACCCGGTCTTTTGACAGAGTGAAAACCAATGTCAGGTTGCCACTGAATCACTTCCTGAACTGGCTAATTCAATTTTTAATCCAATTATACTGACTAAAATGTAAAATGTACCCACAAACTACAAATCCATTCCGCTGAATACTGACTAATCAGCCTTATAATCTCATTAAGTGGGTAACAGTTCTGACTAAATCCAAATTAAGTTGATCACTGCCCTTTTTCAATACAGGTGTTCTCCCGTTGGAAAGTGACCCACTGACAGCTCAAGGCCAAAGTCACGAACTGGCAGATTTCACGACTGAAATCATAGAACACATCCTCTGTGGTAGTAAAGGTAACAGAAATCTCATAAACCGATGTAATAAAAAGAATAGGCTTGACTCTCAGTAGCTATAAAACAGAGGCTCTGCTGTCACTGGCTCTGTCCCTCTTCAGTCATTTGTTTCAGTCCAGTCACCTGCTTGTTATATGCCCCCTTAATACAAACGAATTCAATACCAAAACAACCCACAGTATACGAGATCTCTAATTGTGCACGTTTATGCACAAAACATAAATAAATAAGATGCATTTGCTGGAACTAGCATGGTGTTAGTTAACCTTATTCCTGCATGGTTAGGCTTTCACAGTTTATCTTATCCTCACAGTTGCCATGGGTAACACGCCACAGAGGCAATGGGCCATTTAGAAGCCTGAAGAACAACGGGGCTGCGTGTGACCTTAGCTAATGAGACTGAAGTGTGAGGAAGGACTGAAATAAAGGGTGAATTACAGCAAGTGAATTCAATGTCAAATAATGTACAGAAAGAGGAGTAAAGAGAGGATGCTTAGTTACTGCTCTACTCTCTCTCACCCATAACTGCATAGCTACGCTCAGCTCCAATGCCATCTGTAAATTTGCCAGTGACACAACTGTTGTTGGCAGAATTTCCGATGATGACGAGGAGACGTATAGGAGCGAGATGGGTCAGCTAGTTGAGTGGTGTCACAGCAACTTGCACGCAACATCAATAGCACCAAAGAGTTGTTTGTAGACTTCAGGAAGGGTAAGTTGAGGGAACACACATCAGTCCTCGTTGAGGTGTTAGAAGTAGAAAGGGTGAGTCGTTTCAAGTTTCTGGGTGTCAACATCTCCGAGGATTTATCCTGGGCCCCATATGTTGATGCAATTACAAAGAAAGCATGACAGTGGTTATATTTCATTAGGAGCTTAAGGAGAATTAGTACATCACCAAATACACATGCAAATTTCTACAGATGTACCACGGAGAACATTCTAACTGGCTTCATCACTGTCTGGTATGGAGTGACTGCTGCACAGGATTGCAAACAGTTGCAGTAAGTTGTAGATTCAGCCAGCTCCATCATGGGTACCAGCCTCCCCAGCATCCAGAACACCTTCAAAAAGCAATGCCTCAAAAAGGCAGCATCCATCACCTAAGACGTGCCCTCTTCTCATTGCTACCAGCAGGGAAGAGGTACAGGAGCCTGAAGACACACAGCCGACAATTCAGGAACAGCTTCTTCCCCTCCACCATAAGGTTTCTGACGGACATTAACCCCATGGACACTTACTCAGTACTTTTCCCTCTCTTTTTATTTTTTTATATATACTTAATGTAATTCACAGTTTTTATTATGTATCACAATGTACCACTGTTAAACAAAAACTTTCACAACATATGCCAGTGATATTAAACCTGATTCTGATTCTGAGGGAAAAAAGAATTGGGATTAGAAAGAGTTTCTTCAAAGAAAATAGAAAGAGCAACTTGGATTTCCAGCATCTGCAGATTTTCTCTGGTTTTGAAAGAAAATAATAATATTTCATTCATTTTTAAAGATCAGAAAAATGAACGGATTTGATGGATGGCATTACATTTAATCTTCTCCTCTGATATGGAGTGAAGTGGAGAAATCTGACCCACTGTAGCTACGGTGACCCACGAGTGAATAGCCTGATGTTAATTACTGGCCTGCTCCTGTGTAACCTGTCGCCATCTTGCCACTGGTGTCTCTCTGCAGGTCACCTGGCCAAACGAGATGGCAACTTATTGGCTGTCAGATCCAAAGGAACTGAAGACAGTTCCTTGAGGAGGGACATTGGGAGGAGAAACTGAGTAAAGCTAAGAGATGATTCACTTGCATTTTATGTCATTATACCACTTAACTGTCTTCCCAAGAGTAAACCCAATTTCAATGAAGGTTTGGAAACAAATACCAACCACTTATGTACTGCAATCTGCTACGACTACATATTCTTGGCTGGCAATTACAGATAACTTCAGAAGCACTGATAAATATCCTCAGACTTGCTTGTTCATTCTAAACTGAGTGATCAATTGGTTCAATTATTTTCTGAGGCCCCCAGACTCATTCATTGTGTTGCATAAACAGTTGAAACAAAAATGCGAACGTACAGAATAGACTAATAATTTTGATTCTGCTAAACTCTCAGAGAAAAGTCCTGTACAGCTGAAGGATTAAAACAGGGCTTCAGTCTGAGATAAATGCACAAACAAGCAACACATGACAGTATTCAGACAATAGAATTTTCAAAAACGTATGCATCAGTAGTCCATTAATACTCAAGCGTGTGCAGATATTAAATGTTAGCTCTGACCACATTCTTGGGGCTTGAGAATTTCCTTTGTCAGTGGGCAGAAGGCAGTCACGTAAATTGTTGGATTCAGCGACTGCAAAACTAGCCAGCAACACTCTCCAAGCCTCACTGCAGGACCTGAAAATGGTTATAGGAAGAAAAGAGACCATTGCCAGCTCTGTGGAAGAGTTTGTAGCAAGGTTTCCTCCCCTATCCTCACCTGACAGCTTTTCAAATGTTTTATTTTCAGATACTTACGTACATGTTATTCCTGAATGGTATAAAATAATTTGCATCCACTAGTTAGCCACTCTAGTCCCTACTATTTTTCCTTAAATTGCTGTTGGTTCTTTGGATAATCATCTTCATCTATGCCCATTGATTCTTGACTTTTCTGCTAATGGGAAACACAGTGACCCGGCTCACACAACCACAACCAGTGCCTCAACTCCAGGGCTTCAAGTTCAGTTCTAACCTGCAGCCGTGTCTATGTAGAGTTGGCATTTTCTCCCTGTGACCAGCTGTGTTTCTCCAGGGTGCACCAGATCTCCCACCCCACCAGTCCACAAATTATGGGCCCATGGGTTGATTGAACAGCATAATCTGGATCTTTAATCCTTAGTGGGAGGTGGGAATGAATATACTACAGGGCAAAGGTTTGCTCCATGAATTAGCATGATGTACTGGCCCAAAATGGCCTTCTTTGTTAGAAAATATGGCAGGTTTCTCTCTGTAGACTTCATCTTCATTATGAGGCTATCAGGCAGGAAATTGGAGGCTTAAATTGGAAACAGATGTTCTCAGGGAAGAAATGTGGCATATATTCAGGGGATATTTGTATGGAGTTCTGTATAGGTACATTCCAATGAGACAGTGAAGTTATGGTAGGGTACAGGAACCGTGGTGTACAAAGGCTGTAATAAATCTAGTCAAGAAGAAAAGAAAAGCTTACAAAAGGTTCAGAGAGCTAGGTAATGTTAGAGATCTAGAAGATAACAAGGTTAATAGGAAGGAGCTTAAGAAGGAAGTTAGGAGAGCCAGAAGGGGCCATGAGAAGGCCTTGGTGGGAAGGATTAGGGAAACCCCAAGGCATTCTACAAGTATGTGAAGAGCAAGAGGATAAGATGTGAAAGGACCTATCAAGTGCGACAGTGGGAAAGTGTGTATGGAACCGGATGAAATAGCAGAGGTACTTAATGAATACTTCAGTATTCACTATGGAAAAGGATCTTGGTGATTCAAGTGTGGTTTGACCAACCTGTATCCCAATGTTGAAATGTCCAAGGATGGCATTTAAGATGAGACCAGGGAGTTTAAAAGGAGTAGTACCCTCAGACTGAAGGGATTGTACTACAGATCCAATAGACACTGGGACATTGAGGAACAGACACGTAAACAGATTAAGGAAATGTGTAAAAATAATAGGGTTGTTGTCATGGGGGGGATTTCAACTTCCCCAGAAAAAAACTGGTAACTTCTTAGTGCCAGGGGTTTAGATGGGGAAGAATTTGTTGAGTGTATCCAAGAGGGCTTATTAAATTAATATGAGACGGTCCAATGAGGCAAGAAGCTGTACTGGACCTGGTGTTGGGTCATGAGGCTGGTCAGTGGGTGAACAGTTAGGGAACATGACCACGACTCCTTAACTTTAGGATAGTTATCGGTAAGGAGTGTTTTAAATTGGAGTAGGACAAATTCTGAAGGCATTAGGCAGGTACTACGAAGAGTTAATTGGGTACACCTTTATTTCTGGCAAGTCCACATCAGACATGCGGTGGGTGTTCAAAGATCAATTGCACAGAGCACAGGAAAGGTATGTTCCTGTTAGAAGGAAAGACAGGGATGGAAAGATAAGAGAACCTTGGATGTCCCGAGAGGTGATGAATTTAGTCAAGAAGAAAAAGGAAAAGTATGCATAGCTTCTGAAGTCGGGATTAAACAGAGCACACAAGGAATATAAAGAAGCCAGTAAAGAACTGAAGGGAATTAGGAAAGCCAAGAAGGACCATGAAAAGTCCTTGACAAGTAGGATTAAGGTGAATCCCAAGGCAATCTCTACATACATCAAGAGCAGGAGGATAATTGGGGAGAGGGTAGGACCACTCAGTGATAAAGAGGGGAACACTTGCTTGGATGTGGAGAATGTGAGTGAGGTACTTAGTGAGTATTGTACTACAGTATTTACCAATGAAAGGAGCATGGAGGAGCAGGAGATCAGTGCTGAGTGTATAAATGCATTGGGGCTTTTAGAGGTCAAGGAGGAAGTAGTGCTGGGCCTCCTAATGTGTATTAAGGTGAATAAATCCCCAGGTGCTGATAGGATTTACCCCAGGTTTTTGAGGGGGGGGACAAGCAACGAGATGTGGGGGCCTTGAGCAGTATTTTCTTGTCCTCTCTAGGCCCAGTTGAGGTCCTGGAGGAGTGGTGATTGGCCAGTGTTGAACCTCTACTTAAGAAGGGAACAAGGGAAAATCATGGAAACTATAGACAGGTGAGTTTCTCATCAGCTGTAGGGAAACTGCTGGAGAAAATTCTTAGGGATAAGAGATATGAGCATTTGGAAACCCATGGCCTAATTAGGGACAGCCAGCATGACTTTGTGCAGGGCAGGTCATGTCTTACCCACTTGATTGAGTTTTTTGACAAGGTGACGAGAGAGATTGAGGGTAGGGTAGCGATGTTGTCTATATGGATTTTAGTGAGGCGCTTGACAAAGTCTCTCACGGGAGGCTAATCCAGAAGATGAGGATGCATGGGGTCCGGAGTGAACTGGTTGTCTGGATTCAGAACTGGCTTGTGCAGAGAAGACAGAAGGTAGTGGTTATATGGTAGTGGTTGAAAGGACATTTGAGCTGGAGAGCTGAAATTAATGGAATTCCACAGGGATCTGTGCTGGGACCTCTGCTGCTTGTGATGTATATTAATGAACTGGATAAAAATGTAGATGGGTGGGTTAGTAAGTTTGTGGATGATACCAAGATTGCTGGAGTTGTGGTTAGTGTAGAAGAGTGGCAAGGAATACAGGGCGATTATAGATCAGTTGCAGATATGGGCAAGAAATGGCAGATGGAGTTTAACCCAGATAAGTGCGAGGGATTGCACTTTGGTAAGGTAAATGCGAGGAGACAGTACACTGTTAAGTACAAGACCCTTAACAGTGTCGCTGAGCAAAATGTTCTTGGGGTCGAAGTTCATAGCTCCAGGAGAGTTTACACAGGTCAACAGGTTGGTTAAGAAGGCTTTCGGAATGCTAGCTTTTATTAGTTGAGGCACTGAGTTCGAAAGTCAAGGGGTGATGTTGCAACTTCAAAGAACTGTGGTTATCTGGAGTCATCTGGAGTATCGCATACAGTCCTGGTTCCCCCCCAGCACCCCCACCCCCACCATAGGAAGGATGTTGAGACTTTAGAGAGCGTGTGGAAAAGGTTTAACAGGACACTGCATGATTTAGAGGGCATGTGCTATCATGAGAGGCTGAAAAAACTTGGGTTGATTGCTTTGGAGCGGTGGAGGCTGAGAGGAAATCTGATCGAGATATAAAATAGATAGTAAACGGGGAGTATCTTTTTCCCAGGATAGAAATGTCTAATATCAGAGGGCATGCATTGACTGTGAGAGGGGGTAGGTTTAAGGGGGCGTGAAGGGTAAGATTTTTACTCAGAGAGTGGTGGATGCCTGGAATACGTTGTCTGGTATGGCAGTAGACGCAAATATATTGGAGGCTTTTCAGAGACATTTAGATAGGCAGATGGATATGAGGAAGATGGAGGGATGTGGACATTGTGTAGGTAGGAGTGATTAGTGTTTGGGTTTTTTATTAATTTATTCTTTAGCTGGTTGGGCACAACACTGTGGACCAAATGACCTGTTTCTGAGCTGTACTGTTCCATGTTCTATGACAGGTGAGTCAAGTTTTTTTTTATACAGAGTGATGGATGCTCTGCTAGAGGTGATTGTGGATACAGATACAATAGAGGAGATTAAGAGGCTCGTGGATGGGTAAGTAAATGTGCAGAAAATAAAGGGATATCGGCCTTGAAGAAAACCAAGCCATTATTGAATAGAGGAGTGAATGGCCTGGTTCTGCTCCTATATCTTATGATCTTATCTTGTGGTCATGTGCAGGCAGGAGGAAATCATTGCCATTAGCTTTATTAGTCTGGCACAGCACCAATGGCTGGAGGGCCTGTTCCTGTGTTTTCCGGCTCTATGTTCTGAGCTCTGTGTTCTCAATGGATTACCTCAACCCTCTGACCAGCAATCCCCAAGGATGGAGGTCTGAGGTCTGTAGGCCCTGAGAACATGGCTCAAAGATCCCTGAGGTTGACGAGTCATGGGTTCCGAGGTCTGAGGTCGGACATCAGTTCCGGAGGCCCATGATTAACAAGTCCTGGGATCAAAACCCAGAGGCTGGCAAGTACGAAGGTCAGAGGCCCATAATTGGCAAGCCCTGAGGTCAAAACAATGAAATTAGTGAATCTAGAGGGCCCAACCTGGAGACTGAGGTTACCCGAGATCTGACTCTGGAGGTCAAAGCCCGCAGTGGACAAGTCTGGGGAAGTCCCTATGTCAGTGAGACTGCAAGTCCACGAGTCCAAGGCATAGGCCAAGGACTCGTGGTCAGAGGCCTGGCCAAGGACTCGCAGTCAGAGGCCTGGCCAAGGACTCGTGGTCAGAGGCCTGGCCAAGGGTTGGGGCCCAACTGTGTGTGCAGCTGGAAGGCTGGGAAAGGACTTGTTCTGTTTTGTTGATGTTGCTGCTGCTGCACACTGTGCGCATGCTACGTTGCTGCCAGAATGTGTGGCAAATCCTTAGGCTGTGTTGGTTGTTAACACAAGCAACACATTTCACTGTATATTCTGACGTGCAAATGATAAATAAATGTAATCTCATCTAATCAACCATAAGCACCCCCTCATCAGTCACAAGACATTACAACTCCTCACCTACCTCGGCAGCTTCCTATTCATGTGGCTACAGCTGCTGTCACTCCTTGCCTCAACGCTGATGATGTCTTTAATGTGGCTGTTTATCAAAATCTGTTGGAAAATCCCTACATGCATGTCAAATCATGCACATCTCTCATTTACTCTTTCTGTAATCTCTTTACTCTTTCAGTACAACACCATCATTTGAGCTAGACAGAATTTGCTTTAGGCAGATCAGTCTGCATTGGTCTAAGAAGCTACCAGTTCTGTCCTTGTTAATGATTTCTAGTTTATAATTCCCCATCCCAGTCTGACCTATCTTTCTGTGGTTGTCTGCACTGATTCCACAAGACCCAGCACGAGTGGCAGCAGAAGAGGTTTGCCTGGACGCTGCCTGGATTAGAGTGCACATGCTAGAAGGAAAGGGCTTTCTCTGCAGCGGCAGAGGCCGAGAGCAGATCTGATAGAGGGTTTATTGGATTATGAAAGGCATGGACAAAAGAGACAGCACATATCTTTTCTCCCTGGGGCTAAAATGTCTAATACCTGAAAGCATGCAATGAGGGAGGGGGCAAGTTCAAAGGAGGTGAGTGAGGCAATTTTATTTACCCAGAGAGCAGTGGGTGCCTGGAATGTGCTGCCTTTGGTGGTAGTGGGGAGGGAAATGCAAAAGGGGCTCTCCGATGGGCACGTGAATATGCAGAAATTGGGAGGACATGAACATTGTGTCCGCAGAAGAGGTTCAATTAGTTGGGCATTAGATTACTAATTTAATTAGCTCCGCACAACGTTGTTCCAGCGCTGATAGAGTCATGGAGTAATATAGTATGGAAACAGGCCCTTTGGCCCATCTGGTCCATGCCAACCTCAACATCCTCCGCTACCCACATTAAGCCCCTAACCATCACAGTCCCTCCCCTCCACGTACCTACCAAATGCCTCTTAAATATTTCATTGTACCACTGTTCAATGTCTTATGTTCTAACACAAGCTTTAGGAACAACACATTATTTTCCATCAGGACAATATGCAGCCTTCTATACACAGCAGCCTAGAACACACACAGGAGTTTTAATATGATCGTAGATCCTTTCTGCCTGCGTGTCTGGCTCCATATTGTTAGTCTTTCTTTGGAAGGCAGTATTTGATTTTGGCTCAAAGTTACATTTAGGCATCAGACTCACCTCCTTTCTCAGCAGCTCACTCAGACAGCCTAAGAACAGCTAACCATAACAGTCTGGCAAGTGGGATAAAATTGGAACAATCTTTCAGAAGAATTGCACAGGCACCAGGCCACCAGGTTGCCTGATGTTGTAGAAGTCTGTTGTTTTCAGCCTTCTCCAGAGGCTTCCTTCCTAATTTGCTTTTTAGCTCCGTAATCATAGTGACTACTTACTCAAGTCTCTTCTCCAAACGCTGTGATCATCAGTTTCTCATTTATGTGAAGTCATTGCCAAGCGTAACACAACATTTCCTGCTTAGACCATAAGACACAGGAACAGAATTAGGCCATTCAGCCCATCGAGTCTGCTCCGCCATTCCATTGCGGCTGATCCTGGATCCCACTCAACCCCATACACCTGCCTTCTCGCCACATCCTTTGATGCTCTGATCAATCAAGAACCTATCAACACAAGATGCTGGAGGAACTCAGCAGGCCAGGCAGCATCTATGGAAAACAGTACAGTTGACATTTCAGGCCAGGACTTTCTGGCAGGACTCTTTTCCATAGATGCTAAACACAAAGTACACTGCAGATGCTGTGGTCAAATCAACACGTACAAAAGCTGGATGAACTCAGCAGATCGGGCAGCATCCGTTGGATGCTGTCCAACCTGCTGTTTCCATAGATGCCGCCTGGCCTGCTGAGTTCCTCCAGCATTTTGTGTGTGTGTTGCTCTGGATTTCCAGCATCTGCAGATTTTCTCTTGTTTGTGATACTTTTGCCTATAGCGACTGGAGACAATATTTTTAAAAAATTAATACTGTACTACACTCTCAGGGAATAATCCAGAGCAGTCTTTAAGAAGTGTTGTAGTATCTGAAGTCTTGTCTTTCAGATCTGATATTAAAACACAGCCTCAACTGCTCTGTCAGCTGGCTGTAAGATCCTATAATGTGGATTTGGAGAACACCTGGCAAATTATCTTCAGTGTTTGAATCAATACTTATCCGTCAAGTCAACAGCCAAAAGCAGATGAGCTGATTATTGCTGTTTGTGGGAACTGGCTGTGTATAAATGAGCTGGCATTGGTTCTCCTCTGCAACAACGAACGGACGCCTTTGACTCTAAACCCTTTGGTACATCCTGCAGTGTTGGAAGATGTTATGTAATTGCCAGCCATACCTTCTACCCAGCAAACAATGTTCTTAACATTGATAATCACACTAATCTGGTTCAAAATAACCAATAAAATAAAAATATTAAACTTTGAGAATCTATAAATTCTCCATTTACTTCACTTAATACATGGTCATTTAAATCTATACAATGAATCAGGAAGACAGGAACTGCCTCATAGACAGACAGTTGGAACTGTTTTTATCATTTGAAGTCAGAACTTTGTGGGCATATTATGTTGGCAGAAGAGATTCTGCAGATGCTGGAAATCCAGAGTAACACACAAAATACTGGAACTCAGCAGGTCAGGCAGCATCTATGGAGAGGAATAAACAGTTGACAATTTGGGTCGAGACTGTTCTTCAGGACCAGAAAGGAAGTGGGGAAGATGTCAGAAAAAGAAGGTGGGGGGGGGGGGCAACACAGGCAGAAAGTGATAGGTGATGCCAGGTGGATAGGGAGGGGGGAATGAGGTGAGAACTGGGATGTGATAGATAGAAAAGGCAAAGGGGTGAAGAAGAAAGAATCTAATAGGAGGAGGGAGTGGAATCACGGGAGAAAGGGAAGGAGGAGGGGCACAAAGGGAAGGTGATAGGCAGGTGAGAAGAGGAGAAGGGGTAAGAAGAGATTTAAATTGGGGAATGGAATAAAAGGGAGGGTGGGGGTGGGTGGAAATTACTGTAAGTTTGAGAAATAGGTGCTCATCCCATCAGGTTGGAGCTACCCAGACAGAATATGCAGGGTTGCTCATCCACCCAGAGAGTGGCCTCTTCGTGGCAAAGGAGGAAGCCAAGGACAGACACGACGGAAAGGGAATGGAGACTGGAATTAAAATGGTTGGCCACCAGGAATTCCTGATTGTTGCTTGTTGTGAAGGTGCTCGACAAAGCAGTCCCCCGATCTAGGTTGAGACTCACCAATGTAGAGGAGACCGCATTGGGAGCATGGGATGCAGTAGACAACCCCAACAGATTTGCAGGTGAAGTGCTGCCTCACCTAGGAAGACTTTTTGGGGCCTTGAATGGAGGTGAATAGGCAGGTGTAACACTTCTTCCACTTGCTGGGGTAAGTGAGATTAGTTGGGAGGGGGTGAATGGACAAGGGAATCATGGAGAGAGCGATTGCTGAGGAAAGCAGAGAATGGGGAGCAGATAAAGATATGGTTGGTGATCCCATTGAAGATGGCAGAAGTTGTGGAGAATGATGTACAGAACACAGAGGCTCACGGAGTGATAGGTAAGGACAAAGATCTTCTTCCCTTTCTCCCAGGTTCCAGCCTCCTTTCATATCGGGCCTTCCGCCCTTTGCCCTATCACCTCCCAGCTTCTCACTCCATCCCTCCTTTCCCATCCACCTGGCTTCACGTCTCATCTTCTGGCTATCCTCCTTCTCCTCCCCCCACCTTTTCTTCCTCCCCCTTCCATTCCAGTCCTGACAGAGGGTCTCAGCCCAAAACGCCCACTCTTCCTTTCCAGCTGACCTGCTCAGTTCCTACAGCATTTTGCACACGCTGTGTTGGCATCGGAATGTGTGGCAACACTTACGTGCTGCCCCCAGCACACCCCGAGGTGTGAGTCGTTACTATGGATGATACACATTTCACTGAATCCACTGTATAAATCTGAATCTGAACCTCGACCTTACCAATGCAACGAATTGGAGTACAATTATCAAAAGGCGAGTTATCTGGCTCTTTAACGATTTACTGGGGTTTTATCAGACACCCTTCATAAAACCAACCAAAGTGTATGATTCCCAGGTGACCAAGGTTCTTTAAGCAAGGACTCGCTTTTGTGCACCCATTCAGATCTTTTCCAAGGCCATTGGGTTCCCACTGTGGGGTGGGGGTGGGGGGAGGAGGGGGTCAATCTACATGAGAGGCGGGCTGGCAATAATACGTACAGTGCCAAAGTGGAGGCCTGTGCGTAATATCCACTGGACACTGAGTCATTTTGTTCATTTTCTACAACAGAAGCCACAAAGGACTTGGGAATGAGAGGCAACAGGTCACCAGACTTATCAGACAGCAGCACTTGTTTAAAAAAAACTTAGTCATGTGTAACATTTTCCACAACTTTGGGGAAACTATTTACAGATAAAGATGTGACTAGAAATTGCCTGGCATGTAGTGAGACCTGGGAAACAACCAAACTACAGAGACTGAACAAATATTTTTGTCTGGACCTCAAGGCTACAAAATTCAGTGCAGCATAAGACATGACTGAGTAAACTTTGCACATAAGTATGGATCTTTTCTTTGGCTTCTCTATCAGCTTGGAGTGGACAACGAAAATCAAGTAAGCTCTTAACCATGTCTGGGGGAGGGAGTGTGTAGATTTAGAATTGCTGGATGTCATAGGCAATCATAATTCAGCACTGTAGCCTACAGTTTGGTATGTTGGGTTGGGAGTCAGTAGAAGGAAATTAGTGGCTAGGGTCTGACAGGAAAACTGATAGCAGGTTGGGTTGCCTGATAGTCTTGCATTCCAGGCTGTTACTGGGTAAAAGGAAAGACTGGTGGTCAGGGTGGGGTCAGTTAGAAGATCAGTGGTTAGGGAGTGGTGATAGGCAAGGGCTCTAGCTGGTGTGGAATGGGTGCAGAATGCCACTGGGTGGAGAGATTGAGAGATACAAGAAAGAGGCTGAAATCCATGAACAGCACTTACTCAGGCAACTGACAAAGTGGGTTTTACAGACAGGGTGAAGGTTGGCATAATGTGAACAGCCTAGGGCACTTATCCAGTCTGTTCTTCCGAGCAAGCCTACACTATTCAAAGTTCAAAGTAAAGCTTATTATCAGAGTACGCACGTCACAACATACAGCTGTGAGATTCTTTTTCATGCAGGCATACTCAGGAAATCTATAGCACAGTAAATGTAAACAAGATCAATGAACAACAAACTGTGCAAATACAAATATAAATAAATGGCAGTGAATAACAAGAGCATGAAATAACAAGGTAATGAGTCCTTAAAGTGAGACCATCGGTTGTGGGAACACCAGAAATAGAATGAGTGTAGTTATCCCCTTTTGTTCAGGAGCCTGATGGTTGAGGGGTAGTGACTGTTATTGACCCTGGTGGTGTGATTCCTGAGGCACCTGTACCTTCTACCTGATGGCAGCAGTGAGGAAAGAGCATGGCCTGGGTGGGGAGGATCTTTGATGATGGATGCTGCTTTTCTACAGCAATGTTTCATGTAGATGTGCTCAATGGTTGGGAGGGCTTTACCCGTGATGTAAAGGGCTGAATCCACTACCTTTTGTAAGATTTTCCACTCAAAGGCATTGGTGTTCCCTTACCAGGCCAAAATACAGCCAGTCGATACACTTTCCTCTACACATCTACAGAAGTGTAGTATAGAAGTAAAGACTCCATGTGTTAAAGCACCAGATGCATGGAAGACAAATCACAGATTTCACACTATTTGCAATAAAATCACTATTGTCCTTGACATTTTCCATTGATATTCAATCACAGACAAATCATGCACTTTGTAAAGCAATTGTTAGCTAGTCATTATTAATCAGTCACTTTTCAGGAGTAAGCGGAGCAGCTAACCTGCAAAGAGTACATTTCCACAGGAGTCAATTTGACAATGATCATTGTTCTTGGTGAGGGATTAGCTTTGTCCACATTGCCATGGGGAACTCCCCTGGTTTTCTGAAAGATGCAGTGGAACACTTTCCACAGTCACCCAATTCTGCTGACCATACCTTAGCTTAAAATATTCACTCCTGGTCAACCATTTCTCATACATTGATACAATGCAGTGTGTGGGTTGAATCGGTTTAGATTCAGATTTAATATCACTGGGATATGTCATGAAATTTGTTGTTACACAGCAGCAGTACCTTGCAATACATAATATATATACTTACTGTAATTTACAGTTTTTAAACTATGTATTGTATTTTATATATGTATATATCTTTAAACAATTAAATTAAAAAAGTTAATAGTGCAAAAAGAGAAAAAGAAGTAGTGAGGGAGTGTTCATGGGTTCAATGCCCATTCAGAAATCAGATGGCAAAAGGAAAAAAAGCTGTTGGTGTTCCTGAATCATTGAGTGTCTTTTTGAGGCATCACCCCTTGAGGATGTCCTGGATGCTGGGGAAGTTAGTGCCCAAGATGGAGCTGACTGAGTTCACAACTTTCTGCAGTTTGTTTCAATCCTCTGCAGCGCCCCCACCCCCCAATACCAGACGGTGATGCAACTAGTTAGAATGCTTTCTATGGGACATCTGTGGAAACTACTTTGGATAGATCCTTTGAAGACAGGACTCCAAATATAGGAAAAGGAACAGACAGGAGGTTTAACACGAGGAAATCTGCAGATGCTGGAAATTCAAACAACACACACAAAATGCTGGTGGAACACAGCAGGCCAGGCAGCATCTATAGGGAGAAGCGCTGTCGACGTTTCGGACCGAGACCCTTCGTCAGGACAAGAGGTTTGTTTGGGAACTGAAGGACATTGAGGAAGATACACCAGGACTACCCAATATGATACCAGTGCTGTGGCTTGGCTAACTACCTGTATCATGGATTCAATATCCCCACTTTCACAGACATCTACAAAAGGCAATGTCTCCATTATCAGGGGCCCGCACCATTCAGGCCATGCCTTTTGCTTGAAGCTGCCATCAGGCAGTATCAACAGGTGCTTCTTCAATACAATAAACCATGACATGACCTCAGATTTTATATATATATATATATCTGCACGAGTGTCATATTAATTTTGCTGTTTATTTTTGCACATTCATAACTTAATAGTGTCACATAATTTATGTTGAATTAAATTCATATTAACTTGTACTAATCTTGTATGTATTGTACTATGCTGCTGGTCCGAAATGCTAGTTGTCATCGCTGTTCTTATTGCCTGTGTATGTAGGCCTATGACCATAAACTTGCATGTCAACTTGTCACTTGGCATGGCCTTACCAATATGACAGATATTCCATATGATTCTGCATATGTAAAAATTCAGCACTGAAATTTAGCAGTAGCCAGGGAGAACAGATAGTCAGAAAATATTTTTGAAAAAATTTACAATAAAACATTAAAATAAGATGCTGCATTCTGATGAATCTGGGAAAAACAATAATATATATAAAGATGCGAAGGACTCACAGTTCCTGTTATCTTGCCTTGGTTTCACTGGCATTCATTGTAATTCAGTGCAGGGGAGCAGAGGAGAACTGAAGTTAATGTACCATCTCTAAGTTATTTCAGGGTTAGATTTATGAACAGCATTTTGCAGCATAAGCAGTTTCAGGAAGTTGGGCCAGCACATCCTGCTCTGAAGAAAGTGACTTCTTTCTCTCTTCATAATAGAGTACAAGATTATAATTACATTATTCCATTTTTATTAAATTTCAAAGAAGATAAAGATGTGAAATAAACTCTCAATTTCACGGTAACTGATGAAACAACATGTCTCAAAATCTGTATCAAAATCTGAAAATATAAGTGGTTTAAGCAATAATTTTTGAGTTAGTTGGAAAAAATAACAGGTTTTGATGTGATACAAAACAATAATTATTCACTGACCTTGAACATGAATTATTGTGGTGTGATTCCTAGAAAATTTACAAGGACGAGGACCTACGTTATGAAGAAAGATTCAATAGATTAGGACTTTATTCCTTGGAATGAAGAAGATTGAAAGGAGATTTGATAGAGGTATTCAAAATTAGGAGGGGTATAGATAGGATAAATATAAGCAGGTTTTTTCCTCTAAGATGGGGTGGGACTACAACCAGAGGTCATGGGTGAAGGGTGAAAGGTAAAAAGTTCAAGGTGAACATGAGGGAAAACTTCTTCACTCAGAAGGTCGTGAGAGTGTGGAATGAGCTTCCAGCACACATGGTGCACGTGAGCTTAATTTCAACATTTAAGAGAGGTTTGGAGTTTGGATAGGTACATTGATAATTGTGGTACAGAGGGCTATGGTTTGGTGCAGGTCAATGGGAGAAGGCAGTTTAAATAGTTCAGCATGGTCTAGATGGGCCAAAGGGCCCGTTTCTGTGCTGTAATTGTCAATGACTCTATCTTCCTAGGTTCGTTGAAGTCAAGGTTGGTTAAAAAAAGGTATGAACAATAAAATTGTTCACAGGGCACAGAGGTTAACACAATACTTTACAGTTCCAGTGAGCCAGGTCCAATTCCCTTACCTGCCTGTAAGGAGCTTGTACATTCTCTCTCCAACCCTGTGGGTTTCCTCCCACAGTCCGAAGACGTCCTGGTTCGTAGGTTAATCGGGCATTGTAAATTGTGCACTGTATCTCAATAAACAAATCAATTTAGAACAACGTTCTATTCATAAACACAAAATCACATGGGTATGCTGCTTGGTAGCTAAGGAATAACCAGGAGCCAGATTGCTACATTTTCAGACATCATAAACACAAAAGTTACTGCAGATGCTGGAAATCTTGAGCAACACACACAAAATACTGGAAGAACTATGCAAGTCTGTCTGCATCTGTGGAGGGGAATAAACAGTCAATGCTTCAGACTGACGTTTTACTCGGAAATCAGTTGTTTCTGGGACCAATGTCCTCACTGGGAACTTTGCTGGCGCTACAAAGAAGGATTTAAACTAGATTGGCTAGGGATTGGAACTTTAGGCAGGAGCAAATCATGAGTCAAAACAGTAGCCAGTGAGAGCAATCAGGTTAGGCAAGGGAGGGGTGGGGGAATGAATACTCAGTTAAACTGCATTTATTTTAATGCATGAGGCTTAACAGGGAAGAAGGACAAAGAGTGTGGTTTGACACTGACAACTGGGATAAAATAACCACAACAGAAATATGGCTGAGAGAAGGGCAGGACTGGCAGTTCAATGTTCCAGAATCAAAAGCTTCATGTGTGATAGACGTCCAGGTAAGTAGTTTCTTTTTGATTAGGGAGGACATAACAGCAATGGTCACAGATGACATTCTTGGGAGATATTTCATTCATCATTAGCCACTGGTGAAGTTCCAGAAGACTGGAAAGTGGCTTATGGTGTTTTATAGTTTAAGAAGGGTAGCAAAATCAAGCCAACTCATTATAGGCCAGTCTGCCTGACATCAGTGGTAGGAACACTACTAGAGGGAATTACCTATGAGCTGGCTTTATACAGCAACATGGTTGAGCCCACTCTGGGATCAGCTATTCTGGATTGGGTGTTGTGTAATGAACCGGAATTGATTAGAGAGATTAAGGTAAAAGAACCCACAGGGGAAAGTGATCATAATATGATCAAGTTCATCCTGAAATTTCCTGAAGTCAGATGTATCAGTATTACAGTGGAGTAAAGGGAATTACAGGGACATGAGAGAGGAGTTGGCCAAAATTGATTGGAAAAGAACACTGGCAGGGATGATGCCAGAGAAGTAATGGCCGGAATTTCTGAAAGCAATTCGGAAGGCACAGGATATATACATCCCAAAGAGGAAGAAGCATTCTAAAGCCATTATGACATAACCATGGCTGACAAGAGAAGTCAAAGCCAAGAGGGCATATAATAGAGCTAACTTAAGTGAAAAGTTAGAGAACTGGGAAGCTTTTAAAAACTAACAGAATATAATTAAGAAAGTCATTAAGAAAGAAAAGATGGAATACAAAAGTAAGCTAGCCGATAACATTAAACAGGATACAAAAAGTTTCTTCAGATACATAAAGTGTAAAAGAGAGGTGAGAGTGAATATCAGGCCACTGGAAATGATTCTGGAGAGGTAGTGATGGGAGACAAGGAAATGGCGGACAAACTGAATAAGTATTTTGCATTCGCTGTGGAAGACACTAGCAGCTCAGTGGAATTTCCAGAGTGTCTGTGAAGTTGTCATTTACTAGAGAGAAGGTTCTTGGGAAACTGAAAGGTCTGAAGGTAGATAAGTCACCTGGACCAGATGGTGTGAACCCCAGGGCTCTGAAAGAGATGGCTGAAGAGATTGTGGAGGCATTAGTAATGATCTTTCAAAAATCACTAGATTCTGGAACGGTTCCGGAAGACTGGAAAACTGCAAATGTCACTCCACTCTTCAAAAAGGAAGGGAGGCAGAAGGAAGGAAATTATAGGCTAGTTAGTCTGACCTCAGTGGTTGGGAAGATGTTGAAGTTGTTTGTTAAGGGTGTGGTCTTGGGATACCTGGAGGCACATAGTATTACAGGAAAGATTCTAGCATGGATTGCCTAATTGGCAGGAGCCAAAGAGTGGGAATAAAGCCAACATTTTCCTGGCTGGCTGCCAGTAACTAGTGGTGTTCCACAGGGGTCTGTGTTGGGACCGCTTCTTTTTATGTTATAGGTCAATGACTTGGATGACAGAATTGGTGGCTTTGTTGCAAAGTTTGTGGACGATATGAAGATAAGTGGAGGTTACAGAAGGACTAAGTCAGATTAGGAGAATGGGCAAAGAAGTGGCAGATAGAATACAGCGTTGGGAAGTGTATGGTCATGTACTTTGGTAGAAGAAATAAAAGGATAGACTGAGAGAAAATTCAAAATTCTGATGTGCAAAGGGACTTGGAAGTCCTTGTGCAAGATTCCCTAAAGGTTAATTTGCATTTTGAGTCTGTGTTGAGGAGGGCAAATGCAACATTAGCATTCATTTCAAGACAAGAAGATAAAAGCAAATATGTAATGTTGAGATTTTATAAAGCACTGGTGAGGCCTCATTTGGAGTATTGTGAGTAGTTTTGGGATCCTATCTTCAAAAGGATGTGCTGAAACTGGACAGGGTTCAAAAGCGGTTCACGGAAATGATTCCAGGATGAATGGCTTGTCATATAAAGTGTGTTTGATGGCTCTGGACCTGTATTCACCAGAATTCAGAAGAATGAGGGGTGACCTCATTGAAAACTATTGAATATTGAAAGGCCTCAATAGTGCAGGTGTGGAGAGGATGTTTTCTATGGCGGTTGTGTCCAAGACCAGAAGACACAGCCTCAGAATAAAGGAATTCATTACCACAGGTGGCTGTGGAAACCAAGTCTTCATGTATACTTAAATTAGAAGTTGATAGACTCTTGATTGTTCAGGGCATGAAGGGATATGGGGAGAAGGCAGGAGGATGGGACTGAGAGGAAAAGTGGATCTGCCAAAATGATATGGCAGAGCAGACTCGATGGCCCAAATGGCCTAATTCTGCTCCTATTTCTTCTGGGCTTATGGTCTTTTAGAGTTTTTTTCAAGAGGTAACCAAAGGGCAAGTGAGGGTAGGGCAGTAGATGTTGTCTATTTCGTCTTTTGCAAGGCCTTTGACAAGGTCCCACATGGTAGACTGCTGTGGACGGTAAGGTGTTATTGTTAGTGAATAAGTTCCTTGTAGTTTACTAGGGAATCCTGATTCCCTTGGGAAGTGGGCTGAGGAGTGTTAAATGGATTACAATCCAGTGATGCATTTTGAAAAGTCAAACCAGGATAGATCTTGGACTCTGAATGGAAGGTTACTAGGGAGTGTAATGGAACAGAGTTACTGAGGAGCACAACTGCATACTTCACTGGAACAGAGCTATTGAAGAGTACCTCACTGGAACAGAGCTATTGAAGAGTACCTCACTGGAACAGAGCTACTGAAGAGTACCTCACTGGAACAGAGCTATTGAAGAGTACCTCACTGGAACAGAGCTACTGAAGAGTACCTCACTGGAACACAGCTATTGAAGAGTACCTCACTGGACAGAGGTACTGAAGAGTACCTCACTGGAACAGAGCTATTGAAGAGTACCTCACTGGACAGAGGTTCTGAAGAGTACCTCACTGGAACAGAGGTACTGAAGAGTACCTCACTGGAACAGAGCTATTGAAGAGTACCTCACTGGACAGAGGTACTGAAGAGTACCACACTGGAACAGAGCTACTGAAGAGTACCTCACTGGACAGAGCTATTGAAGAGTACCTCACTGGACAGAGGTTCTGAAGAGTACCTCACTGGAACAGAGGTACTGAAGAGTACCTCACTGGAACAGAGGTACTGAAAAATACCTCACTGGAACAGAGCTATTGAAGAGTACTTCACTGGAACAGAGCTACTGAAGAGTACCTCACTGGAACAGAGCTATTGAAGAGTACCTCACTGGACAGAGGTACTGAAGAGTACCTCACTGGAACAGAGCTATTGAAGAGTACCTCACTGGAACAGAGCTACTGAAGAGTACCTCACTGGAACAGAGCTATTGAAGAGTACCTCACTGGACAGAGCTATTGAAGAGTACCTCACTGGACAGAGGTTCTGAAGAGTACCTCACTGGAACAGAGGTACTGAAGAGTACCTCACTGGAACAGAGGTACTGAAAAATACCTCACTGGAACAGAGCTATTGAAGAGCACCTCACTGGACAGAGCTATTGAAGAGTACCTCACTGGACAGAGGTACTGAAGAGTACCTCATTGGAACAGAGCTATTGAAGAGTACCTCACTGGAACAGAGCTATTGAAGAGTACTTCACTGGAACAGAGCTACTGAAGAGTACCTCACTGGAACAGAGCTACTGAAGAGTACCTCACTGGACAGAGCTATTGAAGAATACCTCACTGGACAGAGGTACTGAAAAATACCTCACTGGACAGAGGTATTGAAGAGTACCTCACTGGAACAGAGCTACTGAAGAGTACCTCACTGGAACAGAGCTATTGAAGAGTACCTCACTGGACAGAGCTATTGAAGAGTACCTCACTGGACAGAGGTACTGAAAAATACCTCACTGGACAGAGGTACTGAAGAGTACCTCACTGGAACAGAGCTACTGAAGAGTACCTCACTGGAACAGAGCTATTGAAGAGTACCTCACTGGAACAGAGCTACTGAAGAGTACCTCACTGTACAGAGGTACTGAGCAGTCCTTCACTGGAACAGAGCTACTGAAGATCACTGGAACAGAGCTACTGAAGAGTACCTCACTGGAACAGTTTTACTGAGGAGTACAACCGCATGCTTCACTGAAAACAACGTCACATGTAGACAAGGTGGTGAAAAAGACAACTAACATACTGGCCTTCGTCAGTCAGGAGTACAGCAGTTGGACATAATTATCTAAGTCAGTTGGAGTACTCTGTACAGTTTGGGTCACCCAATTATAGAAAAGATGTGGTTAGACTGGAAAGAGTACAGAAAGATTTGCAAGGATGGTGCCAGGAATAGAAGGCCTGAGAAGCAGAGATAAAGTGCAGGAGAGCCCAAAACGAGAGGGCATAGGTTTCAAAAAAACGAGATTTCAAAAAGGGCTTGAAGGGCAACTTTTTCCACCCAGACTGTGGTGAGTATATGAAATGAGCTGCCAGAGGAAGTGGTTGAAGCAGGTACAATAGTATCATTTAAGAAGCGTGTGGAGAGTTACATGGAGAGATGGGGCTTGGAGGGAAATGGGAACTTGGGACAAGTTGTGTGGGCATGGACTCATTTCGCTGTAGGACGTGTACCTCTCTTGTGTTGCCCTGTGATTCTCATTCCTTACCTCACAACAACACCTATTTCCCATGTTCCCTTTAAGCGAATCTTGTTCTGTTTTCAGCATTCCCCTTAAACTTACCAGGTTCACAGCAAAGTTTATTGTACTACTATGTAACATCTTGAAATAAAAGCAAATTAAAAACACATTGGAGTCTGTACCTGAATCAGACTAACATACAATAATCCCGAAAATCTGCCACTATGCTGCCATCAAAGCTCCAACAAGACTATTCTGGATTTAGTCTTGTGTAATGAACAGGATTTGATAAGCGATCTTGAAGTAAAGGAGCCATTAGGTAGTGACCATAATATGATAAGTTTTTATCTGCAATTTGAGAAGGATAAGGGCAGATCGGAGGTGTCAGTGTTGCAGTTGAACAAAGGAGACTATGGAGCCATGAGGGAGCTGCTGGCCAAAGTTAACTGGACGGATATCCTAGCAGAAAAGACAGTGGAACAGCAATGGCAGGTATTCTTGGGAATAATGCACAAGGTGCAAAATCAGTTCATCCCCCAGAGAAGGAAGGATTCAAAAGGGGGGAAAGGGGCCACAATGGTTGACAAAGGAAGTCAGAGATTGCATAGCATTAAAAAAAAGGAAGTATGACAGAGCTAAGGTGAGTGGGAGGACAGATGATTGGGAAATTTTTAAGGAACAACAGACTTAACTAAAAAGGCAATACGGGGAGAAAAAATGAGGTACGAACGCAAGCTAGCCAGGAATATAAAGGAGGATAGCAAAAGCTTTTTTAGGTATGTGAAGAGAAAGAAGATAGTTAAGAACAATGTTGGGCCCTTGAAGAATGAATTGGGTGAAATTGTTATGGGAAACAGAGAAATGGCAGAAGAATTTAATAAGTACTTTCGATCTGTCTTCACTAGGGAAGACACAAGCAATCTCCCAGATGTATGGATGGGCCAAGGACATAGGGTAACAGAGGAAATGAAACAGATTGACATTAGGAAGGAAACGCTGATGAGTAGACTGATGGGACTGAAGGCTGACAAATCCCTAGGTCCAGATGGTCTGCATCCTAGGGTACTAAAGGAGGTGGCCCTGGAAATTGCGGATGCATTGGTAATCATTTTCCAATGTTCCTTAGATACAGGATCAGTTCCTGAGGATTGGAGAATGGCTAATGTTATCCCACTTTTTAAGAAAGGAGGGAGGGAGAAAACAGAGAACTATCGTCCTGTCAGCCTAACATAAGTAGTGGGGAAGATGCTAGAGTCCATTATTAAAGATGAAATAGTGGCATATCTAGATAGCAGTGATAGGATTGGGCCGAGCCAGCATGGATTTACCAAGGGCAAATCATGCTTGACTAATCTATTGGAGTTTTTCGAGGATATAACCAGGAAGTTAGACAAGGGAGATCCAGTGGATGTAGTGTACCTCGATTTTCAGAAGGCATTTGATAAGGTCCCACATAGGAGATTGGTGGGTAAAATCAGAGCTCATGGCATTGGGGGGAAGATATTGACATGGATAGAAAACTGGTTGGCAGATAGAAAGCAAAGGGTAACGGTGAATGGGTGTTTCTCAGAATGGCAGGTGGTGACTAGTGGGGTGCCACAGGGCTCGGTATTGGGACCACAGCTGTTTAAGATTCACATCAACGATTTAGATGAAGGCATTGAGAATAACATCAGCAAGTTTGCTGATGATACTAAGCTGGGTGGCAGTGTGACATGTGATGAGGATGTTAGGAGAATTCAGGGTGACTTGGATAGGCTGGGTGAGTGGGCAGATACTTGGCAGATGATGATTAATGTGAATAAGTGTGAGGTTATCCACTTTGGGAGTAAGAACAGGAAGGCAGATTATTATCTGAACGGTGTAGAGTTAGGAAAGGGAGAAATACAAAGAGATCTAGGAGTACTTGTTCATCAGGCACTGAAGGTGAATGAGCAAGTACAGCAGGCAGTGAAGAAGGCTAATGGAATGTTGGCCTTTATTACAAAGGGAATTGAGTACAAGAGCAAGGAAATTCTTTTGCATTTGTACAGGGCCCTGGTGAGACCACACCTGGAGTATTGTGTACAGTTTTGGTCTCCAGGGTTAAGGAAGGACATCCTGGCTATAGAGGAAGTGCAGTGTAGATTCACGAGGTTAATTCCTGGGATGTCCGGACTGTCTTACGCAGAGAGGTTAGAGAGACTGGGCTTGTACACGCTGGAATTAAGGAGATTGAGAGGGGATCTGATTGCAACATGTAAGATTAAGGGATTGGACAAGATAGAGGCAGGAAATATGTTCCAGATGCTGGGAGAGTCCAGTACCAGAGGGCATGGTTTGAGAATAAGGGGTAGGTCATTTAGGACAGAGTTAAGGAAAAACTTCTTCTCCCAGAGAGTTGTGGGGGTCTGGAATGCACTGCCTCGGAAGGCAGTGGAGGCCAATTCTCTGGATGCTTTCAAGAAGGAGCTAGATAGGTATCTTATGGATAGGGGAATCAAGGGATATGGGGACAAGGCAGGAACCGGGTATTGATAGAAGATGATCAGCCATGATCGCAGAATGGCGGTGCAGGCTCGAAGGGCCGATTGGTCTACTTCTGCACCTAATGTCTATTGTCTATTGTCATACTAGTCAACAGAGTTCACACTAACTGGGTTGTAGCTGAACTGTAGTTCATCCCTTGTTTCCTGATGGACTGCATGAAAACTTTGCCATCTCATTCTATAAGAACTGATGGATCATCATGCTATGATAACCTTTGAGTAAAACAGTTATTCCTGATGTCATTCTTTGGGTGAAACAGTCATTCCTGATGTCATTCTTTGAGTGAATCAGGTTTCCTGATGTCATTCTTTAAGTGAAACAGTCATTCCTGATGTCATTCTTTGAGTGAAACAGTCATTCCTGATGTCATTCTTTGAGTGAATCAGGTTTCCTGATGTCATTCTTTAAGTGAGTCAGGTTTCCTGATTGTGCTGCTGGATTAACTTATTTTAAGATTGCTACCTTATTCCATTGTTAAAGCTACAGGAAAAATACTCTGTGTATTTTCTCTACAATACTAAATGTCTCCACATTCCAAATAACATAGGCTCATCCATATTACAATTTCCTGCCGCTGAATTGTTATTTGTTACAAGAAATTTTGGTGAGTAACAACCAGGTCTTTATTTTATATTCATTAGTTTAATAAGGCAACTGTCTCTTCAATCTCCTTACAATTAGTAGCCATGCCACTCAAGGACTTGTGCTAATATTATTTTGTGACAGTATGTGCTGGACCCTAACTATATGTGCTGTGTGTCTTGTGTTTTGCAGCTCGGCCCCAGAGGAACAATGTTTCGTTCAGCTGTATACATGTGGATGGTTGAATGACAATAAACTTGATCTTGAGAGGTGACCTGATAGAGGTGTACAAGATGATGAGAGGCATTGATTGTGTGGATAGTCAGATGCTTTTTCACAGGGCTGAAATGGTTGCCACAAGAGGACACAGGTTTAAGATGCTGGGGAGTAGGTACAGAGGAGATGTCAGGGGAAAATTTTTACTCAGAGAGTGGTGAGTGCATGGAATGGACTGCCAGCAACGGTGGTGGAGGCGGATACGATAGGGTCTGTTAAGAGACTTTTGGATAGGTACATGGAGTTTAGTAAAATAGAGGGCTATAGGTAAGCCTAGTAATTGCTAAGGTAGGCGCTTGTTTGGCACATCTTTGTGGGCCGAAGGGCCTGCATTGTGCTGTAGGTTTTCTATGTTTCTATGTTTATTTCATATCCTAGTTGGTGCTCTGTTTAGTGGGCTTTAGTGTATGAGTGATTTATTCAGTTGCTTCTGGTCCAGCTTGCAAATTGTGCTGATGCAACACAAATTTTTAAGTGCTACTGTGCCTTGTGAACCGAGCACGGTGTGTAAACAATTTTCTCTTGTTTAGTGACCTTCTAGATAACGTGACAATTCGAGGACGAGAATGATCTTTCTGATTGTGCCGAGTTTTAATTGAAACTTGATTTGTATCATGTAAGTAAACAGTAAACAAGAATAGTGGCAAGATGCCATGCTCTGTAAATACCAGACCTAGCAGAAGAATTAAGCCATTCAATTTCCATCGAGTCTGCTCCATCATTCCATCATGGCTGATTTATTATCCCTCTCAACTCCATTTTCCTGCCTTCTCCCTGTAACCTTTGATGCCCTGACTAATCAAGAACCTGTCAATCTCTGCTTTACATCTACCCAACGACTAGGTCTTCACAGCCAGCCATGGTGATGAATTTCACAGATTCACCACCCTCTGGTTAAATAAATTCCTCCTCATCTCAAATACCATTAGTGTGATTGGATTGGAAGTAATTGTGCCACTAAACTCTGCAATTGTAACACAATGCAAGCATCTTTCAAGACAAAGAAATAGTTAATTAGATTCAAATCTCACAGATGGTGTAGATTACATTCTCACACTTGACAGCTTTGTTAAAAAATTAAAGGACCAGAAATTTCTATGTGGAAAGAATAAAAGTCAATCAGCCAGCAAACTCAGGGTGCAGGTCGTAGGTCATAAATCAGGACTTCCTGCTGAGCAAGAACATGAGGAATGAGATTTGGAGGTAGCATCAGGGACAGTTCAGGGTTCAAATATAGGTAAGAAAGAACAAATGCAAGAAGCATCCCCTTGGTGGATGAGCCAAAGACCCTGAAGGGAGAAATGAATGTTAGTCATCAAACAATGTAGCAAGTTGGTAAGACTATCTTTTGGAGAGAATGAAGTTCTCTCAAAATTGTGTGCCAAATTTATTCTCTGCCAAGTCAAGTCCCTTTAGTACAAATCTTTTCACAGGGTAAGAGGAAATCAGATGAAATCTGTTCTATACAGTCTTCATTTGCTACATTAAAGGTATTGGTTCTATTTCAGTCACCATGGTCATTGGATTTCCTTCAGGTGATGATCAACGATCTCACTTGTCCCAATCTGTAACTCAGTCAGCCAGTTTATTTTGTTAAATTAAGACTACGGTACTTGCTGAGTAGTGAAAGGCATATGTCGCTGTGCTTTTCTTTCTGGAAGATAACTCTGTTCCTATGATCATCACAGCACACTGTGGTTACTGTATAATTATGTGGTTAATTTGACTGTTGTGGAAAATTGAACAGTTAATGAACCTGGCTCATGCTTGATAATTCATACTGCCTGTCAATCAAACCCTGTTTACTCTCCTTGAAACCTGGCATTAAGCTAGTGAATCATAAACACAAGAGATTCTGCAATGCTGGAAATCTTGAGCAACTTATGCAAGGTGCTGGAGGACCTAAACAGGTCAGGCAGCATCTATGGAGGAGAATAACCACTCAATGTTTTGGGCCAAGACTTGCTGAGTCCCTCCAAGGTGATGTTCATTTCCTTTTCGGCATATAAAAATGGTGATTGTGGTGGAAGGAAAAGACTGAAGCAACTAATGGGACCCATGGTGAGCAGCAATTGGCTGGTTGCACATCCTAAACAGACAAAGAGATTACAAATCATTGTAACCGCAACAATGCTCCCAGGAAGTCTTGAAGCCAGACTTCCTTTAACTCCATTGCATGTGTGCATCAAGTTGGTTGAACAGATATTTTGTTAGATTATTAAGGAAAATTTTATCACCACAGTTGTGCATTAGACCATATTGTCGTCCATTCGGATGCTGCTGCTGGAATCTGGAGCATCACACAAACTGCTGGAGGAAATCAGAAGGTCAGGCAGCATCTGTAGAGGGAAATGGAGGGTTGACATTTTGGAACAAGACCTTTCATAAAGACTGAAAGGTAAAGGAGAGGTGGACTGACAGAGGGGAGATAGCTGGTAGAAAGAAGTGAGGGAAGTACTGCAGCAAGTGAGGAGAGGAGAAAGATAGGAGAGGGAAGAGTAGAAACAGTAAAAGGGCTGTAGATGAAAAAGGTGAAGCACAGAAACAAATAAGGGAAGTGGGATTAGCAGATGGGAATAGTAGGGGGAGTGGACACAACGGGAGGAGTGAGACAGTGATGGGCAAATTCTCTTGCAAGTTTGCCTCAACTAAGTGCTTAGGGAAATGGTCTGGGCTTGCAGCAGATTATCTCCTCAATTAGCTAACTGCGCTTGTGAGCTTTGTCTTCCGTAAAGATGCCACACAAGTCTTTAAATAGATCTGCATATCGCTCTAGAAGTTTATCACACACATTACACAGTGTTCTGATGAAGGGTCTCGGCCTGAAACATCAACTGTTTATTTCTCTCCAGCATTTTGTCTGCGTTACTCTGGAATTCCAGCATCTGCGGAATCTCTTGTGATTACAAAGTGCTCACACTAAATACATTCTTCCATTGTTGTTTCTTTGAGTCAATGTTTATGTGTCAGAGGTAATCTGCTTGTATGGTTCATTGCTATGACTGATAACTTTTATCATTCAGCCATTATGAAAAGCTGTAGGTTGTTTCTGATCCAGGGTTTTTGCTGTCTCAGCAAGATTGTCTTCAATTCCAGCACTACTTTTGTCAATGGTACTTTGTTAATAATTTGATATACATACCTTTAACCATAACTGAAAAGTCAGTTATGGCACTGATGGTTAAAACAATAATCTTGTCATTGACAAAGGCAACATGAGTAAATCTGCAGATGCTGGAAATAAATAAAAACACAAAATGCTGGCAGAACTCAGCAGGCCAGACAGCATCTATGGGAGGAGATAGTGACGACTGCAACAGCGCTGCTTCCTGCACACATGCTGAGCTCGTTGACTTCATTAACTTCACCTCCAACTTTCACCCCGCCCTCAAACTCACCTGGTCTATTTCCTACACCTCCCTCCCCTTTCTAGATCTTTCTGTTTCTATCTCTGGAGACAGCCTATCCACCGATGTCTACTACAAACCTACAGACTCTCACAGCTACCTAGACTATTCCTCCTCCCACCCTGTCTCCTGCAAAAATGCTATCCCTTTCTCTCAATTCCTCCACCTCCACCGCATCTGCTCTCAGGATGAGGCCTTTCATTCTAGGACAAAGGAGATGTCTTCCGCTTTTAAAGAAAGGGGCTTCCCTTCGTCCACTATCAACTCTGCCCTCCATAGCATCTCCCGTATTTCACGCACCTCTGCCCTCACCCCATCCCCCTCCCCCCAGCCCACCAGGGATAGAGTCCCCCTGGTCCTCACCTATCACCCTACCAGCCTACAGATCCAAAGTATAACCTTCCATAACTTCGGCCACCTCCTACGGGATCCCACCACCAGACACATCTTCCCCTCTCCCCACTGTCAGCTTTCCGCAGGGATCGCTCCCTACGCGACTCCCTTGTCCATTCATCCGCCCCATCCCTCCCCACGGACCTCCCTCCGGGCACTTATCCTTGAAAACGGAAGAAGTGCTACACCTGCCCCCACACTTCTTCCCTTGCCACTATCCCAGGCCCCAGACAGTCCTTTCAGGTGAGGCACTACTTCACCTGCGAGTCAACTGGGGTGATATACTGTATCTGGTGCTCCCGATGTGGCCATTTATACATTGGGGAGACCCGCCGCAGACTGGGAGACCGTTTCGCCGAACACCGGCGCTCAGTCATCCAGCAGTGGCGGGATCTCCCTGTGGCCACACACTTCAATTCCACAGACCACTGTCTGTCCATGGCCTCCTCTACCATCAAGATGAGGCCACACGCAGGTCGATGGAGCAATACCTTATCTCCCGCCTAGGTAGCCTCCTACCTGCCAGCATGAACATCCAACTAACAGACCTCCGTTGATACCCCTGCCCCCCCTTACCCCCATCCCTATCTATAATTTTAGTCTGGTTCTCTTTCTCTCTCTTTTCCCCCCTCACTATAATCTCCCCCCAGCCCTATCTTTCTTTCTCTTTTATTTCCCATAATCTCCACCTTCCCCCTAGCCCATTTCCCTCCAGCCTATCACTTCCCAGCTCTCTACTTTATCCCTCCCCCCACTTCTTATCCCCCTTGACCATCCCATTTTACTTCACTCCTGATGAAGGGTTTCGGCCCGAAACGTCATCACTACCTCCTCCCATAGATGCTGTCTGGCCTTCTGAGTTCTGCCAGCATTTTGTGTTTTTATTTAATCTTGTCATTAATTTTCATTTTAGTTTTAAAGTGCTACATTTCCGGTTATTGCTGCGAGACACATATACGTATGCTGTTTAAGTATTATTCTCCATTATGCTCATCGTCTTCATTATGTGTAAGCCTGTTTATTGCATTACCCTTAAACAGCTGTGAGACTATATTTGGCTGACATTATTTTGCTGGGATCTTGCCCCCTGAGGCTTTGTTTCTGATTTTGCTACTGAAGCAATTTGCTGCTGGGGACTGACGTCACTGTGACAGGTGATCTCCAATACATCTTCTCCCACCAGTCTCAGCTCTTTCACTGAACATACTCGGGGCTGATGGTAGAACTTTTAACTCTGCTTCTCCCTTTTGCCCAGACACCAAGTTCACACCAGCTCAGACTCCGGCATTTCTGGAAGCTGTCTGCACCAATATCACTACTTTATTTAAATGCTCAGATGTTGCATCTAATTTATTCAGTTCAGGAACTTAGTGCAGACAGAGATTCTTCGGCGTCACCAGAGTGCCGGAGCAGTTAGTGGAGGCGTTGTGGAGACAGATGTTGGTAAGACCTCAGACAAAGTCAGGAATCCGATGGTGCAACTCGAGCCCTGAGCGGCATTTACTTCAATGCAAGAAGTGTTGTAGGAAAGGCAGCTGAGCTCAGGGAAGGGATCAACACCTGGAATTATGACACTGTAGCCATTAGTGAGGCTTGGTTGCTGGAGCGGCAGTACGAAGAAACTGTGCAACTAGAACAGCAACACTGGCAGCTCAATATTCCGGGTCTCTGGTGCTTTAGACACAACAGAGCAGGAGGGGTTAAAGGAAGAGAGGTGTCAGGGAAAATGTCACGGCAGAGTTCAGTCAGGACAGACTGGAGAACTCCTCTAGTGAGCTGTTATGGGTGGGACTGAGAAATAAGACAGGTTTGACCACGTTAATGGGGCGATATTACAGACCACCCAACAGTCCGAGAGATTTAGACGAACACATTGTCAGAGAGATCAGTCTGTTGTGTGAAACACAAGATTGTTATTCAGGTGATTTTAAATTTCTACATATTGACTGGGACTCCTATACTGTAAAAGATGAAAGAGAGTATGTCAAATGTATCCAGGAAAGTTTCCTTAATCAGTATGTAGAAGTTCCAATGACAGAGTGTGTAGTACTTGATCTGCCTTTAGGAAATGAAACCAGGCAGATGACAGAAGGCCCTGGTTAAGAAAAAAGGAGGTGCATCACAGGGATAGGCAGGTAGGAACAAATGAGGTGCTTATGGAGTGTAAGAAATGAAAGAAATCAGGAGAACTGAAAGAAGGCATGAGGTTGCTCAAGCAGACAAGGTGAAGAAGAATTCTAAGGGATTCTACAGATGTGTTAAGAGGACAATAACTGCAAGGGACAAAATTGGTCCTCTGGAAGATCAGAATGGTAATCCATGTGTGGAGCCAAAAGAAAGGAGAGAGCTTAAATGTATTTACTCAGGAGATGGACACAGAGTCTGTAGAAGTGAGGCAAAGTGGCATCAACTTCATAGACCATGTACAGATCACAGAGGAGGAGGTGTTTGCTGTCTTGAGGCAAATCAGGGTGGATAAATCCCCAGGGCCTGACAAGGTGTTCCCCTGGACTCTGCAGGAGGCAAGCACAGAAATTGCTGAGATTATTAAATCATCCTTATAACGTGTAAGATACCAGAGGACTGAAGGATAGCCGATGTTGCTCCACTGTTTAAGAAAGACTCTAAAGATAAACCAGGGAATTATACAACAGTGAACCTGACATCAGTTGTGGGAAAATCACTGGTAGGTGTTCTGAGGGGCCCGATAGTTGGATAGACATGGACTGATTAAGGGTAGTCAGCATGGAAGGTCAGTTCTAACCAATCTTGTAGAGATTTTTGAGGAAGTTACCAGGAAAGTTAGTGAAGGCATGGCAGTGAAGTTGTCCACATGGACTCTAGCAAGGTATTTGACAGGATCCCGTGTGAGAGGTTGGTCAAGCAGGTTCAGTCACTCAACACTCAAGGTGAGGTAGTAAATTGGATTAGACATTGGCTTTGTGGGAGAAGCTAGAGAGTGGTAGCAGATGATTGCCTCTCTGACTGAAGGCCCGTGTCTAGCGGAGTGCCGCTGGGTTTGTTGTTGTTTGTCATCTATATCAATGATCCGAATGATAATGTGGTTAACAAGATCAGCCAATTTGTGGATGACACCAGGACTATGGGTGTATTGGACAGTGAGGAAGGCTTGCAGAAGGGTCTGCACCAGCTGGAAAAATGGCAAGTGGAATTTAATGCAGACAAGTGCGAGGTCATGCTCTTTGGTAGGTCTTACGAGGGTGGGTAGGGCACTGAGGAGTGTGGTAGAACAAAGAATCTGTGAATACAAGTCCATCATTCATTGAAACTGGTGCCACAGGTAGATAAGTTCACATTGGCCTGTGTAAATCAAAGTACTGAGTACGGGAGGCGGGCTGTTATGTTGAAGTTGCTTACGACAGTGATGAGCCCTAATTTGGAGTATTGCATGCAGTTTTGATCACCGACTTACAGGAAAGATGTAACCAAGGTTGGAGGAGTACAGAGAAAATTTACAGGCCTGATCTGGAGGACCTGATTTACAAGTATAGACATAGGCAGAGACGGAGTATGATGGCTTTAAATTGCGACTCCTTCATGTTTATCTACGCAAACAGCTTAACTTCTACGTTTTCTGCCTCTCCTTTTCCTTTCCGGGTGGATGGGGTTCTGTTACAATCCCTGGGCTGGAGACACTCAGCCTTCAGTTCCTTGCGGTGGTGGGACCCGCTCTCGGCCGGCTGGTTTTCCATATCCCACGGACACAGCCTGGAAGACGAGCATGCCTTCGGGGTTCTGAGGTTTCACGGCCCTGTGATGATGCCACTGACTGAAGCATCATGGGAGAGTACGGACTATCCGAAACAGCGGATCAGCTGTTGGAGGCTCTGTACTCAGCAAATTATGTTCTCTCTCTTGTTGGTGGGCTAGAGATTTTTGCTGATTCTCCGGGCAAAAAAAAGTAGGGGAGAAAAGTGGCATGACAGGCTTTTAATACCGTAAATCAGCAAGTTGTTTTGTTATGTCTCCCCTCTTTTTCCATTTAGGGAGAGCGAGAGACAGACTGTGGCATGCTGAATTGTTGGGTGGACGATTAGTTTTTGGTGGGTGGAGGGTGTGGATGCTTTTTCGTAGAAGTGGCTGTGGTGGGGAAGGATTATTGCTTTGGTTACCGCTTGTGAGTGGGGGCTGTGTGGTTCTAATGTTCTAACTGTTACTCATTCTTTGGGGGACTTCTGTTTTTGTGGATGTCTGCGAAGAACAAAAAATTCAGGATGTATATTGTATACATTTCTCTAATATTAAATGGAACTTTTGAACTACTGAACATTGAATAGGTTATGACTTGGAACATAGAAATCTACAGCACATTACAGGCCTTTCTGCCCACAATGTTGTGTCGATTGAGTAACCTACTCTAGACTCTGCCTAGAATTTCCCTAATGCATAGCCCTCCATTTTTCTAAGCTCCATGTACCTACCTAAGAGTCTCTTAAAAGACCCTATTGTATCCGCCCCTACCTCCATCACTGGCAGCACATTCTACGCACACACCACTCTCTGTGAGGAAAAACTTACCTCTGACATCTCCTCTGTACCTACTTCCAAGCACCTTAAAACTGTGCCCTCTTGTGCTAGCCATTTCAGCCCTGGGAAAAGCCTCTGACTATCCACACGATCAATGCCTCTCATCATCTTATATATCTCTATCAGGTCAGCTCTCATCCTCTGTCACTCCAAGGAGAAAAGGCCAATTCACTCAACCTATCCTCATAAGGTATGCTCTCCAGTCAGGGCAACTCCTCTGTACTCCTTGTACATCTCCTCTGCACTCTCTTTATAGTATCCACATTCTTCCTGTAATGAGATGACCAGAACTGAGCACAGTACTCCAAATGGGGTCTGACCAAGGTCATATATAGCTGTAATATTACCTCACGGCTCTTGAACTCAATACATAGTTGATGAATGCCAACGCACCATACGCCTTCTTAACAACACTGTCAACCTGTGCAGCAGCTTTGAGTGTCCTATGGACACGGACCCCAATATCTCACCAATCCTCCACACTGCCAAGAGTCATACCATTAATGTTCTGTTTTCAAATTTGACTGACCGAATGAACCACTTCACACGTATCTGGGTTGAACTCCATCTGCTTCTTCTCAGCCCAATTCTGCATCCTATCGATGTCCCACTGTAACCTCTGACAACCCTCCAGACTATCCACAATACCCCAACTTTTGTGTCATCAGCAAACTTACTAACCCACCCTTCTACTTCCTCACCCAGTTCATCTATACAGGTCACAAAGAGGAGGGGTCCCAGAACAGATCCCTGTGGAACACCACTGGTCACCGACCTCCATGCAGAATATGAACCATCCACAACCACCCTTTGCCTTCTGTGGGCAAGCCAATTCTGGATCCACAAAGCAAGGTCTCCTCTGACCCCATGCCTCATTATTTTCTGAATGAGCTTTGCATGAGGAACCTTATCAAATGCCTTACTGAAATCTATATACACTACATCCACTGCTCTACCTTCATCAATGTATTTTGTTACATCCTTAAAGAATTCAATCAGGCTTGTAAGGCACAACCTACCCTTGACAAAACCATGCTGACCATCCCTAATCAGATTATGTCTCTCCAAATGTTTATAAATCCTGCCTCAGGATCTTTTCCAAAAACTTGCCCACCACTGAAGTCAGACTGGGGTAGCTGGGAAAAGATGGTGTATAAGGAAAGATTGAATAGGTTAGGACTGTATTCATTAGCACGTAGAAGATTGAGAGGAGATTTGACAGTGGTATATGAAATTATGAGAAGTATAGATAGTGTAAACACAAGCAGGCTTTCTCCACTGAACTTGGGTGGGACTACAACCTGTGGTCATGGGTTAGGGGTGAAAGGAGAAAAGTTTAAGGAAACATAAGGAGGAACGTCTTCACTGAGAGGGTCATGAGACCGTGAAATGAGCTGCCAGCACAAGCAGTGAATGCGAGCTCGATTTCAACACTTTAGAGAAGTTTGGATAGGTAGATGGATGGTAGGTATGAAGGTTGTGTTCCTGGTGCAGGTTGATGGAAGTTTAAATGGTTTTGGCATGGACTAGATGGGTTGAATGGCCTGTTTCTGTGCTGTACTTCTCTATGACTCTATCCTTTCTAATCTGATTCCACCTAGCACCTGCCAGCCTTTGTCTTCGGCTTCCCACCACCCCCACCTGCCCAGTTACTTTTTCCCTTACCCATTTCCACCTATTACCCACTCAAAACTACCCCCCTCCCACTTCACTGGTCTACCATCTCCCATCTGCCTCAGCCCTCTCTCCCATATCTTCCAAATGACTATCTCCGCCCTTCTCTCTCAGTCCTGATGCACTGTCTTAACCCACCCAAACTGCAACCAACCACTTGTCACCACAGAGGCTACACAGTTTGTTTTTATTTGCCCCAGGTTCCAGCATCTGGAGTCCTTTCTGGTTTACACAACCATCCTGGCTCTATTTCCCAGTGTGGGACACCCAGGGTTAGGGAAAATATCATTCTTGTTCTGATTTTCCAGTGAGACTCCTGTAGGAAGAAGTTGCACTCGGTTATGGATCCTTGCACACAGATTATCATGTGGGTGAGCTACGTGGATGGAAGCAACTCTCCCAAAGCCACCCAGTCTCCAACCAACACGGACAAACTTCATTTCATGTCAAGTTTAGCTGTCAGCAAGAGCATTCTGCATTGTGAAATTTTGTTCAAGAATCCCAAATGATTCTTGTGCTCAGTTTTCCCTCCCAGCCCTCTGTGCTTTAAAGATTTTGACTTGTTTTCTGGTGGCAACTTGCCCTCGTAATGAGAGGAGGGAGGAAAGGGCTGTGACATTGCCCTTGATTTTTAAAAACGCAGAGGACTCTCACTTCATCAGTATTCATGATAACCCATGTGAGAGGCGAAGTGAATTTAATGCCGAGGTTAGATTTATGAGCTGTGTGGTGCAGCATCTGCAGCTTGACCAAACCAAGGCACCGACCGCTTCCTGCTCTCACATGAACCACCAACACACGTGCTCTCTCCCTCCCTCCCTCGGGGCGGGGCAACATATGGAGTACCTATTTTAACACACCTTATTCAAAGCAAGTGCTCCATGGTGACTTTCATTATATTTTCAATTGCCATTCATGAGACCTTAGAAATCCTTGTATTCAATTCCCACTGGAAGGAGCCTTTATCCATTATGGCAGGGGTCACCAACCTTTTTTGCACCGCGGACCAGTTTAATATTGACAATATTCTTGTGGACTGGCCAACCGGGGTGGGGGGGGGGGAGGGGGTTGCTAATCACGACCGGAATACAGTGATACTCGAAGGGGTTCCTTATGTCCAGTCTATTCCGCAATTTAGTTTTCGTGGCTCTCGGCACTTGCTTCTGTCCCGCTTGCTCACGTTTTTTCTGCTCAAAAAACTCAACACATTTGTCTTTAAGTGCAGTGTGCTTGGACTCAAGGTACCGAAGCAGTTTTGAAGGCTTCAATATCTCATTAGACAGCTTCTGGGCCTGAAATCCAGCCTCCCGCCTGCCCGCTGCCAGACATCTTGGCCAGGTATGGCTGGTCGTTGGGGGGGTGGGGGGTGGTGAGAGCGATCGACCGAGCAAGGAGTGCGACAGGGCACGCGCCCGCCCCCCCTCTTGCATAGGTAGGATCTATCAGCCGACAAAAGTTTGGCTCGAGAGATGACTTTCAGTAGATTGCAGCGTGGTAGCTGCTCTGCTACTTACGAAACCCTGAGCCCGAATTAGGTCATCTGCAAATATTTTAGCACCAGGTTCCCCATGAACATTCAGTGTGCTAAACAGGTTTAGAGGCGGCGCCCGTCTGTCCGCACTCCAGGCCAGCAGCAACAGCACATCTTGCCGACCGCACGAGGCGGCTGGGTACCCGAGGCGCGAGGGTATCACTACGTTTAGGCGACTGATGACCTCGCGTGCATTCAAGTTCAATAGTGGGCATGACAGGGAATGAGGAAAGGTGCAGCTGACGTATATCATTTCATATTGCAAAATCATATCGTTTCGTCACTGCCTGGTAGCACATGCTTTGCGGCCCAGTGGTTGGGGACCACTGCATTATGGTTGGTATTGCAGGGGAGGGGTGTTCTGAAATACATCAATATACAAAGCATTGTGTGAATTTCTTTCAAAATTCCCAATACTTGTGCAAGCAACTCTATAAAACGTATGGTAAATGCATATAGTGCAAAAGGGAAGTGCTGCAGGAATGTATTCTCTCCAACATTGACTGGGAGCACAGAAAGTGACGTTTCCCATCAGATGTGGCAGGGATCGTGTTGGCAAGCTGAGATTATGATGAGCATTAGAAACAAAGGGCAAAAAATGGAGTAAATCATGTTTCAAAACTTATAAATCTAACACTGAAATGGTTTGGAGCCAGTCCATTAACTTCATTTCTTCTCTCCCATGAGTAATGCTGAATATTGATGATATCAAGAACCAAGTTCTTCACATCACTCTTCAAATGTCAAAAACCTTAAACTCATCTCTAAAGCCACAGGAGCATAGGAAAGGATAAAACAAGGTTACTCAGTTGTTCAGACCCATTCTTTATATATCTTATGGCTATGCCATTTAATTACCTGATAGAAATGAAATAACAATCTATTATAATTGCACACTGGAACATTACTCCATTATTAAAATTACCATTATCACCATTATTAAAATCAGATCTCGTGCCCCCACACAAAACCTGGTAGGAGAAAAAATATTATGACCTATGGTGCAACTACACCCTTAGGAATTTCGAAGAATGAAGGGTGATCCTATTTAAACATAAGATTCTAAGAGGCAGGCAGGGATAGATGTCAAGATATTCTCATTTCTTCTGGTCCACTGAAGCTAATTCATTGTAGCTCATTTCAACCGCAATGTGGATGGAACTACAAAGCTCAAGGACTAGAATTAATTGGAACCCAAGCCCCACAATTACGCTGTGGTGTCTCTGATTGCTGGGAGACTTTGTTTTAATGTTCAGAACTACTTTTGTGTTGACCTTGAGCCAAACTTCTCTCTTGATATGGGTTCTCCTGCAGTGGGATGGCCAATGACAGTCATTCTGCTGTCAAGCAGCACTGTCCCATATAAAGGCAGGCACGACGACAATCGTGCAAGCTGCCCAGGTTCCATTTTGAAACTCTCGTACTCACTGCTTTACTGTGTCCCTAAGGAAAGGAGATGTCTGAGGTGCTTAAGCTCTTCCATCTGTCCTCTCAGGCGGATATTGTCTAATATCCTCTAATATTGTCTGAGAACAGGAAGCTCTCCAAGAATAACCATCAATATCATCACTAAACAAAATTCCAAAACATGTTTCCTGCTCATCCTGCTTGTTGATGTAACTAGATACAGAGTGCACATATTATCTGCCCCAATTGAAGGTGAAGAAATGATATTTTCCTCAACCCTGATTCACCCTTAAACATCCCCCACATATTTTCTCATCCCATCATTCTTTTCTTCATTGTAGTCTTTTGCACCTTAATTCATTCCAATCTACCCTCCCTTCCTATCCTTGACACTATCCTCCTCTCACACCAACACCCCTAATCTTCTCCCAGTCTTCCAAACCTCCCAAACTGCTCTCTGCTTGTCCCTGATGCATCCCCACCCTTGATCTTGCCCTGAAATCTATGCCAAGGTGGGTGATCACTGGAGACAATGTCAGAGGCATAATATGTGCCCAAATACAGCTGATGGAGCCAGTTCTAATGTGGATGATGATTTGGATATCACTTTCATTAAGGCATGGGTAATACAGAATGGACGACCTGCATAGCATGTTTTCACCGGCTGAAGAATTCCTAGGTGGTGGAAAAACTGCCCAAGGCACATTGAGATTTCCCTGAACAAAGTCAAGTTCGATGTCATTCATGGGCACAAGTGCGTCTATGCACAGATGTAATGAGATACTTGCTGCAGCTCCACAGCCACATCACATCATATAAATAACATCCACAAGAAAAACAAATTAGACATAAATTATGCACAATTTTTACAGAAAGAACACAATGAGATCAGGAGAAGTGATCCAAGTCGTCATAGCATTGCTAAACTGTGATGATCAGAGCTTTGCCGGTTGGCTCAAGAAATGAACGATTGAAGAGAAGTTGCTGTTGGTGTGGAAATTCTGTCGAGTGGTAGCTGTGAAAAGATGGTGCAGCCTGGAAGCTGGGGATTTTCAATGACAGATGTTGCCATCTCCAGTATCAATCACAGGGCAGGATGTGCCCGTGATGTTCCAGGCAGAACCCACTCCCTCTTATGTTCATGCAGCAACACTGTTTTGATTATTCATGATCCTGTGGTGATTGCAATCTGTACCACTTCAGCAGACTAATTTAATTTTGATTACATTGAGATTTAAATAATTGATTGGCATCATATTGTATATCCAACTGAAGCAGCAGTTATTGATCTTGACACAGTTTTGTTGCATCAGCAAACTTTCAGGATGGAGCATTTGTATCTTGCAAGGATTCGGAGAGATCTATCAGTTTCTGCAAGTCTTCACACTGATCACGGGGGACTGGGGTGCAGTATTGGTGAACACAGGGGACTGGGATGCAGTGATGAACACTGGGGACTGGGGTGCAGTATTGGTGAACACTGGGGACTGGGGTGCAGTGATGAACACTGGGGACTGGGGTGCAGTATTGGTGAACACAGGGGACTGGGGTGCAGTATTGGTGAACACTGGGGACTGGGATGCAGTATTGGTGAACACTGGGGACTGGGGTGCAGTATTGGTGAACATGGGGACTGGGGTGCAGTATTGGTGAACACAGGGGACTGGGGTGCAGTATTGGTGAACATGGGGACTGGGGTGCAGTATTGGTGAACACTGGGGACTGGGGTGCAGTATTGGTGAACATGGGGACTGGGGTGCAGTATTGGTGAACACTGGGGACTGGGGTGCAGTATTGGTGAACATGGGGACTGGGGTGCAGTATTGGTGAACACTGGGGACTGGGGTGCAGTATTGGTGAACACTGGGGACTGGGATGCAGTATTGGTGAACACTGGGGACTGGGGTGCAGTATTGGTGAACATGGGGACTGGGGTGCAGTATTGGTGAACACAGGGGACTGGGGTGCAGTATTGGTGAACACTGGGGACTGGGGTGCAGTATTGGTGAACATGGGGACTGGGGTGCAGTGATGAACACAGGGGACTGGGGTGCAGTATTGGTGAACACTGGGGACTGGGGTGCAGTATTGGTGAACATGGGGACTGGGATGCAGTATTGGTGAACATGGGGACTGGGGTGCAGTGATGAACACAGGGGACTGGGGTGCAGTATTGGTGAACACATAGGACTGGGGTGCAGTATTGGTAACACGGCGACTGAGGTGCAGCATTAGTGAACACTGGGGACTGGGGTGCAGTATTGGTGAACATGGGGACTGGGGTGCAGTATTGGTGAACACTGGGGACTGGGGTGCAGTATTGGTGAACATGGGGACTGGGGTGCAGTATTGGTGAACACAGGGGACTGGGATGCAGTATTGGTGAACACAGGGGACTGGGGTGCAGTATTGGTGAACACATAGGACTGAGGTGCAATATTGTTTGTCCCAGTAGAGTACCGATGTGTGCAAGTTTGTCTCTATAAGGTGGGGTATAGTACAGGTCCATTAGCAGAGTATTCCTTGTCTGTTAACCAGAGGGAGGCTTTCTATGTTGCCTTTTCCATCCTGCTTCCTTCTCCTTTCCTCTGCAGATCTGGAAATTGTTTATTACATTGTTGTAAGCTTAGAGCAAATAACAGTAAGAAGTAGGCTGTTTAAATGGTTCAGCATGGACTAGTTGGGCTGAAGGGCCTGTTTCTGTGCTGTACTTTTTCTGTGACTCTGACAGGGAATCCCAGCATCACTCTATTACATAGTTCCACAGAACGATCAATACTGAAGACAAGGTTCATCCAGATTATAAAGGTTATGAGTTACAACTCAATAAACCAGTGATGGAAAACAAGGAGATAATGGATGCTTCACTGCTCATTGGCCCTTTGAATAATGCTCTATATCATCATCATGGCAATGATAATCTCAATACTGCTTGCCCCTCCACTCTTCTTCATATCATCTGCAAACTTGGCCATAAAGCCATCAATTCCATCATCCAAATCTTTGACATATAACATAAAAAGAAGCAGTCCAAACACAGAACCCTGGGGAACACCACTAGTCACTGGCAGCCAACCAGAAAAGTCTCCCTTTATTCCCACTCTTTGTCTACTGTCAATCAACGAATGCTCTACCCATGCTAGAATCTTCCCTGTAATACTATGGGCTCTTATCTTGCTAAGCTGCCTCATGTATGGCACCTTGTCTAAGTACACAACATCCACCAATTCTCCTTTCTCTATCCTGCTTGTTATTTCCTCAAAGAATTCAAACATATTTGTCAGGCAAGATTTTCCCAGAGCAAATCACGTTGACTTTGGCCTAATTTATTATGTGCCTCCCAGTACCCTGAAAACATATCATTTAAATCGACTCCAACATCTTCCCAACCACTGAGGACCGGCTAATTTCCTTTCTTCTGCCTCCCTCCCTTCTTAAAGAGTGGAGTGACATTTGTAATTTTCCAGACCTCCAGAACCATGCCAGAATCCAGTGATTCTTAAAAGATCATTACAAATGCCTCCAAAATCTTTTCAGCCACCTCTTTCAGAACCCTGGGGTGTAGTCCATCAGGACCAGGTAACTTATCTACCTTCAGACCTTACAGATTCCCAAGCACCTTCTTCTCAGTAATAGCAACCACACTCACTTCTGCCCCCTGACATACTTGAACTTCTGGCTTGCTGCTAGTGTCTTCCACAGTGAAGATTGATGCAAAATGTTTATTCAGTTTGTCCACCATTTCCTTATGTCCCGTTATTACTACTCCAGTGCATGTTCCAGCGATCCAATATCTACTCTCGTCTCTCCTTTACTCTTTATGTATCTGAAGGAACTTTTGGTATTATCTTTGATATTATTGGCTAGCTTACTTTCATATTTCATCTTTACATTCTTTATGGCTTTTTAATTGCCTTCTGTTGGAAGTTGAAAGCTTCCCAATCCTCTAACTTCCTACTAATTTTGCTGGCTTTTATGTTGGCTTTGATTCCCCTTGTCAGCCATCCTGCCTTTAGAATACATGAATAATATTTGGCTACATTAGGTTCATATCCTTCTAAGCCTTGCCTATTAAAGTGCCTGTCTAAGGCTACATCCACACTAGACCGGATAATTTTGAAAACACCGGTTTCGCATAAAAATGACAGGCGTCCACACTATGCATTTTTAAAAATATCTCTGTCCACATTAAAACGGAGATTTCGGCGAATCTCCTCCTACTGTGCATGCGCAGGACACATCTACCGAAAACAAGCGATGTGTTTGGTGTCGGATCTCGCCGTGAAAGACTGTGTGCATTTGTGCAGTTACAGACTAGAAAAACTTAAAAGACGGACAGCTGTTGGCTGTCACGCAGGAGGACTTAAAAGTTAAAAAAAACTAATTCTGGAGCGTAGGGAGGCAACCAACAGGGAGTTCACGGACAGTATGACCTGGCTGACGACAAACATTGAAAAACTGACTAACTCTGTTGGCTGAGTGCGGGTAGGTGGGACTAGGTGAGATTAAGAGTTCGGCACGGACTAGGAGGGCCGGAATGGCCTGTTTCCGTGCTGTGATTGTTATATGGTTATATGGTTATGGTTATAAAACATGTCTGCATCAGTGTTATCTTGTATTTCCATACAATGTTATATTAGACTGTTATACATCTATTGTCAGAGAAGTACTGGCATAAGTAGGTAAATCACCTTCATACGAGCAAGGACAGAAAACAGGGCAAAGTGAGTATACTTATTTATTCAGTAAGTTATGGGTCAAAGTATTTGGTGAGTACATTTCTAACTCTTCTGGCTTCAGTATCATTGCCGTCTGTTCTGAAATTGTTAGGTTGCATCAAGAAAACAATGAAATGGCACGCTGCCGTCACTATCTGTTCTGGCACATCATGACAGTGTTTTCAGATTTCTCCGGTTACCCCATCCACACTGCTCCGGCCAAGCAGTGTTTTCAAAATTACACACCCTGGACAGTGTTTCTGAAATTCTCTGGTTTCGGGGGACAAAAACGCCGTTTTAGTGTGGACGAAGGGTAAAAACGAAGCGAAAAAGCTTCGGTTACGGATTTATCCGGCGTAGTGTGGACGTAGCCTAAATATCTCTGAAACATAGAGAAAGTAGTGAAATCAGATACAATCTCTGATATTATGTTTCAGATATCAAAAACTCGTAACTTTCCCACAGATGCATTTAACTCGCCTTAAGCCTATGCCCTCTTCTTTTTGATACTCTGACCATAGACAAATTAGATTCTATCTACCCTATCCATTCCTCTTCAAATTTTATACATCCCGTGAGATCACTTGTCAGCCTCCTTTTCACCAGTGAGAGACAATAAACAGCCAGTGCAACCTCATCATTTCTAATAGTGGGGCAATCAGAACCACACACAATACTCCAAGTATGTTCTAGATGGTGATTTGGAAAGTTGCAGTATGATGTTCCAACTTTTATATTCTATGCCCTGACTTATGAAGGCAAGCATGCCAAATGCCTCTTTCTCTACCCTCGGGGATATATGGACTTGTACCCACATTTCTTTCTGTTCATCAACATTCCCAATGGCCGGACCATTTATAGGTATGTCTTGGACCCTATTTGATTTTCCAGTTGCATCACCTCACACTTGCTTGAGATTTATCTGTCCAGCTTTCCATCTGATCTATTTCCTGTTGTAGCCTAAGACAACTATTACAACACCACCAACTTCTGTGACATCCACAAACACAAGGTGGTGGTAATCCTTACAGTGCACCATTCCTACTGCTTTCTGACGAGAAGAATGGGGTGAATTCTGCCCTCTGTGACTTCCCTGGGTATAGTGTGCTGCAAACCACGAGACAACACAGATGGCCCCTACTTCAGCCTCAGACACTCCTGAAGCTAAAAGAAGATTGCTCAGGTCACGGTAAGTCAGTGGAGGTCTGTTTTATCTACAGCTGTGCCTGCAGTGAGTGGAACAGCTCTGTTAGAACCTCTTTACTAGCAACCAATTGCTGAGAGTCTTTCCATCCCTCCTTTTCCTCTTCCAGTAGTTCCCTTGCCTGTTCCACATTCCTGGTGAAGGGGGAACATCAAACCCTTTCTCAGTAAACATGATGGTCCTCCCATAGTTAAACAGGAATTGGACCCCCAGCCGATCCTCCGTGCCAGTTGATGAAAACGTGAGCTGTGATTCATCTGTCTGCACCACTGTCACAGGCAGACTCTCCAGGTGGGCAGAGAAAATGACTTGAAGAAATTAAAGCTTCTGTGGGAATAAATCCAGTGTCCTCCTGGATTCCAGGGAATCCCTGATCATGACTGGACAACATGAAGGAGTACAGTGTTAGATCCAATTTATCAGCAAAGACATCAAATTGGTGCAGCACACTGACTGAATGATTCCAGCATGCAAAAGTACAACACGTGGTAGCACTTCTCCCATTGAGTGACTGGCTGAGCTCGGTCAATAAATGCAAATGTACACAGTAGATATTATATTGGAACCAATTCAGCACCCAAACAACCGACACTCCACAGGTAGATTTTCAGCCCTGGAAATAAAGAAAAATGTTTTGTTCAATTACCTACAGACTGTCATTAAAATGTTAAGGAAAGACCCTGTCTCTATCCCAAACTCTGTCAAAGAGAGAGATTGCCAGCTCATGGAGGAGAATATTCAAGGATTTTCATAGAATCTTCTTGAAAAATGTAACCTTTCCACTGACTCATGGAAATCACTGATCACTCAGTGTGCAGAAGGAACATTCCGGAAAGTGTTGAAAAGATTAAGGCCATGAGATGGGAGTTCATGGAAGTCCAACCCAGGCACTTGATGCAGCACTTTGCTTTTCAACAACCCACCTGATCCCGAGGACTGGAGACAACAGTGACAGGAAAATCACAAAGAATGTTCAGGAATGAATGTAGTATTGCTGTTCCTTTTCTTCAAAGTTCAAAGTAAATTTATTATCAACATACATATATGTCAAGATATACAATCCAGGATTCATTTTCTTGTGGGCATACTCAGTAAGTCCAAGAACCATAATGAAAACCGTGCCCAACTGGACGGACAAACAACCAGTGTGCAAAAGGCAGGAAACTGCAAGTACAAAAAATTATAAATAATGTTATGTGGTCGGCAACAATGAATATAGAATTGAGTCAGGTTTTATAAACAAACATAAACATTTATTAAACTCTGCTCAACAAAAGTGAAAAGTCAACAAACGACTAATTGATCTGGAAGTTAACTGTTATACGGCAACTTAACAAACAGCCAAACTCTGGAATAGTTCTTAAAGTGGTTAATTTGAAAGTCCAAGTGATTTATATAGTCAGTAAGGAGAGACTTCCCTGAAAACTGATTTCTTCGAAGACGTGACGTTACTGCTGATCCCAGCCGGGTGATGCCTTGTCCAAAGGATTCACGACAGAGGAAATAAAACAGCTTAAAGGAACTGACCTTTTTGATGGAGGGTGAACACTGCACAAACCTTCCTGCTCTTGCAGGGGTTATCTCAGATGCAGGTCACTATTCCTGAATGAAGATTCAATAAGGTCGATCCTTTACAGAACCACCGAACGACACCGACTTTACTCAATCCTTCGGGTTCCCATTCTTTGGTAAATTCCTCACTCTCCAATACTAGACTGCAGAGGTAAAAGCAAGGTGCACCAAACAAGAACTGGCAGCGATTGGCAAAACTGCTGGCACAGCGGTTTTTCACCTTACAATAGAAAGTAAAAACTCCACTTTAAAACGAAACAGGAGACAAATACGCTGCAAAACTAACGAACTAACCGTGTGACAACAGGGGTTTTCCCTTGTATACCTATTGGAACATGCCATCATTGGACCTCACATCATGTGACCTAACACTGGCAGGAAACTTACATCACCCCACCATCACAAGACAATTACATCATGCCCACAAGATACTCAATTACATCATGGTCATAAGACAGTCACAAGATACCCATGGGGTATGTAACAATAAATAAACAATAAATATTGAGAACATGAGATGAAAGTGAATCCATAAGTAATAGTCATAGAAAATAGTCTTTAAAAAGCCTCAGGCACAGACTTTAAAGAGGGAAATTGGGAGTAATCTACTTCCTCACTGTAAAAATTCAATAGAGACATTGATATGTCAAGAAAAACAGATAATTCACACAGGAGTTGAAACGAGTGCCCACAGATTGCCGTGAACACTAAAAGAATCTACAGGGAAAGGAGCAGTGATTGATCTCATGCAGAATACAAGATCAGAGCTGGTGATGAAAACTGAAAATATACCGGCACACAAGGCTTTATACACCTTCAGAATTTAAACTTTAATAAATGTTTTATTTATTCAAAAGTCATCACCAAATTCCAACCTATTGGAGTGAGAGTCAGTGAGAAAGTGAAAAAGAGAGTGAGAGAGCATGTGAGTGTGAGAGAGTGGGTGTGAGAGAGTGTTGTGTGTGTGAGTGAGTGAGAATGAGTGTGAGTGAGTGAGTTGTGTGAGAGAGTGAGTGGATGTGTGAGAGAGAGTATTAAAAAAAACTAGCTCAGCTCTTTGTATCAGCAAGTGTGTTCATAAGATGATTTCTATGTTTGACTCTTCAGTACAACTTCAAAAATATCTGGATTGAGATGGTTGGTAGGAAATAGATTGGACATTTTTAGGAAACAAAACAGTTCATCAATAAAAGATTGTCATCTTCTTTTAGGTATAATATTGCCACTGCTATATTTCACCCTCAGTGTATTATGGTTCAGGAACATTGATATTTATCAGAAGGTATCAAAAATAAATCTCCAAACAAATAAACCACTGGATAAAAAAGTATTGATTGCTGACTGTTGAGTTTTGGTCAGGGAAGAAGTAATTAATAAAACACTGCAATGAGACAGTGGCTCTACAAATGGAAGAATGCATTCATGAACAAATGTTAGGTGGAGATGAATTTCTGCGGGCAGCCAGATTTGAGGAGAACCCTGCATTTGGTGGCTGCTGCTCCCTGCATTTCCCTTGGGGTTGCGGCAGAGTGACGATCAGTCCACGTGGACAGAATCCGTACCACAGTGCAGGGTTGAGCTCTTCAGTGGTTGCAGGAGACTAGTTGAGGAGTGACCTGGCATTTTTCTGCAGCTGATGACAATGAGATCTCCTCCACTGTTACAACAGTCAGGTATCTCGTTTCAAGTGGCTGGCCATCATTATGGCACTTTTGTGTTGTCCTTCTCCCAGAAGTGGACAGTGAGATTATGGGTTTAGAACTTCAGAGGGAATATGATTGTTGTTTCTGGCTGGGGTTGGTTTGTTGGTATAGAAGGGTGGCAGTACTGGGCTGAATAGGGATGGAGTGAAGGGAAATCACATCAAGGACCAAGTTGTGGTAGAGGTCTTGAAGTGTTCCTTCCAAGGACACTTGATCAGGTTTACCTCCATTCTTGGTCCTCACTGGGGTGGGACATTGAAGTTGGGACTGTGGACGGCCTTGAAATTGCTGAAGAACCCATTCAAATCCTGGCTTTCAATTAATTACTGAGCCTCCTGCACTCCTTTCACACCCCATTTGTTCTTTAGATTATTAGATCTTTAGATCTGCAGGACCTCTCCCTACAGGTGCCGAAGATTTGTTTCTCTTCCTTTGAGGAACGGTGGAACTTAAAATTCAGGAATGCCTTTTGTTTGCACTTAATCATTTCCTTGATCTCCGAGCTATCCTCAAAACACCAGTCAAGGTTCTTTCTGATAGGGAAACCAAGAGTTTTTTCCACAGATGTCAATTCTGATGGACTTCAGGATAGACTTCAGGAGGGTGATAGTCAACTGGTTGTCTGTGGCATGCTCTCTGAGAAGATTTACCTTTATGAAGATTTGAGAGCTGAGAGATTGTTTCGTGTGCCATTCTTTCCATGTCCATTATTGTTTTGGGTGCTGGGTGATGGAGCTAAAGGCAGAGAGGCTGGGGTAGGAAGAGTGCCAGGGAGTGCTCTGGGATAGAGTGAAGGAGAGGTTAAGGGTGATGAGTGTGTAAGGGAGCAATTGAGTGCAAGGAGGGATGAAGGGGAGTTTGGTGGTCAGAAGGGATGAGACAAGTTTGGTGTTGTGAAGGGAGAGAGGTTGGGGGCAGAGAGAAGAAGAGGAGTTATTTGGGGACAAGGAGGAGAGAAGGAAGGCCTATAGAGCTAATTCATACTTTTTAATGTTCTCAAATCTAACCAAATGGACTCCGTCCTTGCTCCTTTAAGGACATTATCTTCTTTCCACCAGTGTTTTCCCTTTTAAAAGCTGTCACCCGAGTTCCCTTTCTTCCCATCAATACCTTTCCTGAACACTTCATATTCATGAAGATTAACTCCAACAAGAAAGAATTGTTGTGATAGTACCAATGGAAGGTTACGCTCTTAGATTGGAAAACACTTGAAACATAAGATAAAAAATAGAGAGAAAACAAGTTGAAGCAGTATCATGAAAAGTATGCTGCCCTCATCTGAAAAGTAGAGTGGTTATTAACACTTTAATCAAAACCAAAATGACATCTAATTCTTTCAGTAAAAATACAATAATGACAGCTATTGGAAAAAATAACACGAGGTTAAATAAAATAACAGTATCAGCTGCTTGACAACTGAGAGAAAGATCTTTGCAGCTTGAGAATTCAATTCTCTTACTTATATCAAGCAAACTTGTTGGTTTTGGATTCTCAGTTCGCAGCTTGTCAGAACCATCACAAATAACTATTCAACCTGCACCAGTCTTCCCAAATGAGCTCCGAGTTGCCTTGTTGATAAACTTACTGTGCTTATTGGTGTATGTAACGTGTATGCTACTACTCATCAGCTTTACATTTTGCATAGGAAGCCTCATGGTCAGTTGATGAATTACTGTGCAGGAATACGCAGCATAAAAGCCAGGACCAACAGATTCTGGGACAGCTTCTTCCACCAGGCCATCAAATGCTTAATTCATGCTGACACAACTGCATTTCTATGCTATATTGACTGTCCTGTTGTACATAATAATTATTATACATTGTTATAAGTTGCACATTTAGACGGAGACGTAACAAAAAGACTTTTACTCCTCATGTATGTGAAGGAGTTAAGTACTACAGTCAATTCAATTCAACTCTTTGATTATGTTGGCTGTTTTACCAAGGCAGTGAGAAGGGAGACAGAGTCCATGATTGGGGAGATTAGCAAGTTCTCCTGCGTCACTACCAGATGGTCCTGCAACTTGAACTTGCATACATTTGCTGCCTTTTATCAACCTGAGCTTTGCCAGGATAGTAGCAAGTGACAGGTAAACACCAAGTCACACAAGATTTCTGGGTCAGTTAAAAGTTCGATTTCAGAGTGCCTCCCCAGAGGGGGACAGAGGGGAGGAGACAGAGAGACAAATCAGTAAGTACCTATGCATCTGAAGTGAAAGCCACAAATACAAGTCAAGGGACCAGAAATACCTTGTAGGTTCTGTGCTACACTGACGACCGCTTTGTGCACCCTTACTGAGATTGTCAATTTCATCAACTTTACCTCCAACTTCCCCTTGCACTTAAATTCAATGACCTATTTCTAATACGTTCTCCCCTTTCTTGATCTCTCGGACTGCATCTCTGGAGACAAATTATCTACCTATATCTTTTATAAACCTACTGATTCCCATGGATATACCTTCCCATCCTGTTTCCTGTAAAAATGCCATTCCCTTTTCCCAGTTCCTTCACCTCCACTGCATCTGTTCCCAGGATGAAGCTTTCCTTTCCAGGACATCAGAGATGTTCTCTTCCTCCACCAATGATGCTGCCATCTCCTCCATCTCCCTGCTGCTTTAAAAGGGATAGAGTTCTTCTTGTCCGCATCCCATGTGCCTCCGCATCCAAAACATCACTCTCCACAACTTCCACCATCTTCAATGGGACCCTACCACTAAACACATCACCAACCCTAGCCTCCCCATCCTCCGCTTTACGAGACCCTACCCCTAAACACATCACCAACCCTAGCCCCCATCCTTCACTTTACGAGACCCTACCCCTAAACACATCACCAACCCTAGCCCCCCATCCTCCGCTTTACGGGACCCTACCACAAAACACATCACCAACCCTAACCCCCCCATCCTTCACTTTACGAGACCCTACCCCTAAACACATCACCAACCCTAGCCCCCCATCCTCCGCTTTACGGGACCCTACCACTAAACACATCACCCCCCCCATCCATTGCTCTGCTTTACGGGACCCTACTACAAAAAACATCACCCCCCCCACCCCCATGCACCACTTTACGCTCGGATTGCTCCTTCCATGATTCCCTTGTTCACTCATCCCTCGCCACTAATCTCCATCCTGAAACTTATTCCTGCAAGTAACAGAGGTGCTACACCTGCCTAGTCACCTTCTCCTTCAACTCCATTCAGGGCCCCAGACAGTCCTTCCAGGAGAGGCAACACTTCACCTGTGAATCTGATGGGGTCATCTATTGTATTCAGTGCTCCCGATGGAGCCTCCTCTACATTGGTGAGACCCGATGTAGATCAGTGCCTGCTTTGTCAAGCACCTTTGCTCCTTCTGCCAAAGGCAGTATATTCCAATAGCCAACCATTTTAATTCCTATTCGCATTCTGACATGTCAGTCCATGGCATCCTCTTCTGCAACGATGAGGTCTCTCTTAGGTTGGAGAAGCAACACCTCATATTCCATCTAGATAGCCTCTAAGCTGATGGCATGAACATTGACTTCTCCTACCTCCTTAATTTTTACCCCTTCCCCTTCTTCAATTTCCCTCTCTGGTGTCTTAATTCTTTTCCTCACCTGACAATCATCTCCCCATGGTGCCCATCCCCCTTCCCTTTCTCCTATGGTCCCCTCTCCTCTCCTATCAGATTCCTCCTTCTCCAGCCCTTTATCTTTTCCACACATTACCTCCCAGCTTCCTACTTCACCCTCCCTCGCCCAGCCACCTGGCTTCACCTCTCACCTCTTGCTTACTCTCCTTCCCCTCACCCCACCTTCCTATTCTGGCATCTTCCCCCTTCCTTTCCAGTCCTGAAGAAGGGTCACATCTGAAACGTCGCGTGTTTATTCATTTCCATAGATGCTACCTAACCTGCTGAGTTCCTTCAACATTTTATGTGTGTTGCTCTGGATTTCCAGCATCTACAGAATCTCTTGTGTTTCGGAAAATTTGACATTCCATGTATATTAACATCAAGGGAAGTTACCAAAATGGTAACTTGCGTGTTGAGCCAGAGGATGTGGATGAGGTCCTGAATGAATAGATCTCATCTGCATTGACAAAGAAGGACATGGAAGATAGTGAATTCAGGAAGGGTACTTTGATAATCTGAAGCATGGTCAATATTGAGAAGGTGGCTGACTTGGAACGAGTAAAGGAAGATCAAAACCCAGAATTGATTGATCTATCATAGCATGCTATTGGGCCCTTAGTCAGCCACAGGAGAGGTACCAGAAAAGGTTGAGAACTGCAATAATATTAAAAGGAGGGCTCAATCCTAACCCTACCTCAAAGAGGAGACATAACAATTGCCTGGAGAAGTAGGGGGTTGAGGATTGGGAGTAGTTTAGAATTCAGCAAAGAAGGACAAAAAGATTAAGGGGGTTGGGAATGGAGTAATAGAACAAGCTCACAGACAATGTAAAAACTACTGCCAACATTTCTATAAAAACAGTACATGAAAAGTAATGGTTACTAAAGACATTTGATAGGCCCCTATAACCAGAAACAAAGGGAGTTATGACTGGGAAATAGGGAATCATTTGAACATTTAAATGCAAGCTCAAGGAGGCAGAGTTTAAGATATGAGGAGCATGCAAAGATGTCCAGTATGATTTATACAAGTTAGGTGACTGGGCAGACACATGCAGATTCAGTCTGACATGATAAATGAGAGGTCTTCCTCATTAGTTTTAGAAATAGATTATTTCTGAATGATGATGTTAGGTATTTTGAGCACAAATCACTGAATATAAGTCTTAAGGAGCACCAATCAATTAGGAAGGCAGCTGATATATTGGATCTTCATTCCAAGTAGATAGGATGTCTTGCAGCAACATTATAGAACAGTGGTGAGACTATCATCTGGGAATTTGCCATTTGCTTTTGTTTTCATAGCTGAAGATGGCTGCTTGTATCAGAGGAAGGGCAAAGAGGGTTTACAGGACTGATTCCAGGGTGGCAGTTTGTGTGTAAGGAGAGGTTGAGCGAGTCAGGTGTTTATTCATTCAAGGAGAATAAAGAAGATCTCCTAGATCTTGTAACATTCTAATGGAACTAGAATGTGTAGCTGTAGGACGGAAGCTCCCAATGGCTAGAGTGTCTAGAACTAAGGGACACACCCTTAGCAGATCAACAGAAAGTTTTGAATCAGCGAATGCAAAAAAGATTAGTGAATATAGGGAGCAGCCGGGACCAGAGGACTAAGTAGATGATAAACCATGATCATGTAAAATAGAAAGTCGGATGACCTTCCCATGCAACGACAGTATTTTTTATGCTTTGATACATGAGAAGCAGCACGACCAGGTTTGCAAGTGTAACATGCTGTAAGGTTTCACTGCTAATGTAATGACTTCTCTGCAATGTTCCACTGCTGAGGTAATGGTTTCTCTGTAGCAGTAATGTTTGGTTATGACTAGAGATAACGGGGCACGTTATCTTGTTCTTTCTTGAGTGTCTGGAAGCCGGGAATTCGCGGTCTTTTGCAAGGAAGAGATGAGGAGAGAAGACGCGAATGTAGAGAGTTGGTAGATTGCCGGACAGAACGGACTTGGAGCAAGGGTCCAAAGGTCAGCAACAATCGGACGAGGCCTTATCAGTGAGCTCCAACATTGCAGATTAGACTGTTTCATGAGAATGGGCCTTTTTCCTTTTTTGTTTTCTTTACTAACCATAGAATTATAAACCTCAAATGTTTAATCGCATATTGTGTACTGTTTGTTATTTCATGGTACTGATTTGTAACAGGGGACATATTATGCAGCATCCACCCAAATGAGATTTCTGAAGTTTGGCTGGGCCGGAGTTTGGATCATCCCCTATATTAAGCCACTAGCCAAACCAAGAGTTACACAAGTAATTCTTGCCTCTTTCAAAGTCACCACAAATGCCTGCTTGTGAAGAACAATTACTCAATTGAGGTGAAGTGGCAGAGTCACCTAGTATTTTTTAGTCTGTAGGAGTTAATACCTTCAACAAAGGAGATATATTTTAAAGAAATATTTTTATAAGATATTAATATTTTTATGAGATATATATATTTACAAGATATATTTTAAAGAAAACCATAATGAGTGATCCTGAAATATACAACCATTTATATCTGCTTCATATGGGAACAAATATAACCCTAGATAATGTTTCCATTCAGAGCCAACTGCTTCTTTAAACTAACTCCTTATAAGTCAGTAACCTTAAATTCCTTGGTGTTACCGTATCAGAGGATCTGTTCTGGGAATAGCATGTAAGTGCCATCACAAACGACAGCACGTTTTCTTTCTTAGAAGATACCGTGTCAAAGTTCAGAGTAAATTTATTATCAAAGTACATATATGCCACCATATATTTATCTGAGATTCATTTTCCAGCAGGAATTCACAGTAGAACAGAGAAATGCAATAACATCAGTGAAAAATTACACACAAAGACTGACAAATAAATAATATGCAAAAGAAGACAAACTGTGCAAATCTGTTCCTGGGCATTGGTGTTTTCCATACCAGATAATGATGTAACCTATCAGGGTTCTCTTGACTGTGCATCCATCGGAGTTTATCAAACTTTTAGATGACATCCCGAAGTTGCGTAAACTTCCAGGAGAGTAGAGGTGTTACCGTGCCTTCTTTATAACGGCACTTGCGTGTTGGTCTCAGGACAGATGTTCTGAAGAGATAATGTTAATGAATTTAAAGTTACTCACCCTCTCCACCTCCAATCGTCTTAAGAAATCTGGCTTATGGACTTCCAGTTTCCTCCTCCTGTAGTCAATAGTCAGCTCTTTGGTTTTACTGACGTTGAATGAAAGGTTGTTCACCTAAAATTTGGACGAACTTCTACAGATGCACAGTGGAGCGCATCTTGACTGGCTGCATTATAGCCTGTTGTGGGAACCGGGAACCAGGAATAGAAAAGTCTACAGAAAGTGGTGGATGCAGCCCAGTCCAGCACAGGCAAAGCCCTGTGCATCACTGAGCACACCTACAGGAGTGCTGCCTTGCCACAAGAAAGCAGCATCCATCATCAAGGACTTCCAACATCCAGGCCATGCTCTGTTCTCACAACCACCATCAGGCAGGAGATACGGGAGCCACCAGGTTCAGGAACTGCTATTACCCAACAACCATCAGGCTGCTGAACCAGTATGGACAACTTCACTCACCTCAACACTGAACTGATTCAACACATCAGGCTCCTGAACCAGTGTGGATAACTTCACTCACCTCAACACTGAACTGACCCCACAACCTCGGTGATGTTTATGCTGAGGAACTTGAAGCTGTTCACCCTTTTAACCCCAGATCCATTGATGTCAATAGGGGCTAGCCTGTCTCCATTCTTCCTGTCCACAACCAGCTCTTTTGTTTTTGTGACATTGAAGGACAGGTTGTTTTGACATCACCGTGTCAGGGTGATGACTTCTTCTCTGTAGGCTGCCTCATTATTATTTGAGATAAGGCCAATCGATGTAGTGTCGTCAGCAAATTTAATTAGCAGATTGGAGCTATGGGTGGTGACAGTCATGGGTATACAGAGAGTTAAGGGGGGGGGGCTCATTAGTGTTGAGGTTTAGTGTAAGAGTTTCACATTCTTAGGAGTGAACATCACTAATGACCTCTTCTGGTCCAACCATGTTGATGTCACAGCCAAGGAAGTTTATCAGCACCTCTATGTCCTCGGGAGGCTGAAGAAATGTGGCATGGCCCCATGAATTGTTATTGTTGCACTGTAAAGAGCATTCAGTTTGGATGCACAATGGCTTGGTATGGCTCTGCACTGCTTCACAGAAATCAAAAAAGCTGGATGAACTCAGCACGTGGGGCAGCATCCGTTGAAAGAAGCAGTCAACGTTTCGGGTGGAGACCCTTCGTCAGTACTAAAGAAGGAGGGGACAGGGGCCCTATAAAGAAGGTGGGGGGGGGGAGGGTGGAAAAACAGTCAGAGGAAAGATCAAGGGGTGGGGGAGGGGATAGGCAGGAGAGGTGAAGAAGGAATGTAAGGGGAAAGCACTATGGGTAGTAGAAGAAGGCAGAGTCATGAGAGGTGATAGGCAGCTAGAAGAGGAGACAGACTGAAGGTGGGATGGGGGAAGGGAGAGGGAGGGAATTACCAAAAGTTGGAGAATTCAATGTTCATACCAAGGGGCTGGAGACTACCCAGACGGTATGCGAGATGTTGTTCCTCCAACCGAAGTTTGGCCTCATCATGGCAGTAGAGGAGGCCATGTATGGACATATCCGAATGGGAAAGTGAAGGTCACCCAATCTGCGCCGGGTCTCGCCGATGTAGAGGAGGCCGCACCGGATGCAGTAGATTACCCCAACAGACTCACAAGTGAAGTGTTGCCTCACCTGGAAGGAGTGTTCTCTTACCACCATTCAGGGCCCCAAACAGTCCGCCACAACAGACAGGATCTCCCGGTTGCCACTCACTTCAACTCTGCTTCACGTTCCCATTCGGATATGTCCATACATGGCCTCCTCTACTGCCATGATGAGGCCAAACTTCGGCTGGAGGAACAACATCTCATATACCGTCTGGGTAGTCTCCAGCCCCTTGGTATGAACATTGAATTCTCCAACTTCTGGTAATTCCCTCCCTCTCCCTTCCCCCATTCCACCTTCAATCTGTCTCCTCTTCCAGCTGCCTATCACCTCTCATGACTCTGCCTTCTTCTACTACCCATAGTGCTTTCCCCTTACATTCCTTCTTCACCTCTCCTGCCTATCCCCTCCCCCACCCCTTGATCTTTCCTCTGATTGGTTTTCCACCCTCCCCCCACCTTCTTTAATCCTGACGAAGGGTCTTGACCCGAGACATTGACTGCTTCTTTCAACGGATGCTGCCCCACGTGCTGAGTTCATCCAGCTTGTTTGTATGTCTTGATTTGACCACGGCTTCTGCAGTGCACTTTGTGTTCACAGAAATCAACCTCCCCTCTTTGGACTGTAAAGCAGCCAGCATAATCATAGCCCCCACCCACCCTGGACATTCTCTCTACACCCTTCTCCCATCAGGAAGAAGATAGAAAAGACTGAAAGCATGAACCACTAGGCTCAAGGCAGCTTCTATCTCTGTTATCAGACTCTCAAACGGACTCTTATATGATGCTTCGCCTCACATCGTTATGATCTTGCTTTTCATTTACCTGCACTTTCTCTGTAGCCTTTACAATTTATTCTGTATTCTCATTGTTTTACCTTACTCTACCTCAATGCACTGTGTAATGATTTTGATAAGGGTAAACAGTATGCAACTTTACACTGTATACACTGTACATGTGACAATAATAAACCAATACCAATATCTAAAAGCCTCAAGTTTAAAATTCTCATCACTATGTTTAAATTATTTTGTGGGTATTTATCCAATATGACTTTCTGCAGGCTAAAACATCTTGTAAGCAGTTGATTTTTTCTGACACGATTTTCCTATTACCATTGCCTTCGCTTCTCCAAACCCCTTATTTCCCAGTTCCTTCAAACCTTTCCAGAAAACTCATCTCCAATAAGATCTTCACCCTTGGACATCGAATCATTCCTCAGGTCTCTGTGAAGCACCTTGCTACATAGTGTTGAGAAGCTGTGTCAATCAATGTTGAGGTAGTTATGTCCCAGTGTAAACTCTTTATAGAGAAGGGAACATTGATCTCAGAACTGGATTGATATCAGGTTCAGAATGTAATTTTGTTAATCAATTTTGAGTGAATAAATTAAACAAAACAAAAAACAATAGCATTGTCTCAGATCTAAGCATCAAAAAATGTTATTAATGGTCTGTGCACCTTGAACTCAAAGCATCGTCAGCATCACAAAATAACTTGGGAGAAAGGCAGTTGAAGATAACTGCCTATAATTCCCACAGGGAAGTATTTAACTGATCTGAATGTTCGATATAGCTGGATGATGGAGCTGACCCATTTTGATTAATGTATGTAATTTGTTGTTTGGTATGTGGATCTGTTTGAATTTGGTTGGCAGCATCATTACCGATATCTTGTACACATTTCTGTGACTGGGACACAGTAATTCAGCAAAATTAATAAGGTGTGCAGGATTATTGTGGGCACCAGCAATCTCACAAATACCACTTCAAACACTGCTCTTAAACTGTATGATGGAATACTTAATTTTTCAGATAGCAAATTTGCTGATGATACTAAGCTGGGTGGCAGTGTGACATGTGATGAGGATGTTAGGAGAATTCAGGGTGACTTGGATAGGCTGGGTGAGTGGGCAGATACTTGGCAGATGACGTTTAATGTGAATAAGTGTGAGGTGATCCACTTTGGGAGTAAGAACAGGAAGGCAGATTATTATCTGAACAGTGTAAAGTTAGGTAAGGGAGAAATACAAAGAGATCTAGGAGTCCTTGTTCATCAGGCACTGAAGGTGAATGAGCAAGTGCAGCAGGCAGTGAAGAAGGCTAATGGAATGTTGGCCTTTATTACAAAGGGAATTGAGTACAAGAGCAAGGAAATCCTCTTGCATTTGTACAGGGCCCTGGTGAGACCACACCTGGAGTATTGTGTACAGTTTTGGTCTCCAGGGTTAAGGAAGGACATACTGGCTGTAGAGGAACTGCAGCGTAGATTCACAAGGTTAATTCCTGGGATGTCAGGACTGTCTTACGCAGAGAGGTTAGAGAGACTGGGCTTGTACACACTGGAATTAAGGAGATTGAGAGGGGATCTGATTGCAACATATAAGATTATTAAGGGATTGGACAAGATAGAGGCAGGAAATATGTTCCAGATGCTGGGAGAGTCCAGTACCAGAGGGCATGTTTTGAGAATAAGGGGTAGGTCATTTAGGACAGAGTTAAGGAAAAACTTCTTCTCCCAGAGAGTTGTGTGGGTCTGGAATGCACTGCCTCGGAGGGCAGTGGAGGCCAATTCTCTGGATGCTTTCAAGAAGGAGCTAGATAGGTATCATGGATAGGGGAATCAAGGGACATGGGGACAAGGCAGGAACCGGGTATTGATAGTAGATGATCAGCCATGATCTCAAAATGGCGGTGCAGGCTCGAAGGGCCGAATAGTCTACTTCTGCACCTGTTGTCTATTGTTTGAAACATCTGCAAGTGGAGGCAGACCAAGGAAAGGTGACAATATTTTCTCATTGGAGTACCCTCTTTTCTCCCCAGCTATGGGTAAATAGCCCATCTTGTGGGCAGCCCTGGGAGAGGTGGAGGCTATGGGAGTGAACCCAGACAGAAAATTCAGAGTGGAGACCCTAAGTCATCACTGAAAAGCCTTCCAGGGGTTCCTGCAGCCAAGCTGGTGCCAAACGCATTGCTTCATTCTCCTTTGGACTACACTGAGAGAGGGATCTTGATGACTGGGCATCCCAGGAGCATTATACTGTCTGCCCAGGCTTGTGTCCTAGAGGTCACTTAGTCCATTGCCCTTTGAGACAGATGGATGCCATCAATCAATCACCTTCTTTTATGTTGGTTCAGGACACAGAATTAGAGGCTATGAGCAGATTAATAACCAATTTACAGCAAATAAAATCGTTTTGTGCCAAGATTTATGAAGGGATTAAGTGGATCAATCTACCTTCAGATTAACAGTGCTCACAAGAACCATGTCTACAGAGGAATAAGCAGCAGATGCAGTTGTATAAGTCAATGGTGAGGCCGTTCTTGGAGTGCTGTGTACAGTTTTAGTCACCCTGTTATAGGAAATTGTGGTCAAATGGGGAAAAAACGCAGAGATTTACAAGGATGTGGCCAGGATTAGAGGGCCTGAGCTTTAGGAAGAAGTTAGACAGGCTAGGCCTTTATTCCTAAGAATGTAGGAGAATGAGGAGTGACCTCACAGAAGTGTTTAAAATTATGAGAGGCATAGATAAGATGGATGGTAACAGTCTATTCCATGGGGTTGGGAGTCCAAAACTAGGTGTAAATTTAGGGTGAGATGGGAAAGATTTTAAAGGAATCTGAAGGGTAACCTTTTTGTGCAGAAGATTGTGAGTTGTATGGAAGGAGCTGCCTCAGGAAGTGGTTGATGCAGCTACAGTAGTACATGTCAGGCGGGACTTGAAGGTTGAACATAGGAAACTGGGATTAGCTGGTGAATAATAGTCAGCATGCACTGTGTGGGCTGAAAGGTCTGTATCAAAAGGCCAGTTTTTCTATTGTCAGACTCTTTAACTCCCTACTGCTCTGTTCTCCTTTCTCCTACCTTCCAATATACAAGTCTTGGGGAAGGGGGTTATTTACTATGGCCAATAGCAGCAGTAGTAAGAAGATAAAAGATACTGCAGATGCTAGAATCTGGAACGGAAAAAAAACAGCATGCTATAAGAACCCAGCAGGTCAAGCAACATGTGTGGAGGAAAATGTATGTCAACATTTTGAGTCAAAACTCTGTATCAGGATTCTGTGCAAGATTTCAACCCAAGACATTGGCATCCACAGATGCTGTTTGGCCTACTTAAGAGCATTTTTTGTAAGTTATCAGCACATGGGGTGTGTGAGGAAACACACCTGGTTATGGTGAGAAATTTCTCTCCTCCTGTACAGTACTTCAATATGCCTGATCATTCCTGAAAGAAAAGAAACATGAAAAAGTTCCAAACTTCCATTGTTGGACTCCCAGGGTATTCAGTTGCTTGTGTCCTACACTGCAGCTTCTAGAAGCAAGCACGGTGACCAGTTAATACGCTTCATGTTAGGATTCCAGTGACCTGCTGCTTTGTGCCATGTTTTACTGGGGACAAGGTACCTATAAATCACCAGCACTGTAATGGGAACCATGGCATTCATTTGGGAGTGTCATGCAATGTGGTATCTGACAGGGCTGTAGGGAGGATGCTGATGGAGCAGACAGAAGGCTTGGTACCAGATGGGTCTATCAAGTGATAATTTGGCAATAAACCCAATGAAATTTATAGATCACTCTCATGGAGCTGGAAAAAAAAACATAAGGGAAAGAATAAGCTCCAGTAGGAATAAAAGTACAAAACTATCTATTTTAGGCTAGCTGGTAGTACACAATAACAAACATTATTTACATACCATTATCCATCAAAAGGTGGGCCTTGAAGTTCCTTTGTACAAACCAAAACAATGTTATGCAGCTGGAAAAAAATAGATTGTTCTGGAGTGTAAGAATATTTTTTTCATTTCTTGTACCTCTGGAGTACAAAAATAATTTGCTCATTTCTTCTGGTCTTAGCCATAAATTATAGATAGGGTCAGAGCCACAGATATTTTCAACTTCCTATTATCAAAATCATTCTAGGTTGCTGCTGCTGTTCTCTGCTACATTGGCAAGGCCACCCAATCTCCAAGTTCAAGGATAGGACAACACCTCTTTTCCTAGAGTCCACAGAGCAAGTACAGGGATTTGTTACATTCCAAATGTGCAGGAATTTATAGATCAACCCTCAAAGAGATCATTATGGCAACATCCTGCCAGGATCCTGGAGGGAGTCCGGAGTCCGGAGTCTTGTAAAATTATTTCCTACAGATACTGCTTTTCATCAACATGCCCAGATTCTCAAAGAAAACTCTCCCACCTGACTCACAACATTGCAGCATATAGTACATTCATTAAGCAGCAGCACACCCTGTGGCTGGAGAAGTACTGTTTGCATTGAGAATGATGCTTTCAGAGCTGCTAGGCAAGAATACAGCTGCATGGTTAAATGCTGGCAGCTGCGAGAACTTGCAAATGATCAAATGTGTATCTGAAACAGACAGAATGCAGCATTGTAAAGGAAACATAACGTTGTTTGGTGAACTTAAAAAAAAGGAGCCTCCCAATCTGCACAATGAAAAAAATACATTATTAACTATGAATGCGATGAAAACCCTAGTTGTTCTCCATTTTCTTTGTTGCCAGATTACTTTTGCTGAAGATAACTGATTGCATTTGTGTTTATTCCAGCGTATCACCAGTCCTTAAAAACAGCAACTGCAACAACTGAGGAGCCCCGAAAATGTTGTTAGGGCACTTCGCTAGAGTCAGAAGTTGTCTTAATCTCACGGACAATCATTTTTACATCACTCAAATTCAGATTTTGGACCAAAGGATGAAAGAAGTATGGAAAGTTCAGAACTAAACCTCATCTTCAGTAAGGTTACTGGTTAGATACTTTTCTTACACTATCTTTTTATCATTTGCTGATAATTGACAGAAGACAAATTGGATGGTAATGGTCCAGATTAAGTACGTACTTACTTGTATAACTGGGAGATCAATGTGTGGATGCCAATGTTCCCGCTGTATGAGAGGTGCAGCTAGATCAATTATAAATTCTCAAAGCATAGGTGGGATTGTTCCTGGCCCCTTAACCTTTGTTACAGCCAATATCACATTTCTTCATAGCATGTGGAGTGAATCAAAGGGAATGGTCTCTGTGATAATGTAAATCTCCATTTTTGCTGTTGTGGACTTTTGCAAATACCCAAGTTTTGTACTCACTGAAGATGCAATCTTTATGAATATTCCTTTTCTCACGAGGTTTCTCTTGTCCTCACCATTCATGAATGTCTGCCAAGACTGCATAATTTTGTTGTGATGTTAGTTGGAGAATTACTTATATGTGGCTACCTAACCAGGCTGTGACAGTTGCATAGTGTACGGTCTTGGAGTTTCAACAGACTAGGAGCCTAAACATTTAATGGATTCGATGCCACAATGGGTGGTATTTCAACATGTGGATAATACTATCAGTAAATGGTGAAAGTAATCTCTTCTGTTGTCACTGTTGCTGTAGTCATGAACATCATGTTTAGAGCTGCTAGATCTGTTCTCAGTCCGAGCCATTCAAGATAATGTCTAACGCTCAACACAATGGAAGAGTGCCTCCATAAAAACTGCATGATGATTCCTCCCTCTAACATTATTGTGGACACATCTTCACAACAAATGCATTGATTAGCAAGGGCCAAGTAGTGAAACAGACACAAGCTGAAAAGCCTAGCCACTACCTCTCTTCTTTTCTGAGCCCTGTGTCTCAGATTATACCAAGAGCTGGTCAGTTATGAATTTTCCACTCCCTGACCTATGTTGCTTTCCACTCTGGCCACACATCAAATTTTAAACTCCATGTTTCACTTTCAAATTCTTCTGCTTAAAACAGAGAACTGAGATTCTCTCACACAAACCATTCATATAACCTTAAGTTCACTTATCCAAAAGCATTGTTCCTTTAATTGTCTTCAGCTTTGATATTCCTTCCCTACTATCTCAATTCTAAAATCACTTTTTGACTATTCTTTTTGTTTGGAAAAGGATTGTTTACAAAGTAAAAAATTATTTAGACGTGCTAGGTATTGTTTAGCAATTTCATATTTTCCCAGAATTTAGAAATTATAATTTTGGGAATAGAAAAACATGAGATGAATGTCATGAGTTTCACCTCATGTAATTGTTGCTCCAGCCACCCTATCCTCCCCTGCACTGACCTCTCTCCTCAGAGCAACTGCACTATTAATCACACCATTCTCCTTCTCTTCCTCTGCACACTACCATTGACCATGTTTTAACCTTCACATCCATTTATTTTGTTTTCTGCCATCAATCCAAGGACCACATTTTCTCACTGTAGCACCTTCATTGCTTTTCTCCCTCAGAACCAAGAACCTCTTATACACTAAGATTTTAATTTTCATCTCAATTCATAATGCTCACTTTGAGGTTCTTTGCCTTTTACTCTCCATACTGTATATTAATAGCCACTCCACTGACTCTGTACCTCAGATTTTCTTGATACCTCCATTGCCTAAAGCACAAATGATGCAATCTTTGACCTCCTCTAATCACTCCTTTCCTCAAAAAAACCTCTCCCATTTCATTTATACCTGTATTTTCAAAATCTGAGCTAGCTCACCCATGACCATTCATCTCAGTAGCTGTTGTTGATATTGAGTATCGTCTGCAGCTCCCACAAGCCTACCAGCAGTTCACCTGAAGGGCTCTCCGCCCTTGTGTAACTCTCCAGGTGGCAATTCACTCCTTCACTTTTAGTTTTCATATCTCTGAAGGTACTATATTCCCACATTCAGTTGCTTATTTTATAACATTCATTTTTTTTCTAATTACTCCAAGCTATCATGCTATCAAAATTGCTGTCACTAACGCTATCAATATCATCATGTGGTCAGTGAAGGTGATCCAATATTCCCCAAGATGTCTGAAAGGTCTGACCAAACTATGATTTCTATCATCCAGCTCGTTGGAAGTGCACTCATTTGGTTCCCCTTTTAACTTCTGAATGTTGATAGGCTAGATATAGAAAGTTAATCCTGGCCTTTCTGCAATAGCTTCTCTCCCTAATTTTACTCCATTACCTTTAACATATCCTTATGATACATCTTGTGGTTCTTCACATTTCTCATCTACCTGGGCCTTTTGCCAGAAGGCTCATTACCTCATTAACATTCTTCCAGCAGCTGAATGAATAATGTGGCTCAGATAGAGTGCAAAGTATGCATTAAACTCTTCCCAGCAGTAAGACTTGGCTGTGGTCCAAATCTCAAAAACTTTATATAAAATGCACATAGTAATAGTTAGTTCACCAATTTCTGACTGTAGATGATGCATGAATTGAAAGGATGCTATTCAACGTACCATTTGATTATCAATTTCACTTGAAACACTGAGAATTCATATTGAACCATCATGGGAACCATCAGCTGATCGTGGGAGCAGGACAGTCTCAGGACATGAACAAGCAGAAAAAGGCCAGTCTGCACAGCTTCTCGGCTGAAGTGACTGCAACTTCAAGTGGCTATGGCAGTTATTACCTATAAGCAATCAACATTGGCTGCTATCTGCTATGTCTGATGCGCCAAGGGCAGGATTGCTGTGATAAGATTTTCCTTTGTGGCATTTTCTTCTGCAGTATTGTACTTGAAATTGATGTACATTTTGCTTTGACTTGCTGCAGACTGATTTGAAACTTGAGTATGAATGAAGGAAGAAGTGATGTTCAAGGATGGGGCAGAAATCTGATATCCATAGAGAACTTTGGTGTGCTTGTTCACTAAAATTATCCAAAAAAACTAGATTAGATACTTAAATAATGTACCTAATAAACTCTCCAAACCACCACATTAGAGTCATATTAATTGGACAAACTAGTTCCACTAAATTCAAAAATGCTCGAGATGGAATTCTTGTAATGAAATTATGAAGACATTTTATATTTTACACAACTTTAATTAAACCTTAAAGTGCAGGAGTGGAATCAGGATTATTGAGATCTTATAACCCAAGGAAAAGAATTCCATAAAAAGGAAAGAATTTTGGAATCCAATTTTACTCACTGATCTAAGTCAATTGGAAAAGAAAGCCAAGAAAGGACAAAAATTAATTCATATTAAGTTGTGTTGTAACTTATTTTTGTGTTGAACCGTGGGGTGGGAATGGCCTCATGAAACTCAAAGAGGCTCAGATTTATTGGTGGAAAGTATAGAAAAGCTAATGACAGGGTTTAAGACTTGGTGTGGTTCTTGTAATGGATAAGCGAAAATCCAAATTTCAAGTATATGACCCTGCAAACTAAAAGCATTTGGCACTGTTAAGCTCGGCTCTTTGGAATGATCTGCACAATAGTGTTAATCAGGTTCTGTTTATTGATCGATTTCCAATTGTACAAATAAAGGCAAAAAAACCCAAAAACAGACTGGAAGCCCAGGTAAATTTACAAACTCGTATTGTTATGAGGTCAGTCTAGTTTTTGCACAATAGTCCTAGTGTTTGGTACCATGATGTGTCTAGTTGCAATACTTGCTTATGAATCTACAGTTATGTACACATAGAAATATATGTTGTTCAAGTACTGCAATATAGAACTAAAAAATTAATAAACACCCATCAATACATATAGATCCAATACTAACCATCAGAAATATCTAAAGTTCAGAACAAGATATACACTAGTAAGCCCTGCTTAGTGTCTACACAGCATTCACAGCCCTTGACCAAGAGTAGAAATACATTTTTAAACAATTTTACAATAGTCAAACTGAGACTCAAATTAGTGAAGCAGCTATGTTCCTTGCCCATTAGTGCACTTTTACTGGGATTATTACTGTTCATCAAAACAATCAAGACATCTATTAAAAATCTCTACAAAAGAGGTGAATCATTATTAATGAACGAGTTCTGAGCAAATATCAAATTATTTATGCAGACAAGTTTGGGTAACAATACTGCTGCTTAGATGTCTGTACATAATTTGAATATTTTAAAAAATCCTCTTTACCAGCCAACTCCTTTGATTCAAAAGCCATTTTATGGCATTAATGTCCTGCACAGCATGAATTAGTAACTGCTTATTGGAATAATTATCCAACAATCCCAATTTTATAATTACACCACATCTGTTAAATCTTTAACCACTGCCTGCTGATTACAAAATTCAGGGCTGCCAGCTGCTCAAGGTCAGCACTGCTTAGAGAGACATGGCCAAAATAAGCTACTGCACACAATGTTGCAGTGTCCCACCACTGAGGAAGCAGGTGACAAAATGGCAGTAACCTGCTGTCTCCTTCAGAAATTTAATTATAAAATCAGGGTTACTTAGACCACAGTCACAGAAGCAGCTGAATTTATTCTTTTGGTTTTTGGAGTTTAAGTAATGGCAAATTTCTCCAAAAGGAAACCAATGATTTAAAAATAATAATTACAATCAAAGGTGAAAACAGGCAAAAGCCAGGGATAACATATTAAAATTCAATCCAAGTACAAATTTGTAACTGTTGAGTCACTTCAGGAAGGGGTCTTGTACATCCATTAATTTTTAATTTTCTCCACAATAACTCTTCATAGGATTGGGTCAGTATTATATCATATGAATCAAACAAAGAAACCAACATCTTCATGCTAAACCGTTTGTAAAATTGGTAATATTTAATTCCCACAATCATGCTTTTGAATATTTCACTCTCCTTGTTATTGCAGTCCTGTAAAAATGAAACACTGACAGTTTTTCATATACCACGAAGAATCTCAGCTCCAATGTTTCCTTTATAGTTTATGACCTAACATCTTAAACACACTGAACTCCAGGAAATGGACATGAAAGTGGTATTTTGTAAAAAAAAATACAAATGTATTTTGCAGAGGCTGATAAGGACACAATTTTGCTTTGGGACAGAAGCACTGCTTGAAATTAATTCCAGTAAATTTAAAGCATAACCATATTTCCTGATACCTTTTTGCTTCATTCAAGTGCAGGTTCATAGTTTAAGTACAACAATACTACTGAAGCAAAAGCCACCATACTTTATGATACCAAGATTTTGATCAAATATCTTCTCCCATCTGCAAATGATTAGCGATGCTAGAAGGTCAGATATGATTTGAACACAGCAAAATATTTTGAGATGCCTACCATTAAAATTATTAATCTTTCATAATATAAGTTCATGAAGAAGTTAATGCTGTACTTGCTCTTTAATGTGTTCAATTGCTTTAGGTTAGAACTGTACAATCCAGAGATCTTAATCAGATTTGCTTTGTACAACAGTGATGGGTTGAAGGAAATAAAGGACAATTAAAAATATGATTTAATGAAAGTATTTTCAACATAAAAAACTAAAACCCTGTTCCTCACAGTTTATGTACTAAGGCGCTGGGGACAATAGACATTTCTGTTTACTGATAAGAGAAAATAAACCAGGGTAAACCATATCGAAGATGATTGCTCCAACTGATCTTTGCTGCAAAGGGCAATTTGGTGTAGTTGGCAATGAATCTTCTTTGGCTAAATAGTTAAATCTCTTGATGGCATTGAAGCACTTGTGAAGGAAGTTTTAAAATCGCTTCTCCTATGTTGTGCTATTATATTGAATCTGGAAGCCACTGCCACACCGGTCAACTTCAGTTCCATGTTCTGCTGGGTGTGCGTTGTCATTTCTCAGATGGCTTTAATTTTCCCTCATGATGATCTGTCACCCATTGCCACATTTCCAGTAAACATACACTCACCACAGGCTTTCAGCTACATAAAGTTAAAACAAAAAGAAAAATGTATGTGATGTTAAACTTAAACAGTGACTGAACTTGGATGTTCCAGACAATACAACAATTTCCACAAAAGAAGGCTACAAATAACCATGTAGAAATCCTGAATATTTTGTGCATTTTAAAGCAATTAATTTAAGAACACATTTTAGGCCAACATGGCACTGCAGATTAGAAAGAAGAATTGAAAGAGTAAATGGAATAGGTAGAACATAGCTACTCAGCAAAGCTTTCAGACTCTTAAAAAAGGAAACAGGAAGGAATAAATCTGATTTAACTGATCCCAACAGCCAAATTGATACAATTTCATCTTAAATGCATTAAAAGCTGGTTAAAATTGGATTTGCCCAAGGAATTGCATTCCATTACCAAAGGCATACTGTATCATATAGTCTGATTCATACTGAATATTTTCAGACTATTAGATAGCATGTAATTTTTCTGCTTTTCTACCTGAAGATTTGTTTTACACTCTTAACTGTAACTTACTGAAGTATGAACATTACACTCAACAAATAAATAGTGCTCACTGTTCAGTATATTAACATCTGCTCATGGAAAGTTTAACTTATTGTCACCAGTTATTTGATCTGGTGTGATACCCTCTCTAGGGAATCTGCAGAAATTGTGAGCAGAAAAAAAATGTTCAGCTTCTCAATAGACTGAAGGACAAAAACCAGAATTGATTAGACCAAGAATTGTCAATTCTAAATGTTAAATGTTCTAGAAAAAAATTCAGAAAGCATTTCATCTCCAAGAATAACTAAACTTGTGAAGGAAATTCTGTATTTGTTAAGTTAAATTTTCAGTGTTGAAAGTAATGTCTGGTGTTAAAACTCACTTCTGCCTGACTGCATCAGATCTGCGTTCTGTTGTTCAGTTGTGCACAAGTCTAGCACCTTTGCTGCTTTACATGGATTTTAATGCCAAATTCATGACAGTAACAGTCTCTCAACATACTGTTAAAACTGATCATTCAGAATGCAAAACCTGCATCAAAGAATGAAAGTTTAAAGTCAGAAAGAAAATAATCATCTGATCTTTCAGATGAGTGAAAAGGTAATAGAAATCTGCAAAGAAGTCTAATTGTTTTCTAGCCAAAGGCCACAGATGAGGTTACTTTATCTGAGAGATAATAATCAAAAACCAAAGACATGGGGGCAATTAACTCACTGAACTAGCATTACCAAGAAAGGCTCAGAAATGAAGCTAGACCACATTGACAGCCAGAGAATGGGGCACAAAACGAAAAGGAAAAAATGTAATGCGAATGTATTGAAGGTTACACAGAATCAAGACATATAAGCACAGAATTAAATTAGATGTATTCACTCAAGTTGCTTACAATTTGAATGATTTAAGTCAACCCACATTATTTTCTCTGCTAAGCCAATGCAACACCCTTGCAGAAATGACCAACAATCTTGTGTCAATTTCTTCTCTCCCCAAAACTGCTTTTTGGGTGTGCTTCAGCAAATCGTTAAGTTGAATAAAGCAGTCCTAATACTTAAACCAAAAAAAATCAGATGAGCCAATTATATGGAACCGGTTCAAAGTATGGCAATGCTTCACCATTACAATCAACAAAAGATTACAGATTAGTACAGAAATGTAATCAACATTCATAAAATATTTACTGAATCTTATCCCACAAATAACAACAAAGACTGAAATCTACTCAGTATTCCTTCTCTTTCTAATCTTGAACTGTGGAGTTAGCATTCAACCACAAGTATTTCAAGTGAAAGGTTATGAACCAATTAACCGCCACTCTGCCCACAATTTGGAGGATATTTGTGGTTTTTACAACTGCTCTGCTCAACGTCTAGGAAAACTCATTTTTACCCTTGCTGAACTGAGAAATATATCCAATTTCTCTTCTCCTTCCCTTCTTTCTACCAGATAGATACCTCTAGCTAAACAGAGTGGTGATGGATGCAGTCATCCTCTGGTGAACTTCAAGCATGGGATGAGATGGGAAAGTTCCCATGATGAATTAGTTTACTTCAGAAACATATCTGATATTGCCTGCAGAGACTGCCACAGAGGGACTGATAGACTGTGAGATAAAACAGGCAAACAGACCATAAAGCTTATTTATTTTACATATTATCATGGTCTGAGCCTGGAGACTACTGAAAAGAGTATGCTTGGCTACCTTTTCAGTTGCAAAATGGAAGGAACAGAAGAGACAATAGAAGTTGACACAAAATATGGGGCACAAGTAATTAATATTTTCTTGCTAAAGAACACAGATTATTAATTCCTAATTTCAACTAAGCATAAAAAGGTATTTTTCACTTCCCTTTCAAAAAGTACATTTTACTTTTAACAGCTTCATTTTATAATCAATTTTACACAATTATTGACAACAGCCAACTGAATGCCTAAACTAACATTTCTGATAGAAGGCATTCATGATGGGGAATAAAAGGAATAGAGGGTTATGGGGTAGTGTGGGTTTAGTACTTTTTTTTAAGGATTATATGGGTCAGCACAACATGGAAGGCTGAAGGGCCTGTACTGTGCTGTAGTGTTCTATGGTTCTATGAATCCAATTTTCAAGTTTACCTCACATGTAAAAAACTGCTTTATTTCAAAGCCCTTGCGCTGTTTTGTAGATTCACTTACTATATATTGAAGGCTGAGTTCAATCTTAATCTTAAAATGGTTTCCATGAAATTGAGTTTTTATTTTATGAAATATGGCTTAAGCTTATTTTGAGCACGATGTAAATCAGTATAAATTATATATAAACAATGCATTAACAAAACTTATTACTGTTTCTGGATTATCAATGGCAACCTTTTTTTGTAGAAAACTTAATGGCTTGACATGTGTAATTTTAAATAAGATGATAAAACATGCGACTATCAACAGAATTGAATGCTCTAGTGTGAGAAAGTAGGGAAGATTTTTTTGAGAGTGAGAATAGCCATGATGGTTTTATTCCTGAAGATCTGATGCTGAATGCATCAGACCCTATGAAGCAGCCATGAAACAGTGAAAGTGCCTAATGAAGGGTAAAGGAAAATAAACATGGTGAGCTGTGGAGCAGGGCAGCTTGTAGAGCTGCTTCCTCAGAACTTCAGCAACCTAAGTCCAATCCTAACCTCCAGTGACATGTGCGAACTCACCTTCCGACTGCTGTGTTTCCTCTGGTTTGCTTTCAAAGCCAAAAGCATTTGAGTTGGTAGGTTAATTGGCCACTGCAACTTACTCTGCTGCCCCCTCCACCATGTGTAGATGAGTGGCAGAATCTTGGGGGATCTTGCCGATGCAAAAACAGTGAGAAAAAGTGCTTCGGGATAGGATTTAGTTAAAAGGTTGCCTGATGGTCAGTGCAGATTTGGTGATGTCTCTCTCTAAACCTCAACAAAAAACATTTTCCACCTTCACCATTACGTTTTTCAGTGACAACCATCTTGGTGTAACCTTAATTCAATTCCAAGTAACAATCAAAAATATTAACAACAGAAATATATACTGATCTGAAACTGGCTCATTACTTGTGCCTGTTTATCAGTGTTGTTGGGGGGAAGGGGGCTGGGACTGGAGACTGTGATTAGGAGATGTAAAATGCAATTAAGCCAAACAGGAATGCTCTAGGACACTACACAAAGGCAGTTTTAGCAAGAGAAAAGTACAGATGTCTGGCTGTCAAGATTTCAATTCCTCACTAGTACAGATGATACATTTGAGGTGGTTTGTCAAATCTCCACTTATGTAACAGGTGTTCAATAAAAATACTTAGTGTTCTGCCTTACAGGAAATCTTTGGCATGGTTGGTTCAGAATGAAGCATACATTTTGGAAGTCTGGTGTGCATGTGAACAAAGTTGTCCAACCATCAGATGTTGCTGAATGTGGTTAGAACCTTTCTACTTGGGATGTTGCCTGGAAGAGGATATAAGCATTGCTTTGGGTACCCTTGCAGTTGATCTGTAGGATTTTGAACAGTACTGATAGTATCAAACAACCTGCTGGAGGATATCTGTGGGAGAAAAGGATTTGGGTGATATTTCAGGTTGAAATGATGTATCAGGACTGCTTGATAGTACCTCTCTTGTGTTTTGAGTGCCCTCTGAAGCATACAGGAGGATGGTAATAATAGCTGTTCTCAGACATTGGATGAGGTGTTGAATTGTATATCTTCATTGAGAGGCACTTACGTGGCTCTAAGTGATCTACATTTTCCAGGGTATAACCATGATTCGTCGCTGTTTGGAAACAGTAGGAGGATCTTTGTTTTGCAGATATTGAATGTATGAAACATTCCCTACTACATCTCAGTGAGCAACTTGATGGTGACTTGGGAGTTCAGCCTCTGAATGTGCAGAAGCATGAGCAGAGTCCTGTAGCTAGGACAGAAATTGAGTGATGCTCTTTCTGGAGGACAACAACGTAGGGTGAATAGTTCCCATTCATTTTGTAGATTGGTTTCACTTGTTATGCCGTTGGCCCCCTCCTTTGTGAAAATCGCAAGAACTCTAGTTAAGGGGGGTCAACTGACCCAAGAGAGAGAGACGTGCGGAAGACCACGTTCTCCCAAGAAGCAGAATAACGGTGACTTTGACTATTGTCTCATGGAGACCACGTGAAAAGCCCTCGGGCAAAGTGGGCTGGTTGAGAGAAAGATCGCATTACCTGCAACTTGATTGATACCTGCGATCCCGTGAAGAAGTATAAAGGCGGGTCTGAGGGGAGGACCCTCAGATGCACCTCAGATGCACCCAGCAGACGCACCCAGGAGACACGAGATCGATTCCCGTGGGAGCGGGACGCCATTTTGAAGGAAGCCACGTACGCTAGATTCCGACTTTGAATCTGTGGCTAAAACCAACGAAAGACTGCTTTTAAAAATAACAACGGGGAAGTCTGCTCCCCTGATTCCAAGGATTTGCTCTGCCAAGACGACGGGCAAGTGTGCATCTTTTCTAAATTATAAAGGAAAAAGCCTGCAAACTTCTGAGTGACTCTTAAGACTTCCGTTGGACTCAGTATTACCCCCTAGACAACTGTAGAGCTTATTTCTGATTGATTATGGTTACACCGGTGTTTTAGATTGAGTTTTGACGATCTGAATGTTTTGTATTAACCATACGTTTGTGCCCTTGTTGAATAAAACGTTTGAAAATAGTAGCATCCGACTCAGCTGATCCATCTATTTTTGCTGGTAAGTTACCTGGTTACGGGGTTTTCGTAACACACTCCAGTGGGAAGCCTGTTGGAGCTGAGGTAGAATATTGTGGCAAGAAAGAATGAGAAAAAGATTAGGCAATGACACAGCCTAGCTAGAACACAGCATGCAAAAGGAATGGGTCTGTAGTAAAGGCAGACAAATTTCTGAGGACATCCAAATTCAAGAAGGGTTCTTCCAAATGAGAGTCCAAGACAACCCAGGTCGAGATTTAAAAAAGTGCGATGTTTTATGGTTGATACCACTCTTGATATTCCTTTTGGAATTGTCAAATGTAGATTGTGTCTCTTAATAGAGGAAATATACAGAGCAGCTCTTCTGGAGGTGTTGGGTGAGGATCTTTGTGATGTCTTTCCCTCCAGCAGACAAGAAACAGATTCTCTGAAGTTACTGTAAGAGCAGATGACTCTGTTCTTGAGATCCCAGGCATATCCTCTTTTCTGACATTGGGAGATGAGGCCTTGAACTTGTGAATGCATACTCTCTGCTAAGTTTTAAAACTGCACCATTGGATTGAGGGGCTTTAAACTTCCGACACATGTCTTTGTTCTCATGTTGGTCTAATAATCACCTGAGGTTTGATTCAAATCTCTCGTACCCAACAGATGGCCGATTGTAAGAACACAGGAGGTAAACTAATTAGTGGATGGACTTTAGTGCTGTGAAGACATTCACAGCGCAGATATCCAAGGCTTACCCTTCTTAGAGCCAAGGACGGTGAGGATTTACATGGTTAGAAGCAGCAGTGCTCATTGGAACAAGCTCTTCAAATAATTTATCAATTGAGACTTGACCATTGACACATCTGTCTATGATTTCATTCCACAACACACCACACCACTTTGACCAATCTTGTCATTACCCTCTAATGATACAAGTGTACAACCATTTCATATAATCAATCTAATAGACGTTCAGGGTTTAGAAACTCATTGGTGACTTAAGTGAAATAAAGCCAGAGAAAATGATCCAATGATCATCTTGGTCATGCAACCATTCATGAGAGCAAGGTGTTTGATACAGCACCAAGTCTGTCTGAGGCTGCAACCTGATGATGTAAACAGGAAAGGCTACAAATTGTAAAAGTTGGGAGTTGATAGCGAGTTGTAAATAGATCAGTTCTGGAGTCAGTGAGCTGATAACCCCCCTCCACCTGCTAGGGGCTATAATTGATGAGAAAGCTAAGATGGTGCAGGAGTTATTTCAAGTTAGTTCAGCCTTCAGTCCAGATAAACAGCAGATTGACAACTTGAAAGAAAACAGGTAAGAAAACATCTTAATGCGGAAGTAATCTCAATAAGAACCTAGCAAATAATACAGCCAACTAGGCTGAGGGCTCTCAAAGACAAGCATACTACAGAACAATGTGAGGTAATTTTTTCTTCCATAAATCCTTCGGTGAAGAATACTTGACATCATTACACATGTCTTAAGTGAAATTCAGTTATTTGTGAAATAGAAATTTATGATTCACAATGACTGATTGAGTTTCTGGAATGGTATGATTTGACCCTGAATCTATTGTAATTGTACAGTATTCCAGTAATTTCACATATGAGGTATGGGGGGGAAAAATGTCATCCACCGAATTTCTGGGCACATCACAGTAAAGTAACACCTGGCACTTAACAATGGCACTAGAGTTGTACTGCAGATCATGGTCTTTCTTGGAGGGCTTTGCTACTGCTTGGCTTGGTGGGTGGAGGGTGCTGATGCTTTTAGCTGAAGTAAGTGGGGAAGGGCCAGGGTCAATGCTTTGCTGCTATTTGTGCATGGGAGGGGGGCTTTGGGGTTCTAACGTTTTTATTGTCACTCATTCTTTGGGGTACCCTTCTGTTTTCGTGGATATCTGCAAACAGTAAGAATTTCAGGTTGGATACATTCTCCGATATTAAATGGAACTACTGAACAATTGAATTAGTGTATAGCCTTCCTTGCTGTCAAGTTATAAAATGAACATTAAGATTTATGGCTGTGCTTATGCTGATTTTTTTATTGTACCTAGAGCCTTGTTTTAAAATCCTGTTCCTAACATTGTAACAAGTAAAGTGAACTCAATTACCATAAAATTGCCACAGTACATGATAGGAACATTCAGCATGACAGCATTTACAATGAGCTGTTTCCACCAAGAAGAAATTGACTATTTTCTTCCAAATGGAAAAAAATCTTTTGTCAATATTCAACCTAAACAGAACGTACATAAATATATACACAACAATTTCTGGTGAACTGAAATTGCAAAAGCAATTCCTTGGAAAAAGGAAAGTCAGCAGAACAGCTTTACATGCAATATAAGGTTACTGCTATTATTTCCCAAATGGTCCAAGTGATCAATATCCTACTTAATTTTACTACACCAGCAAGGAATGGTAACATCTACTAAACTTGCAACAATCCAAAATACATAAATAAACAAGTTCATCACATATTCTTAGCTGCCAAAAGCTACCAACTATATTTAAGAAAATTAGCTGAAAGGGCGCTACATATTTACAAAACAACCTAAGTGCCCCACCATTTAAGTCAGCAGTCATTTAAAGATAGCAATAGAATTAGACCGATTAAAAAAAATCTATTGTTGCTGCCTCTGCAAATGTAATTATTTTTGAAGCTGTATTTTGAATTGGCTTTCTTGCATCAGTTTTATCCACCTTAAATAGTAATGGGAAAAAAATACAAATACTGGAAGAACTTAACCCATCAAGCAGCAAGTGTGGAACGAGAAATCAGATAAATGTTTCCAGTTCATCGGAATTGTGAAAGAGAGAAGGTTAGTTAGTCCAAGTAACAGATGATGGAGGAGGACAAAAGGCAGAAAAAAATAAATGTCAGTAACAGAGAAAAAATAGCCAGTCTTGATACAGTTAAGACCCTCTGTCAGTGGAACATGTTGCTAATGTGGCTTTCTGGGAATCATCGTGCAGGCCACAATATGGTGTGTCTGATCAGGGGTGGGGGAAGAAATGTCATTTGTAAATAGAGAGTCCTGATATAACTGAAGAACAAGTTATTAGAAGCTGGAGAATTCATTATCAAGTCCTGCAGGCTTCACCATTCCCACCTGAAAAATGATGTACCTTCCTAAATTTATAAAGGAATTTAACTGTTGATTCAATGGCTGTCCATTGTTTCACTGTATTACAGACATTTCCTTTATTCTGCCTAATGCTCTCTATCAACTTCAGTTATTTGTCCTTAAACCAAAACATTAACTGGTTTCTAATTCCACAGAAGCTACTAAGCTGGTTGAGTACTTTCAACATTTCTGGCTTAGTCTTTGATTGCAGCATCTGTAGTTTTATTTGTACCCTGTTACTGTTTATGGGAAGTCTTCCTGTGATGTATATTAAATAGTAAATCCAATTTCATATAGGGGACTGGAATAATTTTCCCACTTCAAGAAAAACAAATAATAGCCTACACATTCTGCAGTTCCCCACCACAAGAAGCCACAGCATCTTTTGCTAGCCGCAATAAACTCACTTAGTCCTCCTTTTAGTAGCAACCTTTTAATGACGAGTAGAGTACTGGTTCAAATCTACATGTACACCTACACAATAAAACCGTTATCAGTCACATATTAAATATGGTTTCTGCAACTCTGGACATGATTTCTTCTAGCTCACCATGAGACTACAGCAATGAACCATGCCAGTTTTATTTTACTATAATAGGGACAAAATTGAGAGGTCTGATTACCAATATTGGCAAGACTCAGCTTTTTCCATGATCAAGTGGCTGGAGCTAAATCCTCTTATAAATTCTGAAGGATCAACTCACCAATTAACGTTCTGGGTCACACCAGAAAATGATTAAACTAATAATGGACTTCAAAAACACCCCGATTACAGGTATGATAAATTTTAATCTATAGAATGCTTACATTTCCAAAACAGAAAGGTAAGGTTTCAGCATTTCAACTATATCTGACACCTTTTCCAAACTGGGGCAAGATAAACATCTGAAATATCGGTTAGTGTACAAAATTAAATTTGAGAATCCATCAGAAGATTGAAAGAATTAGATTACTTTATGCGGTAATTGCAACATCAGCAGTAATTGCAACATCGAAGAACTTTACAAGGTAGAAAGGAGGACAGGGTAGGAATTGGTGGGTGGAGCAATCCGTGGGCACTTTTACAATCTGAATTCTGACACAACATCGTAATTTCAAAGACGAGTAGCTCCGAGTTAAATATCCATCTCAGAAAAGTTTTCAGAGTAACCCAGGGTCATAGAATCTTAAATTATAGGATTTAAAATTATGTTTGGAAATATCATTCATCTGGGTACTGAGAAGCTCCTTTGTGTGGATTTAGAAAATGATTTGTCTCATGATAATAACATTGTCAAGAAAAATTTACATAACTCTGTGCCAAACAAAATTGAAAGATGATAAAATAGCCAAAATATTTTCATTATTGGGATACACTAGAAGGTCAACATTTAAAGTAGATAAAAATGAAAAGTTGAAGTAGGTTGTTTAGCTCAGGCAAGGACAAAGATTCATTTTCAAATTAGCCACTGGAGAAGGTGCTGGACTAGAGTTATTTCCTGGTGAATGTCAAAATGGACCCATTTGATTGGGCAAGCAAATAGAGCCACAGCAATCTCTGAATTAATTGTGGTTATAAAGAATGAGAGGAGTATCATACATAGGCTTTAGGTTTAAATCACCAACATGTACATCAAATGGTCAAAGGAAGGGTTACAATATGAAATGGTGCAACACACTGATTTACCAGACACTTTCGGGGGGGAGTAATTTAACTATTCCAATGGGGTCATATAATGAATTATTGTGGAAGCAAAATGAGCGGACACAATGGCTGAAAGCTACAGGAAGTCCAGTGTCTGCAGCAAGCTACACTCACTCAGCTTGACCTCCAAGATCAACAAGAATGGTTTTTTATGCAGCATAATTAGAAACCAGTTTGGAAGGTCTAACAGCTCCTCCTTTGCTGCACATGTTATCAATGCACTTGTAAAATGCTATCATACAACATTGCTGAGTGTGTTACTGGATTCAAAGGCAGAGCATCAATGCAGGAAACAACCTCATTAGGCATCCATAGCTAAGACAACCTTCTCACACAAGCCTATCTTGTACAGTGCAATACAGGATTTCCAACAATGATGAATAGTTCTTCTTAGCAAACTTAGTGATGGAGACTACGAGACAGGTATATGGAGGAATTTAAGGTGGGGGGTTATATGGGAGGCAGGGTTTAAGGGTCGGCACAACATTGTGGGCTGTATTGTTCTATGCTCTATATTTAAAGAAAAGCCATTTCTCATGAGGATTATTAAGATATCCAAAGGTTGAATTTGTGATAAATTATAAGTCTGGAGTTGACAACATTATGAACTGTGTTATATGGCAAAATAACCAGTCCCATTTCAAGGATGGATGCTAATGATAAATGAACAGTTGTTACGAAAAATTTATAACAAATATTTGTTAATTATTAGAACTCCTGAAATGCTAAATATGCTGCGTATTAGAAACAAAAATTGAAACTCCTGGAAAAATTCAGCGGGAGAATCAGGATGCAAGAAACAGATTAATATTTGGTGTATGGATTCTTCTACAAATTAAAAATATTAACTTATCAGTTTTCTGCACACAGATTGATTAGGTGACTATGCATAGAACCTCTGCAAAGTGTCTTGCTAATCTCAATTACAAATACTGAAAAAACACGGTTCACTCTGAAAGTGAGGTCTTCAGAGCACAAAGCAAAATGTGAAAACGAAGCAATAGAATAAGATAGTTTACAAGAACAATTAAAAAATTCCCATGTGCCCTGCTAATTAAAGATAAATACTAAAATAACTGAAGTGTATACAAATACTGAACATAATACTTCACATCCACTATTTACTACTCCAGCATTCTGTGTACTCTTAATCATTTTCATTGATTTGGTTCCTAAAATAAAATTGTATTATCCAATTATTTGCATTATACAACATAGAGCCTAAAAATGTAGAGCCTAAAAATTGTGTATTGCATATTTTGAATAAAGCAGCTTTTAATTATATAGACTGTTGTAAAGTCTAAACAGTTTTATGTGATCCCTGAAACTTTAATATCCTTTGATTACTTAGTGAAAATATTGAATATCTCTAACTGGATCACATAAAAAAGTTAAATAGCATGTCTCTTAATGTATCTGCTCAGTAAGTGCTTCAATATCAGAAAAGATTTAGAAAAGTTAATCCTTTCACATGTCCCATCCTGAGGCAAACATCTGAAATGAAAATTTCAGCCAAAAGAGGCTACAGGTCATTTAGCTAGTTCAGTTACAATAAGAAAATTGTGGCCAAACTTACAATGTGTTGTAGAAACTGTAAAAATATCAGAACATAGAAATACGTCCGCATTTCATCATTTTGTGTCAATTTGGCTGATTCGGGCCCCATCTTTCACAACCAGTTTAACGAACTGAGCTACATAACCGTACGGATAAGGCATGTTTTGAAATTGTTTAAATCAACAAGTTTAAGAAAGCAAGTTTTTAAACAACATGTTTAAGAAAGGAGATGAAGTCATTTAAAAGCTCGTTAAATTCATCAGGTTAGTAGCTGTAACACATTTCCTTTCAAAAATGTAGACCGCTGTGGAAAAAATGGAACAGATACTGATGCATGCAACATTGCCATATGCTTTTTAGTAGCGATTGGATGGATTAACAGTGCAATAGCTCACAGTGCTGGGAGGTTAGAGTGTTTCAAAGTCCAGATATGGAGTAAGATTCCAAGTAATTTCCAAAGTCTTTGCTTTAAAATGGCTGTAAGATCAACAGATGTTGAAGGCAGCTGTATTCAACTACAGAGTTGAGTATAGGAAGCTCAAGTACGAAGTTTCCCTTTGAGAAGAGAGTGAAAGCAGCTTTAAGTGTCCGCTGTAGGAAGCGGAGAAATAGAACAGATTCACAGTGCAAAGGCACGGAATAGAAGTGGGAGCACCAGATGGTCAGAAAATGGTGGTTTCATACTTTGTACTGATTGTCCTCTTGGAGTCCTGCTTGGAGTCAGCTATCCATTGCACAGCACCATGTGATTGAGAATCTTGATCAATGTTGTCAATCTACAATAATAAAATGAGAAAATGCAAGTTATTTTGGTATGCTCTACATTTAACAAACAATCCAAATTTGATGAGCACTGCAATAAAAATCATTGATAAATTGAAGTCATATTCAACACTTTGATTACCCAACTTTTGAAGGAAAGAGAAAAATGATTAAAAAAACCATCAGTGCACAAGGCCAGCATGACTGAGACTTAACCTAGGTGTTTTTAATGAGGAATAGATGTGTAAAAAAGTTTGCTCCCATTACAAGTACCTAGGGACCTTCTTTGTAGTAGTCATTTTGAAAGTTTTTTTATCCCCATTTGGAAACAACCAAAATACCAGTTTGTGCTGCACAACTTGGTAAGAAAAAGGAATTAACAAGTCAAATATAGTTTTCTATTCAATCAAAATAATCTACATTATTAAGTAACAAGTGAATATGGCTGGAGGATTTAATTGCTGACCTTAAAAGCTCCCTCATATAATGCTGAAACCCTAATGCTACCTGTAGGCTCAACAGTCAGATCTCACTATTGTTTTCTTTCTTTGTGCAGAAATCATTGGGAAAAGAAGAATTTTAAATGGCAGTGCTTTACCACATCAGATAACAATTTACTGTGCAGTTTATGGGGGGATAAGGTATGACTAGATTTTTATACTGATCACAAGTACATTTAAGAAAGCAACAAAAGCAAAGCAAAGCAAAGCAAAACAAACCCCTTTCCCATCCCCTCACCCACACACAGAGATGAACCTCCAGCCACAGATAGGTCACTGCTGGACCTCCGATCTGCACATCGTGGCCCAGGACTCAGACTTTCAGCCTTTGTACTCACTGAACTTGGAGCTTCAAACTCCAGACATCAAGCCCAGGATTCAACCTCTGACCTGAGGGTCTGCCAAGCTACTGGAACCTTCAATCCCAGGACTTGCCAACCGCAAGGATCAACAGCCCTTGCTCTTGAGGCACTGCAGACCGCTGTGCTTGGAGTGCTCCGGCCTCCAACTCCTTCCCCTTACTCGTTCATAAAGTCAATGGGTCAAACCATACTGGGCCTACCTCACTGCCTGTACTTACCATATATGGAATCGGTCCAGCTGCACTTAGCTGGGCAGGACTTCAGGAAAGCTGTCTAGGCCTGAATCTGAGAGACACCCTGCAAGCTTCAATAGCACGTGGATTTCAAGAAGCACATTACTGAGACTTAAGCACTGTAATATCCTTACAGCTTCAAAGGGAGGCAAATCTTTTCCTGCTGATATGGCTGAGATTTATTTTTAAAAGCAGTTTTTAAATGCCTCTAATACCTAGATGCATTTACAAAAATATTATAAATCATTAAAATGTGATTTAAAAACTTTGGAAGAAACTTTAAAGGAAAATTACTTTATCTTTGTATTCTCTCAATTTCCTGGCCAAGAGTTCATGGAAATAAATAAGATCCTGATTCTTTGTCAGGTCTGACTTGCGTATGATTGAAGAAGCTAATTTCCTGGTAAAAGTCCCAGGCAATCTCAGCAAGAAAAAGCTCCATGTTGGACAGAGAGGAATGCTAGATACACTGGCTTGTGTCACTCAGTAGATACCAGATTTAGAGCACGTCTTTGTATGTACGGTGCTGCTTTTTCCAAACAGCAGAACCACTGGTATAACCAGCATGACTAAACTACCGGTACCAGTAATAACATTCTTTTAAGTATTCCGTAGAAATAATTTCTGACATTGTAGTGTTTTCTAGGCATGCAGTTGTGGCTCAGAGGGAGCACTCCTGAGTCTAAAAGTTGTTCCAAATTCAAATCCCACACCAAACTTGAATCTAAAATATTCTAGATGGACATCCCAGCGCTGTAGCAAGGGAGTTCAATATTATTAAAGGTGTTGTCCTTTAGATAAGTTGAGCCAAGAATCCATCTCTCCTTCCCACGGATGTAAGATATTCAAATGCAGTGGATTAATTGGGCCAGCCGCTTATTTGGGACAACTCTTAAAGAACAAAAACTGCTTTATATGGGACACTATACCACTTAAATGAGACAAGAAACTGTTGCTAAACTTGCATGGCATGAGACACAACACTGTGCTTTGAGCAAACAGTTTTTCAGTAGGTCAGTTGTGTGTGTTTGTGTTCAAAAAGCAGTAATTTTTGTCAATGACAGTTGGAAAGAATTAAGCAGCAAGACAATTCAGAACCATTTTGCTCATTGTGGTTTTAAGCATTCAGGCTTGCAGATGTCAGAAATGGCCAGGAGTAAAAATGAAATTATTCCACTACTTCAGTAAGTCAGAAACTATGAAGAATTTGAAGGTAGTGAATTCTTCATAGTTTCTATTTTGAAGATAACACCTTGAATATTACAAATGAAAATGAAGATTTGGAGGATGCAATAATCGACAGCATTCTATAAAGTGGTCTATAATGTGTCTGTGCTGATTTTGTTCAGTCAAAAGAACACAATGTGGATGAATTTCTCCATCAATCGGTGTAAGGAACCAATACGCAGTTTTATAGTACTGCAGTAATATTGGTAGTGTTCTAATTTGTTCTATATTTCATTTCAATACATAATTTTTTACTCAGTTTGATTTTTTATATACCTTTTTAATAATTTCCATGAAACTTTAGCTAATTGGAGCAGCCGCTTAATTGGGCCAAAATGCATCCCAATTAATCAGAATCCACTATCAGTCTCCCCACTCCCAAGTATCAATTCCATAGCCTACATCCCCGAAACTGTAACCAATTAATGAAATGTTGCACTGTGTATTGCAGCTTGCTTAGTGCAATGAGCTGCCACTTTCTTCCACTGTAACAGTGACTATATTTCAAAAAGGTACATTTTGAGCCACTGTGGTTTTTGAACACGATCTTATTCATACCTGCATGAGCCACAATTAATAATTTCTCTGAAAGTTAGTATTTTATATGACAAGGCTTTTATGGCCATTTGTTACTTCTCTTGAAAACATGTCTCAGTTGTGACACCCTCAGAACACGTTAGTCATATTTCATTATTGACCTGCTAAGTCTGACAATTTGCCCTTTATATTGTTCCCAACCTCTCAACAAAAAATGTTTTTATTTAATTTGCAAATATGGCACTTCCGTAATATGCTACTGCTCATAACGTGTCACTAACTCAATTGCATAGATACTCCAGCAGTGAATTAGGGATTGACTCGAAGCAATATTTCTCAAGACAATTTAGCAGCAGATACCTACTGTAATATATATTATTCTGGTCAATGTGGAACCTTATCAATGACAAAAGGAAATTCAAGAATTATTGGAAAGTGAAGAATATAAATGGAAGAATGAAAGATGATGCAAGAAGTGGGATTAGCTAGGAGCCGTGATGAAAGTCAGGCAAAAATGGATGAATCAGACTTCTCCACTGTAATTACATTGATTACACCATTTATGTTGTTATTAGCTTAGGAATTTCCACAATACTTCCATCTTTAACTTTTGAAAATCATACTCTTAATTTGTGAAATGCTCCAGTTGTATTTAAATTAAAAACTTGAATTTATTCTTACATCTCATGATTTTGTTTCAGTTTGGTCATTCCAGTGTCATCGGCCACAAGTTCTTATAGTACTTTTTTGTTAAATCCTGAACAACCAAGCACGTATGTTAAAAAATGCACTTAGAAATTCAGATCTCATGAATAAATAAATGTAATGTGTACTTTCATGCTGCAGGCTGCCATGCGTAGATGGGGATGTAGATGAGAACATGGGAAAGAAACAGTGATATACATGGATGGGGATGCAGATGGGAACACACAGTGATATATAAATACAGAGATAAACCTGGACTCCTTGGCTGAACGAATGCAGCGGTAGAGGCGCAAGCGAAGGCCTGTGAGTAGTGCACGTGTGACAGTAACAGCATCTGCTATTAAGTGGCTGCACCTGGTCCATTTAGCAAGAAACGACAGCAGTCATTAGTGAACTATTTACAGCATACTATAATATCCAGCCAGGTCACTACCAAGTCATTAATAAATGAAATGAATCCATTTATCTGTCAATTACCGTCCACTAATACATTTGAACAGATACAGCACCATTTTAAACAAACATCAAGGTAAATACTATTTTAATCTCTTGACTATTTTCTTTTAAATACTTATTATGTTGAAGAGAGTTCATTAATTCTGTAAGTATACATACAGTATTTTTTAAAGGGAGGTTTGCTGGCATATATGAATGAGGCATTTCCTTGATGCAGTTACCTACTGCCAACATTCAACATTCCCCAGAGTACTTTCAAGTAAATCTCCCTTTACTCAATCTCTGTGATAGTTCTACATGTTTTCACAGAAGTAAAACTGAACTCAGGGTGAGCTGGCAGCTAATTAAATAGTGGGTTGAAGTTCTGAGCTCAAATCCCTACTTTGACTGATATGGGGGCATTGGCTAACTACTGCCTGGGGTACCTTACACTGCATCAGGTGCCGGCACACTGTTCATCTTTAATCACTCTACTACACATACTTCAATGATCTAAATTATTAATATTTGATTCCAATAGAAAGAGGCTGCTGATGCGGTGGAAATTAGTGACACATGCTTTCAGGCTTTTGTATCTCCTGGCCAATGGGAGGGGGCAGAAAAATATTCAGTTTGGGTGGGGCCTTTGATTATGTTGGCAGCATTTTTCTTGATTCAAACTAGAATTTTCTTAAATTTATGAAGTCATTTTAGGAGTGTAACTTACAGCAGATTTTCTCATGCCGGACCGTGGTTTGGGGACTGGCTTGGATGTCCTCACTTCCGTGGACTCTGCTTCAGCTGTGGCAAGAGATATCTGAGGTGGTTTCTGGGCCTGCAGTGCAAGTTGGTAGGCTACTTCAAATGCCTGTCCTAGTGTAAGGATTATTTCATATGTTAAATTCTGAAAAAGAAAGCAATGAAAATGCTACTTCAATTTTTTGCATTTTAGTATTTTCTCTTGAAATAAACCATTTAGTCATTAGCCAATAAACACTATTCTATTTTTATGCTAACTAATACGTAAATTCTTATGTTAAATCCATGCATGACCTTCGCAATGAGACTATAATGAAGATCATGCAGGACATGTATGATGTTTGCTACTACAAAAATACATATTAAAAATCACTAATATAATATCAAAGAACTGGACATGGTCTTCAAGTAGCTGAATCCAGTTTGTAAAAGTCATGATAATAATTTTTAAATGTCTCTAATATCTCTCTAGGTCTCTGTCTCATCTCTGAAACAGAACATCTTAAGATCTGACTCGGCTTCTCTCAAACACAAGGTGTCCTTTAGTTTCCAGTCAAAATCTACCCTGTTGCTTGGTACTTTCTGAGAGTAGCAAGAGGATGCCTGCATCCTAGAGTTGAAAACAATCATATCAATGGACCTAGCCTTGGATAGTTTCCCTGAAGTTGCATCTTAGGATGCATTTTACGAAAAAAGTGACTCATGTTTTGCAGTCCTCAGTAGACATTAAAACAAAAAAAGCTCTATTGGATTGAATTGATTAAACAATTGTCCCTTGTACTGTCCGGTATTTTGGTATGTTCTTGAATATGCTCAACCTGCCTTCAAAAGAAGGCGAATTAGCTTCCTGCAGTACTGATTTGTTTTCAGACATTCATAGCTTAACAGCTGCTTTCATTTTACATACTATTTCTTTTTAATGACTACTGGAAAGTCTCACCTTGCAATATTCCTTCCTTCAGAACCAAACACTCCTGCACTCCACCTCCCAAATTCCTCACATTCAAGGTGATTATCTACTAAAATATTTGGCTGTGATCAAGCAATCTAGGACACTTCAATCAATGACTTTGAATGAGAAGTGGTGAAATATTAAAGCTGTCCAAAACTATAAGCTTCAAAGTATATGAGCATTTATTAAATATATAGTTATTACCTCCCACTAAGCTGTCTTTTCTGAGTTGAATTTGGGAAGCATTTCTGGATATTACAAATGTTAATTATTATTAAAACACCAGTAGTATAAATCAAAGCTTATCAGTTATGTTTAAGAGGGGTGTTGGGAGTGGGAAAGGTGCCAAGTTTCACAATTGGTATCAATGAAAGGTTATCACCCAAGAATTAAAAATTAATGGCTTGAATCTTAGAAGAAAACACAATACTTGTATTTCCTATTATACTAAAGGAGAATATGACATACTACATCAAGTGTGCTGAAAACGTGGCAATAATGATGATTTGTTTGTAGATCTTTCGTGATGTAGGCAAATGTACAAAGGTCTTCAGGATCCTGGGCAGCACAGGAAATATTGCGAATTTCATGCTCAGCAATAATATTCTACAAATGAAACAAACATTATTAAATACCTTATAAACTTTATCATTCCAGGAAAAAACATCATAACTAACTGTGGATGCAAAAGGTCAAAGTAGTGGAAATACCACAGTGAGTAGCGCTTATTGGAACAAGTCATGACAAGACTTGAAAAGCAAAAAACTGCAACTGCTACAAATTTGAAATAAAAACAGAATAAGAATGGGATACTCAAGGGATTAGGTAGCATCTATGAAAATGGAAAAAAAAGAGTTAATGATTCTGATCAATGATCCTTCATCAAACAAAGACCTTAAATATTAAAACAACACACACAAAATGCTGGTGGAACACAGCAGGCCAGGCAGCATCTATAAGGAGAAGCACTGTTGACGTTTCGGGCCGAGACCCTTCGTCAGGACTAACTGAAAGGAAAAATAGTAAAAGATTTGAAAGTAGTGGGGGGAGGGGGAAATGCGAAATGATAGAATACCGGAGGGGGTAGGATGAAGCTAAGAGCTGGAAAGGTGATTGGCGAAAGTGATTCAGAGTTAGGGAAGGGAAAGGATCATGGAACGGGAGGCCTCGGGAGAAAGAAGGGGGTGGGGGGGAAACACCAGAGGGAGATGGAGAACAGGCAGAGTGATGGGCAGAGAGAGAGAGAAAAAAACAATCAACTACATATGTCAGGGATGGGGTAAGAAGGGGAGGAGGGGCATTAACGGAGGTTAGAGAAGTCAATGTTCATGCCATCAGGTTGGAGGCTACCCAGCCGGTATATAAGGTGTTGTTCCTCCAACCTGAGTGTGGCTTCATCTTGACAGTAGAGGAGGCCATGGATAGACATATCAGAATGGGAATGGTACGTGGAATTAAAATGTGTGGCCACTGGGAGATCCTGCTTTCTCTGGTGGACCAAGTTCAGCAAAACGGTCCCCAGTCTGCGTCGGGTCTCACCAATATATAAAAGGCCACACCGGGAGCACTGGACGCAGTATACCACACCAGCCGACTCACAGGTGAAGTGTCGCCTCACCTGGAAGGACTGTCTGGGGCCCTGAATGGTGGTGAGGGAGGAAGTGTAAGGGCAGGTGTAACACTTGTTCTGCTTACAAGGATAAGTGCCAGGAGGGAGATCGGTGGGAAATATTAAATATTAATATAAATATTAATATAACTTCTACAGTTATATTAAAAGCAAGAGGATAGTCAGGGATAAAATTGGTCCCTTAGAGAATCAGGGTGGTCAGCTATGTGTGGAGCCAAGGGAGATGGGAGAGATTTTGAACGATTTCTTCTCTTCGGATTCACTAAGGAGAAGGATTTTGAATGGTGTAAGGTGTGGGAAACAAGTAAGGAATTTATGGAACCTATGACAATTAAAGAGGTGGAAGTACTGGCGCTTTTAAGAAATTTAAAAGTGGATAAATCTCCGGGTCCTGACCGGATATTCCCCAGGACCTTGAGGGAAGTTTGTGTAGAGATAGCAGGAGCTCTGACGGAGATCTTTCAGATGTCATTAGAAACAGGGATTGTGCCGGAGGATTGGCGTATTGCTCATGTGGTTCCATTGTTTAAAAAAGGTTCTAGAAGTAAGCCTGGCAATTATAGACCTGTCAGTTTGACATCAGTGGTGGGTAAATTAATGGAAAGTATTCTTAGAGATAGTATTTATAATTATCTGGATAGACAGGATCTGATTAGGAGTAGCCAGCATGGATTTGTGCGTGGAAGGTCATGTTTGACAAACCTTATTGAATTTTTTGAAGTAGTTACGAGGAATGTTGACGAGGGTAAGGCAGTGGATGTAGTCTATATGGACTTCAGCAAGGCCTTTGACAAAGTTCCACATGTAAGGTTAGTTAAGAAGGTTCAGTCGTTAGGTATTAATGCTGGAGTAATAAAATGGATTCAACAGTGGCTAGATGGGAGATGCCAGAGAGTAGTGGTGGATAATTGTTTATCGGGATGGAGGCCGGTGACTAGCGGGGTGCCTCAGGGATCTGTTTTGGGCCCAATGTTGTTTGTAATATACATAAATGATCTGGATGATGGGGTGGTAAATTGGATTAGTAAGTATGCTGATGATACTAAGGTAGGAGGTGTTGTGGATAATGAGGTGGGTTTTCAAAGCTTGCAGGGAGATTTATGCCGGTTAGAAGAATGGGCTGAACGTTGGCAGATGGAGTTTAATGCTGAGAAGTGTGAGGTTCTACATTTTGGCAGGAATAATCCAAATAGAACATACAGGGTAAATGGTAGGGCATTGAGGAATGCAGTGGAACAGAGAGATCTAGGAATAACAGTGCATAGTTCCCTGAAGGTGGAGTCTCATGTAGATAGGGTAGTGAAGAAGGCTTTTGGAACGCTGGCCTTTATAAATCAGAGCATTGAGTACAGAAGTTGGGATGTAATGTTAAAATTGTACAAGGCATTGGTAAGGCCAAATTTGGAATACTGTGTACAGTTCTGGTCACCGAATTATAGGAAAGATATCAATAAATTAGAGAGAGTGCAGAGACGATTTACTAGGATGTTACCTGGGTTTCAGCACTTAAGTTACAGAGAAAGGTTGAACAAGTTAGGTCTCTATTCATTGGAGCGTAGAAGGTTGAGGGGGGATTTGATCGAGGTATTTAAAATGTTGAGAGAGATAGATAGAATTGACGTGAATAGGCTGTTTCCATTGAGAGTAGGGGAGATTCAAACGAGAGGACATGATTTGAGAGTTAGGGGGCAAAAGTTTAAGGGAAACACAAGGGGGTATTTCTTTACTCAGAGAGTGATAGCTGTGTGGAATGAGCTTCCTGTAGAAGTAGTAGAGGCCAGTTCAGTTGTGTCATTTAAGGTAAAATTGGATAGGTATATGGACAGGAAAGGAGTGGAGGGTTATGGGCTGAGTGTGGGTAGGTGGGACTAGGTGAGATTAAGAGTTCGGCACGGACTAGGAGGGCCGGAATGGCCTGTTTCCGTGCTGTGATTGTTATATGTTATATGGTTATATTAACTGTTTCTCTCTCCAGAGATGCTATGGACTTGTTGAGCATCTCCAGTCTTTTCCATATTTATTTCACTTAAAGCTCTTGCATTATGTCACATGCGCCTGTTGTAAGCTTTTTCCTGTTACCCAGTTTTATTATACTACAAACCTTCTAGCTCTACATAAATGACATTTTTACTCAGACTGACTTTACTTAAAATATATACTATAGAGCCATGGAATAAAGCAATAATAATTGCTACAGTATATCTCTTGGGGCTTGTATCACATTAATACTGCATGGCAAACATGAAAAATCCTGCCAGCACAGAGCGGTCCGATGATGAAATAACATCACATAGATCAATCTCATTATAATTTGAATAAGAACGCTTAAGGTAATGGCAGGCCACAGCATTGTGGTTGTTGGGGAAATGAAACTGGTAAAACTTACCACGTTACATGTTACGAGGTTTGGGACTCCATTACAAAACTTCATTACGAAGTCCCAAAATTTCCACTATTGAATTCCTCATATTTCCTTATAGGTTTCTAGTATAGCCCACTATAACAATGACAGCTCCACAAGCTAAAACAGTACCATTTACAGCAAATTTGCAGGTCAACTGGCCTTCATCAATCGTGGAACTGAATTTAGGAGCCGAGAGGAAATGTTGCAGCTATATAGGACCCTGGTCAGACCCCACTTGGAGAACTGTGCTCAGTTCTGGTTGCCTCACTACAGAAAGTATGTGGAAGCCATAGAAAGGGTGCAGAGGGGGTTCCGGTGATGTAATCGTCCAGAATGGCAGCTTAAGTCAATAGCTCTTCCAGAAAAACACATATTTTGCCCCGTTAATCCATCAAATAAAAGATCTTTTGAAAATATCTGAATTGATGAGGGGGGAAAGAATGGAGATAAAAAAAGCATCACTGTAGAACCTGTGGACGAGAGGGGTGCAGCCAGCGGCTCCCGTTCAGGTGAAGTGGCAAATATGATAAAAATTCTGGAAGAGATACAAGGATTCTAGAAAAATATAAAAACAGCAACTAAATGATATCAAGTCAGAGCTCGCCTTCCATTTAAGCAAGATTGCTCTCCTTGCTAAAAGAGAGGTAAAAACTAAAACCTGTAGGTTAGGAGTCTACTACATGAAATTATGTCTTACTTAAATTTAGAGAAGATCTGCTGCTCAGTCTTAAATTTGAAATAATCTTTTTATGATATTCGGGGACCTTTCCTAAATTATTTTTCCAATTTATAAAGTTTAACAGTGCACAGACCTTAATGTATATTTCTATCTTCTCTTCGTAAGCGAATATGTTTTTTTTTCTAATTATCCATTATCATCCATCAGCTTTTTTCTTTGGTAGTTGGCAGAGGGTTGACTTTTTTTTAATATAAAAAAGAAAAAAATGTAAAAAAATGTAATAACAAGTCAGAGCTCGCCAGCGTCAATCATAAAAATATTGGGGCTGAGACACAAATTGAGAAGGTGGAAGATCACGTGAAAAAAGTGGAACAGATACTAAGTAAGACAATAAAAATATTAAATCAACAAGGAAGTAAACTGATTGACCTGGAGGGAAGATCAGGATATACAATGTTCCCGAAGGAGCGGAGGGTTTGTCTATGACGGAGTTTGTATGAAAGTTGCTGTGGGACGTGCTGGAGCTTCCCTCGACTATGGAGCTTGAAATTGAGAGGGCGCATCGTGCGATCGCCCCGTGGCCCACCAGAGACAGAGAAGATAAGCCACACTCAATAGTAATTAGATTCCTTCGATACAATACCAAGGCAGAGATTCTACGAAGGGCCTGGGGTAAGAAGAGGGTGTTTTTGGATGGTAAATTAATATATTTCAATCAAGATTACCCCCCGGCAGTCCTGCAGAGACGTAAAGAATATTCTGAAGTAAAGCAAATACTAAAGCAAGGAAAGATTAGATTTCAAACTCCATACCCTGCTAAACTGTGGGTGTTTTATGAGGATGGGATCCAACTGTATCAGACAGTGGAACAGGCGACTAGATATGAAGACCAGAGGGTTGCCCGTCAGTGTGATCAAACTGAGGGAAAGCCTGGCTGAGCAGTTATCCCACTCTGCTTGGGAAATAGTGAGAGAATTGAGAAAGCAAGGGACGGGAGGAGGGCAAGAGAAATATATCAGGAAGAGACTGGGAGTTTTCTGAAGACAGCCCTCACCCCCTCCAGAACAGCCAGAAGGTTTGGAACTTTAAAAGTTTTGAGAAGCTAAACGGAAGCAAAAATAGACGATGATATACCTATCACAAGAAATACTTATTATAATGTGGATTTTATATTACTCAATTATTCTTTTTTATTCATTCACTCCTTTCTGCCCACTTAAATGACTATATATATATATAATACAATACACAGGGAAATCATTTCTGTGTAATGGATATAGATTTGTTCAGTTACTTTTATGAATACTGCAATGGGGGCCCTCAACTTACAGGTAGGAGGGGTTATCCCCCACAGCTACATGTTTCCTCTAGCTCAACCCAGGGTCATCTACTAGAGACCTCAGCCTTTGAATCACACCTTCATTGCCTTTTTTAAAATTATTCGCATTTCTTGGTTCTTAATTGTTCAGGGGGTAGATCGATTAAGCTTTATTCTACTAATTTCAATGATATATTGACAAATACACATGGCTAAGCACAAAGTAAAATTCATTTCTTTTAATGTCAATGGGCTGTTAAATCCAATCAAACGTAGTAGAATTCTATCCAAAATGAAAAAAGAACAAGCCCATGTAGTATATTTACAGGAAACTCACAAGTGATAATGAGCATGGAAAACTGAAGAGAATGGGCTTTACAAATCTGTTTTTTCTCCTCATATAAATCAGGACATAGGAGAGGAGCTGCTATTCTTATCTCAAACAAGCTAAATTTTGAAAAAGTATTCGAAATGGGAGATAAGGAGGGCAGATATATTCTGGTAAGGGGGAACATAGACGGAAATTCCGTTAATCTATTGAATATATATGCACCCCCAGGAAGTGATATTAGTTTCTTTCAGAAAATTACTAATATTATGGTAACGGAAACAGAAGATCTCCTGATATGTGGGGGAGACTTATATTTACAATTACAACCAAAGTTAAACTCTTCCAATAGAAAAACCTATGAAACAAAATCCTTACATAAGAAAGTTAATACACTTTTTGAGGATGTTGGTTTAATTGATATATGGAGGGCCCTTTTCCCCAACTGAAGGGATTACACTCATTGTTCTGCCCCCCATTCTGTATATACAATAGACTATTTCATAACATTTAGAAAAGACAAAGACAAAATAAACACCTGTGGAATTGGGACAATAGATGTAAGTGACCATGCACCTATATATTTATCTGTTGATTTTGACCTACAACCAAAGAATACTATTTGGAAACTAAATTCAAGTCTACTCAATGATCCCTACTTTATGGAACAAATTAAAAAAGAAATTGGTCTTTACTTAGAATTCAATGATAATAGAGAGGTTTCACCTCCCATTCTATGGGATACTCTGAAGGCTGTTTTAAGAGGGAAAATTACAGCGATATCTACATATAAGAAAAAAATAAGGAATAAAACATTAGAAGAATTACAAAATAGGTTGAAGGAACTAGAAAAAAAACAAATTAAATTTGGCTAGATGCTGCCTGGCCTGCTGTGTTCCACTGGCATTTTGTGTGTGTTGTTGTTTGAATTTCCAGCATCTGCAGATTTCCTCGTGTTTGCTAATGAAATTAATAGTTTGGCTATGCAAGAAATCAGGAAAAATTTAATGTTTCTGAAATGGAGACATTACGAAAGTGGTTCTAAGTCTATGAAAATACTGGTATGGAAACTGAAAAAGAAGATAGCAGAAAATACAATTCACAGAATTATGAATCCAAGAACAAAAATGATTTTAAAAAATAAGCTAAGTGAAATTCAAGCTTTTGAAGTGTTTTACAAAACTCGATATTCCGAAGTTCCGGGGGAAGCATTACCCAAACTGACACCTTCTTGAATTCTCTAGAGTTACCCACGTTAAGTGAAGAACAAAATAGAACAATGACTGCTGACATAACTGAAGGTGAACTAAAAGCTGCAATTAGTAGGCTTAAATTAAGCAAGTCACCAGTACAAAGAATTTAAAAATGAGTTAATTCCTGTCTTACTCCCCACACTGAACTAGGCTCTTAAAAAAAGGCACAAATACCACCCAGCTGGAAGGAAGCGATAATCTCAGCTATACCGAAAGAAGGCAATGATAAAATGGAATGTGGATTATTTAGACCAATACCCGTTCTTAATGTAGATTATAGATTATTTACCTCCATCATGGCCAAACGATTAAAGGAGTTTCTATCCATATTGATACATAAGGATCAGACAGGTTTTATACAACAACGCCAAACACGACAATATACAAAGGACACTTCACATTATGGATCATATACAAAAAAATAAAATTGAAGCAATAGTGATAAGCATAGACTCTGAAAAGGCATTTGATTCAGTTAATTGGAATTTTCTTTACAGAGTTTTGCACAGATTTGGTTTCCATGACACAACTATTAAAACTATACAGGCACTGTATGACAACCCTACTGCTAGGATTAAAATCAATGGATATTTATCAAATTGTCTTACCCTAGAAAGGGGCACGAGACAGGGTTGTGCATGGTCACCACTACTCTTCACATTATATCTGGAACCATTAGCTCAATACATCAGACAAAATGAAGATATCAGGGGAATAACTATTAAAGGGACAGAGCATAAATTGGCTTGTTACGTGGATGACATTTTGATCTATCTAGGGCAACCAACATACTCTTTACCTAAATTGATGCAATCCTTTGAATAATATGGTCAATTATCAAGATACAAGATCAACATAGATAAAACCCAATTACCTTCATATAACTATAGCCCACCAAGAGAAATTGAAAGTAGATATTCCCTGGGCATGGCAAACAGAGTCTTTCAAATATTTGGGTATCATTATGCCAAAAGATCTGGCAAAATTATCAGAACACAATTATCAGCCTATATATAAAAAAATTAAGGAACCTAATTCCTTTTTTTAGTTTCAGTTCAAGGATTGAATCTATTAAAATGAATATACTGCCCAGACTATTATATCTCTTTCAAACCCTACGAATAGAGATGAATCAAAATCAATTCAATAAATGGAACAAATTGTTATCAAGATATATTTGGCAAGGTAAAAGGCCTAGAGTTCGTCTCAAAACTTTGCAATTAGCCAAGGAAAAGGGGGATGGGGCCTATCTTCTCTCAGAGATTATTATTTTGCAGCACAGTTGAGAGCTGTGATATGTTGGTGCAACCCATCATTTGACGCTCAATGGAAAAACACTGAAGAGCGGGTACTTCCCATCCCCATACAAACAATTTTGGCTGATAACAACCTACAAAGTTACATAAATACTACTGATAACCCATGGGTGAAACTGACTCTTACAATATGGAAAACTATTATAAAAGAATATAAACTAGAGGGAGATATTGCAATTCTTAAATGCTGTGCACATGATTCGGATTTTATGCCAAATAAACTGGATGCTAGTTTTAAGGACTGGACAGCTAAAGGAATAACAGTTCTTTGCAACATAATGAAAGAAGGAACACTGTTCAGTTTTGAAATGCTTAAAGAGAAACACTTATTAGAAAAACAAGAACTTTTTTGGTATTTACAGATGTGACAATATGTTAATAGGACAGTTAAAAATGTAACCAAGGCAAGTACATATTTGATAGAGCTATTTAGAAAAACATAATTCAGATAACGGTAGCAGAATCATTCCAAGCGTATATAAGGGTTTGTCAAATCTTAAAACACATTCGACTTCATACATTAAAACAAAATGGAAGAAGGAAGGAGGGATAATTATATCTGAGGAAAAATGGACAATAATATGGAGGTATCAATGGAAGTGTACCAGTTCACAGAAATGGAGGGAGTTTGGATGGAAAAACTTGATGAGATATTTTATTACACCCTCTCAGAAATCCCATTATGATAGTAACCTCCCCGTTTGCTGGAGAAATTGTGGAAATCGAAATGCAAACCATTATCATATTTCTGGGAATGCCCCATTATCAAAGACTGTTGGAGTGGGATACACAGTGCCCTATAAGACATCTTTAAATGTGAAATACTCTTAGAAAGTAAGACCATATATTTTGGGTATATACCTCAAGGTTGAAAAGAGATAAATATTTAATGAACATTTAATGAATATACTGCTGTTTGCTGGTAAAAAGACTTACTAGGAAATGGTTATCATAGGAGAGCCCAACCTTAAATGCATGGATGGAAATTACAATGGACATTTACAAAATGGAGAAGATAACAGCATCTGTTAATCATAAGTTGGAACTATTTGATTCAGACTGGGAAAAATGGTTTAACTACATAACACCTCATGGGCCTGATATTATCCTAATGAATCAATGAATTTGTTGTAAAAAAAAAATCACTCCCTACTTGTACATAGTTTTGTCCTTTCACTTGTTCTTTCTTTCCTCTCTTTTCTATAAGTGTATACAATAGACAATAGGTGCAGAAGTAGACCATTCGGCCCTTCGAGCCTGCACCGCCATTCTGAGATCATGGCTGATCATCTACTATCAATACCCGGTTCCTGCCTTGTCCCCATATCCCTTGATTCCCCTATCCATAAGATGCCTAGTTAGCTCCTTCTTGAAAGCATCCAGAGAATTGGCCTCCACTGCCTTCTGAGGCAGTGCATTCCACATCCCCACAACTCTCTGGGAGAAGTAGTTTTTCTTAACTCTGTCCTAAATGACCTACCCCTTATTCTTAAACCATGCCCTCTGGTACTGGACTCTCCCAGCATCTGGAACATATTTCCTGCCTCTATCTTGTCCAATCCCTTAATAATCTTATATGTTACAATCAGATCCCCTCTCAATCTCCTTAATTCCAGTGTGTACAAGCCCAGTCTCTCTAACCTCTCTGTGTAAGACAGTCCGGACAACCCAGGAATTAACCTTGTGAATCTACGCTGCACTTCCTCTACAGCCAGGATGTCCTTCCTTAACCCTGGAGACTAAAACTGTACACAATACTCCAGGTGTGGTCTCACCAGGGCCCTGTACAAATGCAAAAGAATTTCCTTGCTCTTTTACTCAATTCCCTTTGTAATAAAGGCCAACATTCCATTAGCCTTCTTCACTGCCTGCTGCACTTGCTCATTCACCTTCAGTGCCTGATGAACAGGTACTCCTAGATCTCTTTGTATTTCTCCCTTACCTAACTCTACACCGTTCAGATAATAATCTGCCTTCCTGTTCTTACTCCCAAAGTGGATCACCTCACACTTATTCACATTAAGCATCATCTACCAAGTATCTGCCCACTCACCCAGCCTATCCAAGTCACCCTGAATTCTCCTAACATCCTCATCACATGTCACACTGCCACCCAGCTTAGTATCATCAGCAAACTTGCTGATGTTATTCTCAATACCTTCATCTAAATCGTTCATGTAAACAGCTGTGGTCCCAATACCGAGCCCTGTGGCACCCCACTAGTCACCACCTGCCATTCCAAGAAACACCCATTCACCGCTACCCTTTGCTTTCTATCTGCCAACCAGTTTTCTATCCATGTCAATATCTTCCCCCCAATGCCATGAGCTCTGATTTTACCCGCCAATCTCCTATGTGGGACCTTATCAAATGCCTTCTGAAAATCGAGGTACACTACATCCACTGGATCTCCCTTGTCTAACTTCCTGGTTACATCCTCGAAAAACTCCAATAGATTAGTCAAGCATGATTTGCCCTTGGTAAATCCATGCTGGCTCGGCCCAATCTTATCACTGCTATCTAGATATGCCACTATTTCATCTTTAATAATGGACTCGAGCATCTTCCCCACTACTGATGTTAGGCTGACAGGACGATATTTCTCTGTTTTCTCCCTCCCTCCTTTTTTAAAAAGTGGGATAACATTAGCCATTCTCCAATCCTCAGGAACTGATCCTGAATCTAAGGAACATTGGAAAATGATTACCAATGTATCTGCAACTTCCAGAGCCACCTCCTTTAGTACCCTAGGATGCAGACCATCTGGACCTAGGGATTTGTCAGCCTTCAGTCCCATCAGTCTACTCATCACCGTTTCCTTCCTAATGTCAATCTGTTTCATTTCCTCTGTTACCCTATGTCCTTGGCCCATCCATACATCTGGGAGATTGCTTGTGTCTTCCCTAGTGAAGACAGATCTAAAGTACTTATTAAATTCTTCTACCATTTCTCTGTTTCCCATAACAATTTCACCCAATTCATTCTTCAAGGGCCCAACATTGTTCTTAACTATCTTCTTTCTCTTCACATACCTAAAAAAGCTTTTGCTATCCTCCTTTATATTCCTGGCTAGCTTGGGTTCGTACCTAATTTTTTCTCCCCGTATTGCCTTTTTAGTTAAGTTCTGTTGTTCCTTAAAAAATTCCCAATCATCTGTCTTCCCACTCACCTTAGCTCTGTCATACTTCTTTTTTTTTTAATGCTATGCAATCTCTGACTTCCTTTGTCAACCACTGTGGCCCCTTTCTCCCCTTTGAATCCTTCCTTCTCCAGGGGATGAATTGATTTTGCACCTTGTGCATTATTCCCAAGAATACCTGCCATTGCTGTTCCACTGTCTTTTCTGCCAGGATATCTGTCCAGTTAACTTTGGCCAGCTCCTCCCTCATGGCTCCATAGTCTCCTTTGTTCAACTGCAACACTGACACCTCCGATCTGCCCTTATCCTTCTCAAATTGCAGATAAAAACTTATCATATTATGGTCACTACCTAATGGCTCCTTTACTTCAAGATCGCTTATCAAATCCTGTTCATTACACAACACTAAATCCAGAATAGCCTTGTCCCTGGTCGGCTCTCGTACAAGCTGTTCCAAGAATGCATCCCGTAGGCACTCTACAAACTCCCTATCCTGGGGTCCAGCACCAACCTGATTCTCCCAGTTCACTGCATGTTGAAATCCCCCATAACGACTGCGACATTACCTTTGCCACATGCCAATGTTAACTCCCTATTCAACTTGCACCCAATATCCATGCTACTGTTTGGGGCCTGTAGACAACACCCATTAGGGTCTTTTTGCCCTTACTGTTCCTCAGTTCTATCCACACAGACTCTACTTCTACTGATCCTATGTGCCCCCTTGCAAAAGACTGAATCTCATTCCTCACCAACAGGGCCACCCCACCCCCTCTGCCCACATTTCTGTCCCTACGATAGCACGTATACCCTTGTACATTCATTTCCCAGGTCTGATCTCCCTGCAGCCATGTCTCCGTTATCCCAGCAACATCATAGTTACCCATTTGCACCTGAACTCCAAGCTCATCCGCCTTATTTCTGACACTTCGTGCATTCAGATATAGAATTTTTAGCCCATTTCTCTTCTCTCTGTTTAAATCGCTGCCTATTGTGCTTAACCCAGCTCCCCGAACTCCCATCGGGCTATACGCCCCTTGAATTTTGTTGCCCTTCCTAAATTTACTTATTCTTTCTGCACATTTAACTCCATGTTCCGTCAGACTATCCCTCTGTACGTGTCCTCCTTATCACTTGTTCCGCCTCACCTTTCTCTACTACACACTTAATATTCCAGAACCGTGTAGTCCCCACCTGTCCTTTATTCTTCATCTCGCTATCCTCTCTCACATTCTGGATCCCTGCCCCCTGCAAATTTAGTTTAAACCCCCCCCCCCCCCCCACCGAGCAGCACTAGCAAACCTTCCGGCAAGAATGTTAGTACCGCTCCAGTTCAGGTGTAAACCGTCCCGTCGGAACAGATCCCACCTTCCCTGGAACAAAGCCCAATTATCTAAAAACCTGAAGCCCTTCCTCCTGCACCATCCTCTCAGCCACGTATTAATCTGTATAATCCTTCTGTTCCTTGCCTCACTTGCACGTGGCACAGGTAGCAATCCTGAGATTGTTACCCTGGAGGTCCTGCCCTTCAGCTTCGCACCTAACCTCCCTGAACTCACTACACAGGACCCCTTCACTCATCCTACCCACGTCGTTGGTCCCTACATGGACCACACCATCTGGGTTGTTGCCCTCCCTCTCGAGAATAACCTGCACCCAATCTGAGATGTCCCGGACCCCGGCACCAGAGAGGCAACATACCATCCGAGACTCCCGATCTTCCCCACAAAATCTCCTATTTGCCCCCAGAAGTATATTATGTGGAAACTTGTGGCATATATGACCATATGATATATATGTACAATACCTGAAATACATCTTATGGAAATGTTTGAAGATGAACTTCAATAAATTTATTTACAAAAAAAAAGAAAGGGTGCAGAGGAGATTTACAAGGATGTTGCCTGGATTGGGGAGCATGCCTTATGAGAATAGTTTGAATGAACTCGGCCTTTTCTTTTTGAAGCGACGGAGGATGAGAGGTGACCTGATAGAGGTGTATAAGATGATGAGAGGCATTGATCGTGTGAATAGTCAGAGGCTTTTTCCCAGGGCTGAAATGGGTGCCACAAGAGGACGCAGGTTTAAGATGCTGGGAAGTAGGTACAGAGGAGATGTCAGGGGTAAGCTTTTTACTCAAAGTGGCGAGTGCGTGGAATGGGTTGCTGGCAACGGTGGTGGAGGTGGATACAATAGGGTCTTTTAAGAGACTTTTAGATAGGTACATGGAACTTAGTAAAATAGAAGGCTATAGGTAAGCCTAGTAATTTCTAAGGTAGGGACAAGTTCAGCACAAACTTTGTGGGCCAAAGGGCCTGTATTGTGCTGTAGGTTTTCTATATTTCTATGTTTCTAAATGCATTTAAATCATTGGTAAGTTGGTTTATTGTTGCCATATGTACCAAGCTCAGTGAAAAACTCTTTTGCAAGCTATCCGAAAGATCATTTCATCACGTCAGTGCACTGAGGCAGTACAAGGGAAAAATCAGTGACTGAATACAGAATAAACTACTTCGGGGAAGATACAATACAGGCAGACAATATGGTATAAAATCATAGCGAGGTAGATTGTGAGGTCAAGAGTCTATCTTATCGTACCAGGAGACTGTTCAAAAGTCTTATAACAATGGATTAGTGACTGTCCTTGAGGGTATTGGTATTGTGTGTGTATGCGCCATGCAAGGTGGCAGCTCGTTGCAGTAGCTCCGTGTGTTTGTTTGGATAGTCGTTAAGTAGCGCGTTTCTTTCGTTTTTTTGTTACTGGCTAGTAATACTGCAAAATAACAATGAACATTAATCTGTTTAAGAACATTTTCATCATCCTTCTAGCTCTCAGAAGACTTTATCCACTGAGTGCTTTGACTACAGTAGTGGAGGCAAAATTGTGTATATGAGGGAGTAGCTACTAGCAGCTGGGAAGCAGCCTTTGTTTGCCCAGCAGAAGCTCAATATTCTGGACAAGCTGAGATGGAGATCCTGAGGCTGCAGATTGGGTAAAAAGTGTTGCATCGAGAAGGAGATATAAACTATATCTTCTGCCTATCATTATGGGGAACGTAAGATTGCCGGCAAATAAATAGTGGAACTAGTAGTACTCACGAGGACACAGAATAAATATTGGGAATGCACTGTTATGTGTTTCACCGAGACACGGTTACATGAGCAAATCCCGGATTCCAGCACTACAGAATGGGTTTTCAATGATACTAGCAGACAGGTTTAATCTACAGTGCGGTAAGAAAAAGGGAGATGGGCTTGCTGTGGTTGTGAACAACAGATGGTGTAATCCCGGTCACATTCCTGTGAAAGAACGAATCTGCTGTCAGGACTTCAAACTACCTGCTGTGAGTCTGCATCCGTATTATCCACTGCGCAAGTTCAGCCACGCCATATTGTTCATTGTTTACATTCCGCCTTTCCGACACAGTCCCAACGCTGTGTGTGGCATCATACACACTATCGTGAGACTTCAGACTCAACATCCCAATCCATTCACTGCAGTATTGGGCGACTTCAACCATGTTTCTCTCTTGACAACCCGACCCACCTTCGATCAGTTTGTCAAGTGTCATATAAAAGAAAATAAAACACTGGATCTCTTGTATGCAAATATTAAAGATGCATACAGCTCCACAGCTCTCCCCCCACTTGGAAGATCAGACCACAACCTAGTTCACTCATGCCCTTGTATAAGCACAAAGTACAGCAACAGCTAGCTACCACCAAGATAGTAAAGAAATGGTCTCCAGAGGCCATCGAGGTTTTAAAGGGCTGCTTTGAAGTTACTGACTGGAATGTGCTTTGTGAACCATATGGGGAGGACATTAATGGTCTTACTTGAATCCACGGCTACATCAGCTTCTGCGTGTACACTGCAATATCATCAAGGACTGTTCGCTGCTTTCCTAACAAACCATGGGTCACCAGTGATCTGAAGGCTCTTCTCAACCACAAAAAGGGAGCCTTTGGATCAGGGGACAGGGAGGAATTGAAATGTGCAAAGGGAGCTAAAGGAGATGATCAAGGTGGCTAAAGAGGAATACAGGAGAGAGCTGGAGAACAAGCTCAGGCAGAGCAGCACACAGGAGGTGTGGAGAGGCATGTGGAACATCACTGACCTCAATGCGCTAGCTGTAGAGCCTCTGAATGCAGTCGTGAATGAGCTAATGAGTTTAACCAATTTTTCAGTAGGTTTGACAATTGCCCCACTGGAGACTGTGGTGGAACAAAGGACCCTACAGAAAATCCTGGCAATTTGGGACAATGTTTCTCACCATCTGCATGCCATCTTGGTTGAACAGAGAAGCACTTTTCGTAATAGACTAAGACAACTCCACTGCTATCTGAGATCATTCTTACCCTCGGTGTCAACCTATAGCCATGGAAGTGATGACCCCTCCTGTTAGACTGTTTGAGGTAACTTTTTTTTATTCTTTCTCATTTCCCTTCTAACGTTTGTATATTTATATATCTCTGCACTTGTAATGCTACTGTGACACAGTAATTTTCTTCGGGATCAATGAAGTATCTATCTATCAATAAAGTATCCATCTATCTTGTGGTTAAGCTTTTACTGCTAATGTTGTAAGGTAAAACATAGAAACATAGAAAACCTACAGCAAAATACTGGCCCTTCGGCCCACAAAGTTGTGCCAAACTTGTCCCTACCTTAGAAATTACTAGGATAACCTATAGCCCTTTAATTTTCTAAGCTCCATGTACCTTTCCAAAAATCTCTTAAAAGACCCTATCGTATCCACCTCCACCACCATTGCTGGCAGCCCATTCTATGCACTCACCACTCTATGAGTAAAAAACTTACCTCTGACATCTCCTCTGTAACCACTCCCCAGCACCCTGTGTCCTCTTGTGGCACCCATTTCAGCCCTGGGAAAAACCCTCTGACTATTCACATGATCAATGCTTCTCATCATCTTATACACCTCTATCGGGTCACCTCTCATCCTCCACCGCTCCAAAAAAGGCCGAGTTCACTCAACCTATTCTCATAAGGCATGCTCCCCAATCCAGGCAACATCTTTATAAATCTCCTCTGCACCCTTTCTATGGCTTCCACATCCTTCCTTGTTAGTGAGGCGACCAGAACTGAGCACAGTACTCCAAGTGGGGTCTGACCAGGGTCCTATATAGCTGCAACATTACCTCTCGGTTCCTAAATTAAATTCCACGATTGATGAAGGCCAATACACCGTACGCCTTCTTAACCACAGAGTCAACCTGCGCATCTGCTTTGAGCGTCCTATGGACTCAAACCCCAAGGTCCCTCTGATCCTCCACACTGCCAAGAGTCTTACCATTAATACTATATTCTGCCATCATATTTGACCTACCAAAATGAACCACTTCACACTTATCTAGGTTGAACTCCATCTGCCACTACTCAGCCCAGTTTTGCATCCAATCAATGTCCCGCTGTAATCTGACAGCCCTCCACACTATCCACAACACTGCCAACCTTTGTGTCATCAGCAAACTTACTAACCCATCCCTCCACTTCCTCATCCAGGTTATTCATAAAAATCATGAAGAGTAAGGGTCCCAGAACAGATCCCTGAGGCACTCCACTGGTGACTGACCTCCATGCAGAATATGACCCATCTACAACCACTCTTTGCCTTCTGTGGGCAAGCCAGTTCTGGATCCACAAAGCAATGTCCCCTTTATCCCATGCCTTCTTACTTTCTCAATAAGCCTTGCATGGGGTACCTTATCATAAGCCTTTAATAAGGTTTCTAATTTAATACTTTTCTGTAGAAGCCTTTAATAAGGTATTTAATTTAATACTTTTCTGTAGAAGCAGGGTGTTTTGCTGATAGATTTTAGGTTACCATTAAAGATAAGAGGTTGCAATGTTCAGCTTACAAATGCCGGGCCAGTCAATCAGGATGGTGGAAATGGGAGAAGGTTCTATAGAAAGCTGGGGGGAGAGGTTTTGTGATGGACACTGAAGGGGTTGAGGTCCTTTTTTGGTGGAAGATGAAGAGAGAAGAAGATTGAACCAGCGGTAGAATTCAACCCAACCGGAAAGTACGATTTGATGAAATCTAAGATGGAAAGTTCTATTGGTGATTGGCGAACAGGAGTTGGTGCTGCATGTACAAGGACGTTCATGGTGCCAAATTTGGAAGATCTGAGCTCTAACTTTATTCAAATATGTCTGTTTTAATTATAATGAAACCTTTTCCTTTTTGCTTTCTTCTTTAACAACTGTTTGATTAAGTTGATATCTATAATTACACTTTCCTTATTAATTGCATGCAGTGTATAATCTGATATTTCTTGCTGACAGGAAATTGCAAGTGGGCAGCATTTGCTCAGATTGGGGTGTGGGTGGTCAAAACATCCCAGCTCTCCTGGTCTGGTGGGACCCAAGGCATATTGACCCTAGACCTAAGGAGTCTCACCGCTGAGTACATTGAGTTGTTAGTGAGGGGCTAATCATCCATGTTTCCAGAGACACCCAGTAAAAAGGGGTTTCAGTATGTTTTTCCAGGATTTTGTATTATCTGTCCAATGTTACAAGGAGGAGAGAATGCCTGATTAAGCTGGCTGCTTTACCAAGGCAGTGGAGGGGAGGCACGTTTCTATGCACTTCACTGCACCCATAATTCTCTGAAGTTTTTCATTGGATGTTTCTGAATGTCTAGAACATGGCCAGCTTTTTGCAAGTCTTGACAAGAGGTTACAATTTACATGGTAGAGCAGCTTTTTAAGTCTTTTTCAGCATGTCTAATGGTTGCTTCTTCTGGCTGAATTGTAAGATGTTAATTATGTCCATAGGCCTTGCATTTCATGAAGCCCTGCCAATGAGAAGCAGAATGCATCTTGCAGTAATGTTTTTACCCTGCTCTCTGCATTGGAAGCACAGGCTTGCAGTTAAGTGAGCAAGAGGTGCAGTGGGTCACTGATACCAGGAAGTTCTAGTCTATTTTGAAACGACTATTTCTGCAGTAAAGTGTAGTCTGTGTCTTAGGCAAATCAGGATATTTCAGGAAAGTACTGAGAGGACTGTAAAGCTGCTTTGAAAGAATGTTTCTGATGGTGCCATGTGGAAATATTTGTAGGACCTCCGTAAAGTCTTAGATTACTGGTTTACTGAGTGAGTGTTTTGATGTTAATATATAGAAAGATTAGCTTATGGTTTTTAATCTAGTTTAACAGAACTTTCAGTATTGTGCAAAGCAAAGAATTCAAAATCCCACTACTGAAAGTGTGATGTTGAAAATGTTGTATCACACTTGTAGCCAACAGCAATATCACAACTGAGCAACTTGTTAAAAATGCCAGTCACTTCTGGCTGTATTTGGGTAAACCTCTCCAGTAAGCAGGAACACAAAATAACTTAAAACATAGCTCCACATTGTCCAATTATCCATAAACAACGCCCTGAGATGTCAGTTCCCCAAAGGAAAAGTATAATTTACCTTGTTGAGAGGAAAGAGGCGGACACAAGTCAAGTTAACAGTTACTGTTCTAGTCACAGATCCGCTACAATATTTGCACTATTTTGCTATCAGGGTAATGTAAAAAAAATGTCTATCATAATGATGTTTTCCATTTCACACACATCATAAAACCAAATCACTATTTGCAACATAAGGTTCAGTGCTGAAGGTTTTGTTCTGCAATAAGACAATATTTCTGAAAAAAAAACAAGTTTACCAAATTTGTTTTGTATACATCAGATTTAAGTGTATTATAATTCAGATAATCTTTCAGTATATACTGGGATATTCTAAACTTGCAGTGGTAAAATAAATGGATACAATACAAAAGCTAAGTCAACTTACTTTTTCTGCGCACGAATCTAAAATTCTTTAAAATTGACTGAAAAGTAGAATATATAAAGTAATGTTTAATAATTTAAGTTTAATAATCTAATAGTTTAATAATTCCACAAATACCTTGTTAAATGCATCAATGAATTTTACGCCTTTGTAAGTGATGGAGAGGAAAATAGTTGGTATCTTTTTCATTTGTTCAGTAGATTTCTAGACAAAAGCATAGGAGATGCATTAAAGATGTAAACATGGCTTAATCCTAAATACTGAATCAATCTGTGAACTATTTATACAAACCCTCATCTTTGCACATGCATCCTGGGTTGATTCAGTCCCTTTTAGGTCTTTAATTAGCATGGAACCCAAATACTGCAATAAATAAAGAGAGTAATCGCAATAGTTTCAACAAGTTGTATTGAATTAACCTGCAAAATGTTTAAAAAGTATCTAGTGCTTTCCTAGTTTATATGATAAATAAACTCTTCTCGGGCTTCTAGCCAGGTATAGGTATCAATTATAACTGTCCCACCAGACATGCCAAGGCATCACCCATGAAGAAGATGGCAGAATTTGCCATTGAAACAGTTATAATCGATACCTGTACCTGGCTGGAATTTCAAATAGAGTGTATCTTGCAAAATGTTCTTTCAATTAAAGGTTTCTCAATTTTTATGTTGTTTAAATAAGTGCTATGAATAGTAAGACACTTCTTTTAAAATGTATAAATGTATAAGAAAACCTCAGATAATTTATGGAGAAGTAACTTTCTCCCCATTAAGAGTCAAGAAAAGATCAAATAAAGTCGTACAAATAAGCTGGATCAACTCAGCAGATCGGACAGCATCCCTTGAAATGAACAGTCAACGTTTCGGGCCGAGACCCTTTGTCAGGACTCAGCCTGAAACACTGACTGCTCATTTCAAGGGATGCTGCCCGATCTGCTGAGTTGATCCAGCTTGTTTGTACGTCTTGATTTGACCACAGCATCTGCAGTGTACTTTGTATTTAAAAGATCAAATAAACTACACATCTTCGTGTATGACCATAAGACCACATGATAAAGAAGAATTAAGCCATTTAGCCTATCAAGTCGGCTCAGCTATTTCATCAAAACTGATCCATTTCCCTCAGCCTCAATCTACTGCCTTCTCCTCGTATCCCTTCATGCCCTGACTAATCAAGAATCTATCAACCTCTGCCTTAAATGTAACCAACAACTTGACCTCCACAGCCACCTGTGGCAACGAATTCCACAGATTCACCACTCTCTGGCTAAAGAAATTCCTCAACTCCATTCTAAATGGACATCCCTCTATTCTGAGGCTGTCTCCTGTAGTCTTAGGCTCCCTTGCATAGGCAATACCTGCTGCACATCTATTCTATCGAGGCCTTTCAACATTCAATAGGTTTCAATGAGATTCTCCTTTATTCTTTTGAATTTCAGTGAATACAGACCAACAGCCATCAAACATTCATAATGATAAGCCTTTCAATCCTGGAATTATTTTCATGAACCTCCTTTAAACCCTCTCCAATGTCAGTACATCCTTTCTTAGATAAGGGGCCCAAAACTGCTCACAGTACTCCAAGTGAGGCCTCACCAATGTCTCTTAAAGCTTTACAATACATGAAAATGGAAGCAGAAATATTGCTTTACATTTCATAACACAAAACTGTATAATGTGACTGTTCACAAAGATAAACGTAACATAGGATTAAAAGAATACCTTAGCATAAGCAATTACACTGGTAAAAGAGTAGCCTTCGATAAAAATGTGGTCAATGTGAACATTAACAGTATTTAGTGGTGAATTGTCTCAAATGAGCTCCAATCATTGCTCTCCATAATTTTTAACTCAATATTCAATGCTATCCCAAAAGTAAAAGACTAAATTAGGTACATTATCTATTGTGCAACAATGATATGTTTTATTTGTTAATTAATGCCATAAATTCAAAAAAGTATATCCAGTGCTAAATACTCACATTAGCTTCATAGCCACAGGACTCAAAAATAAGCTTCTCTGGCTGGTGCTGCCAATTCTGAACAGGAGCATATGGCGTGGCTAAACTAGGCGGGCGAAGTGTTATTCGAGACTCGCGCCGATCTTCCTGGAAGAATGACAAAGCAAAGCTGGTTGCTGCCATGCTAATAAAAATGAAACTGTGCAATAGTCACCTATTAGTAAATTGGTTTATTATTGGCACTTGCACTGAGAGACAGTGAAAGATACAGTCTTGCAATTCAGTGATGAATTGGCATACAAGAGGGAGACTAAAAACCTGGTTAAATGGTGCCACAACAACCTCCTCTCACTCAATATGTCAGCAAAACCAAAGAGATGATTATTGACTGCAGGAGGAGGAAACCAAAGGTCCATGGGCCAGTCCTCATCAGAGGATCAGAGGTGGAGAGAGTCAGCAGCTTTAAATTCCATCTGTACAAGGACCAGCATGTGTTAGCAAAAAAGATGCACAGCAGTTCTATTTTCTTAGAAGTTTGCCTAGATTTGGTACATCACCAAAAACTTTGAAAAACTTCAGAGATGAACAGTGGAGTGTCTCCTAACTGGTTGTATCACGGCCTGGTATGAAAGCACCTACGTCCAGAACTGTAAAGGCTACAGAAAATGGTGGACACAGCCTAATCAATCAAAGGCAAAGCCCTCCCCACCACAGAGTATATTTACAAGAAGTGTTGCCACAAGAAAGCAACATCCGTCAAAGATCCCTGCCATGCAGATCGTCACCTCTTCTCACTTCTACCATCAGGCAGGAAGTACAGAAGTCTTAAGTCCTGCATCACCAGGTTAAGGAACAGTTAACAAGCCTTTTAACAATCAACAGGCCCCTGAACATACATGGATAACTTGAATCACCACTGCTCCAAACTGATTCTATGACCTGCAGATTCACTTTCAAGGACTCTTGACAACTCATGTTCTTGTTTTTCAATTGCAGTTTGTCTCCTTCTGCACAATGGCTGTTTGTCAGACTTTGTTGATGTACAGTTTTTGCAAATTCTATTTTATTTCTTTCATTTCAAATTCTATTCTATTTTCTCCCATAAATGCCTTCAAGAAAATGAACCTCAAAGTAGCATATGGTAACATACATGTTTTTTTGATGATAATTTTGAACTTTCAATTCATTATAACAGTGCACTGAAGGTCCTTAATTATGCTGGCTGTAGTGCTGTATTTCTCAGACAGAATAACAATCTTCCATGAATCCAATCTGTCATGTGTTTCAATTAAACCACCTTTCATTCCTATAAATTCTACTGAATACAGCCCTAGCCAAACAATACCTTCTTCAACAGTCCTGTCATTCGGGTAATCCGTCTGGTGAATCGTTGTTGCCCTCCCAGTACTGTTGTATCCTTTTTTAATAAAGGCACCAGAACTGCATATAATATTCCAGATGTGTTCTCATCAGGGCCATTCTAATGGCAGTGAGGCATCTTGTTTCTTTACTTCATAAGACATCGGAGCAGAATTAGGCTATTTGGCCTATTGAGCCTGCTTCACCTTTTCATCATGGCTGACCGATTTCCCTCTCAACTTTATTCTCTTGTCTTCTCCCCAGAACCTTTCACACTCTGACAAATCAAGAACTTATTAACCTTAAATAGACCTGGCCTCCACAGCTGCTTCTAAATAGACATCATTCTATTCTGAGGCTGTCCCAACTGGTCCTAGAATCCCCCAACATAGGAAACATCCGCTCCATATCCTAGTTCGCTCTAATTAGACCTTTCAACATTCGAAAGGTTTCAGTGAAATCCCCCCCCCCCCCCACCCCAACCCATTCTTCTAAATTCCAGCAAGTAAAGGCCCAGAGCCATCAATCATTCCTCAAACGATAAGCCTTTCATGCCCGGAATCATTCTTGTTAAACCCCTTTGAACCCTTTCCAGTGTCAGCATGTCCCTTCTTAAATAAAGAGGACCAAAACTGCTCACAATATTTCAATACAGTCGGCCCTCCTTATCTGCGAAGGATTAGTTCCGGGGGACCCCTCGCGGATACCAAAAAACGTGGATGCTCAAGTCCCTTATTCAACCTGTTTCAATGCAGTGGATCTTAGGACCCAGCGGAACCCAAGACCTTATTTAACCTGTCTCAGTGCGGTGGTCTTTAAGATCCGGCGCAGCTCTGAATCCGCAGTGTTTCTGTTCACAAAAATAATCATGATCACGATTGAAAATAAAGTGGAAATAATAAAGTGATTGGAAAGAGATGAAACGCCATCGGTCATTGCAAAAGCGTTAGGCTACGTCGGTCAACGATCTGAACAATTTTAAAGGATAAAGTGAGAAAGGCTCTGCCCCAATGAAAGCTACAATTATTACTAAGCAATGCAGTGGTTTAATTATTGGGTTTTGGGTATTTGATCCTCCACATCAACCCGGCACAATGGAGAGCGCACTCGGGAGTGGTCTGTCACTGGATTGAACTTGGGAACTTCCGTTCCCGAGCCTGACGCTGAAACATAGGTTCTTAAGCGCTTTATATGCATAGAAAGGTAAAATATATACTATATACTAAGACAAACGTAAATAATACCGGATGTACCTCTTCCGACTTACTTAGTAAGAGAACTTCCGATTTTTTTCGATCCCGATCCACGATAACCCATGCACATCCTCCCGTATACTTTAAATCATCTCTAGATTACTTATAATAGCTAATACAATGTAAATGCTATGTAAAATAGTTGTTATACTGCATTGTTTAGGGAATAATGACAAGAAAAAAGTCTGTTTTTGCTTGAACAACAAGTGCTGGAAGAGCACTTCCAGGTTTTCGTGGTTGGTTGAATTCGCACATGTGGAAGGAGGGCCGACTGTAATTTCAATGGGTACATTTAATGTCAGAGAAATGTATACAATATACAGCCTGAAATACAGCATTACATCCTTGCTTTTATATTCTAGTACTCTTGAAATTAGTGCTAACATTGCATTTGCTTTCCTCAACACCAACTTAACCTGCAAATTAACCTTTAGGGAATCCTGCACAAGGACTCCCCAAATCTCTCTGCACCTTGGATTTTTGAAATTTCTCCCCGTTTAGAAATTAGTCTATGCTTTTATTCCTTCTACTAAAGTGCATGATCATACACTTTCTGACACTGTATTCCACCTGCCACTTCTTTGCCCATTCTTCAAAAATTTTCCAAGTCCTTCTGCAGCCTCCATTTCCTCAACAATACCTGCCCCCTCACCTATCTTCGTATCATCTGCAAACTTGGCCACAAAGCCATCAATTCAATCATTAACATACAACATATAAAGAATTGGTCCCAACACCAACCCCTGTGGAACACCAATAGTTACCAGCAGCCAATCACAAAAGGCTCCCTTAATTCCCACTCTTTGCCTCTTGCCAATCAGCCACTGCTCTATCCATGCTGGTATCTTTGCTGTAATACCATGGGCTCTTACCTTGTTAAGCAACCTTATGTGTGGCATCTTGTCAAAGATCTTGTTCAAGTACACAACATCCACTGATTCTCCTCTGTCCAACCTGCTTGCTATTTCAAAGAATTCCAACAGATTTGTCGGGCAAGACTTTTCCACAAGGAAACCATGGTCTTTGGTCTATTTTACATTGTGCCTCCAAGCACCTGAGATCTCAACCTGAACAACTGACTCCAAAGTCTTACCAACCACTGAGATCAGGCTAACTAGCTTATAATTTCTTTTCTTTTGCCTTCCTCCCTTCTTGAAGAGTGCAGTGATATTTGCGATTTTCCAGTCCTCCAGAACAATATCAGAATCTACTAATTCTTCAAAAGATCATTATTAATGTCTCCACAATCTCTTCAGCTACCTCTTTCAGAACTCTGGGGTGTAGTCCATCTGGTCCAGGTGACTTATCTACCTTCAGACCTTTCAGTTTCCCAATCTATCTGCATATTAAAATCATGGCTATCGTAACACTGCCCTTTTGACATGCCTTTTCTATCGCCCATTGTAATTTGCAGCTTGTGAGATGTAATTTACACAGAGGCCTGTATGCAGCTCTCATCAGGGTTCTTTTACCCTTCCAGTTTCTTAACTCTACCCACAAGGATTCTACATCTTCCGATTGCATGTCACCTCTTTCTAAGGATTTGATTTCATTTTTTTTTTACCAACAGAGCCACACCACCCCCTCTGCCTACCTGCCTGTCCTTTCAATAGAATGTGTATCCTTGGATGTTGAGCTCCCGACTATAATCTTTCAGCGACAACTCAGTGATGCCCACAACGTCATACCTCTCAATCTCTAACTGCGGTTCAAGATCATCTGCCTTATTCTGTATAATGCATGCATTCAAATCTAACACCTTCAGTTCTGCATCCATCATCCTTTTCAAATTTGACCCCTTTTACACTACAACTCATCCCACTGACCGCAATTTTGCCCTATCATCTGCCTATCCTTCCTGACAGTCTCACTGCTTCTCCTTGTAAAACAGTTCTATCACTCCAATTCCCATCCCCCTTGTACAATCAAAGTAAACATACCGCTTGCTTCTTAAACAGCTTGCTGTACCATGCTTTCTTGCAGTGACAAGGGCACAAGGACACTCAGATCCCTTTGCACATCCAAATGTGCAACCTATCATTTAAATAATAAAGGGATAAGAGACTGCAAATGCAGGAAACCTGAAGCAATGCACAATGATATTGGAAGAATTCAGCAGCTGAGGCAGCATCTATGGAGGGAAATAAAATGGACAGTCGAGGATTTGGGTCTAGAGTGTATTCTTCTATCAGATTCCATCTTGTTCAGCACTCTGTCCCTTCAATCTATCAGCTTCCAGCTTCTTAAATCATATCCACTCTCGGCTGCCTGTCACCCGTTGCTTTACTATCTACTCTCTGTAGATATACAGCGCGGTATTGGCCCTTCGAGCTGAGCTGCACTGCACAGCAGCCCCTCCAGTTCAACCCCAGCCCCATCACAATGAGAAATTAATCCATCTTTGGACTATGGGAGGAAACTGAAAGACCTGGAGAAAACTCATGCATTCCACAGGGAGGATGTACCGACTCCTTACACATGACATTGGAATTGAACTCTGAAATCTGACGCCCCGAGCTGTTATAGAGCTGTGCTAACTGTTAGGCTACTGTTATGCCCATCCACCCCTCCCACCTGATCCTGATGAAAGATCTCGACACAAAATGACCACAGTCCATTTTCCTCCATACATCTGCTGAGTTCCTCCAGTACTTTTATGTATTGTATTTAAATACAACTTTTTTGTTTCTTCTAATTATCCACGTTATAACTCATGTACTGTATGAGTTATACTTATTTATCGAAGTTATAACTGCCATGTATTTGTCCACTTATTCAACTTGCCTAAATTACCCCAAAGCCTCTCCATCCTCCTCACTACCTTTCCTGGTTTTGAGTTCATGTCTTGCAAGTATCAAGCAGATTAAGTTTAAACTAGTTGATTCTAAATTCAGGATTACGTATCTGAAAATTCTAAAGTTTCTCAAATAGGAATTCAAAATTAATTGTGAACTGACTATATATACTCTACAAGCACTACACGTGGTACACGTGGAATGATTTGAAAAATGCACTGACATTATCTGCGTCCTTGAATGGAAAAGGGATCAATCTAAATTCACCAATAGTATGAAGAAATGTCAGAGCAGCTTGTAACATTGTAATCTGCTTTGAACAAAGGCAAATGTATGAATAGAGTGAGCAGAGTAAAAAAAAACACAATAACACTGTGATTCAGTTTGCACTTGGCTAAACTGTTTCATTACAAAAATACATCAATATGTTTGTAGTGCAGGGGGACTGCAAATCAATTTTACCCTTGGTCTCCCTTGTATGATTTTTGGTAGGAAAATAAATAAGTGAATGGCAGCCCAGATTTCATGGCAGTGATCACAGCAAAACTACTAAGATTTGCCATCTTTTCTCCTTCAGGCTGACATCAGCTTCGGCATTTTAACACATGATTTGATGCAGAAATCCCAAAGCTGCCAAGAAATACTGAAGGTGTCTCTAATGGCTACACATATGGTTCTGAGATTAAATTTATCCTGGAGATTAAAACACAGTGTAAACTTGTCCTCACTGCAAATTACTTATAAAGATTATTGTGTTCAAAGATTTTACATGAGGTACAGTGGGGAGGCGGGAGGAATGCTTTCATACAGATTATCATAATGAAAGAAAATCACCATGAACATATATATAGTTGAATTTATTTTTAAAATACATTATAGCTCTTCAATAATTAATTGAATTCATCTTCACCAACGATAATTTTAAAATATTTTAAAAGCTCCGATTGTTTTTTGCTTTAAAAATTTTAATTTCCTAGAATGAACTAAAGGTTTGCCTTCATTTTTGAACTCAGCAATTTCAAATATTCTGACCAGCTCAAACCAAATCTGAAGCCACTTCTTAATTTGTTGCGTGTGATGTTGAAGTGCACACAACAACTGTAACTCTCCATGGATCCTAGGTGACTGAAATCTGAATAGCTGCTTGATAGGAGGGGCTACTTGCCAAGAACGGCACTGGAATGAAACTAAAAACAGCTGTTAAGCACAGGCCAACATTAAAGTAGCCTGTCATTTTAAGCAGCTGTCAATGTATATCTGACACAATGATGTTAAGTCTACAATGGGAAAGATAAACTTTATCATCAGGCACAGAACTCTTTAGTAATTTCAAGAATATCTTCCGGTAACTTATACAATGGAAGACTCAGAAGTTTCAAAGGTTGTGACTGTTCGGCTCATCATGTCCAGATAGCAAAAGTAGACATTAGAAAATAAAACATACACTTCACATAAAACTAAGCAGATTACCGGTACTTAGAGAACAGTAAGACATCACCAATGAATCTCTATTTTACATACATAAAACAAATCCAAGGACAACTCATTTTCCACCAAGAGCCCTTCGGTTTATAAAATACACAGTGGAGTACATGGCAGCTGCAAATTATGATGAGATGAACAACTGAAATGAAAATACCCAATTGTTTTAAGATAATAAAGCTATATTTTTGTGCAAATTGCAGTTTAACAAATGTGCTGAGCACAAAGATGAGAAACCCCATTATAATTAAAACTATTGGGCTGAGAATAATCAGTTGTAATTATACTAAGGACTTAAATAACAATTTTCACTCCTTTTAGGCAGCAGAGACAGCATTAATAAATTCACACACATTGCATTCAGTTATTCCATAATTAACAGGCAAAAACATGTTAAGTAAACATTTGTGTTCCGATTTATCTATAGTCATGACAAATGGCTTTATTCCATGCTATTCACACTTACTAACATTAAGACTTGATTTTTAAAATGTGTAGAATCAACGGAACATTAATATATTTATTCACCACTGCTGAGAAGGTAAAATGGTCCACCTTTTAGTCCCAATTTCAGTTCTCTGATACACAGCAAATGAGCGTTTGAATTGCAACTTTTTTGAAAACTTTCGATTTTAAGAATTGAGTAACTATTTTTAAAGAAACCTAAATAATACTAAAAGTAAATCCAGAAAATTCCTAGAGGCGTCCTCATTATTACAACATAATGAATGAAAAGAATGGCAAAGAACCTCCACACCACCACCCCTAAAGACATTACAAAACCCTGTTGAACATCAATAAAATACTGGGAACTAAAATACAAGATTACGATGGTGAGCCTTGAAAGTACCATCAGATCATACAAAGTGCAGGGGAGCATGGATTATGTCCTGGATAAAGCTTTGACATATCAGAATCAGAATCAGACTTTAATCACCAAGTACCTGTGCACATACAAGGAATTTACTTCCGGCAGATGTTGTCTCTCTGCTCATAACAATAATAATGATAAATATAAATGAAAATATAGATTATACATACAGGTAGTGCAATCCAAGTAATAGTTAGCCGACAGTTAACTGTTCAGCAAAGTGACCGCAGTAGGGAAAAAACTTCTCCAGTGCCTATTACTCTTAGTCTGGAGGGATCTGAAGCGCCTACCAGTCGGAAGCAGATCAAACAGTCCGTGCGCAGGATGGGAGGAGTCCTTTATGATGTTCCCCGCCCTCTTCTTCAACCTGGAAGAGTACAGGTCCACAATAGAGGGCAGGGAGGCTCCAATGACGCGCTCGGCAGTCCTCTGTGCGCTGCAGTCTGGTTCTATCCTGCTTGGTGGCGGCTCCAAACCACACAATGATGGAGGTGCACAGGACAGACTCAATGACCAGTGTAGAACTGCAGCAGCAATTCCTGAGGCAGACCGTATTTCCTCAAGAGCTGCAGGAAATACATCCGCTGCTGGGCCTTCTTCAGGATGGAGCTGATGTTCTGCTCCCACTTCAGATCCTGAGAGATGGTGGTTCCCAGGAACCTGAAGTTCTCCACGGTGGACACAGGGCTGCTGAGGACTGTGAGGGGAGACATAGCGGGGGGATGTCTCCTGAAATCCACTATCATCTCCTTTGTCTTGAGCGTGTTCAGCTCCAGATTGTTCCGACTGCACCAGTTTATTAGTCACTTATAAACATGGAAAATGTAGTGAAATGTTTGCAGTGGATATTCTGAGGTTCAACTGTTACCAAGAAAGTTCTTTGCCATAAAAATTATAGCAAAGAACACCACGGTTCAAGTTGCATCTTGGAATAATGAAGCAAATTAGTTGGAAAGACCTTAGCACAAAGACCAAAGCTTTATCAAATTTACTTTCAAATCATTGATGACTCTTTTTCTAGAATTACGCAATAAAATAATTATTAAATGTCTTGCCCAAATTGCCCCTGTAAAGATATTAATGAGGCACCTTCTTTAAGTACTGTACTCGTCTGTCTGGGGAAGGCACTCACACAATGCTGCAGGGTTTTGACAATACCACCAATCGCACAAAAAGCATCCAAACCAGAACAGTGGGTAATGTGCAAGCTGAAGTGGAACTTGCAAATGATGGCATTCCCATACGCTGTTGTCTGTCTTTTTCCTGGCTGCAAAGGTTGTGGATTCGGAAGATCCTATTATGGGATCTTTGCCACCTTGCTGCAGTGCATTTGTGGATATGGTACAGATTCAGGTTGCAATGTAATTTTCTATCAATGCACATTACGCAGCTCCATACATGCTCTTCCACAGTCATTCATCTAGGATCCCCTGGGCTTATTGATAATCGTATAGAAGGGAAATACAATTCTGATACTGATAGTCCAAAGTGACTCAGAGATGCTTAGTTTTGAGCTGGTTTGGTTGTCTAAAGATTCAATATCATTTAACAGTGGCAGCATTATAAAATACTTTGTCATTCTTTGAATTAGCAAGTGAGAGAGCAGCATTGTTGCAGGGCTGGAGGTATTTGAAAATAACAAATTGCATCGGGAGCGAGTCATTCTTTGAATAAGGGAGTGAGAGAACAGCACCACTGCAGGGCGGGAGCCATTTATTTGATAAGAAAAAGTCTCATTGTGAAGGACTCATTTGAATGAGTTTTATTTGAGCCAATAAAAAGAAGCAAGGCATAAGTGGAGCAGCCATTCTGGGAATGGGCCAGTGTCAGAGTTGTCAGGCTTTGATGATAAAACCTGGGGCCAAAGGTTTCAGAAAGAAAATGCAGGCAATAACATTTAAGATTTTTTATGGTCTATAAATACTTAGTCCTTAGCTCAGTGCTGGAGGATGGTTAAGGCAGTGGAATGCTCCGACTGTGAGATGAGATTTCAGGATACCTAACAGTCTCCCCGATGACTACATTTGCAGTAAATGCACTCAACTTCAACTCCTGACTGACAAGGTCAAGTAGATGGAGCTGGATGTACTCCGGACCATCTGGGAGGCTGAAAACCTCATAGTTGAAACTTTTACTGAGATGGTCACACCCAGAGTTCAGATAGTAGATGGGTGACCACGAGAAGTAAGGGAAGTAAGCAGTTTGTGCAGGGTTCCCTGAGGCCATTCCCCTCTTTGAATACTGTTCAGGAGATGACCTATCAGGGCACAGCAAAAGTAGCTAGTTCCAGTGGCACTGAGACAATCTTTAAGGCTCAGCAGGGAAATGTAAAGTTAGGCAGGAGAGAGGAGATGTTGTGGCCAAGAAAAAGATGCCAGAATGGTGAATTGGTTCCCAGGTGCTGGAGTCCAGGATGTCTCAGAGCAGCTGCAAAATGTTCTCAAGGGGGAAGGTGAGCAGTCATGGTGCACATTGGTACTAATGACATCGGTAGAAAGGGGGAAGAGGTCCTGCGCAGTGAGTGTAGGAATTCAGGAAAAAGGCTGAAGAGTAGGATCTCCAAGGTAGTCATTTCTGGATTACTCTTGGTGCTACATGCTGATCAGGGCAGCAATAAGGTGATAGCACAGATGAACAACTGGCTGAGAACCTGGTGCAGGAGCAAGATTTCAGGTTTTCAGATCATTGGAACTTCTTCTGGCGCAGGGGTGACCAGAACAAGAAGGACGAGGAGGAAAGGAATGTGTGCTTAATTTCTCAGGGTATCTCTGTTTTAGGCAAGATAGAGAGGTAGAGAGATTGCTATTTATATCTGTATTGCACAGTTTGTTCTCCATTGATCCTGTTTACAGTTTGTGTTCTATATTATTTGCTAAGAATGCCCTCAGAAAAAGAATCTCTGGGTTGTATATGGTGACGTGTATGTACTCTGATAATAAATTTTACTTTCACTTTGATAATCCTGGAAACTATAGACCAGCAAGCCTCCTGCCAGTGGGAGGGAAGTTACTGGAGAGAATTCTTTGAGATAAGATTTATGAGCATTTGGAAAACAATGGCCTAATTAGGGCAAGGCAAGTTGTGTCTCACTAACTTGATTGAGTTTTTTGACGAGGTGACAAGGGTGATGATGAAAGTAGAGGTGTGAATATTGTCTACATGGACTTTAGTAAGACATTTGATAAGGTTCCTCATGGGGAGACTCATCCAGAAGATTAAGATGCATGGGGCCGATGGTAAATTGGCCGTTTGGATTCAGAACTGGTTTGCTCATAGAAGACAAAGGGTATTCATTGAAGGGTCTTATTTGAGCTGGAGGTCTGTGATTAGTAGTGTTCGGCAAGGATCTGCATTAGGACCCTGCTGCTTGTGATGACATGGATGAAGAAGTCGATGTGTGGGTTAAGTATGTTTGCAGATGATACTAAGATTGGTGGTGCTGTAGATAGCAAAGAAGACTGGCAAAGAATACAGTGGATCAAAGATTCAAAAGTTAATTTATTATCAAAGTATACACATCTGAAACTCTTTTTTTCCAGATAGCCAAGAAACCAAGAAAAAAAAGAACAGGAACATGAACCGCCCTCCCCACATGAAATGCAACAAGAATATTCTTCCCCACCCCCTCCCCCACACAAAGAAACCAACCAAAAAAAAATCAACCCTCAGAACCCCTTCCCCATACAAAACACCTCAAGAACATTGACCCCCAAATTCACAAGATGATCAAAAACATAGAAGATAAAAAACTATAAGACTGAAAAAGCAGTCATCGATATCCATATCGATTGACAAATCCATATCCATATCATTTGCAGATATGGGTGGAGAAATGGCAGGTGGAATTCAACCTGACCAAATGTGAAATGTTGCACCTTGGTAGGTCAATAGTAAAGAGAAAATACACTATTAAGGACAAGACCATTAACAGTGTCGATGAGGAGAAGAATCCTGGAGTTCAGGTTTACAGCCCCCTTAAAGTAGCTAGAGGTTGATAGGGTGGTTAAGAAGGTATATGGCATACTTGCCTTTATTAGTTGAGGCATTAAGGTCAAATATTAGGAAGTTATGTTGCTGCTTTACAAAACTCTATTTAGTCTGCATCTGGAGTACTGCATACAGTTCTGGTCACCCCATTATAATAAAATCATAAGCAGAATTAGGCCAGTTGGCCCATCAAGTCTGCTCCACCATTCCATCATGGCTGATTTATTATTCCTCTCAACCCCATTCTACCACTTCATTCCAGTAACCTTTGACAAACTGACTAATTACAAATCTATCAACCTCTGCTTTAAATATACACAGTGACTTGGCCTCCATAACCACCAGTGGCAATGAATTCCACAGATTCACTGCCCTCCAGCTAAAGAAATTTCTTACTTATAAAAAGAAAGTTGTAGTTTTGAAGAGTGCAGAAGAGGTTTACCAGGATGCTGCCTGGATAAGAGGGCATGTGCTATCATGGGAGGTTGAATAAACTCAGGTTGATCTCTGGAGTGGCGGATGCTGTGGAGATCTGAAAGAGGTTAATAAGATTATGAGAGGCATAGATAGAGTAGACAGACAGCATCTTTTTCCTAGGTTTTAAATGTTTAATATCAGAGAACATGCACTTCAGGTGAGAGGTGCTAATTTTAAAGGAGATGTGAGAGTCAAGTTGTATTTTTTCTAAACATGGAGAATGGTAGCTGCCTGGATTGCACTGCCAGGGATGGTGCTAGAGGCAGATACATTTGGGACTTTTAAGAGTTATTTAGATAGGCACATGGATATGAGGGAAATGTAAGGATATGGACATTGTGTAGGCAAAAGGGATTAGCTTAGTTGGTATTTGATTATCTCTCCTGTAATCTCCCATCTCCTACAAACCTACGGATTCTCATGGTTATCTTGACCATACCTTTTCCCACCTTATATCCTGTAATACTATTCCCTTTTCTCAGTGTCTTCGCTTCCACCGTATCTGTTCCCAGGATGCGGCTTTCCATACCAGAGTAGTGGAAATGTCCTTTTTTTCAAAAAAGCGGTTTCCCTCCCTCCACTATTGATGCTGCCCCCACCTGCATCTCCTCCTTTTCCCAAACATCCATACTCACTCTGACTTCCTGCTGCCTTAACAGTGATAGAGTTCCTTTTGTCGTTACCACCCCATCAGCCTCCGCATCCAACACATTATCCGCTATCTCCAAAGGGTTCCTAGCATTAAACATATTTTTATCACCCCCCCAACTGCTTTCTGCAGGGACTGCTCCTTCTGCAATGCTGGCAATTCACTTCCAAACATTTTGTCACCATACAAGGATTGATTCCCTTGTTCACTCATCTCTCCCCACTAATCTCCCTCCTGGCACTTATTCCTGCAAGTGGCTGAAGTGCTACATCTGCCCAAACACCTCCTCCTTCAAGCAACACACACAAAATGCTGGTGGAACACAGCAGGCCAGGCAGCATCTATAGGGAGAAGCGCTGTCGACGTTTTGGGCCGAGACCCTTTGAAGGACGAAGGGTCTTGGCCTGAAATGTCGACAGTACTTCTCCCTATAGATGCTGCCTGGCTTGCTGCGTTCCACCAGCATTTTGTGTGTGTTGCTTGAATTTCCAGCATCTGCAGATTTCCTCGTGTTCACCTTCTCCTTCTCCTCCATTTACAGTCCGAAGGAGTCCTTCCAGGTGAGGCAACATTTCACCTGCGAATTTGCTATGGTTGTCTGTTGTGTCTGGTGCTCATGATGCAGCCTCCTCTACATTGATGAGACACGTAAATTAGGGGACCACTTTGTCGAGTACCTTGGCACCATTCACCACTAGCAAGACTTCCCAATCACCATGCAAGGAGACATCAGCGTTGCACTGTTGATTGTGGTGTGTCCTCTAAATACTTGGCCTTATCAATCAGCTGACTGGTCACCATTTCAGAAACTCATTTGTGATATGGGTAGGAAATCTCATTGCTGATTCCAGACCTAAACGCACGAAATTTGCTCACAGCTAATCGGTGGTGAGATTTTCTCCCCACATCGCAATTGAGTTTCTGAAATGAAGGCCAATCAGTTGATTGATAAGAATATAAATGCTAAGCATTCAGAGAACACACCACAATCAACAGTGCACTAATGATGTCTCCTTGCATGGTAATGAAATGTATGCAAGTAAATTGCCAAGACTGGGATTTTACCTCAACCATCAACTACCTGAGCTAAACACCTTATGAATTATTTCCAACAAAAAGAATCATTAAGTTGATATATTATGTAGTTGTTTTATTCCTCAATTGGTATTGTATTGGCTAATACTAAGCACATAATTTACCTACGCAAGGCATCTACCAGTGACTGCCATTTCCCTGACTTCCCACTTTTAGGGTTTATTTTTCATGCCAGTAAAAGTACTCAAATTGCGAGCTGACAATGTCAAAACAAGGGAAAACTGCAGTTAAGAAACTAGTACAGGCTACTCAACTGTGCATCTCCTTAATTAATCAGAGTGTAGTATTAGAAAGAAACACAATCCCAGAAGAGAAACTGTGAATTAGGGGAGATGAATAGAAGGTCAAACTAGGTACTATATTGAAAGAAAAAACAATCACAGAAAGAAATGATTTTAGTAACAGTTAATACCAAAAAGAACAAGGCTTGACATGTGTATTACATGATAATATAGTGGCAGAGAAGTTCACTGTTCATTGTTAAAAGTTAGCAGAATACTTGCAGTTAAAAAAATTGAGGTTTAACTTCCTGCAATATCTATTTCACAGATGCTATACAAATGAAGGAATGTCATGGAATGCTGTTTAGTGTATTCCAATGTTGAGGCAAATAGTGAAATATCTTTTTTGTAATGATAAAGGCAGAAAAGCTCAATTTGGATTACAACATAACAATTTCAAGTGCTTAGCACCTATACAGAATACTGATCAAAGATATTGTGCTGCCTGAAAATCTAGGTGAGGCTATACTTGTCTGATTAACATATTATAATTCTGTGTCCATCAAATAGAGGTACTGGGAAAATATTTATGCAACTGATGTCCAAATGATGACACTTTAACAGCAACTAATTATATTATGTGGCCAATTATAACCAACTGAATCCAAAAACCTAAGGCATTAAATAGACATGAAGTTATTGATCAGGCAACATAAGTCAAAGAATCTACAATTAAGCAAAGATGTTTAAGAAAGAGAATCAGAAAAAAAATCGAAGGATGCAAAAAATTTGAGTTTTCTTGAAACAATATTGAATAAAGAGGATCAGCAGTCCCAACTTTGGTTAATACATCCTAGCTAATTATAAGCTTGAGAAATGAGCAATGCAATGTCATGAAAATGGAAAAAAGAAAATGTAATTACAGCATTTTTAATAAATGCCCTCAAATAGCAGCAGAAATAAGTGTCATATCAATTAATATTAGTCAATGAAATACTCAGCAAAATTGTAAATAAAACGAGATACTGTAGCGGTGTGCTACATGCAGCGCTAAAATAACAACACGGAGTTGGTAAACTGCAGTCAAAGATAAAGTTTATTCCAACTTCACAGCCTTGCTTTAAAGCCTCTCTCCACCGCCGGACTGAAACCCCCTCAGGCTTTCTTCCTTTGTTGCGGACCTAGCCTTTGTGCCTGCACGCTGGCTAATTGTCAGCCGGTTCGAGTGTGCTAGTAATTGGGTCGCCACAATACAATATTAAATAAAGCAGAATGCCATTTCAACAAATTGTCATATAGCTTGCGAAGGCCATATGATCTGTATGATCTATAGTTCTGACAAAGTCCAAACTGAAGTTCTCTATAAGACTCTGAAAATCTATTTAAATAGTGTGGTTACAATGATAATGCAGCATTTACTTTATATTAATAGAACTTATCGGAGAGATAGGGATAAACATCTTGAATTGCTGGCATTCCTATGGGAAAGCTTCTTTCTGATTGTGATAAAACAGGAAGAATTCTGAAGCAGTGACAATAAATCAATAACGTTTTTAAGAGAGTATATTTTGTGACTATGATGAAATTGGAGGTTCTTAGTGTGGAAACACAAGGAGATAAAGGTTATATTTCTGGGAAATGTCATGAAGAAAACTTCAATGAATTTTATGGACAGAACACACTGTGGTTAAGTGGGATGTATGGCTCTCTAATCCATCGTCTAAATTGTTAGTAAACACAAAAATAAGTTGCAACACAGATTCTTGTGGAACTGCACAAGCTACATCCGATAACCACAGCACCTATCATCACTGCCTTCTGCTGCCTATCAATTTCCACACCAGATAAACACCTGTATTTCAAATACAACTTTAGAGAACAATGGAGGAATTTTTTGTTAAGTGCCTCACGTCCATAGTAATATTCTATCCTATATTCCAGTATTTCAAGTAAGCCCTTATATCTATAAACTTGCAACTACAAATGCCATTTTAAATGTGATTGCAGAACTGTATCCAATACCCATTTCATGAACATATGTAAATATATTTGCCAGGCAGGCCTATCTATATGAATCTTTGTTGGCATTCCTTGATGACCAGAAGTAGTTTCAATCATTCAAATATTCAGTTAACAATCCTGAATTACAATTTATAAAAATAATGTAAGATAAATATTAATTATTAAAATATAAATACACCTTTGCCCTCCCCATAATTCACTAAAATTGGTGCCGTGAGCCTGTCTGTCCGGAACTTGGATGAGTTGCTAGCTTAGGTCTTGTGTTTCACAGGTGGCTTGTCCAGAGGCACGTCAACATGCTCATGGTCATGTTGTGACAACAGGGGCATAGTAGCAGAATACTCCAAATCATGGTGGGCTGGTTTAAGGTAATCTACTGAAATACGTTCAGGTTCAGGTAGCATATCCGACCACTGCTACTCTCCCTTCTGCAACGCTTTCAAAGCGCTTCCCCACCTGCCATTTGGGAAGTTGGATCGCTCCTCCATCTTGCTGCCGAGGTACAAGCAGAAGCTGAAACAAGAGACCGCCGTAGTTAAAACTGTCCACTGTTGATCTGACCAATCGGCCTCCATGCTACAGGACTGCTTTGATGACGTCAACTGGAATGTCTTTCATGATAAGGATGTGTCCAAGTTCACAGAAGGGGTCACAAGTTTCATTCGGAAGTTCATCTGAATTTGTTGTCCCCCACAAATCGGTCAGGGTCTATCCAAACCAGAAGCCCTAGATCAACAGTTCTGTGCGAGCAGCACTTACTACGTGACACAAGAGCTTACATTGCCGGTGACCAACAGGAACTCAAGAAATGCAGCTAAGATCTGTGCAAAGGCATCAAGGCTACGAGACGACAACACAGGGACAAGATCCGTACATGACTGTCCACCAACAACACACACAGCTTATGGCAAAATCTGCACACCATTGCAGACTTCAAAGCTAAGCGCAGTGGTGTTCCCAACATCGCTGCCAGATGAGCTAAATCTTTTTTTTACACTCGATTCAACACTGAGCCCCTGAGGAGAGCTGTGGAAGAGTCCTGCACCTTGGTCATTTGTGAGGCTGAAGTGTGCAGGTGTTTCCAACAAGTGGACAGTCACAAGGCTGCGGAACCGGACGGCATCCCAGGGTGAGTACTCAGGATGTGCGCAGCACAACTGGCAGGTGTGTTTACAGACATTTATAATCTCTCCATCTCCCAGTATAGAGTGTCCTCCTGCTTCAAAACATCCACCATTGTTCCTGTACCGAAAAAGACCAAGGTAACATGTCTGAATGACTGACGCCCTCACCTCAACAATAAGCAAATGCTTTAAGAGGCTGGTCGAGGACTGCATCTACAGCATGCTGCCACCCACAATGGACTCCTACAATTCGCCTACCGACACAACCAATTGACAGATGAGGCAATAGCCACAGCTTTACACACTACCTTTATACATCTGGAGAAGAAGGATGCTTACGTGAGAATGCTGTTCTTGGACTACAGTTCAGCATTCAACACCATAATTCCCACCAGGCTTGACAAGAAGGTCAGAGACCTCAGCCTTCACCTTGCCTTGTGTAGCTGGATCCTGAACTTCCTGTCAGATTGCTGGCAGGTGGTAAGAGTGAGCTTCCTCATTTCTTCCCCCCGACCCTCAACATAGGTGCCTCGCAGAACTGTGTCTTAAGCCCCCTCCTTTACTCTCTATATACTCATGACTGTGTTGCCACCCACAACTCCAATTTGCTAATTAAATTGGCTGACGATACTACACTGATTGGCCTAATCTCAAATAATAACGAGGCAGCCTACAGAGAACAGGTCAACACCCTGGCACAGTGGTGTCAAGAAAACAACCTCTCCCTCAAAGTTAAAAAAACAAAGGAGCTGCTTGTGGACTACAGGAGGAATGGAGACAGGCTAACCCCTATTGACATCCATGGTTCTGGGGTGAGAGGGTGAACAGCTTTAAGTTCCTCAGCATACACATCACCGAGGATCTCACGTGGTCTGTACATACAGGCTGTGTGGTGTAAAAAGCACAACATCAGCTCTTTCACCTCAGACGGTTGAAGAAGTTTGGTATGGGCCTCCAAATCCGAAAAACTTTCTACAGGAACACAATTGAAAGCATCCTGACTTTCTGCATCACTGCCTGGTATGGGAACTGTACTGCCCTCAATCGCAGGACCCTGCAGAGAGTGGTGCGGACAGCCCAGAGCATCTGTAGATGTGAATTTCCCACTGTTCAGGACATTTACAAAGGCAGGTGTGTAAAAAGGGCCTGAAGGACCATTGGGGACCCCGAGTCACCCCAACCACAAACTGTTCCAGCTGCTACCATCTGGGAAATGGTACAGCAGCATAAAAGCCAGGACCAACAGGCTCCGGGACAGCTTCTTCCACCAGGCCATCAGACTGCTTAATTCATGCTGATACAACTGTATTTTTGTTATATTGACCTGTCCTGTTGTACAGACTATTTATTATAAACTACTATAAATCGCACATTGCACATTTAGATGGAGACATAACGTAAACATTTTTACTCATGTGTATGAAGGATGTATTAATAAAGTCAATTCAATTCTTACCTTTTCTCCCTGTTCCAAAACTCAGAATGGCCATCATAAGGGGGCCTAAGGGATGTTGGTGTGCGTCATCATGGACGAAAACAAATGAGGCGGAAGGTAGGTCAACATGAACCCAAGAGCGGTGAATGCCATGACTGGAGGTAGGAATAGGTGAAATGGAACTGAATTTACTGAGGGAGCTAGAACACTGTTGAGAGGCCGACCAGGTGGTCATGGCATCAGGAAAGAAGTCACCTGGCACCAGAAACAGCTGTCCGCATAGCAATTCAGCCGCAGATGACAGCAGGTCCCATTTTGGAGCCGTCCTGAGGCCCAGCAGGACCCACAGGAGATGATCATGCCAACACTCATCCATCAGGAAAGCCCACAGAGCAGCCTTTAAGGAGCGGTGAAATTGCTCCCTCGCTACCATTCAAACAGTCTGTCCAGATGAGGTGTCACTTTACCTTTGAGTCTGCTGGGATCATCTACTGTACCCAGTGAGACCTCCTGTATATCAATGAGACCAGACGTAGATCAAGGGACTGCTTCACCGAGCACCTACGAGCACCTCTGCCAAAAAATGCGGGATCTCCTGGTGGCCACCCATTTTAATTCTACTTCCCATTCTGATATGTTAGTCCATGGCCTCCACTATTGCCACAATAAGGCCACTCTAAGGTTGGAGGAGCAACAACTGTATTCCATCTGGGTAGTCTCCAACCTGATGGCATGAACATTGATTTCTTGAATTTTCAGTAATTGCTCTTCCCCTTCATCATTTTCCATTCCCATTTCCTTCTCTTACCTTTATCCCCTTACCTGCCCATCATCTCTTGCGGTGCTCCTCCACCTTCCTTCTATGGTCTTCTGTCCTCTCCTATCAGATTCCCCCTTCTCCAGCCCTGTATCTAATCCAGCAATTGAGTTCTCAGCTCTTTACTTCACTTTTGCCCCTCTCCCGGTTTCACCTATCACCTACTACCTGGTACTTCTTCCTCCCCTACCCCCACCTTCTTACTCTGACCTCATCTTTTTCCCTTGTCCTGATGAAGGGTCTTGGCCTAAAACGTTGATGATTTTACTCTTTTCCATAGAAGCTGCCTGGCCTGCTGAAATCTAAAAAGGGCTGAATTTTTGATTTTTAGGACAATCCTGCAGTACAAGTGTTCTAAAAATTCATTATCTATCCAGACTATACAGTTGGTACTCAATTAGGTGGCAGATGATTTACCATTTGGCTAGTTAATTAAGCAAGAGAAAAATAGCTTTGCCTCCAGCTCTAAACTAGCTAATCTCTGCGGGCCTTCAGCCAACAGGAATGCCCACAGTTTGGTAATTACCTTCTCAGGATGCATTTGTCTGACATAAGTCTTTGTTGACTTATTGTTGTTAGAGGCTACATCAGGGCAAACAATTTACTGTGGCTCTGCAATTCACTGTTTGAAACCTGGATTGGAAATTTCTGTTGTGCTGGATATACATGAGGTGCAACCCTGCCTAACAGGCAGTGGAGACAGTAAATCTATGAAAGTAATGCATGTGCTTCTCCAGGCTGGTGAGATAGACCATCACGTAAACACTGTGATTATAAAAGCACTGCACCAAGGCCAAGCAGCACAAGGAGCTCCTGCTCCCATTTATGGTACTAGGGCAGGTGAATTACAGAAGGTACAAGAAAGGCTGGGTGTCAAGGCAAAGCTGTTCAGGCCCTCCAGATACACAGCCTTTAAAAGAATTTGGTGGACTCAGGTGGAAGTATGACTGAACTCGAGGTACAGTCTACATTTGTCATGGTTACTGGGATTCTTTGTATTTGTTGAATGGACAATCAAGAACTGACAAAATAAAAGCATTCCCCTATCGAACCATAACATTTTTACTACATGCTTAACTAATCTCCACATTCATAGGTTCAATCATTTCATGGCTGCAACTGAACAGCCAATAGATAACTTGATAACATTCTCATAAACATTGTCTACCAATATTAGAGGTGTGAAGACTAATCATTATTCCTCCTCTTATATCATCTTCGCCATATACATTATAACCAAATTTACTTACTTCCCTGTTGTAGCAAAGATGAAGCCATTTCTGATAATTGCTACCATCACAGGTAAGTGTAAAATCATATCAGAGGGTCATGTGTTCAATTTGCCCTTTACTTGTTGAGTGCCTCTGCAATTACTGCTTACTTATAAAAATACTTTAGCCTGTCCTCTCAATTTACTTGCACATTTCTTAGCTTTTGCTCCTGGTTTAATAGTTTTGGGTTTTATAGCTTTTTTTTATACTATAGTATCAAGAGAAAATAAAAAATATTACCAATACTCCGTCAAGTTCCTGCTCATTCCTATGGAACTTCAATCAACCCTTAATATCTCTCTTTACTCCCCTACCATCAGGCAGAAAACACGGACTGTTAGGATGAGAAACCACTTCTTCTCCCAGACCATGAAACCACTGAACTCCCTGCTACCACTCAGGTCTCTTCATTTATGAAACACCAGTAGCATTATACCATTTTCTTTTTGTGTCATAACTTGTGTCATAAATGCAACTTAAGTGAAATGTTAATCTTCTGGAATATATTTTATTCGTTGACATGTAAATGACTGAACAACAATAAACTTGAACTTGAAAAGTAATAGACAGATCGAGAAAATAAGGACAGTCTAGAGTAGTCTTTGAACATGGAATATTGACTAAAATGGATGACTCAGGCAGAGGTCATGTTTCATGAATGTGCAATTTGTCACAACAAGAGTTTGGGAGACAGAAGCAGATTCCAGAATTTCAGATACATTCCAGGTTTGGAATGTTGCTGTTCGCTTCACTTATTTGCATGATTTGTGTTTTTCTCCTTTCCCTTGTGCATTGGGCGTTGGTCTTCTATTTATTTAATTGGGTTCTTTCAGGTTTCGTGTTCCGTGGCTGCCTGTAAGCTAACAAATCTGAAGTTTGAGGGAGGTTCAGAGGAGAAATTAGCTGTTGACAGAATGCCACAAAATTCCTATGGCACAGTGGGACAGTGGGTCAATGCACCCTCCTGAGTCAGCACCTTGTCCCTCAGGGTCCTGCAAATTATCTTCCTTAAAATATGCAATCCATTCCCTGTTGGAAGCCACAATTACTATTTCCACTTCCCTGAACAGTGGTAGTGAGTTCTGTCACAGGATCAATGGGTTAGTTGTACACACAGACATGCTGATTATTTTGTCCATCTACACTTACCTGTTTCCCCACATTATTGTCCACAAGCAGACAAATTTCGAGGTCTAAAATTCATACATTCGTCGATTATAAATGTGCTTTGAATCTTAAAATCCTTGTGTCTTCTTGTGCCTGTCTAAATGCCTCTTCTTTTTTTTAATAAAATTTTTTTATTAGTTTTTCAAAACATTTTACAAATTAAAAACCCCAAATCCCAATGAGGAACATTAATACAGTGCAAAATTAAGCATACAATAACAATAAGCTACAAAGGAAGAGAATTTAACAAAAAAGTACCTAAATTAAAGACAGGTAAGCTTAGTATCCTCCCCAAGCCCCACAACACAAGAAAAAAACAACTCCAGACCGACCACAACACAATATAGAGAGTATAAGTCAGGACAGTCAAACTCCCAGACTGTGAATACACTTAGTAACAGAGGATAATAATGCCTACTACCAGAAAAAAAAGGGAGCTGAAAGCAAGGGACCGAAAAGAAGAAGAGAAAAAAAAACCCTAGTCAAGAGGAAGGTTATGAAAGTACTCGATAAAAGGTCCCCAGACCTTATGGAACTTTAGATCCGAATTAAGAACTGAATAGTGAATTTTTTCGAGGTCCAAGCAGGCCATAATATCGTTAAGCCATTGCGCATGGGTGGGCGGGGCAACATCTCTCCATCTAAGGAGGATCAAGCGTCTAGCCAGGAGAGAGGCAAAGGATAGTATTCGGCATTGGGTCGGACCCAGACATAAATCTGTCTCGCCCCAAAAACCGAACAGAGCAATTAAGGGGTTTGGTTCTAGGTGCTGATTCAGAATACACAATAACGTAGTGAAGACATCTTTCCAGAATTTCTCCAAGCTAGGACAGAACCAGTACATATGGATGAGAGAGGCTACACCCCTCTTGCATTTATCACAGAGTGGACTAATGCCAGGGTAGATTCGAGATAGTTTAGATTTAGACATATGGGCTCTATGAACAATCTTAAACTGTAAAAGGCAATGGCGAGCACAAAGGGAGGTTGAGTTAACCGATTTGAGAACTGAGTCCCAGCTCTCCTCGGATAAGGAGATATTTAAATCCTGCTCCCAGGCCATTTTAATTTTATCCACAGGGGCCCGTCATAAGGCTGCTAGTTTATCTCGGATAATTGATATTAAACCTTTACCTAGTGGATTGATGGAAAGAAATAGGTCCATAGCATTTTTCGCAGGCATTTCAGGAAAGTTAGGAATTAAAGGAGCAATAAAGTGTCGGATTTGGAGATATCTGAAAAAATGAGCGTTAGGCAGATTGAACTTAACAGAGAGCTGCTGAAAAGAGGCGAAGCGATTATCAATGAAAAGATCTTCAAAATGTCTAATGCCCTTCCTGTACCAAACATGGAATGCTGAATAGTACGTAGTAGGTAAAAAAAAGGTGATTATGTGCGACAGGGCTGGAAAAGGAAAACCCCTGGAAACCATAGCATTTCCTGAACTGAGCCCATATACGCAAAGTGTGTCTAACAAGAGGATTAGCTATTGATCTGGGCAGACTACTAGGGAGTGCAGAGCCAAGAAGTGCAGAGATAGATAATTCTTTAGTGGAGCTCAACTCCATTGCCACCCAGTTAGGGCACTCGGGTTGGCCGTGGAAGAAAGACCAAAAGGTAGCACAACGTATATTAGCTACCCAATAATATAAACGAAAGTTAGGTAAAGCCATGCCACCCTCTTTTTTGGATTTTTGGAGATGGATTTTATTAATTCTAGAGCGCTTATTCTGCCACAGATATGACAAAATAATAGAGTCTAAGGAATCAAAAAAAGATTTAGGAATAAAAATTGGGATAGATTGAAATAAGTATAAAAATTTGGGGAGAACATACATTTTAACAACATTAATACGACCTACCAAAGACATAGATAGAGATGACCATTGTACCAGACTCTGTTTTATAGCATATGAAAGATTGGCAAAGTTTTCACGAAAGAGATCTTTAAACTTCCTTGTGACTGTAATTCCAAGATAAGTAAATTGATTATGGACTACTTTAAAAGGGAGATCACGAAATGTTAGTTCTTGTGCTTCTTTATTAATTGGGAAAAGTTCACTCTTATGTAAATTAAGTTTATAGCCAGAGATCTGGCTAAACTGGTCAATAAGTGAAAACATTAGAGGTAAGGACGTAGACGGATTTGAGAGAAAGAGTAATAAGTCATCAGCATAGAGAGAAACTTTATGCTCAACACCACCTCTCCAAATCCCGGTCAATTCAGGACAGTTTCGAAATGCTATCGCCAGAGATTCTATAGCCAAATCAAAGAGAAAGGGACTTAAGGGGCATCCCTGACGGGTGTCACGTTTGAGATTAAATACTTGGGATTTCTGAAAATTAGTTAAAACAGAAGCAGTAGGACACTGGTACAGCAATTGGATCCAAGAGATGAAATTTTGGCCGAGGTCAAATTTTTCTAAGACTGCAAAAAGGTAGTTCCACTCTATACGATCAAATGCTTTCTCCGCATCGAGGGAAATAACACATTCAGGAATCCCAGTTGGAGCTGAGTATAAGATATTAAATAAATGCCGAATGTTAAAAAAAGGGAGACGGTTTTTAATAAAGCCTGTTTGGTCATCAGAGATAATGGAGGGAATAACAGTTTCTAATCTATGAGCCAAAACTTTAGCTAAGATCTTTACATCAACATTGAGCAGAGAGATCGGCCTAGATAGATAGATAGATAGATTGTTGCGTCTTTGCCCTTTTTTAAGAGAAGAATAATAGATGCCTCATTGAAAGAGGGTGGCAATTTGCCATAATTAAACGAGTCAGATAATACTGAAAGTAACTGAGGAGAAAGAAGTGAAGAGAATGTTTTATAAAATTCTACAGGGAACCCATCAGGTCTAGGAGATTTCCCTGAGGACAGTGCAGAAATTGCAAAAGATATTTCTTCTGATGATATAGGCGCATTGAGTTTGGCTTTGAAATCAGATGAAAGTGAGGGGATATTCAGATTCTACAAAAATTGATCCACAGAGATATTGTCATTCAGAGATTCAGAGGAATAAAGCCGAGAATAAAAATTTTTAAATGCGTCATTAATTTCTAAATGATCCGATGTAAAGTCTCCGTTCTCCTTCCGGATCTTTGTAATATGTTGTTTGGCTTTGGAACGCCTCAGCTGATTGGCTAGCAATTTACCAGACTTATCCCCATGAATGTAAAAGCGGCTCTTGCTTTCGAGAAGTTGGCGTTCGACAGGTTGAGTGGACAGAAGGTTAAATTTAGTTTGGAGTTCAACGCGCTTCTTGTATAATTCAGGGTTCTTAGTTTGGGCATATATTTGATCCAAATCTTTAATCTGGTTAATGAGGTCTAATCGATCTGCACGGGATCTTCTGTTGAGATTTGCTGTGTAAGAGATTATTTGACCCCTCAGATATGCTTTCATGGCATCCCAGACAATCTGGGATGGCACTTCAGGTGATGTATTAGTGTTAAAATAAAAGGTTATCTGATCCTTAATAAATTTTTAAAAATCATCATCCGATAATAAAGTTGAATCAAACTGCCAGTGTTTATTTCTCTGAGGGAGACCAGGAAAGTTCAGAGAGAGGGTAATTGGGGCATGGTCAGAAATCAGTATACTCTGATAGTCACAAGAGTGGGCAAATGGAATAAGTTGGTTATCGAGTAAGAAATAGTCAATTCTAGTGAAGGTATGGTGAACATGTGAGAAAAAAGAATAATCTCTCTCCATAGGATGGAGGAAACGCCATATATCAGAGATACCAAAATTAGAGAGAAACGATTGGATAGCTAAGGCAGATTTAGTAGGTGATCTGGTAACAGAGAATGATCGATCCAGATTAGGATCCAACCAACAGTTGAAGTCACCACCCAGTATAAGAGAGTATGAGTTTAAGTCTGGTAGTGAGGAAAAAAACCGTTCAAAAAAGTTAACATCATCAAAGTTGGGGGCATACAGGTTTGCTAGTGCAACTTTAGTGTTATATAGTTTACCAGAAACAATAATAAAATGGCCATTTGTATCAGATATTTTATAATGGAATTCAAAAGGCATATTTGAGTTAATAAGAATGGAGACTCCCCTAGCTTTAGCGGCAAAGGATGAATGAAAATGCTGACCCGCCCACTTTGACAGAAGCCGGGAGTTATCAGAACAACGAATATGAGTTTCTTGAAGGAAAGCAATGTCAGCTTTGAGTTGTTTGATATGTGAGAATACCTTCCTCCTTTTAACAGGGTGATTCAATCCCTTTACATTCCAGCTCATGAATTTAAGTGCACTAGCCATTATCAATTACTAATGCATAAAAGGCAGCAGGCATATAAAAAGTCAAGCAGTACGATAGCAGTCTGGGAGCAGAGATGTAAACATAGATTCGTAAAATCAAACCATATACATGTCCTGAGCAATAAAGAGAAACAATAAATACAGTGAGTGATGTTGGAACTGGAAAATCCACCCACCCACACAACCCAAAGCTAGACGGCTACCAAAACAAGTAGCTAGCTCTACCAAAAAAATTAACCCAAATACAACTTCCAGATCTGTGTCATTAACAGCAGTTCCGTATAAATACTATAGCAAATAGTAACTAGTTTATGCACTAGAAAACATAACTACAGATTAGAACACCTTCTGCAGAAATATAAAACTTAATACAGAGAAAATCGGAAGAAAACCAAAACTAACTTACCCGCGAAAAATTATAGAAGAATAAAGTAAGAGAAAGGGAAAAAAAGTAAAAAAAAAGGAAAGGAAGAGGAAAATTATAGATTCAAGACAAGTATTTATCAACCATTTACAGAGAGGAGAGAAAAAAATTCAGAGATTAGAAAAAAGGGGTGAAGAAAATAAATAAATAAATATTTTAAAAAAGGAAAAATAAATCGGCAATTAAACTGTGAACCAACAAACAGGGAGGCCTTCACTAAAGACTTCGAACCTCCAAAACAAGTTAGAGTCAGTTGTAGAACTCTGTAGATAAAGTTATACAAGAATAAAAATAGATTACACACACACCAAATCCAGGGAGAGATTGTCAACAGCCCTTAGAGTTTCAATGAATAATGTCTGAGAGGTTCAAGTAAAGTCTGAGTCCAGAAAAAGTAATTTTACTACGAGGAGTACTTATCCACCATTTTAGGAGATCCAATCGGATTCCGAAGATGACTGGATAGCCGGAAGACTTGCCACAAATGCTTCAGCTTCCTTCACTGATTTAAACCACTTGTATTTTCCGGTATTAAGCTTGATTCGTAGATCGGCAGGAGTACGAAGAGAGTGTTTAAAACCACGATCAAAAAGCACTTTCATTGTGCCTTTAAACTCAGCACGCATCTTTAAGGTATGGGGTGCAAAACCTTCCACAAAGCGAATGGTTGTATCCTGGAAAGGAAAAGAACCCCTGCGACGTGCCTCTACAATCAGACTGTGTTTTACCTGGTATTGATGGAAGCACAAAATTACCGGTCGCGGGCGGGAGCCCAGAATTCCGGGGGGAACGTAAACTCTGTGTGCCCGTTCGAGCTCAGGCGGGTTCGGAAGCAAATCTTTCCCAAATATCTCACAGAGAAACTTGGCGAAAAACTTCATGGTTGATCCCTGTTCGGTGGCCTCTGGCAATCCAAGAATTCTAAGATTGCAGCGTCTGCTGCGATTTTCGAGATCCACTATTTTGGAAAGGAGTTTGTTACATTTTTCCTCTAAGCTGGAACATAGAGTCTCCAAGTATCGAACACGACTTTCTAAATCTTCAGAAGTCGAATCGATGCGAGATAGGTGTTCGGCATGTTTGTCCACTTTATCGTTGATCAGATCCAGTTTGTCTTCCAACTGTTTGAAAGCAGTTTTAAATTCCTTTAAAATTTCGTCTCGGAGCTTTCCGAACGCAGCCAGAGTCTCGTCTGAGAGAGCCATAGCTTCCTTTCTCCCGGATTTAGAACTCTTGCTTGACATTGTAAGTTAGATATGTTCACAGGCAAGTAAGAGATACCGAAAAAATTCCTAACTAAGGTTTAAAACATGGAGACATTTAGTGCAAAGATAGCGACAGTAACGGAACAAAAGTTCGGGGCAGCTAAACAATCGCCATCTTACCGGAAGTCCCCCAAATGCCTCTTCAACAAGTGATCATATCTGCCTTCACCACCTCCTCTGGTAGGATATTCCAGATATCAACCACAATATGTGTGAAACCTTCTCCCAAGATCCATTTTATTTTTGCTTCTTCTCAATCTTAAGGGTCTATTCATTTTTAAGACCCTTTCCCAAACCAACAGATTCTGACTGTTTACCCTATGCCTCCCACAATGTTAAATCTCTCTAATCAGGTAACCATTCAAAATCCTTCACTCCAGGAAAAACAAGCCTAACCTACTTGAGCAGCACACACAGAGTGCTGGAGGACCTCAGCAGGCCAGGCAGCATCTATGGAAAAGAGTACAGTCGACATTTCTGTCTAAGACTCTTCAACAGGACTGGATAACTTACTTGATTGTTTTCTCTTACAAAAATTGTCCAATACAGACAATATCCTGGTGAATCTCTTCTGCACTCTCACCAGCACAATCATATCCTTTCCATACTGTGGCAACCAGAAATGCATGCAATACTCCAAGTGCTGCCCATCAGTCATGCTGTAAAGTTGCAACATGACTTTTCAATGCTAACATTTTAACGTTATGACCCAGAAAAACGTAACTATGCCGCATGCCTTCTTCACCACCCAAGCTGCCTGTGTTGTTACGTTCAGGTAACTAAGGATTTCCACATTATTTTCCCTCTGCTCATTAACATCATGCCATAGCATTTAATGAACATATCCTAAACTAATTTTATTTCCCAAAATGCATCACATTGCTTCATCCCACTTTCTACTTGATCCAGATCCTGCTGCAGGCTAGGCAACCTTCTTGGCTATGCACAATACCATTAATTTTTGCTCATCTCAAATCTCTGCAAATTACTGATGTTTAATTATGCAGAATGAAAATAGGAAGATCTTTAATTCATCTTTATTTTAACAATTTACTACCGTGTTGATATTTTACTGGATCACACTAGTAATCATCATAGGTGGATGTATTTCACGTACCTTTGGAATCAATTGATTCTTACTACTTGTGGAATAAAATTAGCTGGAGTTTTCAAGAGATTATGAAAACGTGGATGCATGACTGTCACATTGAAAATTCAACAGGGCTAGAATAACTCGCACAAATCAAATGGCAGCAAATGCAGTCAAATACTTGAAGGACAATAATGGAAGAAAGAAAACAGAACTACAAATCAGACTGATATCTTCAGCACTGAAAATGCTGAAAGCAGTGGTACGAGTGCACCATGTAATACTGAGAAGATGGATTTTTAAATGGAAAATCTGTTTGACAAATCTGCCAGAGATGTCTGTGACGGTAGTGGAGAGAAATGATAAGGGCAAACCATTTGATGTACTACAATTGGACTTGAAAATCTTTACCAAGATGCCACACAAGACACTTTGGAACAAAATAAAAAGTGCAAGGTGCAAGTGTAAGGTTAATGAACTTCTGTAATTCTTCACTCAAAGGGCAATGGATTTACTTGCTACATCATGTAAGGCAAAGAATAATAGATTTCTAAATAATTGAAGTGCAGCCTATCAAAGGACATCAAGTTTGCTCAGGAAACTAGGGCTAGGGTAAAAGATCATCCATGATCTACCACACAGCAGAATAGACAAATACAGAAGTCATTTTACTACTCTGTCACTGGGAAGATGAAATTTGAACAAGTTCTGTTATCTATGTTAAAGCCGAGAGGCAGAGTGAACAACTGTGCACGGATGAGCATGAAGAGATTTTGAACCACATCCCATTTTATTCTTCACTGAGGTCACGAGTTAAATATTAGATTGAAAGCAATGCATACATTCAATTAACTTGCACTTGAACTGCAAGGCTTGAATTTTTGTAATTGACTGATATTAATTGTAAATTTATTAAGAAATTTAATTTGAGACAAATGTAAACAGTATACAAGTATTCACCAACCACGAATTTGCATTCAGCACTGCAATTGTCACTGCACAGTTCAGCTAAAATGACCATTATGTGCTACATCTAATGCTGATAGAACTTTAAAACAACACCAGCTACATGGCATTGGAAAAAATTTCTTACCTTCAGTTGGGAAGCTCTTGGTGGCTTCTGAGGTGGTTCTTCATTGGGCCGTTCACCTAGAGAGGCTAAGATTCGTTTTCGATGACCTAGTAAGGTTATTTTCAGAACCTAAAACAACACACATCATTGGGAGATATAAATCTTGCAAAAATATGTTTAGCTTCTTTCACACGAGGGGTAATTAATCAACTTAGTATCCTTGAGCTCTTAAGACTAATCTCAGAAGGTCAGGGTGAATGAAGAGGTGGTTCAAGTTAATCTTGCCTTTCATGAGTTATAACAAAGATTGATAAATACATATATTATTACATATATAAATACATTATTATTCAATAAGAATCTATCAAAACCCACAAGCAGCCTGCTCTTCATGCAACAATATCATCTTGCAAATTTGACATGTGCATCAGATTCCCTTGAAGGAAGCAGTGACATCACTGAAACATATACATTTTCATAAAGAGTAATCTCTATCAGCAATTAATCAAATACTTTTTTAATTTGATGTAAACCAGGGAGCTTGAATCAAAAGCAAGAGCATTCTGCTCACTATCCAAGTTACTTTTTCTTTTGCTCCTCATTCAATATTACTAAAGCAGAAAATATATTTTTCATCATATTTCTGATTCTTAATAAATAAGTAATTTAGTTATTTTCTTACTATATTATAATAATGACAGCAAATCAAATGTAACTGGAGTGTTTGGACACATGCAGAAGTGTGGGAAGTAGCTTCACTTACCTGCTGCTCATGTCAATAAAAGAACTGCATGTGGGCCAGGGCAAGTCAGGGGCACAGAGAGACAGAGTACAGGTGCTAGGAAACAGGTGAACCCAAGCCTGGGCAGGTGATGGTGCTAGTCAGGGAACATGCAGTGATATTGCTAACCAATGGGTAAGTGAATATCTGTGACATAAAGTACACAAGACATGTCCAAACATTTTCTTATCCCAGTCTGTCAGCACCTTGCTAGATTATAAATCACATCAAGGAATCTAAACACTCTAAAGTAATGTTATTAAGCAAAACTAAGGTGGAACAATTAATGCATAATTTTCAGATACATCTATGAAAGACAGCATTTTCACTTTATAAAGAAATGAAAAAAATCATCAAGCTTACATTTATAATTTCTGGTTCCCAGAGATTTTTCACACAATCCATTGAATTATACCCACTGGACAGAAAGGTCTGATGGTAACTCTGTAGGCCAAGTGATTCCAACCATCCTACAAGTGAAGTATTGCTATTTCCATCAAAACCAAACGGTTTAATCTACAATACAAAAATACAAACCAATAATCAATACAGCAATAAGAGTTACTGCAATGCAGGCTTATCTCATTCCTTACCTATACTTTAAATCGTTTTGATTTATCTTCCCCTGAAATTTAGGGACAATGCAGTTATTTGCAACAATCTGAAATACATACACCAAATGAAGTGCCAAGTGTTTTGTTTTAATAATTTATGGGATGTTAGGATCATTTAAAAACCCTTATTTAATGCTCAATTCCCAGCCTTAAATTGCAGGGGTTCAAGGTGAATTTAGTTACTATCGGTGTTGCTGGGCATGGATCACCAAGATTTCAATCTAGCAAAGATGAAAGAATGGTGATATAGTTTCAAGACTGAGTGGCATGCTTGACTGGTGGAAGATAACATGTATGAATCATTATTTCCAAGTGCCCATTGGCATTGTTCTTCTCATGGTGGAATTGAAACTCCATCATAGTATCTATGATGTTTAATATCCTATGAAGGTAGATTTCAAAAACCAAGTAGGTGCTGGATTCCAAGAGAGAATGTATAGAATACCTATGAGATGATTTTTTTTTAAGAGCAGCTTGTGGTTGAGCCCACTAGGGAATGAGCTATTCTGGGTTGGGTGTTGTGTAATGAACTGGATTTGATTAGGAAGATTAAGGTAAAGGAACCCTTAAGGAGCCAGCAATATGATAAGACTTCACCCTGCAATTTCAAAGGGAGAAGTGAGAGTCAGATGTATCAGTCTCACAGTGGAGTAAAGGCAATCATTGAGGCATGAGAGAGGAGATGACCAAAGTTGATTGGAAGGAGACACTAGCAGGGATGATGGTAGAGCAGCAACGGCTGGAGATTTTGGGAGAAATTTAGAAGGCACGGAATAGATACATCCCCATAAAGAAGCAGGATTCTAAAGGCAGGATGAAGCAACTGCGGCCAACAAGGAAGTCAAAGACAACATAAGCAAAAGAGAGCAGAATAATAGAGCAAAAATTTGTGGGAAGTTATGAGGATTGGGAAGCTTTTAAAACAAACAGAAGGCAACTAAAAAATCCATAAGAGGGAAAAGATGAAGTATGATGGGAAGTTAGCCAAGAATATCAAAATAGGATACCAAAAGGTTTTTTAGATATACGAAAAGTAAAGAGAGGCGAGAATAGATATTGGACTGCTGGAAAATGACTCTGAAGAGGTACTAATGGGGGACAGATAAATGGTGGATGAACAAGAATTTTGCATCCATCTTCACTGTGGAAGGCACTAGCAGCATGCAGGAAGTTAGAGAGAGTCAGGCAGCAGAATTGAGTCCAATTACTAGGGTAAAGGTGCTTGGGAAACTGAAAGGTCTGAAGGTGAATAGGTCACCTGGATAAGATGGATGACATCCCAGGTTTCTGTAAAAGGCAGCTGAATAGTTTTGGAGGCATTGGTAATGATATTTCAAGAATCAATTGATTCTGGCATGGTTACGGAAAAGTGGAAAATTGCAAATGTCACTCCACTCTTCAAGAAGGGAGGCAGGCAGAAGAAAGGAAATTATAGGCCAGTTAGTCAGACGTCAGTGGTTGGGAAGGTGTTGAAGTCAAATGTTAAGGATGAGGTCTCAGGATATTTGGAGGCACAATGTAAAATAGGCTACGGTCACCGTGGTTTCCTTAAGGGAAAATCTTGCGCGACAAATCTGTTGGAATTCTTTGAGGGAAGAACAAGTAAGATAGACAACGGAGTATCATTGTTGTGCACTGGATTTTCAGAATGCTTTTGACAAGTTGCCACACATGAGGCTGCTTAACAAGTTACTAGCCCATGAAAGGTACGAGTGTGTTTACAGCATTAGCTGATTGGAAGGAGGCAAGAGTGGGGAGAAAGGGAGCCTTTTCTACTTGGTTGCTAGTGACAAGTGGTGTTCCACAGGTGTTGGTACTGCTTCTTTTTATGTTATGTGTCAGTGGTTTAGATAACGGAATTGATGACTTCATGGCCAAGTTTGTGGATGATAGGTGTAGAAAGACTTTGACATATTAGGAGAATGGGTAAAGAAGTAGCAGATGGAATACAGTGTTGGGAAGTGTATGGTCACGCACTTTGATGGAAGGAACAAGAGCATAGATTATTTTCTAAAGGGCAGAAAATACAAACATCCGAGTTGTAAAGGGATTTCAGAGTCCTCGTGCGGATTTTCTGAAAGTTAACTTGCAGGTTAAGTTGGTGGTGAGGAAGGCAAATGCAATGGTAACATTCATTTCCAGAGGTCTAGAATATAAAAGTAGGATATAATGCTGAGCTTTAGAAGGCATTGGTGAGGTCTCAGTCGGAGTATTGTGAGCAGTTTTGGCCCTTTAACTAAGAAAGGATGTGCTGACATTCGAGAGGATTCCGAGAATATAAGGATTATTTTATAAGGAGCATTTGATTGCTCTGGGCCTATATTCACTGAAATTTAGAAGAACGAGAGGGGATCTCATTGAAACCTATTGATTGTGAAAAGGATGCTGAATGATTGTGGAGAGAATGTTTCCTACAGTGGGGGAGTCTAGGAACAGAGGGCACAACCTCAGAACAGAGGGACATCCATTTAGAATGGAGATAAGGATAAATTTCTTTTGCCAGAGAGTGGTGAATCTGTTGAATTCATTGCCACACAAGTGGCTGTGGAGGCTAGGTGGTTGGGTGTATTTAAGGCAGAGGTTGACAGGTTCTGAATTAATCAGGGCGTGAAAGGTTACAGAGAGAAGGCAAGAGATTGGGGCTGAGAGGGAAAGTGGATCAGCCATGATGAAATAGCAGAGCAGAGTCGATGGGCTGAATGGCTTAATTCTCCGCTCATCTCTTATAGATTCATGGCTATAGAAATTTCCTTTTTGCACAAATGCAGGTATTAGAGTTCTGGAAGATCATCTCTCCATCTCTCCTGCTGAAATTACTTTACCTCCTGGGACATTTATTCGTGGAGATAGTCAACTGGAAAGAAACTTCAAGTTACTGCACACTTTGGAAATCTGAACTACTATAAATGGGAAATGCAGGAAATATTGACAAAAGGCAAAAAGCTAAATTTTCCATCTTGTCAGATCAAGAATCTGTCACAAATCTAAGAGGTTTCAAGCAATTGGAAAGGTAGAGAAAAGGGCAATGGAGGCAAGATCAAAAAGAGATCTGCTCAGGTGGGAAACAAGAGATCAAATGACCAAAAGGCTGATATCACAAGGTAAAAGAGGACTTTACTGAAATAGGGACGCTGTTAATGACAACAGCAATATAATTCCCTGCATTTACACATAGTAAAGTCAAGAGGCCTAAAGTGCCAAATCAGAAAGTGAAGCTTTATTCCTGGAAAGAAACCTTGTTACCAGTGAAAGAACTATTCCTTATGAACTCAGTCAGTCTGACTTAGTTATTGGCTTTCTTAACAAATTGATTCCAAATCTTCACTGACCACTTTTGTGCTTCAGCAAACCCCCATTGCTTTTTCATCCTAATGTAGGTTTGACTGTAAGTAACATATAGGAAATTAACTGAAGCATGGCAAACGATAAAACAAAAACATGGCACGCTATTTCTATACTTTATAACCATGGGAAATCTAGTAAAGGTGATGAAATGGAAAGTGCTACATGCATTTAAAATATTCAGTGATTGCATAGGGAAAACTATCATTCAATTTCACAGCACAAATCTCTAATAAGTCTTTCCACAAAACTAAATGGCTACTTTTAAAAAAAGCAACCCCAGGGTCCCCACCTGATTGTGTAGGTTTTTGTAGAGTAACCTCCTGAAATCAGGGAACAAGTGCAAAAGAATTAAATGTTAAGCACTAACACCATTCAGTATTTTCACTTTCCATGTTTTTTTTGGTGTTCATTTTAAAAACTGCATGCAAAAAGGAGATCTGATTCTTGAAGCTGACTCTTTCCCACGAAAGTTATGACACACCTTAGAAACTGCCTGGAAGAAGTACTGAGGATAATGATAGTGGTTCGAATTAATTTACCTATTTTTCAATCTCCTTACCCCTTCCTAAGCTTTACATATAATGGGAGATAATGGCTTATTTATTTTGGTTGTAGTTTAATAATAACTTCTGAAGTGGGCACTGATAAAGAAAAGCCCATGGTAATACAGGAATTAGAATGGATAGAGCATTGGCTGATTGGCAGGAGGCAAAGGATGGGAATAAAGGTATTTTATTTGGATTGGCTGCCAATGACAAGTGGTGTTCCACAGTGGTGTGTATTGGGATCGCTTCTTTTTATGTTTTATGTCAGCCATTTGGATGATGAAATTGATGGCTTTGTGGCAAAATTTGGAGACAATACAAAGACAGGTGGTGGGGTAGGTAGTGTTGAGGAGGCAGAGAGGCTGCAGAAGGACTCAAATTAGGAGAATTGGCAAAGAGGTGACAGATGGAATAAACTGATGGGAAGTTTATGGCCATGAACTTTGGTTGAAGGAATAAAAGCATAGACTATTGAGAAATTCAAAAATCTGAGGTGCAAAGGGATTTGGGAGTCCTCGTGCTGAAAATGGAGAGGGTTCAGAGGCGGTTCATGAGAATTATTCCAGGAATGTAAGGCTTGTTATCATATAAGCAGTGATTGAAGGCTCTGGGATTCAGAAGAATGAAGGGGGTATCTTATTGAAACCTATCGGATGTTGTAAGGCCCAAATAAGAATGGATGGGAAAAGGATGTTTCTTCTGCTTGGGGAGTCTAGGACCAGAGGGCACAAGCTCAAAATAGCATGAGTATCCATTTAGAACAGAGATGAGGAGGAATTTCTTTCACAAAAGGGTGGTAAATCTATGGAATTCAGTGCGACGGGGCTACTGTGGAAACCGGGTCACTGGGTGCATTTAAGGTGGAGGTTGACAGGTTCTTGATTAGACAGGTTGTGAAAGGTTAAGGGGAGGAGACAGGAGGTAGAGTTAAGAGGGAAATGGATCAGCTATGATCCAATGAAGCAGTGGAGGCTACCTCAGTAAATATATTTAAGACAAAGTTGGATATACTTTTGCATAGATGGGGAATTAAGGGTTATGAGGAAAAGGCAGGTAGGTGGAAATGAGTCCATTGTCGGATCAGCCACGATCTTATTGAATGCAGGAACAGGCTTGATGGGCCAGATGGCCTACTCCTGTTCCTATTCCTATGTTCTTATGACGAAAAGGCAGAGCAGGCTCGCTGGGTTGAATGGCCCAATTCTGCTCCTATGTCTGTGGTCTTAAACCATAAGATAGTGGTCGCCAACCCGTCGATTGCGATCGTCTGGTCGATCTTTGAGACTTTCCCAGTAGATCCCGAAAAAAATGAAAAATAAATACACAAATACTGTTGAGAGATTGTTTCTGGGTTGGGGGGTTTTAGTTCTGTTCTTTCTGCCCAGTTCGCACGAGTGTAGCTCCCCCGCCACACACTACAGTGTACTTCAGTGGTCCCCAACCACTGGGCCGCGATGAAATGACATGAATCAGCTGCACCTTTCCTCAGTCCCTGTCATGCCCACTTTTGAACTTGAACACACACGAGGTCATCAGTCGCCTAAACACAGTGATACCCTCGCGCAGCCGGCGAGTAGTGCCGTTGCTACTGGCCTGGAGCGTGGACAGATGGGCACCACCTCTAAAACTGTTTACCATTCCAAATGTTTGCGGGGAACCTGGTGCTAAAATATTCGCAGGCGTCCTAATTCGGGCTCAGGGTTTCGTAAGTAGCAGAGCAGCTACCTCGCTGTGACCTATTTAAACAAACTTGTCGGCTGGTAGATCCTACAAGGGGGGGCAGGCACGCGTCTGTCACACTGCTCGCTCGGTCAATCACTCTCTCCGGACTGTGACCACCGTGGCCCCAGTACAAGGACCTCCAGCCCTGACCTTGTCCTCTCACCCCACCTGCGACCAGCCGCACCTGGCCAAGGCGTCTGGCGGGCGGGAGGTTGTCTAATGAGGCAATGAAGCCCTGAAAACTGCTCCAGTACCTTGAGTCAAAGCACCCTGCACTTAAAGACAAACCTGTTAGTTTTTTTGAGTGAAAAAAACGTGAGCAAGTGGGACAGAAGCAAGTGTTGAGAGCCACGTAAACTAAATTGCGGAATAGACTGGACATAAGTACCAAGTATCACAATATTCCGGTCGTAATTAACACACCCCCCCCACCCCCGTCGGCCAGTCCGCAAGAATATTGTCAATATTAACCTGGTCCGCAGTGCAAAAAAGGGTGGTGACTCCTGGTGTACATTCATTATTTCTACTTCCGGGTTGTGGGGTTTTACTTCTGGTCTTTTCTGCCCAGTGGGCATGCATGTGACTAACGGACTTAGTAGGTCGATCTTGGCTTTCACTAAGGCCAAGGTAGGGGATCTTGAGCTTAAAAAGGTTGGTGATCACTACCATAAGACATAGGTGCCAAATTAGGCCATTTGGCCCATTGCATCTGCTCCACCATTATTTCATCATGGCTGATCCAATTTTCCTCTCAGCCCCAATCTCCTGCCTTCTCCCAGTATCCCCTCATGCCCTGGCCAATCAAGAATCTATAAATTCTGCCTAAAATAGATATAAAGACTTGGCCTTCACACCTGCCTGTGGCAAAGAATTCCACAGATTAACCACTCTCTGGCTAAAGAAATTTCTCCTCATCTCTGTTCTAAATGGACAGCCCTCTATTCTGAGGCTGTGTCCTCTAGTCTTAAGACTCTCCCATCATTGGAAACATCTTCCCTACATCCACTCTATCAAAGCCTTTAATCATTCAATAGGTTTTAATAAGGTCACCCCTCATTCTTCTGAATTCTAGTTAATTCAGGCCCAGAGCCATCAGATGTTCTTCATCTGACAAGCCATTCAATACTGGAATCATTTTCATGAACCTCCTATGAACCATCTCCAGTTTCAGCACATCCTTTCCAAGATATGGGGCCCAAAACTGCACACAATACTCCAAGTGAGGCCTCAACAGTGATTTATCAAGTCTCAATACCACATTCTTATTTTTATATTCCAATCCTCTTGAAATGAATATGAACATCACATTTTTTTTCCTCACCAAGGACTCAACCTGCAAAATAACCTTTAGGGAATTCTGCACAAGGACTCTAAGTCCTTTCGCGCCTCAATGTTTTGTATTTTCTTTCCATTTAGAAAATAATCAACACTTTCCGTTCTTCACCCAGAGTGCATGACCATACAATTTCTGACACCATTCCATCTTCCACTTATTTGCCCATTCTCCTAGTTTGTCCAAGTCCTTCTGTAGTGTATCTATTTCTTCAGAACTACCAGCCCCTCCAGCTTCATATCATTTGCAAACTTTGCAACAAAGCCATCAATTCCATCATCCAAATCACTGACATATAATGGATAAAGAATCGGTTCCAACACAGACCCCTGTGGAACAACATTACTCACCCACAGCCAACCAGAAAAGGCTACCTTTAATCCCGTTCTTTGTCTCCTGCCAATCAGCCACTACTTTATCCATGCCAGAATCTTTTGTGTGATACCAACGGCATGTAGCTTGTTAAGCAGCCTCATGTGTGCCACCTTGTCAAAGGTCTTCTGAAAACCCAATTCTTATGGTCTCATTACTAAGATACTAAGTCTTATGGTCTCATTAGAGAAGTGTCTCCATTGCACAAAACATTAGAATTTAATGTATCAGAGACACTGTCAAAATGAACCGCTTAGATGCACCATTAGGCAGTAATTGATCTGCTGAGTACCCAAAGCCTTTTCCATTTTCACTTCAAACACTAGTCAGATAAGGTTCAATGCATAAAATATAGGATGAATCCAATATGGCTAGCGATCACTATAAACTGTCGACAAAGCAATGGAAGTGCTGCCAAATGCCAATTGTACATCAGTACACCTACTCAATGATGCTCAATATCAATACTTGCATTACCTTCAGTCATAACTAGTTTGACTGATCTACAAGAGTACCTCAAAGAGTAAATATGCAGGAAAGAGTGCTTTATCTTATTTCCTCTAAGTCTTTCCAACCTCTGCAAGTTAGCAGTTTCATGTACTACCCTCTCTATTTGTCTGGACAATTGGATGGAAATATCAATAGTCCTAAAACTTTATATCATTAAATTGAATCTGTTGTTGGAAAAGGCTGACAGCCAACTCCTCCTAAGATATGATTTTACAAATTTCCAAATGAGATACCATTGTTATCAGTAATCTATTCCAGTGGGATTTTAAAATCAGTAATTAATGGATTTGTGCACAATCACTCACAAACTGCCCACACATCACCTCATTCACTTTTAAAATCCATCACCATTCTGAGGGAATTAAACTATTAATGTCTTTCCAGCCTTCAGTCTCTTTAAACAATGAAAATTAAATCCTCTTTCCTTAACCTCAGTCTTCACAAGAGCCTGTTTTTCAAATCTATTTTTCTTGGATGAGAGGAAAGAACTTAAGCAATCATTAACCTGTTTTAAGAAATGTGAGGTGTTATGTGTGACCAGTCTATGCTCTTGATGTACTTACTTCAAAGTCATCTGGACTCTTAATGAACTGAAACAACTGAAGTCACCGTGCAATTACTCCTTGAAAGAAAATAAGATGCCCTTCCACCTCTTACGAAAAACATTGAGCCTGAAGCCCTGTAATCAACTTGGCTTTTAGAGCAACAGAATCAGGTTTATTATCACCGGCACGTGTTGTGAAATTTGTTAACTTAGCAGCAGCAGTTCAATGCAATATATTATATGGAAGAAAAAAAATAATAAAAAAAATCAATCATAGTATACGTATAATGAATAATTAAAAATTGTACAAAAACAGAAATATATATTAAAAAAAGTGAGGCAGTGTTCACAGGATCAATGTCCATTTAGGAATCAGATGACACAGGGGAAGAAGCTGCTCCTGAATCGCTGAGTGTGTGCCATCAGGATTCTACACCTCCTACCTGATGGTAACAATGAGAAAAGGGCATGCCCTGTCTGTTGGGAGTCCTTAATAATGGATGCTGCCTTTCTGAGACACTGCTCCTTGAAAATGTCCTGGGTACGTAGTAGGCTAGTACCTAAGATGGAGCTGACTAAATTTACGACCCACTGAAGCTTTTTCAGTCCTGTGCAATAGCTTCTCCCTCCCACCGCCCCCCCCCCATACCAGACAGTGATGCAGTCTGTCAGAATGCTCTCCACGGTACATCTATAGAAGTTTTTAAGTGTACTTGCTGACATACCAAATCTCTTCAACTCCTAATGAAGTCAATATACTTTCTAGAATTAAGTGACCAAGCTCCATGTTGCAGAACTGGGGGCCTGACTAATCTGTATGATATCAACATACTGTTCCTATCTGAAGGCCAATGAATCTTGATGAATTTGAGTCAATAATTATAACACATTCCAACATATACAGGTGTCCCCCGCTTTATGAATGTTCGCTTTATGCCACTTTGCTTTTACAAAAGACCTACATTAGTATCCTGTTTTTGCATTACAAAGAGGATTTTCGCTTTAACGAAAAGTTTTCCCGTATAAATTAATGGTTCTTCGCTTTACACCATTTCAGCTTAAGAAAGGTTTCATAGGAATGCTCCCCCTTTGTAAGGGGGGGAGGGAGAGGAACACCTGTATTATTCTTTGTCTGTCAGCATTTTTTAAAAAAAATGCTTGCCATATCTTAGACCATTCAGAAAGTTGATCCAAATTTTACCAAAGATATCAAATTTTGTCTTTATGGTCTACCTGCCACTGAATATGAGTAACAACAAAGTCCAAGTTTGAGTCATGTGCTCTAGAATACTCATAAATGTGAAAAGGAGAGGCCCCTTTGAACATTGTGTGCAAACATCTTAATCTTTGGTTTAGAATGGGTGAAGGTTATTGGAGAAACAGTTGAAGACCTGAGTTCAACCACAACCATTGCCCTTTGTGTTAAGTAACTATACCTAGTAATAATACCAGCTCATGGTAAGTTTTCCCTTTAGTTTCCTTCCATACACATTGAAATGCTGATTTGACTTTAAGGGCTCTCATCTCACTTCAAGAATCCAGCAAGTTTGTCAATATACAGACCCAGAGCTATGATAAAGATACACATATTGTTTACAATGAATGTAATTAAGACAACTCATGAATCAGACATCATTTATAAACTGATATACATTCATACCTTATTTATATGAAGCTGTCTAAAATAAACTAATATTCAATAATAACTATACTTTGTTATACCTTTCATTGAAATATTGATGTTACACATGGTACATGTCTTAACTCTCACTTCTTATACACATTTACTTTTGGTTTGCTGGTATAGAAACACTATCAGAAGTCTTACCTTTGGAAAAGAACGTGCAGCTTGAAGAATTTTTCGTCGATGTCCTGATTCATGAATTCCAATTTCTCTTAAATCGTGCTCTTCCATTATGTTTGAGCCCTGGGGTAAAGAGAATTAAAAATATAGAAGTTCTTGAAAGAGCTCAATAGAATGAGTATTAAAAAATGAAGACAACTTGCAGCTTGTCCTTGCAATGCATAAAAAAGTATACATTTTAGGAAAAAATAACACAAATACTAGGGTATCAGGTAAACCCCAGTTTTACTATAACATTATTAATATCCTCCTCCTACCTGCATAAAGGAAGAGGCTAAACAGCAAGGTTCAGAGGTAAGGACCACACAGTGGTCACAGAAGACAAGAGGAGAGGTTCGGGAGTTTTTCCAAGTCGGCGGAGTGGGCCATGTTTAAGGACTCATCAGAGGGTCTGAACGAATACACTACAGTTGCCATGGACTTCATAAAGACAGTTGTGGATGAGTGTGTCCCCACAAGATCATCCAGTCTTCCCATCAGACACCCTGATGAACCAAGATATTTACAATCTGCTGAGAGTCAGATCAGTGAATGCAGGTCTGGTGACTAAAGTAAAACACAAGTAGTCCAGGTATGACCTCAGGAAAGCAATATCACATGCAAAGTGACAATTCTATACCAAACCTGAATCACAGAAGAATGTTTGATAGCTGTGGCAGAGCTTGAATGCTATCACCTCATACAAAGTGAAACTAAGGGACATAGGTGACTCAAACACAAGGAAATCTGCAGATGCTGGAAATTCAAGCAACACACACGAAATGCTGGTGGAACACAGCAGGCCAGGCAGCATCTATAGGAAGAAGTACAGTCAACGTTTTGGGCCCAGACTCTTTGTCAGGACTAACTGAAAGAAAAGATAGTAAGAAATATGAAAGTGGGAGGGGGAGGGGGAATCCGAAATGATAAGAGAAGACAGGAGAGGGAGGGATAAAGCTAAGAGCTGGAAAGTTGATTGGCAAAAGGGATACAGAGCTGGAGAAGGGAAAGGATCATGGGACAGGAGGCCTAGAGAGAAAGAAAGGGGGAGGGGAGCACCAGAGGGAGATGGAGAACAGGCAGGAGTGATTGTGAGAGGGGCAGAGAGAGATAAAAAGGAGAGAGAAAAGGGGGTGGGGAAATAAATAAATAACTAAGGGATGGGGTAAGAAGGGGAGGAGGGGCATTAATGGAAGTTAGAGAAATCAATGTTCATGCCATCAGGTTGGAGGCTACCCTGACGGAATATCAGGTGTTGTTCCTTCAACCTGAGTGTGGCTTCATCTTGACAGTAGAGGAGGCCATGGATAGACATATCAGAATGGGAATGGTACGTGGAATTAAAATGTGTGGCCACTGGGAGATCCTGCTTTCTCTGGCAGACACAGCATAGGTGTTCAGCGAAACGGTCTCCCAGTCTGCATCAGGTCTCACCAATATATAGAAGGCCGCACCGGGAGCACCGGATGCAGTATACCACACCAGCCCACTCACAGGTGAAGTGTTGCCTTACCTGTAAGGACCGTCTGGGGCCCTGAATAGTGGTGAGGGAGGAAGTGTAAGGGCAGGTGTAGCACTTGTTCCGCTTACAAGGATAAATGCCAGGAGGGAGATCGGTGGGAAGGGATGGGGGGAACGAATGGACAAAGGAGTCGCGTAGGGAGCGATCCCTGCGGAAAGCAGAAGGGGGGGAGGAGATGTGCTTGGTAGTGGGATCCCGTTGCAGGTGGCGGAAATTACGGAGAATTATATGTTGGACCCGGAAGCTGGTGGGGTGGTGGGTGAGGACAAGGGGAACCCTATCCTGAGAGGGGTGGCAGGAGGATGGAGTGAGAGCAAATGTGTGTGAAATGGGAGAGGTGCGTTTGATAGCAGAGTTGATGGTGGAGGAAGGTGAGGCCTTCTTACCTCATCCCTAATTTATTTATTTCCCCCCTTTTTTTCTCTCTCTGCCCCTCTCACAATCACTCCTTGCCTGTTCTCCATTTCCCTCTGGTGCTCCCCTCCCCCTTTCTTTCTCTCTAGGCCTCCCATCCCATGATCCTTTCTCTTCTCCAGCTCTGTATCTTTTGCCAATCACCTTTCCAGCACTTAGCTTCACCCCTCCCCCTCCTGTCTTCTCCTATCTTTTCGGATTTCCCCCTCCCACTTTCATATTTCTTATTATCTTTTCTTTCAGTTAGTCCTGATGAAGGGTTTCGGTCCGAAACGTTGACTGTACTTCTTCCTATAGATGCTCCCTGGCCTGTTACGTTCCACCAGCATTTTGACATAAGTGACTACAAGTATTTGCTCTCTGATGAGCTCAATGCTTTTTATGCTTGCTTTGATCGACAAAATATGGATCGACAAAATCATGAACTCCCACAGCCCCTCACAATCTTGTGATTTCAGTCTCTGAGGCTGATGTGAGAGCATCCTTCAAAAGGGTGAACCCATGGAAAGGAACTGGCCCAGAAGGACTGAAGACCTGTGCTATTCAACTGGCTTCAGCGTTCATTGAGATCTTTAACCTCTCACTTCAGCAGTCTGAGTTATCTGCCTACTTCAAACAGGCTTCAATTATACCAGTGCCTAACAAGAACGTGGTAACCTGCCTCAATAACTGTTGTCCAGTAGCACTTACACCCAGTCTGATGCAGTGCTTTGAGAGGTTGGTGATAATGTATTTCAACTTCTGTCCGATGACCTGCTCCAATTTGCTGAACATCACAACAGGTCAACAGCAGATGCTGTTTCATTGACTCTGCACTCAGCCCTGGAACATCTGGGCAGTGAAAGTGCATACATCAGGATGTTCTTCAATGATGACAGATCTGCATTCAACACTGTCATCTCCTCAAAACCAATCAATAAGCTCTAAGATCTGGGCTTCAATACTTCCTTTTGCAACTGGATCTTCAATTTCCTCACTTGCAGACCCCAGTCAGTTCAGATTGACTACAACATCTCCTCTACAATCACTATCATCACAGGTGCACCACAACCCTGGGTGCTTAGACCCCTGCTCTACTCACCTTATACTTCTGACAAGGAGGCTAAGCACAGCTCCAATGTCATATGTATGCCGAGTTTCGAAACATCAATGTCCTTGAACAGAAAATCGGACGAAAAATAGCAGATATGGCTCAAACCATCAAGGTAAAGCCTATTGAACATTACTGCAGGAAAGCAGCATCCATTATCAAGGGCACCCACCACTTAGGTCATGCTCTTTCCTCGCTGCTTCCATCAGGAAGGAAGTACAAGAGCATCAGGACCCATACCGCCAGGTTTAAGAACAGTTATTACCCATCAATCATCAGTCTCTTCAACCAGATGGGATAACTATACTCACCTCAACTATGGACTCACTTTTAAGGACTCGACAACTCCTGTTCTCGATATTTATTGCATCCCCCCCTGCCCCCATGTAGTTGCAGTTTGTCATCTTTTGCATAATGGTCCATCTGTCGCGTGCAGTATTTCATTGGTTTCATTGTGATCCTTTGTATTTATTTTGAATGCCCGCAAGAAAATGAATGACAGGGTACTAAATGGTGCATATATTTACTTTAATAAAATCATTTTGAATGATAATAAAACTGCAACACTCTTGTATGACGAAGTTTGTTTTAGCTCCTTGATCACTCAAATATGACTGTGATTTCAGATGTGTTGTAATCATGCTAGCTCTTTTCTGCATGGTGCACTGGTAAACTTATCTTAAGTGCCAGGTGCTTCAATTAAACCTTCACTATTATTTTGACAACTTCCATAAAGAACAACCAATGTATGCTACTGAATTAGTAAAAGTAGTTCTGTAATAGTTCTCAAAGCCATTGTAAAAGCAAAAGAAAGGACATACAATAAAGTAAAAATTAGTGGGAGGATAGAATATTGTGAAGTTTTTGAAAAACCGGAGAGCAACTAAAAATCATTAGAAGGGAAAAGATGAAATATGAAACAGGCTAGCAAATAATATCAAAGTGGATAATAAAAGTTTTCTCAAGTATATAAAAAACAAAAATGAGAGTGGATATAGGAACTGCTAGAAAATGAGTCAGGACAAATAACAACAGGGGACAAGGAGGTGGCTGATGAACTAAATGAGTGTTTTGCATCAGTCTTCACTGTGGAGGACACTAGCAGTATGCCTGATGTTGTCGTGTGTGAAGGAAGAGAAGTGGGTGCAGTTACTGTTACAAAAGAGAAAGTGTTCAAAAAGCTGAAAGACCTAAAGGTACACAAGTCACCCCGACCAGATGAACTGCATCGTAAGGTTCTGAAAGAGGCAGCATTAGAGATTGTGGTGGCATTAGAAATGATCATTCAGAAATAGCTGGACTCTGGCATGCTGCCAGAGGACTGGAAAATTGCAATGTCACTCCACTCTTTAAGAAAGGAAGAAGGCAGCAGAAAGGAAATTATAGACCAGTTAGCCTGACCTCAGTGGTTGGGAAGATGTTAAGAGTTAATTGTTAAGGATGAAGTGATGGAGTACTTGGTGACACAGGCCAAGGTAATACAAAGTCAGCATGGTTTCCCTCAGGGAAATTCCTGACTGATGAACCTGTTGGAATTCTTTGAGGAGATTACAAGTAGAATAGATAAAGGGGATGCAGTGGATGTTTTATCTTCGGACTTTCATGAGGCCTTTGACAAGGTGCAAGACATGAGGCTGCTTACCAAGTTAACTATATAACAATTACAGCACGGAAACAGGCCATCTTGGCCCTTCTGGTCCATGCCGAATGCTTATTCTCACTTAGTCCCACCTACCTGCACTCAACCCATAACCCTCCATTCCTTTCCTGTCCATATACCTATCCAATTTTTTTAAAAATGACAAAATCGAACCTGCCTCTACTGCTTCTACTGGAAGCTCGTTCCATACAGCTTTAACTCTCTGAATAAAGAAGTTTCCCCTCGTGTTACCCCTAAACTTTTGCTCCTTAACTCTCAACTCATGTCCTCTTGTTTGAATCTCCCCTACTCTCAATGGAAAAAGCCTAACCATGTCAACTCTATCTATCCCCCTCATAATTTTAAATACCTCTATCAAGTCCCCCCTCAATCTTCTATGCTCCAAAGAATAAAGACCTAATTAAGAGCCCATGGTATTAGAGGAAAGTTACTAACATGGTTACAGCATTGGCTGATTGGTAGGAGGCAGCCAGTGGGAATAAAAGATCCTTTTCTGGTTGGCTGCCAGTGACTAGTGGTGTTCTGCAGGGGTTGGTGTTGGAGCCACTTCTTTTTATGCAGTATATAAATGATTTAGATGATGGAATAGAAGGCTTTGTTGCCAAGTTTACATATGATATAAAGATTGGTGGAGGGGCAGGTAGTGTTGAGGAATCAGGTAGGCTGCAGAAGGACTTAGCCAGATTAGGAGACCGGGCAAGAAAGTGGCAAATGAAATACGATGCTGGAAAATGCATGTTCATGCACTTTGGTAGTAGAAATAAATGTGCAGACTATTTTCAAAACTGGGAGAAAACCCAAAAATCTGAGATGCAAAAGGACTTGGGAGTCCTTGTACAGAATACTCTAAAGGTTAACTTGCAGTTTGAATCAGTAGTGAGGGAGGCAAATGCCATGTTAGCATTCATTTCAAGAGGTCTAGGATACAAGAGCAAGAATGTGATGCTGAAGCTTTATAAGGCACTGGTAAGGCCTCACTTCGAGTATTCTGAACAGTTTTGGGCACCTCATCTTAGAAAAGATGTGCTGGCAATGGAGAGGGTCCAGAGGAGTTTCACAAGAATGATTCCAGGAATGAAAGGGTTATCATATGAGGAATGTTTGATAGATGTGAGTCTGTACTAGCTGGAATTCAGAAGAATGGAGGGGGGGGGGGGAATCTCATTGAAACCTTTCGAATGTTGAAAGGCCTAGACAGAGTAGATGTGGAAAGGATGTTTCCCATGGTGGGAGAGTCCAGGACAAAAGGGTACAGCCTCAGGATAGAGAGGTGCCCTTTCAAAACAGAGATACAGAGAAATTTCTTCAGCCAAAGGGTGGGGAATTTGTGGAATTTGTTGCCACATGCAGCTGTGGAGGCCAGGTCGTTGGTGTATTTAAGGCAGAGATTAATAGGTTCTTGATTCGACATGGCATCAAAGGTTACGGGGAGAAGGTCGAGAACTGGGGTTGAGGAGGAGAGGAAAAAAGGATCATCTATGAGTGAATGGCAGAGCAGACTCAATGAGACAGATGGCCTAATTCTGCTCCTATATCTTATGGTAATTAAAGAGGTTTTTGCTTGAAGGGTAAACTGGCAGTAGAAATGCAGATCAAGGTTAAATCAGGAATTGTTCGAGGCAGGTACTCATATATGCTGCAATTAGTGTTCATTTAAAAATTTGTGCTTTATTATGGTAAGTAAAGCTTGATATTGGACCTTAACAAGCATGATACCATGTAACAAATGTCTCATTTTTCAATTCCTGAGAAATATTAAGTGCAAGCTTCTGCAAATAAAAGGTGTTGTTGCATCCAGAATTTTCTGCTAAGTTAAATACAGTCATCACAGATTGTGGTATGAAAACAGGGGTATCTAATTTCAAACAAATTTAAAGGCAAATTTGACTAATAGTCAAACATTCTTCCAGTTGCACGTTTTATCCGCAAAAGTAATCAATGTATGTTGTTAAAATCATGAACAAGCAACTGATTATAATGGAACTATAAATAAGGAATCAAGGGCAGAATGAATTGAACAGAGTAACTTACAGAGATAGTGATTTTCAAGTTGCAGGTCTATACACAAAATCTAGCAATAGCATCTTAAAGAAGTGCTGATGTAAGATGTAATAATAAGTTGCACTTTTTAAAAATTGCACTAAGTAAACTTTGCATCTGTATAGTGTGCAGCCAATCTAATTACCTTACTCACAAATTACAACTGAAAATGCCACTGTCAATTCATAGTTCATGCAAAATCTCAAAAGTACGGGTGCACTTCAAAGAGTACCGCCAGAGCAAAATATTTCATTTGGATCATTCACTGGCTTAGCGAGAGAAGCCAGAGTGGTAATAAGGCCATCACTGACAGGAGGCTTGTAACAAATGGTGTGCTGCAAGAATCAGTGCTAGGTCTGTTGCTGTTTATTTGATAATAATGTGGTAAACTAGATCAGCAAATTTGCAGAAGACGCAAAGATTGATGGTGTAGTGGTCTTCGAGGAAGGCTGTCAAAGCTTGCAGTATGATCTTGACCTGATGGGAAGATTGGCTGAAATATGGCAGGTAGAATTTAATGCAGACAAGTGTGAAGAGTTCCTCCTTGGAACTCTTCACACAAAAGCACAAAAGGGGCTTGGGAATACAGATCCATAATTCCTTGTAAGTGGCATTACAGGGAGATAGGTCATAAAGAGAGCTTTTGGCGCATGGACCTTCATAAATCAAGGCCCGAATACAGGAGTTGGGATGTTATGTTGTAGTTGTGTAAGATGTTGCTCAGGTCGAATTTAAAAGAGTATTGTATCAATAACTTGGAAGAGTGCATTTACAAGGATGTTGCTGGGACTCGAGGACCTGAGTTATACTGAAAGGATGAAAAGGTCAGAACTTCGTTTTCTGGAATGCAGAGGAATGACCAGTTATCTTTTGAGGTATACAAAACTGAATATGTGAAAAGGAAATGCAAGTGGTAGTCTGCCTTCCAGGTGCCAGGGTCTGAGATTTTTTCAGATGTGTCCACGATATCTTGAAAAGGGAGGGTGAGCAGCCTGAAGTTGTGGTATATATTGATACCAATGACCTAGGAAGAAAAAGGGAGGAGGTCCTGAAAAAAGAACACAGGAAGTTAGAAAGGAAACCAAGAAGCAGGACCTCAAGGGTAGTAATCTCAGGATTGCTGTCTGTGCCACGTGACAGTGAGGATAGGAATAGAATGAGGTGGCAGGTATATGTGGGGCTGAAGAATTGGTGCAGGGGGCAGGGATTCAGATTTCTGGATAATTGAGACCTCTTCTGGAGCAGGTGGGACCTGTACAAAAGGGACGGGTTGCACTTGAATCCGAGAGGACCAATACTCTTGTGGGCAAATTTACTACAGCTGTTGGGAGTGGTGGGGATGGGTGTATCCAGAGATACCGGCCACGTGACAGATGCACTGCCACCTGGCTGGTCGGAGGACACACCACATGCCAATCAACATTTGGTCCCTCCCAACTAATCAATGCACACCTAAATTATTGGTCACCTTAATTGGATTATCGCGCCCAGCCCCATGTTTTAAAAGGTGAGACTTGCCCTTGGCTAGCTCTCTCTTACAGACCATTACATTGATTTATGTTTGGGAAGATCTATCGTTTGTCCTGGTAAGGGAGCCGCAGCTATCCAAGGTCAAGGGGGATAGCTGTTGTAGTGCTTTTCCCTTGTTCTTTGTTTGTGTAACCGTACCCTGTCCCCACACCGCTTCCTGTATATTGTAGTTGCTTGAGTTGACCCGACTTCCCCTTGTAAATAAATTCCTTATTATTAAAACTGTGTGTGTCCAGGCCTCTACTGTTGAGACTCAAAGAACCAGTTATTTTCCATCAAAAACAATGGGAACCAGAATGACAGAGCTGAGGATGAGCCAGCAGGTTGACAAGTAGATGATGGGTGTAACATGAATGTAAAGAAGGACAAGCCAATGATTGGGTACAAATGCAGACAGAGCAGAGTTAAATTGCACCACAGAGGCAAAATTCAAAAGGGAAAAGATAGCAAAACTGAAGGTGCTGTATATAAATGCTCATAGCATTCGGAATAAGGTGGACGAACTCGTGGTGCAATTAGAGATTGGTCAGTATGGTGTTGTGGGCATCACCGAGTCATGGCTGAAAGAAGGCTATAGTTGGGAACTTAACATCAAAGGATATAATTTATATCGAAAGGACAGGCAGGAAGGCATTGGTAGTGGAGTGGCTCTGTAGTTAAGAGATGGAATTACACCTTCAGGAAAAGGTGGCATTGCGTCAGGGAATGTTGAGTCTTTGTGGCTGGAGTTAAGAAATTGCAAGGGTAAAAAATAACATTATGTGAATCATATATAGGCCTCCAAAGAGTAGCCAAGATGTGGGGTTGAGATTGCAAAGGGAGCTAGAAAAGGCATGTAATAAGGGTAATGACACAATCGTAATGGGGGACTTCAATTGGTGTCGGATCGCAAGACAGGGAGTTTATTGAATACCTACGAGATTGCTTTTTAGAGCAGCTTGTGCTTGAGCCTACTTGAGAACAGGCTATTTTAGACTGGGTGCTGTGTTAGAACCCAGATCTTGTTAAGGAGCTCAACGTAAAGGAACTGTTAGGAGGCAGTTATCATAATATGATTGAATTCATACTGCAATTAAAGAGGGAGAATCAGAACTCACATGTATCAGTATCACAATGGAATAAAGGGAATTACAGAGGCATGAGGGAGGAGCTTGCCCAGACAGACAGACATACTTCATTGATCCCGAGGGAAATTGGGTTTCGTTACAGTCGCACCAACCAAGAATAGTGAAGAAATATAGCAATACAAAAACCATAAATAAATAATAATAAGTTAATCATGCCAGATGGAAATATGTCCAGAGTGTCTGACACTCTAAAATAAGTCCAGGCTCAGGGTGTCTGACACTCCGAGGGAGGAGTTGTAAAGTTTGATGGCCACAGGTAGGAATGACTTCCTATGACGCTCAGTGTTACATCTCGGTAGAATGAGTCTCTGGCTGAATGTACTCCTGTGCCTAACCAGTACATTATGGAGTGGATGGGAGACATTGTCCAAGATGGCATGCAACTTGGACAGCATCCTCTTTTCAGACACCACCGTCAGGTAGATTGGATGAGAATACTGATGGGTATGATGGCAGAGATGGCTGAGGTTTCTGGGAATAGTTCACAAGGCACATGATAGATATGTCCCACAGAGGAGGGAGTTATCAAATGGCAGGGGTATGCAACTGTAGCTGATAAAGAAAGCCAAGGAAAGGGCATATAAGGTAGCAAAAGTGAGTGGGAAGCTGGATGATTGGGAAACTTTTAAAATCTAACAAAATGCAACTGAAAAAAATCTATAAGAAGGGAAAAGATGAAATATGAGGGCAGACTAACCAATAATACAAAGCAGGATACCAAAAGTTTTTTCAGTTATATAAAGAGTAATAGGGAGGTGAGAGTTTATATTGGACCACTGGAAAATGATGCTGGTGAGGTAGTAATGGAGGACAAAGCAATGGCAGATGAACTTAATGAGTACTTTGCATCTGTCTTCACTGTGGATGACACTAACAGCGTGCCAGCGGTCCTCGAGGAGTGCCATTGCTATGATAAAGGAAAAAGTGCTAGGCAGACTGAAAAGTCTTAAGGTGGATAAGTCACCTGGGCCAGATGGAGTCACCTGGGCTCCATCTATGGGTTATATGAGATAACAAATGCATTGTTCATGACCTTTCAAGAATCACTTGATTTTGGCTTGGTCCCGGAGGACTGGAAGATTGCAAATGTCACTCCACTCTTTAAGAAGCGAAATCATAGGCCAGTTAGTCTAAACTCAGTGGTTCGGAAAGCATTGGAGTCAATTATTAAGGATGAGGTTGCAAGGTACTTGGAGAATAATAATTTCTGTAGAACTATGGTTTCTGTAAAGGGGAAACTTGCCTGACAAATCTATCAGAATCCCTCTGAGGAAGTAGCAAGCAGGTGAACAAAGCAGAGGCAGTGGATATCATTTACCTGGATTTTCAGGTGTTTGATAAGGTGCCACATATGAGGCTGCTTAACAAGATAAAATCCAATGGCTTTACAGGAAATATTCTGGCATAGGTAGCAGAATGGCTGACAGGCAGGAAGCAGTGAGTGGGAATAAAAGGGGCCTTTTCTGCTTGGCTGCCGTTGACTACTGGTGTTCCTCAGGGGTCAGTATTTGGACCACTGCATTTCACATTGTTTATCAATGATTTAGATAATGGAATTGAAGGTTTTTTGGCAAAGTTTGCAGATGATATGAAAACAGGTGGCGGCGTAGGTAGCGCCGAGGAAGCAATGCGATTGCAGCAGGACTTGGACAAATTGGAAGAATGGGCAAAAAAGTATCAGATGGAATACAGTGCTGGGAAATGTATGATAATGCATTTTGGTAAAAGGAGCAACAGTGCAGGCTATTATCTAAATGGGGAGACAGTTCAAACATCAGAGATGTAGAGGGACTTAGGAGTCCTCGTGCTAGACTCCCAGAAGATTAATTTACTGGTTGAGTCTGTGGTAAAGACGACAAATGCAATGTTGGCATTTATTTCATGGGGAGCAGAATATAAAAGCAAGGAAATAATGCTAGTCAGGCAGCACTTGGTGTATTGTCAACAGTTTTGGGCCCCATAAAGAATGTGTTGTCATTGGGAAGAGTCCAGAGGAGGTTCACAAGGATGACTCCGGGAATGAAGGGGTTAACATATGGGGAGCATTTGGCAGCTTTGGGCCTGTACTCACTGGAATTTAGTAGAATGTGGGTGGAGGGGCAGATTTCATTAAAACCTATTGAATGTTGAAAGGACTAGATAGGGTGGATGTGGAGAGGATGTTTTGTATAGTAGGGGTATCCAGAACTAGAGGGCACAGCCTCATAATTGAGGGGCAACCTTATAGAACAAATGTAAGAAAGAATTTTTTTAGCCAGAGTGTAGTGAATCTGTAGAATTCTCTGCCAAGTCTGCAGTGGAGGCCAAGTCTGTGGGTGTATTTAAGGTGGGTTGATCGTTTCCTGATCGGTCAGGGCATTAAAGGATATGGTGAGAAGGCAGGTGTATGGGGTTCAGTGGGATCCAGGATCACCCATGATGTAAAGGCAGAGCAGACTCAAAGGGTTGAATGGCCTAATTCTGCTCCTATGTCATATGGTCTTTGAGTATGGATAAGGTGAATGCATGCAGGCATTTTCCCCTCAATTTGGATGAGGCTAGAACTAGAAGTTATAGGTTTAGGATGAAAAGTGAAATATTCAAAGGGAATCTGAGGGGAAATTTCTACATTCATATGGTGGTGTGAGTGTGGAACAAGGTGCTACTGGAAATGGTGGATGGAAGTTCAACTACAAAATTCAAGAGAAGTTTGGACAGGTATATTGGAGGGATATAGTAGATGGGACTAGGTATAAGATTAGTTTGGCATAGACTGGATGGGCAGAAAGGCCTGTAGTACTCTATGACTCTAATCCAATTTATTCTAGTGGATAAGAAAAATCATTGGGTATTTCCATGCAAAACATCCCATGCAAGGAAGTAATAGCAAAGTCAATATATACAAATCCACTCTTTATATTACATTAATGTGTGCAGTTTTAATCACCTACCTACAGGAAAAATGTGAACAAGGTTGAAAGAGTGCAGAGAAAATTTACAAGGATGATGCCAGGTCTGGAGGACCTGAGTTATCAGGAAAGACTCAATAGGTTAGGACTGTATTCCTTAGAACACAGAAGACAGAGGAGATTTGATAGAGTATACAAAACTATGAGGGGTGTAGATAGGGAAAATGCAAGCAGGCTTTTTCCACTGAGCTTGGGTGGGACTAAAAGCAGAGGTCATGGGTTAGGGATGAAAGGTGAAATGTTTCAGGGGAACATGAGAGGGAACTTCTTCACTCAGAGGGTTGTCAGAGTGTGGAATGAGCTATGAGCACAAGAGGTGCATGCAAACTTGATTTCAATGTTTAGGAGAAGTTTGGATACATGGATAGTAGGGGTATGGAGGGCAATGGTTCTAGAGCAGGTCGATAGGAATAAGCAGTTTGAATGGTTTTGGCATGGACTAGATGGGCCAAAGGGCCTGTTTCTGTGCTGTACTTTTCTTCAACTCATTTGCTGATTGAAAATTGATGTTTCAGATACACAGCTTAGTAGTAACACAGTCCTTAAGTAATGTTATTTTCTCAAAATGATTGTCAACTAATGTTTATTGGAAGAAAAAGACTGAAAATTGTTCACAAGGGTGAATGGGTTTAGAGTGACTAAGCCTGTTCTAGTACAGGCAGTCCGCGGGTTACGAATGAGTTCCGTTCCCGAGTCTGTCTTTAAGTCGGAATAGGTACATCCGCTATTATTTTTGCGTCAGTTAGTCAAATGTTTACCTTAGTATATAGCATATATTTTACCTTTCTATGCACATAAAACACTTAAGAAACATATGTATTCCAATAATTAAACCACTGCGTTGCTTAGTACAAATTGTATCTTTCATCGGAGCAGGGCCTTTATTCTCACTTTATCCTTTAAAATTGTTCCGCTCGTTGACCGACTGTAGCCTGACGCTTTTCCAATGACCGATGGCGTTTTACCTCTTTCCGATCACTTTACTATTTCCACTGTGTTTGTTTTCCATCAACAGAACAGATACAGTACATATTGTACTGTACACCATGGATTCAGCAGCAGCCGCGGGTCCTGAGCTGCCCCGGATCTTAAAGTTCACCTGCACTGCGACAGGTTAAATGGGACAAGTGGGGGCGGTGCTGACTCAAATACACTAAAACATCTTAAACATAATAATACAGTACTGTACATAATAATACCGTAATAATAAAAGTAACTACATACAGTTGCATCGATGTCTTGCAGACCGGAAGGGACATCCGTGAGGTAACATTATGATTGACCTGGTGCTGGAGAGACAAGGTTTGATTCTGCTGCTAGAGAGGGCAGGCTTACTACTGGAGTCAATTTCTTGAAGTAGGTGTCAAGGGAGGCTTGTACAGAGCTTTTCTTTTTATCGTCATAAATGGTCTTGTAGCAGCTGAGGTTCTCGGTAACTGCACAGTAAACTTTGGTGAACTTCTCTGCAATAGGATCTTGCTCCTCTAACTTTGCCATCCCTGCTTCAATGAGACGATAGGCTTCAGTTAACTTTTTTGGTTCTGGAGTTCCTAGGTCACAGTCTTCTTCTTCTCACTCAAACGTTATCATCTGCTGCTCTAGTTCCATAAGGTCTTCTTCGGCATCGGAGTCGAGTAACTCTACGACATCATTTTCACTGATGTCTAACTGCAGTTCATTACCAATATCAACCACAGCTTGCTGGCTTCGGCGATGTCGTCGGCAGTAAATCCTTGAGAAGCATTTATAAACTGGGGGCACAATTGTTACATACTTGTGACACGTGACAGTGGTACCCTTGTCACGTGTCTGGGGTTGAAGTTATACTGGACTTGAGGTAATGGTCTTGTGATGGTGGAGTGACGTCATTTTCCCACCAGTAGAGATCATGTGACAGGTTTTTTTTTTACAGGGTATAAAAGGAAGACCCCACCCTGTGGGGAGGGGCAGTTCGTGGCTGGATTTGCCAAGTTGACTTCATGCCACTGCGTGATTTAATGTGATGACGCAGCTTAGTTAAAAGATGAAGTTTTATCTAATGCCTAAAGTTTAAAAGGTCATTGCCGGTAGTTTCTTTACTGTGGAGAGTGAAGATCGGAGTTCGGAAGTTAAAGATCGAGGAGAAACGATTTTCAACGGTGGAATGGGTTCGACCTTGTGTGATCCTCATTCGGAAGGATTTCGTTGACTGTTCTCGTGTTAATCTCTGCAGGAAAGCAGGAGATTGAGAATAGTGTGGAAGAAGAGGTCAGTGCCTTTAAACCGTTACGTTTTCATAAAATTCTACATGGGAAGAGTTCGACGCTGGGGATCGAAGGAAAACGACGTGGAAGAGAATTTAAATCGCCTTAAAAAGTCTCTCCTTTTAAATGGACTGAGCATTTTGAACTTTTGGCAATATCGCTTTAAACAACTGTTTTTGCAACATCGCTTTAAGAACTGTTTTTGCTGCATCGCTTTAAGAACTGTGAAGCTGCCGCACAGCAGCTGTTTTCCGGTTACGTTAGTGTTTGTTTACTTTTGGGGGGTTTGTTTTCAGTGTTTAATAAACGTGTTATTTGTGGTAAAAACCCTTGCCTAACTCATATATATTTATTGTTGCCTGAATACGTAACAATTTAAACCACACTCCTTTTGTATTTGACTGCTTCAGTTCTTCCCAAGAATCAGCAATATTTTTCTTGGCATCATATATGTTATTCTTCCAGAACACCCTTAAGCTCATCACATCATCTTGGGTAGCCCTGACTGCTTATGAGATGGTCCACAGTAAATATTAGGCCTTAAAGGAGGCTATGACTCCTTGATCCATTGGCTGAAGTAGCGATGTGGTGTTGGGGGGTAAAAATATGACTTTTACATTAAGTTGAAGGTCATTTAAAGTGCTGGATGTCAGGGTGTGTTGTCAAGCACAAGGAGAACCTTGCAAGGAATTTTCTTGGCCAAGCAATAACGTTCAACAGCAGGAACAAAATAGTTCAAAAACCAATCTTCAAAGATGGCAAATGTAACCCAAGCCTTTGAATTTGCCTTCCAAATAACGGGAAGAGATGCCTTAATGATATGGCGAAGTACCCTCAGATTTAGGGAGCGATACACAAGCAAAAGCTTGAGCTTGAAATCCAAGCAATAACATTAGCCTATCCTTCGATGCCTTATACCCTGGTGCACTTTTTCCCTCTTTCAAAATGTAGGTCCTTTCAGGCATTTTTTTCCCCAAAATAAGCCAGTCTCATCTGCATTACATATTTGGTCTGGCAAATATACTCCCTCAATCATTTTTTAAAACATTTCAGTAAAATCACTCGCAGCACTTACATCGGCACTCGCTGCTTCACCTTGCACTTTAATTTTATGTAAATTCGCCCTCACTTTGAAACGACTGAACCAACCCCTACTTGCAACAAATTCTTCATCACAAGCACCTTCACTTGCTGTATGTGCAGCTTTTAAATCATTGAAAAGGCATTGACCCTTTTCTTACAGTAAAGTAAGACTAACAGGAATATTACGCTGATTTTGATCGTCTAACCAAATTATCAATAGCCTTTCCATTCCAATAATCAAACCACTGCATTGCTTAGTACTAATTGTAGCTTTCATTGTAGCCTTTCGCATGCTCTATTATTCTCACTTTATCCTTTAAAATTGTTCTGACTGTAGCCTAACGCTTTTCCAATGACCAATGACGTCTCATCTCTTTCAGATTGCTTTACTATTTCCACCTTATTTTCAACCGTGATCGTTTTCCTTTTCTTTGATTCATTACCAGCACTTGCATCAGATTTATGCTTTGGAGGCATGGTTACAAGGGTAACTAAGAGAAAAATTTAAGCCAAATGCAAAGTTACACACTCAGCACAGTGTTAACTGCAACATGATCCGACTTAAAATGGCGGGTGCGGCCTTCCATAAGGTGACGAACCGCTGAAACCGTGCAATGTTTTCATGAGCGTCACAACGTAGTGCGCGTGTTTGTTACTATGAACTATTGTATTTAACTCAGATTTTCAATATAATAAACTTTGAGGCAGGTCATTCAAAAGTACGAGTTGTTCGTAAGTCGGACGTTCGTAACTTGGGGACTGCCTGTATTTGAAATTACATGTTACAGTGACACTAAAGCAGGTTTGGTTTCACAGCCACAGAATCTCCCTTCACATGAACAGAGATTTAATTCCTGCACCAGATTCAAGTCAGCGCAAGTTTTTGGATAGACTCCATAGACTTAGCTTTGAAATGCTTAAAGAGAATCACTTATTAGAAAAACAAGACTTTTATCGGTATTTACAGATGCAACAATATGTTAATAAGATGGTTAAAAAAATGTAACCAAGGCAAGTACATGTTTGATATAGCTATTTAGAAAAGCATATAATTCAGATAACGGTAGCAGAATCATTTCAAGCATATATAAGGGTTTGTCAAATCTTAAAACACATTTGACTTCATACATTAAAACAAAATGGGAGAAGGAAGGAGGGATAATCATATCTGAGGAAGAATGGACAATAATATGGAGGTATCAATGGAAGTGTACCAGTTCACAGAAATGGAGGGAGTTTGGATGGAAAAACTTGAAAAGATATTTTATTACACCCTCTCAGAAATCCCATTATGGTAGTAACCTCCTTTTGGAGAAATTGTGGAAATCAAAGTGCAAACCATTATCATATTTTCTGGGAATGCCCTGTTATCAAAGACTATTGGAGTGGGATACACAATGCCCTACAAGACAACTTTAAATGTGAAATACCCTTAGAAAGTAAGACCATATATTTTGGGTATATACCTCAAGAATGGTTAAAAAGAGATAAATATTTAATGAATATACTGCTGGTGGCTGGTAAAAAGACTCTTACCAGGAAATGGCAATCACAGGAGAGCCCAAATACATGGATGGAAATTACAATGGACATTTACAAAATGGAGAAGATAACAGCATCTGTTAAGTTAGAACAATTTGATTCATACTGGGGGGAAATGGTTTAACTATGTAACACCTCATAGGCCTGATTTTATCCTCACAAATCAATGAATGTGTTGTAAGAAAAAAGATCACTCCCTATTTGTAGTTTTCCCCTTTCGCTTGTTCTTTCTTTCCTCTCCTCTTATCCTCAGATAAATATTATGTGGAGATTTGTGGCATATATGACTATGATATATATGTATAATATCTGAAATACATCTTATGGAAATGTTTGTTTGATGATGAACTTCAATAAAAAATAAATTGCAAAAAAAAAATCAATAATGCACGTGGCTGTAGCTTAATTAAACTTAAATGGTTATAGTCCGTGAGCCAGGACCCCAAATTTGGGCCACTGGTACCATCTGGGGGGAATAATTATTAGTGATTTTTGGCAAGGTACACACCCCGAAGCGCTGGAAAATTTATGATATTGCAGCGGTGGTAGCTTCTTCAAATCATTCTTAGACCATGTGAACAACATGGCCAGTGACTTGAACCAACAGAAGTTGAACTATCTGCCTCAAAGTCCACTCTTAGCTGAGCTGATAACCCTATGGACAGACTTTCTGGAACACCTCTGTCACAACAATGGAGAGCTATCTGCATTCTGGATATCATACACTGACATAGTACAGAATATAGTACTTGGGCTTCTGCGCGCCTCTTGTGAGGGGGACTGGGAGTTTCACCTTCATGCTATAAGAACCATGGTGCTTTGCCTATGATAAGATGAATTATGCCAGGTACCTGTCCCCTTACTTTGCTCAGATGATGAACCTCCCAGAGAAGAATCCTTCTGTGTATGAGGCCTTCCAGACAGGCCAATTCTCAGTGCAGCTGTCAAGTAATAACCCCTTCGTCTGCCGCAACAGACAGGATCTCCTGGTTGCCACTCACTTCAACTCTGCTTCACGTTCCCATTCGGATATGTCCATACATGGCCTCCTCTACTGCCATGATGAGGCCAAACTTTGGCTGGAGGAACAACATCTCGCATACCGTCTGGGTAGTCTCCAGCCCCTTGGCATGAACATCGAATTCTCCAACTTCCGGTAATTCCCTCCCTCTCCCTTCCCCATCCCACCTCCACTCTGTCTCCTCTTCTAGCTGCCTATCACCTCTCATGACTCTGTCTTCTTCTACTACCCATAGTGCTTTCCCCTTAGATTCCTTCTTCACCTCTCCTGCCTATCCCCTCCCCCACCCCTTGATCTTTCCTCTGATTGGTTTTCCACCCTCTCCCCACCTCCTTTATAGGGCCCCTGCCCCCTCCTTCTTTAGTCCTGATGAAAGGTTTCGACCCGAAACATTGACTGCTTCTTTCAACGGATGCTGCCCGACCTGCTGAGTTTTTTACTGAGTTAAGTATTGTATGTAATTAGTTTTGCTACAACAAGTATATGGGACATTGGAAAAAAGTTGAATTTCCCCATGGGGATGAATAAAGTATCTATCTATCTATCATCCAGCTTTTTTGTACGTCTTGATTTGACAACAGCATCTGCAGTGCACTTTGTGTTTATTAAGTAACAACCCCTTTGGGCAGATTCCTGTGGACCAGGTTATTGAAGCCACAGTGAACAAAGACACAGACTCTTGGAGGCACATCATGGTTCAGCCTGAATGCTGGAGCTATCAAGCGTTACTAACATAACAGCTGAGCACTGCAGTGTATTCCTGGGACAGTTGAGGGAGATGGTGCAAGGCAACAAATCAGAGCTTTGTGATGCGGAGCTACAGTGCCCAAGAATCCAGAAAGATGAGGAGGCAGTTTGAGCAGTGGTTAGCCTCATACATAGAACATAGAATAGTACAGCACATTACAGGCCCTTCGGCCCACAATGTTGTGCCGACCCTCAAACCCTGCCCCCCATATAACCCCCCACCTTAAATTCCTCTATATACCTGTCTAGTAGTCTCTTAAACTTCACTAGTGTATCTGCCTCCACCACTGACTCAGGCAGTGCATTCCACGCACCAACCACTCTGAGTAAAAAATCTTCCTCTAATATCCCCCTTGAACTTTCCTTCCCTTACCTTAAAACCATGTCCTCTTGTATTGAGCACTGGTGCCCTGGGGAAGAGGCACTGGCTGTCCACTCTGTCTATTCCTCTTAATATCTTGTACACCTCTATCATGTCTCCTCTCATTCTCCTTCTCTCCAAAGAGTAAAGCCCTAGCTCCCTTAATCTCTGATCATAATCCATACTCTCTAAACCAGGCAGCATCCTGGTAAATCTCCTCTGTACCCTTTCCAATGCTTCCACATCCTTCCTATAGTGAGGTGACCAAAACTGGACACAGTACTCCAAGTGTGGCCTAACTAGAGTTTTATACAGCTGCATCATTACATCGTGTCTCTTAAACTCTATCCCTCGACTTATGAAAGCTAACACCCCATAAGCTTTCTTAACTACCCTATCTACCTGTGAAGTAACTTTCAGGGATCTGTGGACAAGTACCCCCAGATCCCTCTGCTCCTCCACACTGCCAAGTATCCTGCCATTTACTTTGTACTCTGCCTTGGAGTTTGTCCTTCCAAAATGTACCACCTCACACTTCTCCGGGTTGAACTCCATCTGCCACTTCTACATCCTATCAATGTCCCTCTGCAATCTTCGACAATCCTCTACACTATCTACAACACCACCAACCTTTGTCGTCTGCAAACTTGCTAACCCACCCTTCTACCCCCACATCCAGGTCATTAATAAAAATCACAAAAAGTAGAGGTCCCAGAACAGATCCTTGTGGGACACCACTAGTCACAACCCTCCAATCTGAATGTACTCCCTCCACCATGACCCTCTGCCTTCTGCAGGCAAGCCAATTCTGAATCCATCTGGCCAACCTTCCCTGGATCCCATGCCTTCTGACTTTCTGAATAAGCCTACCTTGTGGAACCTTGTCAAATGCCTTACTAAAGTCTATGTAGATCACATCCACTGCACTACCCTCATCCATATGCCTGGTCACCTCCTCAAAGAACTCTATCAGGCTTGTTAGGCACAATCTGCCCTTCATAAAGCCATGCTGTCCCTGATCAGACCATGATTCTCTAAATGCCCATAGATCCTATCTGTAAGAATCTTTTCCAACAGCTTTCCCACCACAGATGTAAGGCTCACTGGTCTATAATTACCTGGACTATCCCTACTACCTTTTTTGAACAAGGGGACAACATTCACCTCCCTCCAACCCTCTGGTACCATTCCCCTGGACAATGAGGACATAAAGATCCTAGCCAGAGTTTCAGCAATCTCTTCCCTTGCCTCGTGAAGCAGCTTGGGGAATATTCCGTCAGGCCCCGGGGACATCTGTCCTAATGTATCTTAACAACTCCAACACCTCCTCTCCCTTAATATCAACATGCTCCAGAACATCAACCTCACTCATATTGTCCTCACCGTCATCAAGTTTCCTCTCAGTGGTGAATACCAAAGAGAAGTATTCATTGAGGACCTTGCTCACTTCCACAACCTCCAGGCACATCTTCCCACTTTTATCTCTAATCGGTCCTACCTTCATTCCTGTCATCCTTTTCTTCTTCACATAATTGAAGAATGCCTTGGGGTTTTCCTTTACCCTACTCACCATGGCTTTCTCATGCCCCCTTCTTGCTCTCTTCAGCCCCTTCTTAAGCTCCTTTCTTGCTACCCTATATTCAATAGACCCATCTGATCCTTGCTTCCTAAACCTCATGTATGCTGCCTTCTTCCACCTGACTAGATTTTCCACTTCACTTGTCACCCATGGTTCCTTCACCCTACTATTCTTTATCTTCCTCCCCGGGACAAATTTATCCCTAACATCCTGCAAGAGATCCTTAAACATCGACCACATGTCCATAGTACATTTCCCTGCAAAAACATCATCCCAATTCACACCCGTAAGTTCTAGCCTTATAGCCTCATAATTTGCCCTTCCCCAATTAAAAATTTTCCTATCCTCTCCGATTCTATCCTTTTCTTGGATTGCTGAGAAAGACAAATAAAGCTATTTTAGCCACAACCTTGCAGAAAAATGTAGCAGTAGAAGAGCAACTCCCAGGAAACTCTGCGACAGTGGTTGATGGAATGAATTTGGTCCAAAGAGTGAAAGGTGATCAAGTTACTTTCAGAGATGTTGCCACAACAGTTCTGGGTATGCCTCTGAGGGAAGGCAGTAAGAGTAGCAGAATAGATGTTGTGTTCGACACATAAAAGAACTCTATCGAGAATAGTGAAAGATCTCTGCAGGGTGAAGAGACTGGTCATAAGTTGAAAGGTATCATAGGCACACAGATGGTGAGACAGTAGAGGAGCTTCCTGACCAAAGTCAGGAACAGAAATAGTCTCATTAGCTTCATAGTCCATGAATAGAGGACGCAGAGTACAGAGCAAAGCTACAGGAGAAGATTCTGTGTGCAACTGTGAATGACAAATGTTACAGAATCACATCTCAAGACAGTGAGGAGGTGTCAGCTCTTCAACAAGAAGAAGCAGATGGCAGCCTACTTCTCCATGCTGCCCATGCCACAAGAGAGGGATACCAATCTGTAGTGATCTGCTCAGAAGACACAGACATCTTTATCATGTCTTCAGCATTTTGTGACAAGATTGAGCCCCATTGTTCCAGAAGTGTGGCACTAGAACCCATACAATGCTTGTAGACATCAGGAAGGTTGCTGCCACTGTTGGCATAGAGGTTTATTGGGCTCTCATCAGGTTGCACGCATATACAGGATGTGATACTGTAAGTACTTTTGCAGACAAAGGGAAGACAAGTGCCCTAAAACTTCTGACTAGCAACAGGGAAACTCAGGACACATTCTTAGAGTTGGGTAAGGAATGGGACTCTCCCCAGAACTGATGGACAAACTGGAGGCATTTACATGTCTCCTGTATGCCCCAAAAGCATCGACCATCAAGGTCAATGAGCTCAGGTATCACCTTTTTTGTGCCAAAAAAGGTGAATTTGAAAGTCACCAACTCCCACCATGCAAGGACTACTTAACAAAACATGCACAGCGAGCCAGCTACCAGGCTGGTATATAGAGAAGATGTTTGGAGAAGGACCCACAACTGCCAAGCCCTGTTGGCAGAGGATAGAAGATGGAGAGAGAAGAGGAAGCTGAACAGTTGGTGGTGCACTGGATGGAAGGCCAAGCCAGCACCCGATGCCATCCTAGATCTACTGGCCTGTAACTGTCCAAAAAAATGTTCACTCCCAAGATGTATGTGTGTTGCAAATGGCCTCAGGTGTACTGACATGTGCAGACTGGCAGACTGTGAGAACCAGGCATCCACCTCAGAGTGTGGAAAGTTCAGATGAAGATGTGGAAGACTTGGAAAATTATTATTATTATTAATAGGTTATGAAAGTATGGGAAACAAAGTATGGAAAGCAGTCTTTGATTAAATATATTCATTTTACACCCAAATGGGCCACAGGTTATGGCCCTGTGGAACCCCACATTTGAATTATTGTACTGTAATTCTCTATGCTATGACAAAAGCATAAGATTGTTTTGATTTGATACAACAATATGGAAAATATCATGACATTGATAAAACTCTAGAAATCTCTCCAAATGAGGTCTTTTACCTTTTGGAGGGTGGAGTAACATTTTCTGCTATAGTGATGTTAAGATGGAATATATATACAAAAAGTGATTACCGTAGATTCCGGACTACAGAGCGCACCTGATTTTTAGCCGCTGGCACTAATTTTAGAAATAAAATCATTTTTTTAAATGTAAAGGCCGCACCGGATTTTAGGCCGCACCGGATTTTCGGCCGCAGGTGTCCCACGTTGTAATATGAGATATTTACACAGAAAGATATTACACGTGAGGATTTTTTTAACTTTTAATTAAATCCATATGGTAACAAAAACAAATACATATTGCAAATGCTTTTTTTCGAACCGTGCCCGTACGCGGCTACTTTTAAATATACGTTGCGTATACTTCTTTACTGAACAACATTCCAATATCTCCTAACGACTGGTAAAAAATATATATACTGCAGCCTACCAGGAAAAGTTATTGATACCTTTAACTTAAAAGCAGAGTTCGCTCGGATCCAAAGCCGCTCGCGTAATGCCGCTCCCCCCCTCCTTTCCGTTTCATCGCAAACGGCATTTAAAAGCAGATTTCGCTCGGATCCAAAGCCGCTCCGCCGCTCGACCCCCTCCTTTCCGTTTCATCGCAAACGGCATTTTCCCACAAGACGCCGCGAAACCGGGTGTGTCGTCATAGCATCCCGCGATGTAGTACAGAAAACAAATATAGTTTAAACTAAGAGGGTAGGTAGCACAATGCTTCGAGTGTTTTCCATGTTGATGAGGGTGAGTACAAATGACTGATTTACAATAATTTAATTGTGAAAGTGCGCTTGATTTATCGTACAATTTCATTGGACCTCTGTGAACTACTCATCAATTTTATTGGTCTACTGTTACGAGGCAAAATGTTTACGAGGCGGCATGAAAAAAACCTTGCATTAGCCGCATCGGATTATTGGCCGCAAAGTTCAAAGCTGTTCAAAATGTGGGAAAAAAGTAGCGGCTTAAAATCCGGAATCTACGGTACTTATTTGAATTCCTGAATAAATTCTCTACAAATCCATGTGATTATATGTGTCCTAGGGTCTTTATTGACATTTCCTAAATAAACAAATATTTTTCTAAAAATGAAATGATTCACTCTACTAAAATTGGGTACTGTACTGTGAGTGCCACCAATGACATAGTTTTCAATGTAGAATTTTATAACAACATTTGATGAAAAGTGCTTGAACTCAGCTATCATTGTGACAAATGTCAATGTTGAGGGATCACTGATGACAAAATACTACTAGGTTGAATATATATGTTGTACTTTATATTGGCCACTTTTCAGAAATGCTTATTTTGGGGTAGTGTTATAAAATGCATGATAGCGCACATAAAGCTACCACTGGTGCAATGCTATCACATATTTTCTAACTCTAGAGATGTATACCTTGCCAAAAATCACTATGAGCATAATTCCCCTCAGATGGTACTGACCAACACTATTACTATTAATAGTAAAGAAACAAACTCGCTGCACACAAATTGTACTTTCAGATATTTCCAGCTTTAATTTTCTATTCAAATTTTAACTTGTGGTTTTAAAAAATTTGTTCATGCATTTTATTTTAATGTCCAACTACCACTTCCTTATTCAGTCCCAGGACTTGGGATTACATTTTATCCAGCATCTGACTGGAGAAGCTGATTGCACAATCTCAGTAAAATTTCAGCATTACAAATGTTTATTGACTTTTTTGTGAATTAATTTAACACAGTTTTTCATTACAAGAAATGAGGGGTTGTTTGGTAAACTGAGTGGATACCCAAAAACTTACATGTATTCAAGAGAGCCTTACTGGAGGAAAGTAGAGAAGAAGAAGAATTAAATATTTCCATAGTGGATGGCCCAATAGTTGAAGCCACAATTGCAAATGGTGAATAGAAAACTGTGTATTCAAAAGGCTAAATTTAGAGAAGGCAGGATACCTTGCAGGGTTGTAATCATGAAAATGTTTGACAATTTTAAAATTGAGTTATTTGCTGAACTGGAAGCCAATGCAAATGAACAAGCATAGTGGTGAACGAGACTGTGTCAGAGAAGAAAGAATCTTCAATAATATGGTAGGTAAAATACAAGAGATTAACCATGAATAAAATGCAATATTAAAGTCCATGTTAAGCATTGCTATACTATTTGAAAATGTGTTATGATTTTCATTGAGCTACAACTGGAAACAGACTATCAGAAAACATTTATACATACTGTTCCATTTTTGGAAGGACCTGGAGTATTTCTACCTTAAGATTACATTTAAGTCCCGTTGTAAAAATAATCTTACATTGTAAAAATAAGCTAATGTAAAAATATTTTCAATCAGCCATGCTTCTTACATGTTGACTAATGACTTCACATATGTATTCGCACTGTTTTCCTTTGTTAGACTAATAAAGCATGTCTAACAAATTAATTTCTTTATGCCCGTCTCCTCTATTCATGGTAAGAAAAAGCTATTTAAAAACACTGCTTATTAAAACCAAGTAGATACAAGTGAGGTAAATAAGTACAGTGGATTCTGATTAATTGGGACATATCGGAACCAGAGCATTTTGGCCCAATGAGCTGAAGTCTTGTGGAAAGTCAAAAAGCTATATAAAAAAAGGCACACTACCATTTAACTGAGTAACAATTACCGTAGATTCCGGATTTTAAGCCGCTAATTTTTTCCCACAATTTGAACAGCTTTGAACTCTGCGGCCTTTAATACGGTGCGGCTAATGCATGGTTTTTTTTCATGCCGCCAAAAACATTTTGCCTCGTAACAGTAGACCAATAAAATTGATGAGTAGTTCACAGAGGTCCAATGAAATTGTACGATAAATCAAGCGCACTTTCACAATTAAATTATTGTAAATCAGTCATTTGTACTCACCCTCATCAACATGGAAAACACTCGAAGAAAAGCATTGTGCTGCCTTTATGGCAGTTATTTAGTTTATAATATTTTCGCTTAGTAATTCATTTGTTAGTTAAAGTTAGAACTGTTTTAACAATATTTGTTTTCTGTACTACATCGCGGGATGCTATGACGTCACACCCGGTTTCGCCGCGTCTTGTGGGATACCGGTTTGCGATAAACGGGAAGGAGGGGGGCGAGCGGCGGAGCGAAAACGCTGCTTTTAAGTTAAAGGCGATCAATAACTTTTCCTGGTAGGCTGCAGTATATATATTTTTTACCAGTCGTTAGGAGATATTGGAATGTTGTTCAGTAAAGAAGTATACGCAACGTATATTTAAAAGTAGCCACGTTACAGGCACGGTTCAAAAAAAAGCATTTGCAATATGTATTTGTTTATGTTACCATATGGATTTAATTAAAAGTTAAAAAATCCTCACGTGTAATATCTTTCTGTGTAAATATCTCATATTACAACGTGGGACACCTGCGGCCGAAAATCCGGTGCGGCCTGTACACGTAAAAAATTGATTTTATTTCTAAAATTAGAGCCAGCGGCTTTTAATCAGGTGCGCTCTGTAGTCCGGAATCTACGGTATGTATTAAAATGAATCATAGAACAAATTAGAACATTAACAATACAACTACAGTACAGTCGGCCCTCCTTATCCGTGGGGGATTGGTTCCAGGACCCCCCGTGGATACCAAAAAATGCAGATGCTCAAGTACCGTAGATTCCGGACTACAGAGCGCACCTGATTTTTAGCCGCTGGCACTAATTTTAGAAATAAAATCATTTTTTTAAATGTAAAGGCCGCACCGGATTTTAGGCCGCAGGTGTCCCACGTTGTAATATGAGATATTTACACAGAAAGATATTACACGTGAGGATTTTTTTAACTTTTAATTAAATCCATATGGTAACAAAAACAAATACATATTGCAAATGCTTTTTTTCGAACCGTGCCCGTACGCGGCTACTTTTAAATATACGTTGCGTATACTTCTTTACTGAACAACATTCCAATATCTCCTAACGACTGGTAAAAAATATATATACTGCAGCCTACCAGGAAAAGTTATTGATACCTTTAACTTAAAAGCAGAGTTCGCTCGGATCCAAAGCCGCTCGCGGAATCCGCTCCCCCCTCCTTTCCGTTTCATCGCAAACGGCATTTAAAAGCAGATTTCGCTCAGATCCAAAGCCGCTCCGCCGCTCGACCCCCTCCGTCCCGTTTCATCGCAAACGGCATTTTCCCACAAGACGCCGCGAAACCGGGTGTGTCGTCATAGCATCCCGCGATGTAGTACAGAAAACAAATATAGTTAAAACTAAGAGGGTAGGTAGCACAATGCTTCGAGTGTTTTCCATGTTGATGAGGGTGAGTACAAATGACTGATTTACAATAATTTAATTGTGAAAGTGCGCTTGATTTATCGTACAATTTCATTGGACCTCTGTGAACTACTCATCAATTTTATTGGTCTACTGTTACGAGGCAAAATGTTTACGAGGCGGCATGAAAAAAACTTTGCATTAGCCGCTCCGGATTATTGGCCGCAAAGTTCAAAGCTGTTCAAAATGTGGGAAAAAAGTAGCGGCTTAAAATCCGGAATCTACGGTACCTTATTTAACCTGGTTCAGTGCTGTGGTCTTTAGGACCCAGCGGAACCCCGGACCTTATTTAACATGTCTCAGTGCGGTGGACATTAGGACCTGGCGCAGCTCTGAATCCACAGTTTCTGTTAACAAAAAATAATCACGATCACGATTGAAAATAAGGTGGAAGTAATAAAGTGATCGGAAAGAGGTGAAATGCCATCGGTCATTGGAAAAGCGTTAGGCTACAGTCGGTCAACGATCAGAACAATTTTAATGGAGCATGTGAAAGGCCCTGCCCCGATGAAAGCTACAATTATTACTAAGCAACGCAGTGGTTTAATTATTGAAATACGTATGTTTCTTAAGTGTTTTATATGCACAGAAAGGTAAAATATATACTATATCCTAAGAAAACGTTTTACTAACTGACGCTAAATAATACCGGATGTACCTGTTCCGACTTCAAATCTGACTTAAAGACGGACTCAGGAACAGAACTCATTCATAACCTGGGGGCTGCCTGTACTTTTAACTCATCTCTAGATTACTTATAATACCTAATACAATGTAAATGCTATTTAAATAGTTGTTATACTGTATTGTTTAGGGAATAATGACAAGAAAAAATAGTCTGTACATGCTCAAACAACGAGTGTTGGAGAGAGAACTTCTGGGTTTTCCCGATCCGTGGTTGGTTGAATCCGTGCATGCAGAACCCGCGGATAAGGAGGGCTGACTGTACTTTCAAACTGTGTATTGGTTCCTAATATTTATCAGCATTTATCCACGTTGTGTTCTTTTGACTGTGTATGAGCAAAATCAGCGCAGATGCAGTACCTAGTGCAGAAAATAAGACTGCCTTCATACAATGGTATTGATGATTGCATCCTCCAAATCTTCATATTCATTGTAACATTCAAGATGAATGGCGATACCTTCAAATTCTTCATAGTTCCTAACTTGAAGGGGTGGAATTGTTTCATTTTCATTCCTGGTCCCTTCTGGCATCTCAAAGCCTGAATGCTTGAAACCACAGTGAGCAAAGCAGTTACAAACTGTCTTACTGCTTATATGTCGCCAACCATCAGTGACAAAAATCACTGCCTTTTAAACACAAACACACAACAGATACTATATAAAAACTTCGCTCGAAGCATGTGTAATGTCTAATGGCCACACAAGTGCACGCAACTCACACTAGTTAGAAACTATTTGGAAATAGTCCTCTGCTCCAATTAAGCAACACAATGTCCCAAATAAATTAAGGTAATCCCAGCTACTTTCTTGATTAATTTTTGTTCTTTAAGAGTTGTCCCAAATAAACAGCTATCTTAACTAACCAGAATTCACTGTACATGGTATAAAGGGGAAAAAAATGCTACAAAAGACTTTGGAATATTTTTCAGGGTATCATGCCAACACTGTCATCAAGCAACAAAAATAGATACAGTATAGTTGTAATAACCTTTAGTTAAAACAACATATAAATTGATAGTAGATTATAGGTACTTTATTATAATAGATGTACTGTAAGATTGAATAGTAATTGATGAATAAACGGTTACTTGCAGATGCAAATAGTAATTCAAAATGAGTTATGCTACATGAAAACTTAGCAAACAAATAAAAACCCATTGAGAGATTTTTAAGAAGTGAGCTAAAGACTTTGCTATACCCAGAGACCCTTTTTAATGAATGTACTGTAAATATGTGCTGGTGGCGCAGTGACATCAGCGCCGGACCCCGGAACAGAGGTTCCCGGGTTCAAATCCAGTTGGGCTGTTCCCGAGTACGCTTTCCATCCACGCCAGTTTGAGTGTTGAGCTCATAACTTGACCTCGTAAAATAAAGAAAATTACTGCTAAATGTCTGTGAGGAGTGGCGCGCCACACAGTCTTTCGTTCTGCGCCTTGTACCGTCTACCATCCCGTTGCACTTACATCCATCATCATGAAGTGTTTCGAGATGCTCGTCATGAGGCATATCAAGACCCTGCTGCCCCCCTCACTGGACCCCCTGCAGTTTGCGTACTATCCCAACCGCTCAACAGATGACGCCATTGCCACCACCCTCCACATGGCCCTAACCCACATGGACAAAAAAGACACACATGTTCGGATGCTGTTCATAGACTTCAGTTCAGCATTCAACACAATCATCCCTCAGAAACTGATTGGAAAGTTGAGCCTACTGGGCCTGAACACCTCCCTCTGCAACTGGATCCTAGACTTCCTGACTGGGAGACCTCAGTCAGTCCGGATCGGACTGAGCTCAACACCATCACACTGAGCACGGGGGCTCCCCAGGGTTGCGTGCTCAGTCCACTGCTGTTCACTCTGCTGACCCACGACTGTGCTGCAACACACAGCTCGAACCATATCATCAAGTTCGCCAATGACACGACCATGGTGGATCTCATCAGCAAGAAGGACAAGTCAGCTTACAAGGAGGTGCAGCAGCTAACGGACTGGTGCAGAGCCAACAACCTGTCTCTTAATGTGAACAAAACAAAAGAGATGGTTGTTGACTTCAGGAGGGCATGGAGCGACCACTCCCCGCTGAACATCGATGGCTCCTCAGTAGAGATCGTAAACAGCACCAAATTTCTTGGTGTTCACCTGACGGAGAATCTCACCTGGTCCCTCAACACCAGCTCCATAGCAAAGAAAGCCCAGCAGAGTCTCTACTTTTTGCGAAGGCTGAGGAAAGTCCATCTCCCACCACTCCATCCTCATCACATTCTACAGGGGTTGTATTGAGAGCATCCTGAGCAGCTGCATCACTGCCTGGTTCGGAAATTACACCATCTCAGATCGCAAGATCCTGCAGCGGATAGTGAGGTCAGCTGAGAAAATCATCGGGGTCTCTCTCCCTGCCATCATGGACATCTACACTACACGCTGCATCCGCAAAGGAAACAGCATTATGAAGGACCCCATGCACCCCTCATACAATCTCTTCTCCCTCCTGCCGTCTGGGAAAAGGCTCCAAAGCATTCGGGCTCTCACGACCAGACTATGTAACAGTTTCTTCCCCCAAGCTATCAGACTCCTCAATACCCGAAGCCTGGACTGACACCTTGCCCTACTGTCCTGTTTATTACTTATTGTAATTTTTGTGCACTTTATGCAGTCCAGTGTAGGTCTGTAGTCTAGTGTAGCTTCCTCTGTTTTTTTTTATTACGTAGTTCAGTCTAGTTTTTTGTACTGTGTCATGTAACACCATGGTCCTGAAAAACGTTGTCTCATTTTTACTACGCACTGTACCAGCAGTTATGGTCGAAATGACAATAAAAGTTGAATTGACGACTTGTAAGGCATGAAAATGCCCGACGCTGGCCTCTCAGGCCTGAGTCCACGTAGATATGTGCAAACTTCACTCAACTTACTAATTCTATTATTGTCTTCTAACTCTTTAAGTGTACATAGTTCCGGACTCCCAGAAGCCTATGTCACCATTACATTCTGTCCCACCTCACCCCTACTATATGGAGGATACCCTTGATTCTTTACCACTGGTAATTTCTTCCTGAGACAAAGCACAGGACAGACTCTCCATTTTGTCTGATATAGACTGAATAATTAGTGCCTTAATGCTGGGAACATTGGCTGGGAGAGGGCAAGAAAGGTTTCCTGTAGAGTGAGAGCTGTTACTTTGCAGAGGTTGCGCATGTGGTGTCTCTCTCTCACTCTCTAGTGCCTTGATATGTTTTTCTGTAACTATTTCAAGTCTAAGCATACGGGAAGGCAGAATCACTATTGCCCTTGAAACTGGGTTTCAGGTCACGATCTTCAAACACACTTTTCTTCCAGCAGTCACTGGAAGGTGATAATGAAATTCATCAATGTCCACCTTAATGACAAAATTTGCAGATATCCGAATTGGCTCCGGTCTCTTAGTTGATATATTTAGTGTGGATGAAAAACACCACACTAGTTGGTTATGTTCCCTGCATTTTACAGATAATTGTAATGATCACTGCCTTCACTGAATATTATGTCCATTATGCCTCTAGATGGAAGAAATCAATACTGCAATTTCAAGCTTGAGCGGAGGGGGAAACAACTGGGAGGACACACTGCAGAAAAACTATTGGTAGATAAAGGGGAGATGTACCAGTCAGTTTGTTTTGGCATTTGCTCCTCCTCCTAGATGAGAAGCAACTAGATGTGGTGCTAAGAACACACACTGGAGTGCAGTCAGTAAATTGCACTGGTGTGCCAACTATCAGGCTACGTCCAGATCATACTGGGGATCAAGACCAGATATGCAGCTGGAGCCTAGCTGTGAAGCAGGGAGCTGCAGAATAGGCACAACCCAAAGCTGGAACATGTCTGGTTGGGAATATGGTCAATCATGCCTATTCAGAGAATATTTTAGAGGGGGTTGGAGAATAGCAAGCATGGCAGCACATGCATATATAATTGGTTAATTTAAAATGTGGACACAGGAGGATCAAAATGCAAGAACATAGAAGTTGCAAATCAACAGGGGTCAGAAATATGTGCCAGCTAAGGCAATGGTTGTTAACTTGAATTACCCTCGAGATATTTAAAGGCATAATTTAAATCAATACTGCAAGACAGAACAGAGGGTGAAGCTGAAATTGAAGGAGATAGCTTTTGAGTGAAATGCTGAACCAAAACCTTAATCTCTCAGGTTGAACAACTAAGATTCTATACAACAAATCCGAAGAAGTTTTCTATGTTAGCCACTATGTATCGCTCAAACAATGTGACACAGACCAGATTATTTGGCCATTACCTGATGTAATGGATGCTCCATTAAGAATGTAACAAAATCAGAAAAAGGTCATGCAGCCTCACACGCTTGCCACATCCAACACTGACATCAGCAACTGAATTACCAGCTCCCATGTCTTCCAATGGTTCTAAACTTCTGTGATTCCAAAGCATTCTAAAATAATAAATCAGCACACTTCCATTCTTTTGCATATGGCCAAATCAATGCTTAGCAAATTTACTGAACTAGCTCTAATTACAATAAACAAGAAACATGTGCCTTATTAAAGAACATAGATTTAATAATTAATGACTTTAAACTAAATAGAAGCAGGGGAGTGGGCTGAACAGCTTGAAAAAGTAAGGAAAAAGTAAAAGGGAAGGAGAGTGCAAGAGGTTATAGAAGCCTGTAGAATAAAAAAGTTTAGAAAGACATAGGAACTTAACTTTGGGTAACAAACAAAATTTATGATGGATGGAGGACTGAAGGTGCTGTATTTGAATGCACACAGTATATGGAGAAAAAGACACAATCACAGTGCAGTTAGAGATTGGCAGGTATAATGTGAGCATCACGGAGTTGTGGCTGAAGGAAGATTGTAGTTGGGAGCTTAACATCCAAAAATACATTTCATATTGAAAGAACAGGCAGATAGATAGAGGGGGTGGGGTGTCACTGCTAGTGAAAAATGAAAACAAATCTTTAGAGGTGAACCCCGTTTAACCTTCACAAAGCAGCAGCCAGTACACTACCCTATCCACCAGAGCCCAACATGCTCACCACACAAAACTCCACAACCTGATTTCTCCCAACCCAGTATCTACACCCTACCCTCAAACCTAATCCTAAAGTCCAAGGGGGCACACCCCCACAAACACAATGACTTATGTATGGAGGGGCAAGATCCAATAAAGGCAAGTGTTGGACCTGGTTAATGAAGGCGTGGGCCAGCTCAAACTGGCAGGGTTGTGTTATACTGAATCTCAAGTGATGAGATCAAGAAGCACAAGAACAGGGGTCAGCAACCTCTTTTGCACTGCGGACTGGTTTAATATTAACAATATTCTTGCAGACCAGGACCGGGTGGGGGTTGGGGGGGGGGGGGTAGGGGATGTTAAACACGACCGGAATACAGCAATACTTGAAGGGGGTTCCTTATGTCCAGTCTATTCTGCAATTTAGTTTACGTGACTATCAGCACTTACTTCTGTCCCGCTTGCTCAAATTTTTCCGCTCAAAAAACTCAATGGGTTTGCCTTTAAGTGCAGGGTGCTTGGACTCAAGGTACTGAAGCAGTTTTGAGGGCTTCACTGCCTCATTAGACAGCCTCTGGGCCCAAACTCCAGCTTCCCACCCAGCCGCCGCCAGACACCTTGGCCAGGTGCAGCTGGTTGTGGGTAGGGTGAGAGGACAAGGTAAGGGCCGGAGGTCCCCGTGCCGGGGCCATGGCGGTCACAGTCTGGAGAGAGCGACCAAGTGAGGAGTGCGACAGGGTGCGCGCCCACCCCCCTTCTAGGATCTATCGGCCAACAAAAGTTTGTCTCGAGGGATGACTTTCAGTAGATCGCAGCGAGGTAGCCGCTCTGCTACTTACGAAACACTGAGCCCGAATTTAGTCGTCTGCGAATATTTTAGCACCGGGTTCCCCATGAACATTCAGTGTGCTAAACAGGTTTAGAGGCGGCACCCATCTGTCTGCACTCCAGGCCAGTAGCAAAGGCACTTCTCACCAGCCACGCGAGTCCAACCAGTGATCCCTGGCGCAAGGGTATCACTGCATTTAGGCGACTGATGACCTCGTGTGCGTTCAAGTTCAACAGTGGGCGTGACAAGGAATGAGGAAATGTGCAGCTGACTCATATCGTTTCATATCACCAAATCACAAGAAGGCCGATTCGCCCACTGCCTGAATAATCTCAATCAGATATGTAGAATCCTTGTAGGGAGTTAAGAATCTGTAAGGGTACAAAAGCCTTGATGGGAAGCCTCCAAATAGTAACTAGGATGTGGAAATAGCAGTGTTATGATGGCCATGGGGCATTTCAATATGCAGGTAGATTGGGAAAAATCAGGCTGGTGCTGGATCCCAAGAGAAAAAATTAATTGAATGCCTATGAGATGGCTTTATAGAGCAGCACTTGTTGAGCCCACAAGGGGATCAGCTATTTCAGATTGGGCATTATATACTGAAACAGATTTCATTAGAGAGGTTCAGGTAAAAGAACCCTTAGGAGGCAAAAATTATAACATGATACAATTCATCTTGTAGTTTGAGAGGGAGAAGCTAAAATCAGATGTATCAGTGTTACAGTGGAGTAAGGGAATTTCAGAAGCATGAGAGGGCAGCTGGCCAAAGCTGATTAGAAGGGGACACTAGCAGGGATCATGGCAGAGCAGTAATGACTACAGCTTTGGGGAATAATTCATATAGTGCAGGATCAGTTCATCCCAAAGAAGTAGAGCAGCATTCTAAAGGGAAGATAAGGTAACTGTGATTGACAAGGGAAGTTAGAGACAGCATAAAAACAAAAGAGAGGGCACCCAATGTAGAATGTGAGAAACCAATGCTTTTAGAAATCAACAGAACACAACTTAAAAAGCAATAAGGAGACTAAATATGAAGGGAGGCTATCCAATAATATCAAAGAGAACACCAACAGTTTTTTTCATATTTATGAAGAGTAAGAGAGGCAAGAGTGAATATCAGACCCCCTAGAAAACTATGCTGCAGAACTAGCAATGGGAGACAAAGAAATGTCAGACAAACCAAGTATTTTGTGTCAGTCTTCCCTGTGAAGTCACCAACAACTTGCCAGATATACAGGTAATTCTGATATGCCAGATTTACAAGGTTGTTTCTACGCTTTAAGAGAATAGGTTGAGTGAACTTGACCTTTTCTCCTTGGAGCGACGGAAGACGAGAGGTCACCTGATAGAGATGTATAAGATGATGAGAGGCATTGATTGTGTGGATAGCCAGAGGCTTTTTTCCAGGGCTGAAATTGCTAACACGAAGGGGCATAGTTTTAAGGTGCTTGAAAGTAGGTACAAGGGGGATGTCAAAGTTAAGTTTTTCACACAGAGAATGGTGGATGCTTGGAATGCACTGCCAGCGAAGGTGGTAGAGGCAGATACAATAGGGTCATTTAAGATACTCTTAGATAGGTACATGGAGCTTAGAAAAATAGAGGGCTATGTGGTAGGGAAATTCTAGACAGCTTATGCTGCAGATTTCTATGTGTCTATGTTTATGTTTCAGAAGTGAGTGAGTATAGTTGCTGTTACTAAGGTGAAGGTGCTTGGGAATCTGAATGGTCTGAAGATAGATAAGTCACCTGGACCAGATGGACTACATCCCAGAGTTTTGAAAGGTATAGCTGAAGAGTATGAGATTAATAGTGATCTTTCAAGAATTACGAGATTCTGGATTTCAGAAGGCCTTTGACAAGGTGCAGCATATAAGACTGATAAACAAGATAAGAGCCAATGGTATTACAGGAAGGATACTAGCATGGATAGAAGACTGGTGACTCAGTAGGAGGTAAAGAGGGGAATAAAAGGGGCCTTTTCTGATTGGCTGCCAGTGAACTAATGGTGTTCCACAGGGGTCGGTATTGGGAGTGCTTCTTTGCACATTATATGTCAATAATTTGGATGGCAAGAATTGATAGCTTAGTGGCCAAGTTTGCGAAACATTCAGACAGGTGGAGGGGCAGGTAGTGTAGGGGAAGCAGGGATTCTGCAGAAGAACTTGGGCCAGATTGTAAGAATGGTCAAAGAATACAGTATCAGGAAGGGTATGGTCATGCACTTTGTTAGAAGGAATAGGTGTAGACCATTTTCTACATAGGGAGCGAATTCAGAAATCAGAGGTGCAAATTGACTTAGGTGTCCTTGTGCAGGATTCCCTAAAGATTAGCTTGCAGGTTCAGTTGGCAGTAAGGAAGGCAATTGCAATGTTAGCATTTATTTCGAGGAGGACTTGAATATAAATGCAAGGATGTAATACTGAGACTTTATAAGGCATGGGTGAGAACGTATTTGGAGTATCGAGAGCAGTTTTGGGCCCCTTATCTAAAAAGGATGTGCTGACATTGGAGGGGGTCCAGAGGAGGTTCATGAGAATAATCTTGGGAATGAAATTGTTTGGGTGTATGAGGAGCATTTGATGGCTCTGGTAGATAGGGTAGACACAGAGAGAATGCTTCCAATAGGGAAGGACTCTAAGGCCAGGCGACACAGCCTCAAAATACAAGGACATTTTCTTTTGGAACAGAGATGAGAATGAATTTCTACTGCCAGAGAGTGGTGAGTCCTGTGGAATTCATTGTCACAGATAGCTATGGAGATCAAGTCATTGGGTATATTTGAAACAGAGGTTGACAGCTTCTTGATTAGTCAGGGTGTCAAAGGTTAAGGGGAGAAGGCAGGAGAATGGGGTTGAGAGGAATAATAAATCAGCCATGATTAAATGGTAGAGCACACTTGATGGCCAAATAGATTAATTCTCTTCCTATGTCTTAAGGTCTTAATAATCCACAATTAAAGTAACTCTTTAGTTCTTTTGCTTCAAGTTGTCTGACCTCTTGCACTGAAAAAATGCTGGAAGAAGATTTAACTATAATCTCCAAACAAGCTGGATAAATGCATAATAAGGAAAACATTTACAGAGCTTTTTGCAAAGGGTATAATTAATTAGTTCAAAGAGATGTTCGCTACTCATTGAAAGTTCTCCTTCTGTACTATACCATTCCATGATTTATCTTATTGAGATGCAGTGCGAAACAAAACCCTTCTGGCCATCCCACCAGCAATTCCCTAATTTAATCCTAGCCAAATCACAGGACAATTTACAACGGAGAGGAAATCGGATCCCATGAGGTCACAGGGAGAACGTACAAACTCAGACAATGACAGAAATTGAATCCAGATTCTCTGCACTGTAGAGTGTTGTGCTAACCACTACATTATTGTGCTGCTCTATTATCAAATGCACAACAACAAAACAGAATCTAGAGTTTGCAGAAAATGGTGCAAAAAATGAAAAATATCCAGTGAGGCAGTTCTGTAAACAAAAATGCCTTGTTAATAAGAGGTCTGAGAAGAATGGCCAGACTGGTTCAAGCTGACAGGAAGGAGAGTGTAACTTTACCACGGGTTACCATAATAGTGTGAAGATCATCTCTGAATGCGCAACTCTTTGAACCTTGAAATGGATGGGCTACAGCAGCAGAAGATCACAAATGTACAGAAATACACTCAGTGGCCATTTTATTATGTACCTCCTATATCTAATAAAGTGTCCATAGAGTGTAGAACATAGATCAGTACAGGTCCTTATATCCTTCTCTCCTGCATTGCCTCTAGTTGTCTAGGAAAAAGGCACTGACAATCCTTGCTACTTATGCCACTTATCTTATACAGCTCCATCAAGTGGCTGCTCATCGTCCTTCGCTATAAAGAGAAAAGCCCTAGTTCACTCAACCATTCCTCATCATATTCTTTAATTCAGTTAGCTCCCTGGTATATCTCCTCTATGCCTTTGCTAAATTTTACACATTTTCCTATAATGAGGCAACTAGAACTAAACACTTCTTAATGTGGTCTAACCAGTTTCACAGAACCACAGCAATACCTCGTGGCTCTTGAATTCATTCTCCCGACTAATGACGGCCAACACACGATATGCCTTCTTCATCATCCCATCCACATGTGCAGCAACTTTGAGGAATCTATAGATCTCTGTACCTCCAAAAGTATTCTGCCAAATATTCTGTCATTAACCTTGCATTCTGCCTTCAAGTTTGATCTTCCAAAGTGCATCATTTCACACTTTTCCAGATCGAACTGACTTCTCAGTCTCCACACAAAATACGCTCCATCTACAAACCCCATTTCCAGAAAAGTTGGGATATTTTCCAAAATGCAATAAAAACAAAAATCTGTGTTATGTTAATTCACATGAACCTTTATTTAACTGACAAAAGTACAAAGAAAAGATCTTCAATCGTTTTACGGACCAACTTAATTGTATTTTGTAAATATACACAAATTTAGAATTTGATGGCTGCAACACACTCAACAAAAGTTGGAACAGAGTTAAAATAAGATTGAAAAGTGCACAGAATATTCAAGTAACACCGGTTTGGAAGACTCCACATTAAGCAGGCTAATTGGTAGCAGGTGAGGTATTGTGACTGGGTATAAAAGTAGCTTCCATCAAGGCTCAGTCTTTGCAAGCAAGGATGGTTCGTGGCTCACCCCTTTGTGCCAAAATTCGTGAGAGAATTGTTAGTCAGTTCAAAAGGAACATTTCCCAACGCAAGATTGCAGAGAATTTAGGTCTTTCAACATCTACAGTACATAATATTGTGAAAAGATTCAGAGAATTCAGAGACATCTCAGTGCGTAAAGGGCAAGGTCGGAAACCACTTTTGAATGCGATTGATCTTCGAGCCCTCAGGCGGCACTGCCTAAGAAACCGTTATGCTACTGTGACAATTATAGCCACCTGGGCTCAGGAGTACTTCGGAAAACCATTGTCACTTAACACAGTCCACTGCTGCATCCAGAAATGCAACTTGAAACTGTATTACGCAAGGAGGAAGCCATACATCAACTCAATGCAGAAACGCTGGTGAGTTCTCTGGGCCCGAGCTCATCTCAGATGGACCGAAAGACTCTGGAACCGTATGCTGTGGTCAGATGAGTCCACATTTCAGCTAGTTTTCGGAAAAAACGGGCGTCGAGTTCTCCGTGCCAAAGATGAAAACGACCATCCTGATTGTTATCAGCGAAAGGTACAAAAGCCAGCATCTGTGATGGTATGGGGGTGCATCGGTGCCCACAGCATGGGTGAGTTGCATGTATGTGAAGGTACCATTGACTCTGAGGCGTATATTAGGATTTTAGAGAGACATATGTTGCCATCAAGGCGACGTCTCTTCCCGGGACGTCCATGTTTATTTCAGCAGGACAATGCCAGACCACATTCTGCACGGGCTACAACAGCGTGGCTTTGTAGACACAGAGTGCGTGTGCTTGACTGGCCTGCTGCCAGTCCAGATCTATCTCCTATTGAAAATGTATGGCGTATCATGAAGAGGAGAATCAGACAACAGAGACCACGGACTGTTGAGCAGCTGAAGTCTTCCATCAAGCAAGAATGGACAAAATTTCCAATTGCAAATCTACTACAATTTGTATCCTCAGTTCCAAAACGATTAAAAAGTGTTATTAAAAGGAAAGGTGATGAAACACAATGGTAAACATGCCTCTGTCCCAACTTTTGTTGAGTGTGTTGCAGCCATCAAATTCTAAATTTGTGTATATTTACAAAATACAATTAAGTTGGTCCATAAAACTATTGAAAATCTTTTCTTTGTACTTTTGTCAGTTAAATAAAGGTTCACATGAATTAACATATCACAGATTTTTGTTTTTATTGCATTTTGGAAAATATCCCAACTTTTCTGGAAATGGGGTTTGTACTACACCACCCATAGCAGGCTCACCAATTCCAAGCCCATGCTACCATGTTTCCATGGATCCTATGTCTCATGACTTTCTGGATGAGCCTTCCATGGGGAACCTTGTCAAATCCATATACACCATGCTTTGTAGTTCCTTGAAAAAGTCAATCAAGTGTATGAGGCAGAAACACGAGAAAATCTGCAAATGCTGGAAATCCTATGAATGAGTCCTGATGAAGGTTCTTGTCCTGAAACGTCAACTGTTTACTCTTTTGCACAGACATTGCCTGGCCTGTTGAGTACCTCTAGCATTTTGTCTGTGCTGCTTTTTAGGCAAGACCTGCCTTTCACGGACCCAAGCTAACTATCCCTAATAAGATTGTTTCTGCAAATGCTTGAGGATCCTGTCCCTAAGAATCATCTTCATTAATTTGTCCAGCACTGAGGTAAGACTCACTGGTTTACAATTCCCAGGATTTTCCCCATCACTTTTCTTGAACAAAGGAACATTTGCAGTCCTCCAATCTTCTGCAAGGATCACCCCCTCCAGAATTCCCTCATCCTTTCATCCCTCCCCAGCACTTATCCCTGCACGCAACCTTAGTGCCACACCTGCCCATACACCTCCTTCCTCTCCACCTTTCAAGGCCCCATCAGTCCTTGCAGGTGCGGCAACACTGCACCTGTGAATCTGCTGTGGTTGTCTATTGCGTTTGGTGCCTCCTATACATTGGTGAGACCTGTCATAAAAAGGGAGACCGCTTCATCGAACAACTCTGCACAGCCACAAGCGGGACTTCCCAGTGGCCAAACAGTTTAACTCAGATTCCCACTCCCATTCCATTATGTCAGTCTATGGTCTCCTCTTGTGCTAAGATGAGGCCATCTTCAGGGTGGAGAAGCAACACCTTGTATTCCATCTGGGTACCTCCAACCTGATGACATGAATATAGATTTATTTCAGCTTCTGGTAAACAGTTCCCCTTTCCCCACTTCCATTATTCCCCCACTCTGACCTTTTATTTCTTTTCACCCTCTTATTACTTCCCCCAGGTCTTCTCCTCCTTCCCTTTCCCCTATGGTTCACTCGCCTCTCCTATCAGATTCCTTCTTCTTGAGTCCTTGACCATTCCCACCCACCTGTCCCTCAACCTATCATCTTCTAGCTATCCTCTTTACCCTCACCCCACCTTTTTATTCTGGTATCTTCCCCTTTCTTTCTCAGTCTTCAAGAGAGGTCTCGGCCTGAAACGTTGATAGATGCTGCCTGACCTGCTGAGTTCCTCCAGCATTCTGTGTGTGTTGTTTGTTATTTTAAAATAAGGTTAAATTATATTTCATTGAGAAAACACCTGTCTTTATTAACATCATTAAAATATAAAATATTAATTAAAATATGATTCCTCTTGTCTATTTCATTTTAAACAAGGAAGTGAAATGTAGCCAAGCTAACTTGATGATTTCACAGGGTGGGACCTGAGTAAATAGTCAACAACAATGATTTTTGAAAAGGCCGGGTCCTTGCCACCAAGATCACAACATTTTGCTATTCTGGGGTAGGGGAGCTTTCTCTGAGGTCTAATGGTGAGTGCCAAAATTTGGAACTAACTACAAAATTCTGAGCCGTTAAACTCTTTAAATGCATTCACAAAATAAATTTTTGAGCATGTTTCAACTGTGAAATTTAATTGCTTATGAGTCATGAAGGTAGAAAGATCTAGTTAGCTCAATGATTTGTGTAATCAACTTTTATTACAGAATATTGAAATTCTTCAGTGCAGCAAAGTGCAGTATAAATGCTATTTTCAGAGTATGAATAGAGTACTTTTTGCTCTTTAGTGAACACAGAACACAACAGTATAGGTCCTTTGGACCATGATGATGTGCCAGACTTATAACCTACTCTGAGATAAATCTAACCCTTCCCCCCCCCCCCCCCCCCACATAGCCCTTCAATTTTGAATCATCCATGTGCCTATCTAAGAGTTTCTTAAATGATCCTAATGCCTCTGCTTCTCCAATCTCTGGCAGGGAATTACACAATCCCACCATTCTGGAGAAAACCTACCTCTGACATTTACCCCTGCAATACTTTCCTCCAATCGCTTTAAAATAATGCCACTTTTCTCCCCCGGAGAAAGTCTCTGGCTATTCACTCTTCTTCTTATCAACTTGTACACCTCTGTTAAGTCTACTCTCATCCCCCTTCACTCCAAGACAAAAGCCCTAGCTCACTCAACCTATTCTCATGCTCTCTAAATCAGGCAGCATCCTGGTAAATCTCTGCACCCCTCTAAAGCTTTCATATCTTTCCGATAATGAGGCAACCGGAACTGAACACAATATTCCAAATGTTGCCCAACCAGGGTTTCACAGCGTAGCAAGATTACCTCACGGCTCTTGAACTCAATCCTCCAACTACTGAAGGCCAACACACCATACACTTTCAACAACCTTATTAAATAGCGTGGCAACTTTTCAGGATCTTTTTACATGGATCCTAAGATCCCTCTACACTGCTGAGGATCATGCCGTTATCCCTTTATTCTGCCTTCAAATTGGACCTTCCAAAGTGAAATAATTCACACTTCTGGGTTGAGCTCCATATGCAACATTTTAGCTCAGTTTTAAATCCTGTCCACGTCCGATTGTAACCTATGTGAACCTTCTATACACTCTCCACAACTCTACCAACTTACATGTCATCTGCAAACTTACTAACCCACATAGCATGTCTAACTTTTCTTGCAACACAAAACTAAATTGAAAAATGAACCAAGGCATCTATGGAAAATGCCTGACAGATTAAGATTTCAGAGAGGGTGATGAATGAGGGAATAACTTTACTTCTTCAGGTAGGAAGAGAATGCAGATTGTTTCCATATTACAGCAGGATTCTTTTCCAGCGAAATGTTACTTTGCAAGTTTGAAATGTAGCCACACAGAGCTGCCTATACAAAATTCCTAGCAAATAGCAAATGGAAAATCCATATGCACTGGTCTCCCAAGTAATACACAAGTCAGGTGCTCGTCACCTGTGAAAAAACATGAAAAGTACTTCTAAAATGATTCAAATGAGAGGTAAAACCAGATTTAGTATCACTGCCATATGTGGTGAGAGAGCGAGAGAGACACAGAAAAGTACAGCACAGAAACAGGCTTTTAGCCCATCTAGTCTGTGCCAAATCATTTAAACTGCCTACTCCCATCGACCTGCATACCTCTACCTTCCATGAACCTATACAAACTCCTCTTAAGGGTTGAAATTGAGCTCACATGGAGGTGGAGCTTAGGAGGGTTAATGGTGCCTAATGGTGACTCCTCTGCTTGTATCTTCAGAAACAGTTCTATTTCCATCTTTAATATCTCTATTTTTCCCTTTCATGGTACTTCTGAAAACCCTGACCTGGAGTTACACTCTGATCACGGTTCTTTGTGGGAATGGGACCCGCTCTCGGGGTTTCACAACTGCCGTTGTTCGGCATGCCCGGATCGTCATTGGAGGCCTAGGATCTCAGACTCTGGAGATGGGAGGATCAAAGGTCGGTGTCACGGCGGGAGATCCGTGTGTCGTTGGGGGAGTTGGAAGATATATGGCTATGTGCCCAGAGACCTGAGATCTTTGGGCACAGAGCTTGAAACAAAAAGCGACGCAACGTATTTTAACATTGTAAACCAGCGAGTTGTTATGCCTCCGCTTTCGCTGTGAACCACAGACACCTCTTTCTCCCTTATTGGAGAGAGAGACAGAACCTGTGGTATGTTGAATACTGGGTGAACAAGTAGTCTTTGGGGTATCTGCAAGTCTGTGTCTTTGCTCATGTTTGAGTGCTCAGTGGCAGGTGCCAATGCTTTTTCCCTGCCCGGGGGGGGGGAATTGTTGCTTGCTACCACTTATGCGTTGGAGGGAGGGGGAGACTTTGGGGTTTTATAGTTTAACTGTCATTCATTCTTTGGGGCACTCCTCTGTTTCTGAGGACAGTTGCAAAGAAAAAGTATTTCAGGATGTATATTGTATACATTTCTCTGACATTAAATGTACCTTTGAAACATGCATCACTTGTGCCAGCAGGTCATCTCACACTCTCACGACCCTCTGGTAACTTACTTGAAAAACTCGGCAAGATTGCTTAGAGGTGACCTACCATGTACGAAGCCATGCAGACTATCCTTAATCAGTTTATTTCTATCCAAACACTTATATATTTGGTTCCATAGAATACCTTCCAATAACTTTCTCACTGGCCTACAATTTTATAGTTTATGTTTAGAGGCTTTCTTAAACAGAAAATTGGGTATCCTCCAGTCCTCTGGTACCTCTCCTGCCACAAAGGATGTTTTAAATATCTCTGCTATGGCCCCGGCAATTTCTGCACTTGCCTCTAACAGGGTCTGAGGGAACAAATCAGGCCCTATGGATTTATCCACCCTAATTTGCCTCAGGACAGTAAACACTTCCTCCTCTAACCTGTTTTTGGGTCCATGAAGTTGATATCACTTTGCTGCACTTCTACATATTCTGTGTGTGTCCGTCTCCTAAGTAAATACAGATGCAAAAAAATAATTTAAGATCTCCCCCATCTCTTTTGGCTTCACACGTGGATTCCTATTCTGATCTTCCAGAGGACTAATTTTGTCTCCTGCAATCCTTTTGCTCTTAACATATCTGTAGAATCCCTTAGGATTCGCCTTCACCATGTCCACTGGGGCAACTTCATCCCTTCTTTTAGCCTCCTGATTTCTTTCTTCAGAGTTCTCTTGCATTCCTCATACTCCATAGCCATCTCATTTGTTCCTTCCTGCTCTGCACCATTATTTTTCTTAAACAAGGCCTTAATATCACTTGAAAACCAAGGTTCCTTACACTTGTTATTTTTTAACTTTTATTCTGATAAGCAAATGCAAGCTTTGTACTCTCAAAATTTCATCTTTAAAGGCTCCCACTTACCAAATACACTATTGCCAGAAAACAGCCTGTCCCAATCCACACTTGCCACTTTCTTTCTGATACCATCAAAATTGGCCTTTCTCCAATTTAGAATCTCAACCCACAGACCAGATTTCTTTCTTCTCATATTTACTTTGAAACTAATGTCATTATGATCAATAGATGCAAACTGTTCCCCTACACAATCATCTGTTACCTTCCCTGCCTCATTCCCTAATAGTAGATCAGGTATTGCACATTCTTTTGTTGGGACTTCTACGTACTAATTAAGGAAACTTCCCTGAACATACGAGGGGTGATTGATATGTTCGTGGCCTAAGGTAGGAGGAGATGAGTTATACAGCTCTCGTTACATGCACATGCAGGTCAACTCTTTGAGTGATTATGCAGAAAGTTTGAAGTTAATAACTCATCTCCTTCTACCTTAGGCCACAAACTTATCAATCACCGCGATGAGTTACTAACTGATGAGTTATTAACTTCAAACTTTCTGCATAATCACATTAGAGTTGAACTGCATGTGCATGTAATGAGAGTTGTATAACTCATCTCCTTCTACCTTAGGCCACGAACTTATTAATCACCCCATGCTGTGGACACTTCCTGACGAAGGATCTTGGCCCGAAACGTCGACTATACTTCTTCTTATAGATGCTGCCTGGCCTGCTGCTTTCCACCAGCATTTTGTGTGTGTTGCTTGAATTTCCAGCATCTACAGATTTCCTCGTGTTTGCACCATTATACTTAAAACAGGCACATGTACACAGTGGAGCTCAAATCTTGAACTCAGCTGTAACTCACGCACTGGAGTCTCAGACTGTGTGAAAACACAAACCACCTTCCAAATCTTGCTCGAAATCCATCTGGAACAAATTGGCTCTCCCATGGGAGTATTGGTCCTTCCTCCTTGAAGCCATTCATCTGCACAAAGCACCTTGTGTAACAGGGACAGCATCCTCCACCATCTTCCCGTCTGTCTTCTCCCAGCTCCCCACAACAAAGACCTCTCCCCCCAGTGGTCTCTCCCAATTCTACCATTCTGACTGGCTGACACCACACTCCCAAGGTGAAATACAAAGCCTCTTATCTGAGCTCAAACCCAAACAAGCTGAAAGCAGAACAAACCTATGTCAAGGATGCTGTTCATCAACAAAAGCTCAGCATTTAATACCATCATTCCCACAACCCTTTCTATTTAAATCCATGACACCTCACATGCTCTTGATCTTTTCAGGGATTTCAGGTTCCCTGTCCCCTATCATTGTATTTTTATTATGGATATCCAGTCCCTATACACCTCCATCCCCCACCAGGAAGACCGGAAGCTCTCCGTTTCTTTCTGGACACCAGACCTAACCTGTTCCCCTCCACCACTACTCTCCTCCGCCTAGCGGAACTTGACCTCATCCTACGTAATTTCTCCTTTGGCTCCTCCTACTTCCTTCAGACAAGAATGGGGTAGCCACGGGCAGTCGCAGTTGTCCCAGCTATGCCTGCCTGTTTGTCAGCTATGTGGAGCAGTCTATGTTCCAAGCCTACGCTGGTGACTGTCCCACACTTTTGCTATGCTACATCGATGACTGCATTGGTGCTGCTTCCTGCACCCATACTGAACCTGTTGATTCAATCTACTTTGCCTCCAACTTCCACCCTGCCCTCAAATTCACATGGTCCATTTCCGGCACTTCCCTTTCTCGGTCTCACTGTCTCTATCTCTGGAAACAGCTTATTCACCAATGTCTATTATAAACCAACAAACTCTCACAGCTACCTGGACTATACCTCATCCCACCTTACCACTTGTAAAACCGCCATCCCCCTTCTCTCAATTCCTCTGTCGCAGCCGCATTTTCTTTCGAGATTAAACTTTTCATTTTAGAACGAAGGAGATATCCTTTTTCAAATAAAGGGGCTTCCCTTCCTGCACCAACAACACTGCTCTCAGCCGCATCTCTTCCATTTCACGCACATCTACTCTTGCCCCATCCTCCTGCCACCCTACCAAGGATAGGGTTCCTCTTGTCCTTACCTACCACCCCACCAGCCTCTGCATCCAGCACATAATTCTCTGAAACTTCTGCCACCTCCAACTGGATCCTACCACCAAGCACATCTCTCCCTCCCCCCCACTTTCTGCGTTCTGCAGGGATCACTCCCTACATGATTCCCTTGTCCATTTGTCCCACCCCACTGACCTCCCACCTGGCACTTACCCCCGCAAATGGTACAAGTGCTACACCTGTCCCCGCACGTCCTCGCTCGTTACCATTCAGAGCCCCAAACAGTCCTTCCAGGTGTGGCGACATTTCACCTGTGAGTCTGTTGGGGACATGTATACTGTGTTTGGTGCTTCCCGGAGATTGGTCATGACTAGACTGAACTCCTGCCTCAGCAAGGACCTGCACCCATTGCAATTTGCCTATCGCCACAATAGGTTAACTGCAGATGCAAAATCAGTGGCTCTCCATGTGGCTTTAGACGACCTGGACAACACAAATACCAATATCAAGATGCTGTTCATCGAATGTAGCTCAGCATTTACCATCATTTCCACAATCCTGATTGAGAAGTTGCAGAACTTGGGTCTCTGTACCTCCCTCTGCTATTGGATCCTCGACTTCCTAACTGGAAGACTACAATCTGTGCGGATTGGTGATAACATCTCCTCCTCGCTGACGATAACACTGGCGCAACTCAGGGGTGTGTGTTTAGCCCACTGCTCAACTCTCTATACACCCATAACTGTGTGGCTAGGCATAGCTCAACTACCATCTATAAATTTTCTGATGATACAGCCATTGCTGGTAGAATCTCAAATGGAGATGAGAGGGTGTACAGAAGTAAGATATACCAACTAGTGAAGTGGTGTCACAGCAATAACCTTGCAGACGAAAGAACTGACTGTGGACTTCAGGAAGGGTAAGACAAAGGAACACATAACAATCCTCTTAGAGGGATCAGAAGTGGAGAGAGTAAGCAGTTTCAAGTTATTCGGTGCTAAGATCTCTGAGGATCTAACCTGGTCCCAAAATATCAATGTAGTTATAAAGAATGCAAGACAGCAACTATACTTCATTAGAAGTTTGAAGAGATTTAATATGTCAACAATACACTCAAAAACTTCCCTAGCTGCACCATGGAGAGCATTCTGACAGGTTGCATCACTGTCTGGTATTGGGGAGGGGGGGGGGGGGGGGGCTATTGCACAGGACCGAAAGAAGCTTCAGAAGTTTGTAAATCTAATCAGCTCCATCTTGGGTACTAGCCTACAAAGTACCCAGGACATCTTCAAAGAGCAGTGTCTCAGAAAGGCAGCGTTCATTATTAAGGACCTCCAGCATCCAGGGCATGCCCTTTTCTCACTGTTACCATTAGGTAGAAGGTACAGAAGCTTGAAGGTACAAACTCAGCCATTCAGGAACAGCTCCTTCCCCTCTGCTATCCTACTCCTAAATGGACATTCAACCCGTGAACACTACCTCACTTTTTTAATACTGTATATTATTTTTGATTTTTGCATGATTTTTAATCTATTCCATATACTCGTACTGTAATTGATTTACTTATTTTATTTATTGTTATTATTTTTCTTCTTCTACATTATGTATTGCATGAACTGCTGCTGCTATGTTAACAAATTTCACGACACATGCTGGTGATAATAAACTTGATTCTGAATTCAGACATCACTTACAGAACTGCTAAAATGAAATACCTACAGCATAGCAGTAAAAATCTTAACCAGGGCATTACATGTTTCTTTCAACAGTCTGATCTCTCTACAAATTTGTTCTTCTAAATTCCTTGGACTGTTGAGTGGTCTGCAATATACACTCATTAATATGGACATACCTGTCTTATTTCTCAGTTCTACCCATAACACCTCACTAGATGAGTTCTCCAGTCTGTCCTGACTAAGCAATGCTGTGCATTTTCCCTGCATGGTAATGCTACCCCTCCCTTAATCCCTCCTACTATTGCGTTTAAAACAACAAAACCTGGAATACTGAGCTGCCAGTCCTCCCCTCCTGCAACCAAGTCTCATTAATGGCTACATCACAATTTCAGACTTTGAGCTCACTCGTCTTTCCTACAATACTTTTTGCATTGAACTATACACAGCTCAGGACACTAGTTGCACCTTTTGATTACGAGCTTGTTATCACTCTCTAGAACGTCTGTCATCTTGAAAAGGATTCTACCACCAAACACATTGTTAACTCCCCGCCACCCCCGCCAACTGCTTTCCTCAGGGATCGCTCTGATTCCCTTGCCTGTTTGCCCGTCCAGGCACTAATCCCTGCAAACAGAACAAGTGTGACACCTGCTCATTCACCTCCTCCCCCACCACCATTTGGGGCCCCAAACAGTCCTTCCCAGGTGAGTCAACATTATCGAGGTCATCAACTGTATCCAGTGTTCCCGGTGCAACAACTTCTACACATCAATGAAACCCAATGTAGATTGAGGGACCATTTTGTTGAGCACCTTCATTGCAGCCACAACAGTGAGGAATTCCTGGTGGCCAACCATCTTAATTCCACTCTCCATTCCCATACGTCAGTCCATGGTCTCCTTTAATGACATAACGAAGCCACTCTCAGGTTGGAGGGCCAACAACTCATCTTCTGTCTGGATAGCCTCCAATCTGACAGAACAAACACTGATTTCTCCAACATGGTAATTTCTCCCCCCACTTCTCATTTTCCATTCTGGCTCCCCTCTTATCCTTTCTCTTCTCTTCACCTGCCTTTCAGCTCCCTCTGGCTCCCCTCTTCCTCCCCTTTTTCCCATGGTCCACTCTCCTCTCTGATATGATTCCTTCTTCTTTAGCCCTTAATACCTCCCAGCTTCTTCACTTACCCCTCCTCTCGATTCAACTACTTTAATAAAGCTTTAAAATGAATATTTGTTGGTACAAGAATCACTGCAACTTCATTTCCAATAAAGGCTTCCTGTGCACAATACTCCACACTGAGGCTTGTGCTCAAACCACCATTAGCTCATGTGTGGTGATCCATTACTGCCAGTAGTAAAGCAGTTAAAATAAAGGGCCAGGCAGAACTTCACACCTCATAGATGCCCCTCCACCTCCTATCAGATGTATTATTCAACAAGAGACTTTTACAAAATGGATAACCAAATGGTACGTAACTGTCACATAACATGAAGCACGTGAGGAAGTATGTGTATTACATTACTTAGAACAACATCTTGGCTGAATATTCGCACTCCACAATAACACTCCCTCTGCATGGGTTTAAAGTGACAACTGGGTATCCAATGAAAAATAATGCAACTCTATTCCAAGTTTTTGCTGATTATTAATAAAAAGAGAAAACAGCTGTCTATAGTGGAATATGGATTCTTATACACTGATTAACAACAATTTAAATTTTTATTAGGAGAGAATCAGATTGCTCATTTGCAAATAAAACTCGAAGGCTTGATACATTTCTCCAAGATATGATGCTATTTCTAATTGCATTTTTTAGAATTAAGTAGAAACAATGCTGATTTTTAAGGAACAGTTACACATAAAATAATTATTTATTTAGCTTCATTACTTCCTCCCCCTTTTGGAAACTTCAATACACATGTTCAAGATAACATCCACAATTCAAATCATCTAAAACTAGAGTGTAATGCATACAATTGTTTTTTTTAAATTACTTAAAGCATGTTATAATATACTTTCAAAAAAGTAAGAGATTGAGCAGTGAGTGTGAAGCTAAAACAAGTCAAATCTGTCTGTTCATTGGTTTAACACAGAAAGCAGCAATCTTCACATCCAGTTTACCAAGAATTGCTCATTTGTAACTATTTCTTCTGTAATCCATTGAAATTAGAAAGTGACGAAAGATGCAAAGTATTCGATTTTTCCACTGCTGTATAATTAGAGTTACTGTCATAGTTTTTAATGTCTTTTTTTGCAATATGGTGCATATATTACTGTACTCAACAAACAGATTGGACTGTGAAATTAACGAATTAACCTGAATTTGATGAATATCCTGGCTACCGGTTTAATATATAACAGCAATGTACAACACAAGCCTGAATTGAATAATAACTCAGAGGTATTTGTACTCACCATAAAGTGCACATCATCAAATCCATTCAGTACCAGCTTGCTTTCATACTGTGTCATTCCAATGGACTCAAGCCATTGCCCAACACTCTGCTCCAATATCCGTGAACCTGTTGAGAGATTGATCGGCAAACGCTTCAGCAAGGAAAACCCATTGAGGCGATAACAATGGCACTCCGATGAGGAGATGTGGCACTGCCACATCATGGTTCCCTGCAACGTCCTGGGCAACTGATCCAAACAAATATCTGATCAGTCCTCAGCAATTTCACAAAATCCAGAGAATGCTACTAAATCCTGTAGGGTTCCTAAACAGATTTCAGACATATGAATTTGTCAGCCTTGGCCACGATTTTAATTAATCCACAGCAATAGTCAAATACATATCCAGATCAATTGTCAAATATATCAGACTTTCTGGTATCGCCATTACTAAACTTGTTTGAATCAAATGTGGCATTCAGCACGAAGAAGCTGCTGCTTCTGCATTCAAGTCAGGTCAAGCGGCTGCATGCTGCCTCCAATCTGATATTGTTAATAATACAGCTGGGATGTGAGCCTCAAACTCGTATTAATGATCTGCTTCTGGTGCTGCAGCAGTGTTCACTGTTTGCCAGCTGAGCTCCTCGCTTGATCCCTTCACACTATTATCTCACTGCCTCACTATCTTCTCCCCTCCCCCTCTGAACTCCTAACGCAAAACACTGGTTAGAATACACAATCAACCATTCAATATCCTCAGCAACTTGCAACTTACAGTCAGAGCAATTAGACAACTTCATATGGAATGGAAGCAAAGAAGAGAAAACACTGCAGTAAAAACATGCATTACAGCCAAGGATATTAGTCTAGGTAGTTGGGAGTGTCCTGTGTAGTTATCAGCAAGAGGCAAAAGGTCTTGTTTTAGAAAACTAAAACTGTACCATTAATTTTTCTGAAAATCTGCCTTCCAAACCCTACCTTACAATCAATAGGATAATGTCCACAGCCAATTGATGAGACTGTGTATGATGGTGTTTGCAAAGGAAATAACTCAGGAATGCAAAATTTAGAAATCAAACTGTGTTGAAAGGCATACTTTTGATTAAAAAAAAACTATTAAATGTAGGTAAAGGAAAGAAGGAAGAAAGAAAGGGGGAATAGGAAGAAGCCAATGAAAAGTGAAAAGACAATGAAAGGAGAGTCCAGAAGGAAGACAGAATTGGAGAGTTAACATTTTGATTTTCAGAATATGCATGATTATTTCATCTATAAATATGCATAATATAAAAAATCAAAACATTACTTTGACATGCAAGTTTTATCCTTTCGCTGCAAGAATGCCTATAGGTGAGAGAACACTGCTGATGCCCTCCAGCAATTGTGATGAAATGATGAATGAGAGCACAGTGGAGATGCCTGTTCTATTTCTCCTCTCCTCTAGAGGGAGGCATCAGGGTGAGATGGAAATATGCTTTGAAAAATTACATCTCTCAGACAAAACTCCAGGTCTTCATGAAATCTTGCAGTGCACTTGCCAGTCTGTTTTTCAGACTCTCCTGTCTGAGGTGCTGATGGTAGACATCTTAGTCTCTATCATGCTTTCATATATAAATGATAAAATGACAAGACTGATCCTGTATTCCACAACTCTACAGTGCAGGCCACTACAAACAGAATCCTGACTAGACATGATTTCAAGCGTTTGACACTTAAGACAACATATTCAATATCCACCTTAGTAGCTACACAGGTCTCATGTATCTTCTACCAATGATCAAAAAAGGAGTATGCATTCATTTACCATGTTTTTTTAAATAATAGCTTTACTTATTTGTCACATGCACATCGAAACACAGTGAAACATGTTGTTTTGCATCAAATCAAATCAGTGTTGCTTCTACAGCATATATATCTTAGTCTCTCTGCTTTATCTGAGCTCTCAACTATAAGCACCCCAACCTGTCCAGTCTGAGCAAGCCAGGTACAGACTTTTATTTTCTTTGCTAGATTCCACACAACAGTGTGCGATAAGCATATAGTGTTGTCCAGTATTGAATGTGTTTCAGTTTGCACCACAAGGATGGTCACTAATATGCACAAATATGCCCTGAATTTCCTTTTAATGCAGTCAAAATATTTTCAGACTGCAACATGCAGAAACTTTGCAAAATGCCCTGCAGAAAGTTCTCTCACAAAAGTTTGGTTAAATTTATAATCCTTTCTTCCCAGAAAATATTATATAATAGATCTGACAGAGTTCAACACTCATTTAGTGTTATACCATCTGTAAAGTTTTGCATAGTGAATATCTTTAATAGAATTATACAGCACAGAAACAAGCTCTTTGGTCCAACTCATCCAAACTGACCAAGGTGCCTTCCTGAGCAAGCCCCTTTTTCTTGTTTTGTACCCTGCCTATCCATGTACCTATCTAAATGTATTTTAAGCATTGTAGTTATATCTGCCTTTACCACTTCCCCAAAGGCTCATTCCAAATATCCATCATACTCAGTGTAAAAAAGTTCGAAAATTCCGCAACTCTACAGTCTATTCCACTACGAATAGAATCTTGATGAGACATGATTTCAAGTTCTCCACACTTATTCAATATCCACCCTATTAGCTACAAAACTTGTCCCTCAGGTTCCCTTCACTTTAAACCCATTCTCCCTAGTATTAGACTCCCCTACCTTAGGGTGGCAGAGTTCATATAGGTCTCCACCAAAGAAGTTGCAAGGTGCTGTGCCTGCTTACCCCCGCCCCCCACTCCACCCCCGATCACGGTCACGTGAAGAATCAGTGCGTAGGGGAGGGTTTCATATTTCAGGGTCACTGGGATATCTTCTGGGGAAGGTATGACTTGCACAAAAAGGATGGGTTACACAGGTGGGGTGGATAGTTGTATGAGCTGGTGCATCTCACAAGTCCTGGTTATGTGACCACTGATGCCAGGCAGACAATCTCTTGCATGTATTGATAATGGCTGGGGTCATCATCATGTAAAGACACTGCCCAGAAGAAGGCAATGGCAAACCACTTCTGTGGAAAAAATTGCCAAGAATGATCACAGTCAGATCGTCCATGTCATACGACACGGCACATAATGAACAAATGAACCTGACGAAGGGTCTCGGCCCAAAACGTCAACAGTGCTTCTCCTTATAGATGCTGCCTGGCCTGCTGTGTTCCACCAGCATTTTGTGTGTGTTGAATGAACCTTATTAATGCTCATGATTCCATGCACCTCTAAAAAGACACTCTTCAAGCCTCCTAGCCTAATAGGAAGATATGCTTCATAAACTGCAGTACTTAATGTTTTATTCATTGGAATCTAATCCTTTCAGCATTTTTGTTGAACTGTTTCCAGAGATGATACATTGGAACTGCAACCGAAGTCAGACGTACAGGATACAAGCACCCATTCTCCGTCTACTTGTTTTCTAAGTACACCTCAGTCACCACTGTCCATCCAGCAAATGTAAAATCTTCAGCAGAGGCTGCAAGGCTTTTTTTCTGGCTTTATGGATTTTTTTTCCTTTCCACTCCCAAATAGCCACACAAAATTCCACTGTTAATTTTTCCAAATTCCCAAACTTTTAAATTCAATTCCAAACTGAATACACTTCATGCTCATTAATTTCAAAATGAGCCAAAGATAAATTAAAAAAGACTAATATGATTCATTTAGCACTTCCTGGGCACATGTTACAATGGCAACTTAAATTCTACTTGTGCAGAAATGATTTCAGACTTTGAAGCTTCTGTTTAACATAAATGCACACATTAAAATGAAATAATAATTGTACTGCACTACCACTTTACTACAAAACATACAAGAACATTTTTGTAGCTAGCAAGTTTTTAAAAACTATGTAATTTTAAATAGTTTCTTTACAAGTCTAATCTCTCGTACAAAACTAAAAGGAATGATCTTCATTAACCTCAAAGCATAATTATTGTTTTCCTATATGCAAATCAATTCAAGTTTAAACACAGTTCGATATGAATTGACTAATTCAACCAAATTATTAATATACATTGTACACAGAAATTACCTGAAACACTGTGCCATTCTTTTCTGAAGTCACTGTCAATCCCTGCACCAATGGAAGTCATTATCTTTTCAATCTGGGAAAAAAGACAATAAGCATTTTAAGATGATTATTTTGACATTGATACATTTCTGTCAACCTGATACTTCCATTTAAAGGATAAAATCAGCAAGCACAAGCCACTTTAAGCAAGTCACAACACTACCTAAAAGCCCAGTTCAGTTTATAGGATCTGTTGCAAAAGGCCACCTTTTGTAAAGTAAAACGTGAACATGCACATCCACTAATAAAAAAAGTAGAAAGAAGCAGACCAATCCAGAAGCGAGTGTTAATTAGTATTAAAAGGTTCCCAGACTACAGAAGAGCTAAAGTTTCTCACACCATTCTAGAATCCATTCCACACAAAGAAAAATCTTACACTGTACAAAGACTTAGTTCTGCGAAGATTAGGTATTGGATACAGTGGCTTCTGCTGTGGGAGATGAAATAAACGCACGGTAAACAGGAACCAAGAGGACTTGTCAAATTACAAATTTAATCTTGACATAATACTCAAATGCATGTTATGCAGAATGCACAAATAAGCTGCAAAATACAATAAAAACGCACTCTTTGCAAGGTCAAATAATATCAAGCTGCTAAATTCAAAGATGCGTTAGCAAGTACAAGACTGTGCAAAGGACATTTGCATATATAGCAGATTTCACAAAATCAGTTACCTCGCAATATGTTTCAATTTGTTGTTTTGCATGCATTAGCAACTGGGGAACTGCAACGCTTTCCTAAATATGACAGTTTACAATTATTAATTAATTTTTTGATTGTTTTAGTAGTATTGACATCAAACAAAATACCATGTAAGCAAGACTGCTAAAACATAACAAAATACGGACAGTTACAACAATGGCATTTAATTTATTAAACCTTGAGCTCTCACCAGAAAATCAATCCATTATCTGGCTTCATGGTGAGGGTGCAGGGAAAAAGGGGAACAACAGAAGTAACTATAAAAGATTAAGAGCAGCACCAAGATGATAACTGTCATTGCATTGTTAATAAGTTACCAGAATTCCTTCCCCTCCAGTACAAATATCAGATTAAAGCTGTATGGAAAAGATAATGTAAAAATTTTTACAAATATTCTTACTCAATAAATGATTGATGTGCTATTTTGTGTTATCAATGGTCTAATGCTATATTACAAAATATTTTTAACTGTTGTTAGTAGAATGACAATTTTAATGAAATGCAACCTTCTAGGTTTTGGAAAGTAACAAGCTCAGACAGGGAACTTTATTCTACAGAGGCTGTGCTGGTGCATTAATAGGTGTCTGAAGACCACTACCTCAAAACTAGTTCAAAACTCAGCCTACTGTGCAGAAGTCATACCTACCTCCTAACTGCTCTAAGAATTCCGATAAGCCAGATCTCGTGCTAAAGACACTGGGGAGAAGGGGTGGGGGGGGAGGGATAAGATTTGTCTTTAAAAGTCTCTAAACACACTGAAAGGGTAAGTACTTATGTTCTTTCCATGCTATTATCCCCGGTACTGATAACTCTAAATTACAGTTTTCTCTCTGGGCGGACCATGTCGTCCATGTGTCCAATATCAGGTGGATACTTTACACCAAGCTCTAGCACTGGAAGAGATAACCAGATGAACAAGGGAAAAGGTTGAAGAAAGTTCTCTAAGTCTGTTTGAATAAACACAGCATCCCCAAAGGCTTCTGGAAATCCCTGGTTCATGAGTATTCAAAATGAACAAGGAGCACTCTGGATGATATCGAGCATTTCAAGGACATACATTACACAGAAGATTAAAATAAACGACAGTCAAGTATGGCATCACATCACAAGCTATTCTCTCGCCCATCCAATCATGCACCCTGTCCCACTTATGCTAGGGTTTACGGGTCTGAAACTGGGCTCATCAATAACCTCAGGAGCAGAGTGAAAGCAAATCATCCTTGATTCTGAGAGGTGTGATAATGGACATGGAAAAAAAGAGGAGGGGAATTCAAAGAATAGTCGCAATTGCAACATATTGACAAAGCTCAGTCTTCATTCACAACCTTACAATACGTTTTGAGCAAATTTTGCACTGGGTAAAATGGTGGCTCTTTCCAAATTGCTTTTTTGTGTAGAAACAAATTGAATAAATTCAGAGCTTACATTATTTAAAACACTTAAATAATTGGGTATGTCTGGCACTCATTAAAAGCTGGAGATCTGACAACACATGAAAAATCTGCAAAAACTGCAGAGGCAAATTGCCATCTGTTGATATGGTCAATTTCAGAAGGATTCAAAGAAGGGATCATGTTATTGTGGTAAAATCTGCTAGTTTCTTTGATAGCATGAATCCTGCTGTGCTTCTGCAAAAACATGCAATTAAAAATGCCTATAGTTACTTTCTCATATGGTCTTTCATAACAATCTAGACCGCCTTTCAAATTAAGTACAAACTAAAGCCAAGCTGTATCCAACTACCAGCAAAATCTCCAGCATATAGCCCCAATCTTCAACTCATCCCAAAAATAAACATTTTCCTGCAGGGACCAAGGGACTTAATTATTTGACGAAGTTAGAAAAATGGCCATAAATAAGGCTTATTCTGACATTTGATCAAAATTAGTACGACAGACAGAGGCAACTACAGAGTTCCAAATTTTGATAGTCATAACACCGCAGAAGGAAGCCTTCAATTCTATCATTTTGGAATCAATATGACAAACTTACTTCAAAAGAATTGGAAAACTCCTTCAAATTCTTTAACCCCATGGGCTGAGTAGATTGTACAGCCTACTCTTGACCAAACTTTAACATAATGCTCTGACTGCAAGAGCGCTCTAATGAGTCATACTCCCCAATTATTTCACATAGCTTTGCAATTGCTTTCTCCCTCAAATATTTGTCCATCTCCTTTTGCTAATAACTGAATTTGCTTCGAACTGGTGTGACAGTACATTGCAGTTCATAATGATGATCAGACAGAATGCGCAACCCTCATATGAAATCAATTCCAGTTGCTCTGAACTATTTGAAATACTGAAGTTACTCATCCTTATCATTAAATCAAAAATCTTTTCTGCAATCTTCCTGCAGTGCAGCAACCAGAATTAGATGCAAATTCCTTGGCAAATTTATGAGGCTTAAGCCATCCAACTAGGTTATAAGTATAATTAAGCAGAATCATATAAAGAGATGTCTACAGTCATGCAACACCAAACCTATAAGAAATCAGTAATGCATTCAGCTACCCATTTAGTATTCCTACAGAGTCTACTAGGAGGCAGGTTCCATTTATTTTAGTATGCAAGTTGAAATCACCAAAACATATAAATGAAACTGCAGGATCAAATAGCTGATTCTCAAATGACCCCAACATTGAGGTTTTTAATTATTCAAAAGGCCTTTGCCAGAAACCTGAGCAATGTTTGCATGAAATGCAAATAGAAAAACAAACTGTTGCAAACCCAACCTACACCTTTCCAAAAGAATGCTCAGTTAGTAAAACCCACACGTTAGGAGTGCACCGTACATACTGCAAAATAGGTGTGATGGATAAGTGCTGGAAAACACATGTGTAGACCTGTTTTGAATTGTCCATCATCATCCACAACATGAGAGTGAGAACATCATGAGTTAAGAGCTTGCAGCATTGAGATAAGTGTGCTAGTATGGATTTCTGAATTGTTATTGTGTAGAATACAGAATGAACGGTCATTTGAAGTTTTTGGAAGAAAACTTCTCACTGAATGTTGCAAATTTTTGGAATTTTCTAACCCAAGAGGATTGTGCAGGCAAGATGATTGAAGCTATTTTAAAACAAAATATACAAAACCTTGAAAGTGTGCAGATAAGAGGATAAGAGGCAGTGAGTACATTAGATATCCTGTAATACAGCACAGGTTTAAGGGGCTAAATGGCCTGTTCCTATTTTCTAATGTCCGTATGCTATATGTGTCTTTGGAACAATCTAGTATACTGTGCTCTGCGACTGACTTTAAATTCAGGCAGTAAATTCAAAATCACAAGTTAATGCAATACTATTGTAATGATTATTCTTGAGATGTAATTAAGTAATTGGTTTTGAGAATAAGCTCAAATACAATTACTCATTATCCATGAATATGCACCACAAGTTATTTCAATTCTGTTAACAAGCTTCTCTGGTTCATTTCATACAATGATCATCATATAGTTGAGGATTGGAAATGGAAGGCTATCTTCAAGTGACCAGTCCAACCATGGTGGTTACAAAAATGTTTCCCCACTGTCTTCACAGAATATAGTGGATATTCCATTCATCTTGGTATATAAATCTACATTAGACAAACTGCAGCAATGAAAGGGCTGCCTGTGAACTTTCATCACATTCACTCCCCTACCCACTATCACTGCAACCACAGCCACTAACTTGAGTACACAGATGAAGATGCCGCTACCTGCAGGTTTAAGTGACTACTTTCTGCTGGCTAATGAAACAAAAAGAGCAACTAAATACTTCAGTTATTCACACTTTTTCTGGTAAACGATCGCTGAAAACAGTGGCCTATGGCTTCTCTGTTGAAGGTGAACCGAATCACCTGTAGGATCTGGCATTTTTGCTCTGTGGCTGGAGTCTCAATGGGGTAGGACAGCTGTAGCATGTCCAGACTGGAATTGCTGGAGTGGACTTGGAGTCACTTCGATGTAACGGAGGTGAGGAAAGATCAGAGGCTTGATCAATTTAACAGCTGAGCCGAATTAGAAAGGTCAGGGACTCACCAAATCAAGGTAGTGGAGCCCAAGCCCAAGGGCGAAGAATGACCTAAGGTTTGGATGATTCTTGAAAGATCATTTTTAATGCCTCCATGTTCTGTTTAGCCACCTCTATCAGAACCCTGGGGTGTATGTCATATGGTCCAGATGACTTATTTACCTTCAGACCTTTGTTTCCTAAGAACCTTCTCCTTAGAAATGCCAACTTCACACACTTCTACCTCCTGACACTCTCAAACTTCTGGCATACTGCTAGTGTCTCGGTTGTGTCATCCTGCCTTTAGAATACTTCGTCTTCTTTGGGTATATATTCTGTGCCTTCTAAATTGTCCCCAGAAGCTTTAGTCATTGCTGTTCTGCCACCATCCCAGCTAGTGTCCCCTTCCAATCAATTTTGGCCAGCTCCCCTCTCATGCCTCTGTAATCCCCTTTACTCCATTATAATACTGATACATTTGACTTTAGCTTCCCCTTCTCAAATTGCAGGGTGAATTCCACCATATTATGATCACTGACCCCTAAAGGTTCCTTTACCTTAAAGTCCTCTAATCAATTCTGGTTCATCACACAACACCCAATCCAGAATAGCTGACCCTCTGGTAGGCTCGACCATGGGTTGCTCTAAAAAGCCATCTTGCAGGCATTCTACAAATTCCCCCTCTGGGGATCCAGCACCAACCTGATTTTCCCCTCTCTTACTGCATCTTGAAATTCCCCCATGACTATCATAAGCATTGCCTTTTTGACATGCGTTTTCTATCTCACATTGTAATTTGTAGACCACATCTTTACTACTGTTTGGGGTCTGTCTGTTAATCCTTTACAATGACCTGGTTTTCTAACATAAAATATGGCCTGATTTTCATCTAAGTCACAATAATGTACAAACAATTTTATCTCTTCTCATCAATACTGAGTACACCATTTAAACAATCATAGTCTAGGTTCAAAAAAGTATGTGAACCTCTGAGATAATGCCTTTCACAAAAGCTATTTGGAGTCAGGGGTTCCAATCAATGCGCTGAGATTGGAGGTGTGGGTAGTAGAGGTGCCCTGCCTTATAAGACAAAGTCAGATTACTGACAGAGCGTGCTTTTCTTAAGAAAGATCTGTTTATGTGCATGTGCCTCGATCAAAACAATTTAAAGAGGACCTCAGAAGAAGACGTGTAGAAATGCATGAAGCTGGAAAAAGCTACAAAAGCATTTCTAAAGACCCGAGTGTTCATTAGTCCACAGTAAGAGCAATTGCCTACAAATAGAGGAAATTCAGTACTGTTGCTTCTCTCCCAAGGAGTGGGGATCCTGCAAAGATCACACCAAGAGCACAACGTGTAATGCTGAAATAGGTGAAAAAGAACCCAAGGGTAACAGCAAAATATCTGTAGAAATCTCTTGAACTTGCTAAAGTCTCTGTTCATGTGTGCACTATAAGAAATATACTAAACAAGAATGGTGTTCATGGAAGGACACCACAGAGGAAATCACAGCTCTCCAAAAAAATAACATTACCACACATCTCTCAAGTTTGCAAAAGACCACCTAGATGTTCCACAGCACTTTTGGGACAACGTTCTATGGTTAGATGAGACAAAAGTTGAACGTTTCGGCATAAATGCACACCGCTAAATTTGGAGGAAAAAGGGCACTACACACCACACCAAAATCTCCTCTCAACTGTGAAACATGGTAGAAGGAGCATCATAGTTTGGGGCTGCTTTGCTGCCTTCGGGCCTGGACAGCTTGAAATCATTGAGGAAACAATAAACTCAAAACTGTATATAACCATATAACTATATAACAATTACAGAACGGAAACAGGCCATCTCGGCCCTTTTAGTCCGTGCTGAACACTTACTCTCACCTAGTCCCACTGACCCGCACTCAGCCCATTACCCTCCATTCCTTTCCTGTCCATATACATATCCAATTTTACTTTAAATGACAATACCAAACCAGCCTCTACCACTTCTACTGGAAGCTCATTCCACACAGCTACCACTCTCTGTGTCAAGACATTTCACAGGAGAATGTTGGGGTAACTGTCCGTCACTTGAAGCTTAACAGAAGTGAGATGGTGCAACAAGACAATGATCCGAAACACAAGAGCAAATCAGCAACAAAATGATTTAAAAAGAAGAAAATTTGTGTCTTGGAATGGCCAAGTCAATGCCCAGACCTTAACCCAAATGAGACGCTGTGGCATGAACTAAAGAGGACTGTTCATGTAACGTATCGCAGAAATACTGATGAATTGACAGTTGTGTTTGGAAGAACAGTCTAAAATTCCTGCCGTTGTGAAGTTGACCAGCAGCTACAGGAAACATTTAGTGGAGGGTATTGTTGCTCAAGGAGGTTCTACCAGTTATTAAACACATACTTTTTCCAGCCTAGACTGTGAAGGATTAAACAATGTCTTTTCAATAAAGACATGAAAAGGCTCAATTGTTTGCCTGTTATTAGTTTAGGCAGATTGTGTTTGTTCATTGGATGAAGAACAGACCACATTTTATAAGTTATTATTGCAAAAAGAAAACAGGTAATTGCAAAGGGTTCACAAACATTTTCTTGTAATTGCAACTCTCATCAGGGTCTTTTGATCCTTGCAGTACCTTAGCTCAACCCACAATTCTACATCTTCCATTCCTATGTCACCTCTTTCTCAAGATTTGATTTCATTTTATACTAATAGTCAGGCCACCCCTTCTGCCTACCTGCCTGTCCTTTCGATACGTGTATCCTTGGACATTAAGCGCCAAACTATAATCTTCTTTCAGCCATGAGTCAGTGATGCCCACAATGTCATACATGACATCTGTACCATGCTACAGTTCATCTACCTTATTCCACATACGGCATGCATTCAAATATAACACCTTCACTCCCGTATTCACCTGTTTCGATTTTGTCCGCCGTTTACAACTCATCCTGTTGACTGCAATTTCATCCTGTCATCAGCCTTTCCTTGCCAGGAGTCTCACTACACACTGCCCGTTTATAAACCAACAACCTCCTCAGTACTCTTTCTCTGGTTCCCAACTCCTGCCAAATTAGTTTAAACCCTCCCAAACAGCTCTAGCAAACCTGCCTGTGAGGATATTGATCCCTCTCAGGTTCACATGTAACCCGCCCATTTTGTACCTCTCGCAGAAGAGATCCCAATGATTCACAAATCTGAAACCCTGGCCCCTGCACCAGTTCATCTGCTAAGTTATCCTTTACTTGCCCTCACTGGCGTGTGGCATGAGATTACTACCCTGGCTGTCTTGTTTCTCAGTTTTCTACTCACCTATCAAAGTATACATACTTGGATAATAAAGTGTACTTTGAACATTGAACATTCACAATGCTCTGTTAACATTGATTTTTTTCATAGGAAGATGAAAGGTCAAGCTTTACAGTGAATATTTTGTCATCTAGATATTAAAGGACATCCACCAACTTGCTCCCACTGCACATTGTCGTCCACCAATCAAGATATCCAACATCACTTTCCACATATCAGGAGCCATCTGTACTTAGGGTAATTCCTTTTTACATACAATTCTATCTCAAACTCGTTACGATGTGTTAGGAAACTTCAGGACAATATTGCAGCAGTTCCCTCATGACATCAGGAAACTAGATTCAATTCTACTAAATGTGATGTCAATGTAGACTTTGCATGCTGTCTATGTGGGTTTGTACCAGATGCTCCAGTGTCCTCCCACATCAAGAACATGCTTGGAGAGCCACTGTCTCATGGAGCATCTTTCAATAGGTGAAGTCTCACAAGAAGTCAGGCCCTGAAAACCTGTGCCAAACAACCAGCTAGCAAGAGTCACAGAGTCATGACAAGCACTGCAAAAGGCCCTTCAGCCCATCTAGTCCATGCCAAAACTATTTAAACTGCATACTCCCATCCGCCAGTCCTCATACCCCTGCCATCCATGTACCTATCCAAACTTCTCTTAAATGTTGACATTGAGCTCACATGCATCAGCTGTGCTGGCAGTTCATTCCACACTCTTACAACCCTCTGAGTGAAGAAGTTTCCTCTCATGTTTCCCTTAAACTTTTTACCTTTCACCCCTAACCAATGACCTCTGGTTGTAGTCCCACCAAACCTCAGTGAAAAAAGCCTGCTTGCATTTACCCTATCAATACCCTTCATAATTGTGTATAACTCTATCAAATCTTCCCTCAATCTTCTACATTCTAAGGAATACAGTTCTAACCTATTCAATCCTTCCTTATAATGCAGGTCCTCCAGATCCAGCAACACCCTTCTAAATTTATTCAGTACTCTTTCAACCTTGTTTACCTCTTTCCTGTAGGTGACCAAATCTGCACACAATACTCCAAATTAGGCTTCACCAACATCTTCTATAACTTAACATCCCATCTCCTATACTCAAAACATTGATTTATGAAGGCCAATGGGCCAAACGCGAATTGTTAGAAGCTACAGCTGAATGCACTCTCACAGTTGTAGTAGTTAAGGACACTGGAGGTCTCCCTGCCTTCCTACATTTCGCTGTCCTGCAACTCTTCTTTTTTGCCTTCTCTGAGTGAAGCCACTCTTCACTGAAGCGTTGAAGAGGTAAAGCCTCAAAATCTTCAATCTAACTCTGCCCACTCCAACAATGACTGCTGTGATGAAGACTTGCCCATGCTTTCTTTTATCTCAAATCAATCCCAAGCATCATTTAGTTACTGGTAAAAGTTCCAAAAAAAAAACTGCCACAAGTTGCTGCCTTTTATATAGGGAGAGCAAACCTGAGTGAAATCCCCTCCTCTTAAGATTCTGATCTCCTGATTGTTAAAGTTAAAGTCTATCCTGAGCCTTATAGGCTCATCAGGCCAGTGCTTATGCTGGTTTCCGTGGCGTGAAGTGACTGAGAGTACAAGACTCCCTCCCGGATAGGACGCCAGTCTATCGTGAGGTTAACCCCCCCATAATTTTGCTGGTACCCATTTTCAGCTGGGTGGACTGGAGCAGTGTGTGGTTAAGTGCCTTGCTTAAGGACACAACGCGCTGCCTTGGCTGAGGCTCAAACTCATGACCTTCAGATCACTAGTCCAACTCCTTAACCACTTGGCAATGCGCCACATGATCTCCTAATTGGTCACTGGTCAAAGCTCCAAAAAAAAAACTGCTGTAAGTTGCTGCCTTTAATACTCAAGTCAGTGAACCAGAATGAAATTCCCTCATCCCAAGCTTCTGATCTCCCAAGTGGTTGCTAGTCAAAGCGCCAAAAAAACTGCTGTGAGTTCCTGCTTTTTATACTTGGTCAGCAAAGCCAGTTGAAGTTCTGCCCTCTCAAGCTTCTCATCTCCAGAATGGTCGCCGGTCAAAATTCCAAAAAAGGAAACTATCACGAGGTGCTATTTTTGATACTCAGTCAGTGAACCCAAGTGAAATTCTGACCTCTCAAGCTTCTCAGCTCCCAACTGGTCACAGCTCCAAGTGTTCAAGGACATCTTCATTCTCTCACTGCTACAGTCAGAAGTTCAAAGTATGTATACATTATACAACTTTGAGGTTCGACTCTTACTGGCAGCCACAAAACAAAAAACCCAAAAATAACCATTAATAAAGACCAACACCCAATGTGCAGAGGGAAAAAAATTATGAATAATAAAATGAAGCACACAACATTCAGAACTTAAGTTTTATGAAAGACACAAAGCCAGGCATCACTGCAGCCAGAGCAGGCCACAGCCTCAGCTTAACAGAGTGCTGAGTACACACCGTGAGACCACAGACACGAAACCAGGCTTCACCCACTTCCAAAGGGTGACAATCATACCAGTGCCCAAGAAGAGCAGTGTGAGCTGCCTCAACAAGTATTGCCTATCTGTGTGGATCGGTAATAAACTTTTCTCGCTGACAAACAACACTGCACTCAGATTATACAATACTGTGCAAAAGTCTTAGCACATAAAAGAATTCTGTAACGCAAAGGTTTCAAAAATAATGAAATAAAAAGTTTTTAAATATCAAAAAGTTTACAATAAAGAGCAGCAAACAGTACAAAAAGCTGTTTCAAATCACATCAATATTTGGTGCAACCACCCTTTGCCTTTAAAACGGCACCAATTCTCTTCGGTACACTGTTGTTCAATTTTATAAGAAAATTGCCTGGTAGATTGTTCCAAGCACCTTTCTAAATCAGCTTCTCTTTTAGTTAATCATTTTAGCTCATTCAACTCATCATTGATCATTAGCAACTCTTTGTTATCTTTGTTTAATCATGCACTCAGCTATATACCTACAAAGTCATCAAGTTTTTATTTGAAAATGGTCTATTACTTAATATGTTACCTTATTCGACAAAATACAAACATTTTTCTGTAACACTTAATTTTTTTGAAAATGAATGTTTGGTAATCTAAAATTTGTTCTTTTCTACTAACACACTAATGCAGACAACAACAAATAATCATGAAGGATCGTCACAACTAAGGCCATACTTTCTTCATGCTGCTGCCACCATCAGGAAAAAGGTACAGGAGCCTCAGGACCCACACCACCAGGTTCAGGTACAGTTAACACCCCTTAACCATCAGGGTCTTGAACCAGAAGGGATAACTTCACTCAAGCCATCAATGAACTGTTCCCACAAACTGCGGACTCACTTTCAAGGATTCATCATCTCATGTTCTCAATATTTATTGCTTATTAATTCTTATTTTTTCTTTTGTATTTGCAGAGTCTGTGGTCTTTTGCACATAGGTTGTCTGTCTATCCTGTTGGTTGCTGACTTTTATTGACTTTAATTTGTTTCTTGGATTTATTGTGTATGCCCGCAAGAAAATGATTCACAGATTTATATATGGCGACATAGATGTACTTTAAATAATAAATTGTATTTGAACTTTGATATACCTCAACGATGCGTGCTTAACCCATTGCTCTCCTCTCTACACCCACAATTACGTGGCTAGGCACAGCTGAATCGCCATCTATAAATATGACGATGACACAACCATTGTTGGCATAATTGCAAATGGTGACAAAAAGACATACAGGAGCAAGATAGATGAGCTGGTTGAGTGTTATCACAACAACAACCTTGCACTCAACATCAGTAAGACCAAAGAATTGATTGTGGACTTCAGGAAAGGGAGTTTGAGGGAACACACATCAGTCCTCATTGCAGGAAAGAGTGAGCAGTTTCAAGTTCCTGGGTGTTATCAGGGAGATTTGGCATAGTGCTAATTACCATTGGATCAGAGACCCAGTTATACACTGGGGACATGAGTTCGAACCCCACCATGGGCAGATTGTGAATTTGAATTCTATAAAAATATCTGATGATCATGAAACCATGTTGATTGTTGTAATATCCTTTAGGGGAGGAATCCTGCCCTCCTTCCTGGTCTGGTCTTTATGTAACTGCAGACCCACAGCAATGTGGTTGACTCTTGAATGCCCTCTGAAATGGCCCAGCAAGTTGCATCCAACTGCTAAAAAGAAAATAATAGGGAGTGAACCTGGACTGATAACCTGGTATCGACCTAGGCACTGTAAACAACAATTGCAAAACCAGCCCTCTCAACCCTGCAAAGTCCTCCTTACTAACATCAGTACTTCTCCATGTGGAGCAGCACTTGGAGGAGGCATCGAGGGTGGCAAGGGCACAGAATGCATGCTGGGTGGGGGACCTCAATGTCCATCACCAAGAGTGGCTGGTCGGGTCCAACTGGACACAGCTACTAGACTGGAACTACAGCAAGTGGTGAGGGTGCCAACAAGAGGGAATACACACTTGACCCCATTCTCACCAACCTGCCTACCTCGGAAGCATCTGTCCATAACAGCATTGGCAGAAGTGACCACTGAACAGTATTTGTGAAGACTAAATCCTGTTTCTACATTGAAGAAACTCTGCACTGTGTTGTGTGGCATTACACCATGCTAAATGGGATAGACTTCAAATAGATCTAGCAGCCCAAGACCAAGCATCTATGAAGTGCAGTGGGCCATCAGCAGCAGCAGAACTGTACTCAACTAGAATCTGTAACCTCATGGCCTGGCATATCCCCCACTCTAACATTAACTCCAGGCCAGGGGATCAACCCGGGTTCAATGAAGAGTGCTGCAGGAGAGCATGCCAAGAACAACACCAGACATACTTCAATCTGAGGCATCACCCTGGTGAAGCCACAATACAGAACTACTTGCATGTCAAACACCATAAGCAGCAAGAAATTGACAGAGTTAAGTGGTCCCACAACCAACAGATCAGACCTACTCTCTGTCGTCTTGCCACATCCCGTCATGAATGGTGGTAGACAATCAAACAACTCACTGGAGGAGGAGGCTCCACAAATATCCCCATCCTCAATGGTAGGTAGCGGAGCCCAGCACACCCGTGCAAAAGATAAGGCTGAGGCATTTGCAACAATCTTCAGTTAGAAATACCAAGTAGATGATCCAGTCGGCTTCCTCCAGAAGCCCCAGCATCCCAGATGACAGTAAGCAGTCAATCCGATTCACTCTATGTGATATCAAGAAACAGCTGAAAGCACTGGATTCTGCAAAGGGTACGGGCCCAGACAAAATCCCAGCAATAGTCCTGAAGAATTGTGCTCCAGAATTTGCCACACCACTAGCCAAGCTGTTCCAGTACAGCTACAAAACTGGCTTCTACCCGGTAATGTGGAAAATTGCCGAGTTATGTCCTGTACCCAAGAAATAGGACAAGTGCAACCCAGCCATTTATTGCCCCATCAGCCTACTCTCAATCATCAGCAAAGTAATGGAAGGGGTCATCAACAGTGCTATCCTGCAGCACCTACTCAGCAATAACCTGCTTAACGATGCCTAGTTTGGGTTCCGTCAAGGCCACTCAGCTCCCGACCTCATCACCTCTTTGGTCCAAACATGAGGTGAGGTGAGAGTGATAGCCCTTGACAACATCAAAGCAGCATTTGACACAAGTATTGCATCAAAATGCCCTAGCTAAAATAGAGTCAATGGGAATTAAGGGGGAAACCCTCCACTGGTTGAAATCATAGCTGACACAAAGGAAGATGGTTGTGGCAGTTGGAGGTCAATCATCTCATCCTCAGGGCATCACTGCAGGAGTTCCTCAGGGAAGTGTCCTAGGGCCAACCATCTTCACTTGCATCATCAATGACCTTCCTTCCATCATAAAGTCAGAAGAGGGGACGTTCACAGATGACTGCACAATGTTCTGCACCATTCATGACTCCTCAGATAGTGAAGCAGTTTATACCCAAACATAGCAGGACTTGAACAAGATCCCAGCTTGGACTGACAAGTGGCAAGTAACATGCAAGCCACACAATCACCATCTCCAATGAGAAGCTCTAACCATTGTCCCTTGACATTCAGTGGCAATACCATAATTGAATCCCTTACTATAAGCATCCTGGAGGTTACGATTGACAGGAAACTGAACTGGTCTAGCCATATAAACACCATGGCTACCAGAGCAGGTCAAAAGCTAGGAATCCTGTGGCGTGTAACTCATCTCCTGACTCCCCGAAGCCTGCCCACCATCTACACGGCTCAGGTCAGGAGTGTAATGGAATATTTGGCACTCACCTGGATGAGTGCAGCTCTATCAACCCTCAAGAAGCTCGACATCATCCAGTACCAGGCAGCCCACTTAACTGGTACCCCTTCCACAAGTATCCAATCCCTCCACCATCGACGGACAGTTGCAGCAGTGTGTACTATCTACCAGACGCACTGCAACAACAGGCCAAAGTTCCTAGGGCAGCAGCTTCCAGACGCTCGACCACTACCATCCAGAAGGATAAGAAGAGCAGATACCTGGGAACACCTACCACTTGGAAATCCCCCTCAAAGTTACTCACCATCCTGTCTTGGAAACATATCGCCGTTCCTTCATTGTCACAGGGTCAAAATCATGGAATTCTCTCCCTAACAGCACTGTGAGCGGACCTACACCTCAGGGACTCCAATGGTTCAAGAAGGCAGCTCATCACCACCTTCTGAAGGGCAACTAGGGATGGGCAATAAATTTTGGCTTAGCTGGTGACACCCACATCCCGTAAATGAATAAATAAAACAACATCTCTGAGGATCTATCCTGGGCCCAATATATTGATGCAATTACAAAGGCACAACAGTGGCTATATTTCATTAGGAGTTTGAGGAGAATTGGTATTTCACCAAAGATACTTGCAAATTTCTACAAATGCACTATGGAGAACATTTTAACTAGTTGCATCACCGATTGGGATGGAGGCACCACTGCACAGGAGTGGGAAAAGGCTACATTAAGTTACAAACTTAGCCAGCTCCATCATGGGCACTAGCCTCCCCAGCATCCAGGACACCTTGAAAAGGCAATGCCTCAAAGAAGCGACATCCATCATTAAGAATCACCTCATCACTCAGGACATATCATCTTCTCATTGCTACCATCAGGAAGGTGATTCAGGAGCCTGAAGATACACACTCAACGTTTCACCAACATCTTCTTCCGCCCCACAATCAGATTTCTGAATGGACAATGAATCCATGAATGCTACCTCAGTATTTTTCTATCCCTCTTTCTGTACTACTTAATTTTCCTTTTTTACATCTACTTATTATAATTTATAGTTTTTGTTTCTACATATTGCAATGTACTACTGCCTCAAGATAACAAATTTCATGATGTGAAAGCTGATTCTGATTCATATCTTTGGTTTGATCCTGACCACAGGTGCGGCTGTAGAGAGTCTACACATTTCCAACGAGCACGTGCATTTGCTGAGTGCACTAATTTCCTCCCGTATCTCAAGGTCACTCCACTAAGTTACTTGGCTGCTGTTGATTATTCTTTAATGTAAATATGTGGCAAAAGAATCAAAAGGTATGAGAGAGAGAGAGAGAGAGAATAAGTTGGCAAGCTACAGAGGAATGGAGGGGAAAGTGAGACTGATCAAATTGCTATGTTCAGAACACAGACCTGATGAATTAAATGACCTCTGTCACATGAAATATTCAAGTATTTAACTTGAAATGATCACTGGAAAACCCAATCATTATCTTATCCACAAGGTTGTATTTTGCAGTGGAGGAACTATAAATGATGCAAGTCAATGATGGAACTCATAATCAATTTTCTCCACCTTGTAAAGGTGACCACAATTTTAAATGTTATACATTATTGAGATCTGTAGCAGTTAAACCTGAATGCACAAACTTCAAATAGATTAGTAATGGATTTTCTCATTTCCTATGTTGGATCTTCTGTCACATTTTTGTGGATTCTCAAATCTATATATCCAGATTCTATCAGCTTAAAACACTCCACTATATAGCAGTTCCAGTGTTTTTATCAAGTTTCAGAAGAGTGATAAATAATGAAATATGCCTGCGTGCTTGGCACTGATTATAACACATCAATTATGAACACCATGTAAACAAAACATTTTTACTTTGAAGATTTACACTGCATGAAATTGAGAAACATAACCATCTGTAGTATAAAATAAATAAATGGGAATAGTATCTATGACTGAACTGCAAAATGAGCAAAAATCTGAAAATGATGAAAGTGTGATTTATAACAAATTGGCAAATCATAGCTGGAAAGTACAATCTTGAATGTGGACACAGAGTTCCCATCAGAATTCTTCACCTGCTATTCAAAGAATAATTGTATCGTTCTTTAAAAGTAGATTTAAGGTCAAACTCTTGAGCTAGTAATATTCATTACCTTTAGACAAAAAGACAATGATCTGTTGAATACAGCAAACGATTTACTAACTGTTTTAAATAAAGAAGGGATAAAATAGGTCTGGACGGGGAAAAAAAGAAAAAGAGGGTTGCGACTCTACGAATTTAATGCTTTTGAGTCAATCATCTCAACCAAAGATAATTATACATATTAGATAGTTAGAGGGGAGATTAATTAAAATATAAACCAAACAAGCAAATGTTGTGTAGAAAAGACACCCAGACATGACTGGATAGGCAGAAAAAACTGGCTAAAATAATGCAGAAGATCTAAACTTCATTAAAGATAACAATGGAAAACCTATTACCAACAGTCACTAAACAAAATAAGTCGCATCATCCTAAGTTCGAATCCAGCCGACTCCCTTGCACGCTCTCCATCCATGCCTGGGTTGAGTGTCGAACTAGCAACTCCACCACGTAAAAAAAAACTGTAGAGGGATGGGCTCCGCCAGGTTTCAGATGCCCAAAACAAGCAGTACTATCAGCAATCACCAAAAAGATCAGTGCAAAACGCTTGTCATAACGGCGCCCCGATGACTCCACCAGGAGTTAAGGGCGCGCGCGCGCACACACACACCCCCCCCAAAAGGGAGGGAAGCAGGATTGAAAGGAAGATTAATGAATAATGAAAAGTGGTTCTTAAGCATACCAAAGGGAAATAAAGTCAAAAAAAATTAGCCCAATCAGAAATAAATAATGGTGTCCAATTGTTCTGGATGGAAGTATGAAGGAGTTGTTGCAGTTAATTTTCTTTTGCATTTTTTAAAATATAAGGAAAAGGAAATGAATAAATGACACACTGAAGTGCTGAAATCAAAATATAATAATGAATCTTCACGTCTCCAGGACACTCTAAATGCTTCCCCAAATTGTTTTTGTTTACGAGAGAGCCTGTTTTGTATAGATAATGGTGCAACCAATTAACATATTGTTAACTCCCACATATGCATTATAAAATCTGAACTCTCAGATGGATACACAAAGTGCATACGTATTTGGAAATTCAGAACTCTGACACCGTTATTTCAAGTTTAAGTGCTGGACATGTCATGGGGAGAACTCTCCTCTTTTCAAAATCATAGCACAAGATACTCACTTCTTCCAGGGTCTAAAATAAACTTTTCATCTAAAAGACAAATTTGCCAGCAATGCAGAACCTTCTAATGGTGTACGAATGTGCCAGCCTAAATTATGCCTTCAAATTCAGTGCTGTAACCTTCTGCCTGAAATGTGTAAGTTGTGCAAAGCTGACAAGTAGTCATAGGAAAATAGAGAAACCAGAAGCAGATGGGTCCTCAGAGCATGACAATCCAACATGGCAAAGGCTTTGGTTATAACTTCTTCAATGGGCAAATGTTGCCATGGGACAAAAACACAGCAATTATTAGGAACCATCATTTAAGTTACAAGTAATGAGAGTTTATATATTAAAAGATAAATTGGTAACAGTCAAAATTGTTACAGGCAATTTCTTGACAATTTTCAGAGTCTTGTCAACTAGATAAACAAAAGATGCCAATGGGTGCATATGGATTTTAGGCATTTAGCAAGGCTCCCCAGAAATGATTGAAAGAAAAAATTTGAGCTCAAGTGTAAACATATCAGTCAACAGAAAAAAACATTTAGGGACTTTGCTTGAATTAGAGCATTGTGGCAGGTCAACCTGCATCTTTTGAATTTGCCCCCACAAAAGTTTGTGCACAGATTAAGAACACGTGGCACAAGGAATAATTTATCAACATTATCAGAGAATTAGCAGAACATACAGTTAAGATAAATATATCACTTTTAGGTTGGTAAACTGCAATCAGTGGGTTGCCAATCAGAACAATGACACACTCTTTTAATAACTTTGTTAGGGACTGAAAATAAAAAAAGTTAAAATTTATATTAATACAAAGGATGGATTGGAAAATTAAGAAGGACATAGAGATGATACAGCAAGACAAGCCACGGTAGCATTACGGTTAGCGTGCCACTATTACAGCTCGGGGCACTGGAGTATGGGGTTCTATTCTGGCATCCTCTGTAAGGAGTTTGTACGTCCTCCCCATGAACACATGATCTCCTCCGAGTGCTTCAGTTTTCACCAAAGGCAAACCTGTTATTAGATTACTTGATCATTGTATATTGTTCTGTGAGAAGGCTGGGGTTAAATCGGAGGGTTGCTCGGCGGTGCAGCTCAGTGGACCAGAGGAGCCTACTCTGTGCTGTATCTCTAAATAAAAAAAGCAAGCTGAAAAAGCAAACATTTGGCAGGCAGAGCATCTAGCTGGAAATGGGAAGCTCTACTTTTTGTCAACAAACAAGAAATACTGTTTGAATGATATACTAAATGCAGAGGAAAAAGTGTGCCTTTGTAATCAAATTATCGCTGATGTTCAGGAAGGCAAATAAAAATTTAGATTTGATTTGGGTACTTGATTACAAAAGTAGTTAAGTTCTGCAAATGTTGTATAGCACATTACCAAGAACAAACCTGGAATTCATGGTACAGTCTTGATCTCTTTAAGGAGAGACATTATTTACATTGAGGTCTGTTCAAAGAAGCTAGGATTGCTTGGACAAAGATTTTCATATGGGGAACGGTTAATCAAATTGTACAATACTCACTGTAGCTGAGCACAGTGAAAGGTGCTTTTAATAAAATGTACAATCCAAGTACTTAGGTGGTCATGCATCACTTGAAATCTCAACTTCAAACCAGTGAAGGCTGTATTTATTTTAAATATAAAAAGGTAAACAGAACTTTGGTCTGCAAGGTGTCAAGGGTAATAGGTCAAGAGCAGCTAAACCCAAAATCCCAACAGCAGCATCCTTACTCCTACTTGTTCCTTGTTATTTCAGCTCAAGAGAATCAGTAGAAATGAGATTTGAACAATTAAACATGGGCTTTTCATCAACAGATGTGTTGGGGAGAACAAAATACTGCAGACATACACTCTCAAAAAGAACATGGTTAAGTCAAATGTGTGTGTGTGCCTGTACCTTTATATATACAGTACTATGCATACACAGATGTAACTGGGATTCCTAAGCCTTACTTAGTTCCATAGTAATTTTATATATTGCAGTGTACTGCTGCCGCAAAAAAAAGCTAATTTTATGACACATACGAGTGATGATAAACCTGATTCTGATGTGGGCTCTTGTTGTGGACTGGGAGTGGGAAGGGAGCAGGGAGAGGGGAGGGAGCAGAAAGCACCAGGGAGATTCTGTCATAATCAATAATCCAGTTGTTTGAAACCAGATAACCTTGCCTGGTGTCACAGGGCTGGGTGTGTCTGTGCGAATACCACACCCCCACCTGTGTCACTCCTTCTCTGTCACCTGTCCCACACCCCTCCTGCAGTGCCCAGTACAGATACAGTACTGTACAAAAGTCTTAGACACCCTAACTATATTTCCTATACATACATACACAGTGAGATAGATATATTTACAAAAACCATATGTTGGATATATGATATTTTGGGTTTTGCGCATTTAAAATAATTTTAAAAAAGAAACAGAAAAACTACTTCCTCTGTATCACTCAGCCACCTATAACTCCCTAAATTGCAAGGATTTAAATTTCAAAAGTTACAATATGTTTTGTAACATTCTAAAGTTGAAAAACATGCGACATAAATTCCAAGTAGAGTGGGAATGCAAGATGAAGCATTGTGTATTTAAAATAGTCATCATGGACAGAGTTGGGTAAAGAATTTAGGAAGGAGGGTAATGTCATTTCATCCTTAAAAGGGGAAACTATTTGAACCATCAGCAGCAGAGTCCTTGGGGAATGCAGCACAGAATATTTACATTTGTTTCAGCAAACAGCCACTAAAGATAAAAAGGAACAAGTAGGCTCTTCACATGCTACCAGTTTCCAAGGTTTAAAACTTTGAAAACAATATGGAAGAATATGACACCTGCTCAACTTCTTGGTAGATATAAAAAATAAATTTCTTTCCTCTGCATAATTAATCACAGGATGGGGATAGTTATTCAGTTATAAGAGCAGACAAAAAGTATTTCCAAGGAATTACAAATGCTTCAGAGCACACTGCCAAATACAAGAGGTAATAAGAAAATCATTTGCCCAGGAACTCAATTCAACAAAGGGACTTATTATTTTGGATTATTGACCATCCCTGCAGCCCCGCACATAATTGCCACCAAATGAGATAAAGCTACTCTTCAAAATTAACACCAATGAAAAATTCTTCATTTAGTAAATTACATAACTTTTGAAATCCAATGATAAAATCAAATTCAAATACCAAGAGAGGAGCGGAAGAAACAGAACTTTTGATTCCAAAAATGCAGCCATTTTCAGATAAGAAGACAGGCAATCCAATAAGATGCAGTGATTGAATTATGTGGTTGCATACATTTTGCTTTCCATTAAATATATCTTAGTCATTTATAAGAGAGTTATCCAAGCATTGCCATCCTGGCTGGAATATCATGAGACAATATACAATTTCCAGCCAGATAACTGAGTGCTTCCCCAGTTAACCATTACTGTAGGCCACACTAAATGACTGGGCTCGATTTCCTCTGCTGCTTGCTGTCTGAGAGACAGTATGAACCTACCTCACCTCAAACACATCAACTAATAATTTATCATTAACAGATACTGTCTGATTATTATCTAATGTCTCAGCTGGCTTTTATTACGATGTTATCAACTGCTTTGTTTTCCTTCAAGTCCTTATCTAGTATTTTAATCATTGAATAATAGATGAAATTATAAAAAAACGTATTTTTCAGGAAAAAGTTAGAAATCTGAAATGAAAAAAAATGCAAGTATTCAGTTGAAGCAGCATGTTGAAAGATAAATAGAACTAATGATTCATGTTTGAGGCCCTTACATAATATTTTATAGTTAATGCAGGGGTGACAAACTTTTTCAAGCAAGTCAAGTCAACTTTTATTGTCATTTCGACCATAACTGCTGGTACAGTGCATAGTAAAAATGAGAATGTTTTTCAGGACCATGCTTTACATGACACAGTACAAAAAACTAGACTGAACTTCGTAATTAAAAAAAACACAGAAAGCTATACTAGACTACAGACCTACACTGGACTGCATAAAGTGCACAAAAACAGTGCAGGCATTACAATAAATAATAAACAGGACAGTAGGGCAAGGTGTCAGTCCAGGCTTTGGGTATTGAGGAGTCTGACAGCTTGGGGGAAGAAACTGTTATATAGTTTGGTCGTGAGAGCCTGAATGCTTCGGAGCCTTTTCCCAGACGGCAGGAGGGAGAAGAGATTGTATGAGGGGTGCATGGGGTCCTTCATAATGCTGTTTCCTTTGAATGAGGGTATATTGCAGACCACTCAACAGTCCAAGGAATTTAGAGGAACAAATTTGTAGAGAGATCAGACTGTTGAAAGAAACATGTAATGCCCTGGTTAAGATTTTTACTGCTATGCTGTAGGTATTTCATTTTAGCAGTTCTGTAAGTGATGTCTGAATTCAGAATCAAGTTTATTATCACCAGCATGTGTCGTGAAATTTGTTAACATAGCAGCAGCAGTTCATGCAATACATAATGTAGAAGAAAAATAATAACAATAAATAAAATAAGTAAATCAATTACAGTACGAGTATATGGAATAGATTAAAAATCATGCAAATATCAAAAATAATATACAGTATTAAAAAAGTGAGGTAGTGTTCACGGGTTGAATGTCCATTTAGGAGTAGGATAGCAGAGGAGAAGGAGCTGTTCCTGAATGGCTGAGTTTGTACCTTCAAGCTTCTGTACCTCCTACCTAATGGTAACAGTGAGAAAAGGGCATGCCCTGGATGCTGGAGGTCCTTAATAATGAACGCTGCCTTTCTGAGACACTGCTCTTTGAAGATGTCCTTGGTATTTTGTAGGCTAGTACCCAAGATGGAGCTGACTAGATTTACAAACTTCTGCAGCTTCTTTCGGTCCTGTGCAGTAGACCCCCCCCCCCCCCATACCAGACAGTGATGCAACCTGTCAGAATGCTCTCCATGATGCAGCTAGGGAAGTTTTTGAGTGTATTGTTGACATATTAAATCTCTTCAAACTTCTAATGAAGTATAGTTGCTGTCTTGCATTCTTTATAACTACATTGATATTTTGGGACCAGGTTAGATCTTCAGAGATCTTAGCACCGAATAACTTGAAACTGCTTACTCTCTCCACTTCTGATCCCTCTAAGAGGATTGTTATGTGTTCCTTTGTCTTACCCTTCCTGAAGTCCACAATCAGTTCTTTCATCTGCAAGGTTATTGCTGTGACACCACTCCACTAGTTGGTATATCTCACTTCTGTACACCCTCTCATCTCCATTTGAGATTCTACCAGCAATGGCTGTATCATCAGAAAATTTATAGATGGTAGTTGAGCTATGCCTAGCCACACAGTTATGGGTGTATAGAGAGTTGAGCAGTGGGCTAAACACACACCCCTGAGTTGCGCCAGTGTTGATCGTCAGCGAGGAGGAGATGTTATCGCCAATCCGCACAGATTGTAGTCTTCCAGTTAGGAAGTCGAGGATCCAATAGCAGAGGGAGGTACAGAGACCCAAGTTCTGCAACTTCTCAATCAGGATTGTGGAAATGATGGTAAATGCTGAGCTACATTTGATGAACAGCATCTTGATATTGGTATTTGTGTTGTCCAGGTCGTCTAAAGCCACATGGAGAGCCACTGAGTTTGCATCTGCAGTTAACCTATTGTGGCGATAGGCAAATTGCAATGGGTGCAGGTCCTTGCTGAGGCAGGAGTTCAGTCTAGTCATGACCAATCTCTCAAAGCATTTCATCACTGTAGACGTGAGTGCTACCGGGTGATAGTCATTAACGGAGCTCACGTTATTCTTCTGAGGCTTACACCTACTATCCAAATATTGACGTGCACATCAGGTCTGCAAGGACTTCAAAATGTATCATCTAACGGCACATTATCACAACCGTATAGCTGGTGAGAGACGTTTCCTGTGAAAAACTTTCACTGCTCTTGGGTGGTTAAAAAAAAATCAAGTACTGCATCATTTGGTAGTGGAGATAATTATGTATCTGGAGGAACTCAGCAGGCCTGACAGCATCTGTGGGAAAAAGCACAGTCGACGTTTCAGGCCGAAACCCTTCGGCAGGACAGGAGGGAAAAAAAAGCTGAGGAGCAGATTTGAAAGGTGGGGGGAGGGGAGAGAGAAACGCCAGGTGATAGGTGAAACTTGGAGGGGGATGGTGAAGCAAAGAGCAAGGAAGTTGATTGGTGAAGAGACAGAAGACCATGGAAGAAAGAAAAAAGTGATTGGGGAGTGCAGAAGCACTGGGGGAAGGTAGGGTGGGCAAGGAGATGAGAGAGGGAAGAAGGGATGGGAAATGGTGAAGGAGGGGGAGGCATTACTGGAAGTTTGAGAAATCGATGTTCATGCCATCGGGTTGGAGGCTATCCAAACAGAATACAAGGTGTTGTTCCTCCCACTAAATGTGGCCTTATCGCGACAGCGGAGGAGGCCATGGATGGGCATATCAGCACGGGAATGGGAAGTGGAATTAAAAAGAGTGGCCACTGGAAAATCTCGCTTGTCTGGTGGACAGAGCGTACATGCTCGGCAATGAGGTCCCCTAATCTATGTCGGGTCTTACCGACATACAGTAGGCCACACCGGGAAGCACCAAACACAGTATACATGTCCCCAACAGACTCACAGGTGAAATGTCGCCACACCTGGAAGGACTGTTTGGGGCTCTGAATGGTAACGAGCGAGGACGTGCGGGGACAGGTGTAGCACTTGTACCATTTGCGGGGGTAAGTGCCAGGTGGGAGGTCAGTGGGGTGGGACAAATGGACAAGGGAATCATGTAGGGAGTGATCCCTGCAGAACGCAGAAAGTGGGGGGGAGGGAGAGATGTGCTTGGTGGTGGGATCCAGTTGGAGGTGGCAGAAGTTTCAGAGAATTATGTGCTGGATGCAGAGGCTGGTGGGGTGGTAGATAAGGACAAGAGAAACCCTATCTTTGGTAGGGTGGCAGGAGGATGGGGCAAGAGTAGGTGTGCGTGAAATGGAAGAGATGCGGCTGAGAGCAGTGTTGTTGGTGCAGGAAGGGAAGCCCCTTTATTTGAAAAAGGATATCTCCTTCGTTCTAGAATGAAAAGTTTCATCTTGAAAGAAAATGTGGCTGAGACAGAGGAATTGAGAGAAGGGGGATGGCAGTTTTACAAGTGGTAAGGTGGGATGAGGTATAGTCCAGGTAGCTGTGAGAGTTTGTTGGTTTATAATAGACATTGGTGAATAAGCTGTTTCCAGAGATAGAGACAGTGAGACCGAGAAAGGGAAGTGCCGGAAATGGACCATGTGAATTTGAGGGCAGGGTGGAAGTTGGAGGCAAAGTAGATTGAATCAACAGGTTCAGTATGGGTGCAGGAAGCAGCACCAATGCAGTCATCGATGTAGTGTAGCAAAAGTGTGGGACAGTCACCAGCGTAGGCTTGGAACATAGACTGCTGCACATAGCTGACAAACAGGCAGGCATAGCTGGGACAACTGCGACTGCCCGTGGCTACCCCTTTCTTGTCTGAAGGAAGTAGGAGGAGCCAAAGGAGAAATTACGTAGGATGAGGTCAAGTTCCGCTAGGCGGAGGAGAGTAGTGGTGGAGGGGAACAGGTTAGGTCTGGTGTCCAGAAAGAAACGGAGAGCTTCCGGTCTTCCTGGTGGGGGATGGAGGTGTATAGGGACTGGACATCCATAATAAAACTACAATGATAGGGGACAGGGAATCTGAAATCCCTGAAAAGATCAAGAGCATGTGAGGTGTCACGGATTTAAATAGAAAGGACTGAACCTACAGATAAAACAGAGTTGAGGTAGCATTCACAGATTTTCTCTTCATTGTGAAAATTATGCATCTTTTTACTATGAGTTGTGTTTTAAAAAAATAGAGGGGCAACGCTGCATGCCACAAGCCAACAAAGACTTTGTGCATGCCAATTTAGGCATGCCTGCTATTGGTTTACTTCGCTGGGGCAAAAATTGGTATTTTAAAATGTTTTTTAAAAAGTAGCTAAATAAATAAACAGATGAATAAAGTAAAACACCAGAGGGACACAGTTTACCTTGAGCAATTAAATAGATCAGTAAGAATCAATATAAATGGCTAGGCTTCAGTATAAGTTTAAATTCAAATTTGGACAAGCCCTTAAACTTTAATTAAATTATCATTAAATCAAATAAGCATCAAGTATTTGCTAGTTTAAAAATGTAAGCAATATTTCAAACGAAGCAAAATGAAAATACAATTACTAAGCACGTCCTGCTGCATCTTAAAAGACAAAGGGTTAATGTTTCATGCTGATGACCTGTCATCAAAATTAATTCATTTTCTGGAGATGCTACCGGAAGTACTGGATGCTGCAGGCATTTTATCATCAAATTCATGAAGGACTGAGGATTTGGTATGTTCAGTTTTGGCCTAGCTACGCCTATGCCTAAACCATTAGTGTCGCTGGCACCTGGAATCATCCTTTTGAGACAGTCAAAATGAATCAAACATTGCACAGTAGGAAGCTATCTCAGTATAAGAAGCATATCAATTAACCACACCTTCAAAAAACAACTATGGGAAACCAATTAGGTTGAAGGAGACAGCAATGAAAAAGGCAAAATCGTGGATCGAAAACTATTATGTCCTTCCATAATGTCAGTGAGCATTTAGTGATACATTTGGGAAAAAAGCTGAAAATAACAGGGCATTTTGAAGAAAATACAATGAAATGTTCAGGACTCCTCAACAAAAGTTGATCAGTTAAAAAAAAAGCTGTTGAAAATTTAGTTAATTATTGAGCTTTATATTAAGCGATACAGAACACAAAATGAATTTGCAGTTTTAACAATGAATCTGTGATATATGGATAAAATACTACTGTATTTGCTATTTTGGGATCTACTCTAAACTGAAATGACTCAGGCAAAAGAGAGAACATTATGCAGAATCTTTAAGATACCGAATGATACCAAGAAAGCCAAGAAACTAGCTGGACATATTTGGATTTAGGTCTGTAGTCTTTTTTTTAGATATATAGAGGGTAAAAGAGAATCAGACTACTGGAAAATAACTCTGGAGATGTAGTAAATGGGATCAAAGAAAATGCGGACAAACTGAAGTAGTATTTTGCATCATCTCCACTGTGGAAGCAACAAGTCAGAAATTCAAGAGAGTCAGGGTGCACAACTGTGTGTAGTCTATGACTAAGGAGAAGGTGCTTGGGAAACTGAAAGATCTGAAGGTAGATAAGTTATCTGGACCAGTTTGACTGCACTCCAGCGTTCTGAGAGAGGTAGCTGAGAGACCGTAGAGGCATTAGTAGTGATCCTTTAAGATTCATGAATGGTTCCCATCAACTGGAAAATCAGAAATGTCACTTCACTCCTTAAAGGAAGGAAGCAAAAGACAGGAAACTTTAGGCCAGTTAACTTGACTTCAGTGGTTGGCAAAATGTTTGATTTCCACAATCCAAGAGACCTACAATCTAAAAGCTCGTTCCTTGAGTAAAGGTTTACAATTGATTTAGAGCATATTTGTATCTACAACTGTACTTTTTCTATCATTGTGATCCATTTATACCATAAGTTTATCTGTATATGATATTAAGAAAAAAATAAATGAATTTGTTTCAAACTAAAACATGTCCATCTTAAAATTCATAAATGCAAGTTTGAGCAGGCCAGGCAGCACTTATGGAAAAGAATGCAGTCGACGTTTTGGGCCGAGACCCTTCATCAAGACTGGGGAAAACAGATGAGTCAGAGTAAGAAAGTGGGTGGAGGGGGAGGGGGAAGAAGAAACACAAGGTGATAGGTGAAACCAGGAAGGGGGAGTGGTGAAGTAAAGTGCTGGGAAGTTGATTGGTGAAAGAGATACAGGGCTGGAGAAGAGGGAATCTGATATGAGAGGACAGAAGTCCATGGAAGAAAGAAAAGGAGAAGGAGACCAGAGGGGGGTGTTGGGCAGGTAAGGTGAGAGAGGGAAAAGGGGATGGGGAATGGTGAAAGGGGGTGTGGTCGGGCAGGTGGGGGTTGCTGGAAGTTCCGAGAAATCAATGTCATGCCATCAGGTTGGAGGTTACCCAGACGTAATATAAGGTGTTGCTCCTCCAACCCAAGTGTGGCCTCATCATGACAGTTTGAAGGCCATGGACTGACATGTCTGAATGGGAAGTTGAATTAAAATGGGTGGCCATAGAGACCTACATTCCATCCGCCAGAAAAAGCAGGATCTCCAGGTGATCTTAATTCCATCTTAGTCCCATTACCATTCTGGCGTGTCAGTCCATGGCCTTCTCAGCCACAAAGCAAGAAGCTTCACAAGTGGGACCGAAAGTCATAGAACACTTCTGCACTTGTAATCAACAACCAAATATACTCAAGCAGAAGAATGCAATCTATGGCTTGTGAAACTTGTAGGTGCACAATTTATCACATGTAATCTCTGACTTATGCCAGTTATATTATTAGCCTAAACAGTCAAGTGATCATTTTATTTAATGACTGCATTCACACCTCTGAGGTGAAAGACAGAATATTTACTTCTGAATTTGGATAATCCAGGTGAGCACTAGATGAAGAGTGGGTTAGCATCAAGATAGACAGTTAAACCTCGATGATAGTTTATCACCCAGAACAGGCTCCAAGCATTAAAGAACGAACTAACCTATTGACTACTCTAAACATGGAAAGATACAGAAATACTCAGCTTGTGTATCTTGAAAATTCATTGATCAAAATTTTGAAGTCATTTTTATTCAGATGCTCTTGGTAATCTTCAAAAGGATTAACTAATCGCCCCCTAAAATTATTCTGGATAAATTTTAAATTACTTTGCAATTTCTAAGCTACAAAATACTACTTACGTGTGAAAAAAAAATTATTTTCAAAATAATTTTGAGTTTTTTACCCAAACAATAAAACCAAAATTTTGGAGGCACTGCACATCAATTGCAGGTTTCACTGCATCTACTTTTGACAAAATCTCATTTTAGACAAGGATTCCACAAAATCTTGAAAATAGCTACTAGCTTGTACATTTCAAAGTATAGAATTTCAAAAAGGATATTGAATTCAATTTGATCTTAAATGAATTTGAAAGTTTCAATTTTTAAAATTAATCAAACTTAATTCACATCTTCAGATTCTTTTGACAGATTTATTTTTTACTATCTCATAAACATGAAGTTTACTCTGATCAGGAAGTATATTAAAGTGCAAGATCTTGGGGCAAAGAAAGTTATCTGCATTTTCCATATCCAGGTACGTTAACCCTTTTGTAAGACACACAATGATGCCAATGAGTAAATGCTTGCTGAAATGATAAAATTCACAAAAATGTCATTTTGAAAGTGCCCTTTGATACACCAGAAAGGGCATCCCATAATCATGCATGAATTTTATCTGCAGATAACAGAAGGGCACTAAAAAAATTAAAATAAAAATCTTCCTTATTTTGCTTCATAGAATAAGGGAATTCACCCGGGGACTGGAATATTTATTTTAATTTTATTATTAAAGTGTCTTAAAACATGGATATTATGCAAGGCTAGGACACTGCCCAATGTGCCTTTCTTCCACTTACAAAGCAGACATTCATTCTAGTTTTTCCAAATTCCATTTCCGAGTTTAAGAACCTGAAAATTTTAGCATCATTTATGTAAAATTTTCTCCTTGTGGTTAATTCTCCAACAGTGACCATTAAGAGTACATTAGTACTCAAGACAATTTGTTTTCTTCATTAAATATCAGCAGAGTAGAGGGAAATAAAGCCCCAAATAAATCAAAACTATCTCCAACACAATGACCATTTTGATTTCACGATCCGTGGAGAAGTGCCCATCAATTCTTAACAGTGGAAAAACACATTCCATAACAAAATAATTTTGAAAATCACAGCAAAGTAATACAAATTCAGTAAGGAGAAATTTATCTCTCTGTATTCATCACATTCTTAAAAAAATTCTGCATCAAGTGCAATCTGAAAACCATTACAAATTAATCATATAAAACAATACTCACATGTAACATTTTGAAAATGCTTCAAATGTATAGCCTCAACACTGTCACACATACATTTAATTGCGTTATCCATCATATCCCGTTTGTAATGTTATCTAGTGCTACTTGACTTCCTCTACTTATATTTCCATAGCAACTACCAACACCAATGAAAATCAAGCAGAGAATACATTCCCCAACCTACCTCAAACACTAGATTCCCTTGATTACAGTTTTTTAAAACAATGTTTGTAATGCTCACAAAATCTGATGCATTTCCAAAAGAAGATTTTGCAGTATTCCAAATGAAAGGTAGTGAAGAAATCACTGCAACAAGGAGCAAAATAATTTTAAAAAATCAGAGGAGACTGTATGTGTGAGACTGGAAACATGCCGAGATGTTAAATAATCACAAGCAGCAGTAACTGAACAACCAGGATCTTCAACAGCAACAAATGAAGACACTAGTATGTGTAGGCTCATCAAAAAGCATTCCAACAAGCACATTATGTAGCATTTAGACATAATTTGCACGTCAGGCAACAGAAAATATTTATAAATGTTGAAATAAATATCAAATAAATTACATTAAGACTGAACTAGAGTATGACAAATAAAATCAATTACAATTCAGAAAGCAAGAGACCAGAAACCTTTCAACAGCATCAGAGATGTAGCAACATAGCCCTCACCACAAATGCAAGATAAATGTTTAGTGATACAAAAAGCAATTAAATGCAAAAGATCACAAATACACTGCTTAACAAAGATCCCCCCCCCCCAAAACTGTGAACTCAGCAGAATTTTCACAGCACTGCATACCATTTGCAAGTATTATTCACACCTACTCTGCTTTTGACAAAATCTAATTTAGTCTGTATTTGACAAACAATTCTGTATTACAGCATGAGCATTTTTGAACAGAAGTAAGCAATGCTGTACTGAATAAGCAAATCCAGGTAAATTTTTGTTTGGTTTCTTTGTATTAGGCAAATATGACTCACAGAGCTCAACAAGGGAAAGTCTGTAACCAATTGTTAAATAGGTTGAAAACTCAGATTGTGTGGAAGACATTTCTAATGATGTTTCTACTACCCTTGTCACATCAGCTTTCATCAGAGTTTTTAAACAGGAAAACTTAGTGAAACTGCAGAAAGTTAAGTAAAATGCAGATTAGATTCCCAATACAGAATTCTCGTATGCCTGAATATGCTAATATTATCAACTATTCTCATAAATAATCCAAAGCGTGAGAAGATGTAACTCTCTCAGGTTAGTCCACTGAGTACATATGGCATTGACTCCTGTCAGAATACCAGGGCGACCAGGTTACGGCACTGAGCATGGGTCCGTGGTGCAGAAGGGAGTGGTAGTGATAGGGGACTCAATAGTGAGGGGAACAGACAGGAGATTCTGCTGATGTGAACCGGACACCCGAATGGTATGTCGCCTCCCTGGTGCCAGGGTCAGAGATGTCTCAGATCGCGGCCACAACATTTTGGAGGGGGAGGGGAGCAGCCAGATGTCTTGATACATGTTGGTACCAATGACATAGGAGGGAAAAGCAAAGAAGTCCTGAAAAAGAGAAAGCTGAGAAGCAGGATCTCCCGGGTAGTAATTTCCCGATTGCTGCCTGTTCCATGCGCCAGTGAGGGTAGAAACAGGGTGATTTGGCAGATAAGTGCATGGCTGAGAAGCTGGAGCAGGCGGCAGGGCTTCAGATTTTTGGGATCTCTTCTGGGGGAGATATGTTCAAAAGTGACGGGTTACACCTAAATCCAAGGGGAACCAATATTCTCGCGGGCAGGTTTGTAGAGCTGTTGGGGAGGTTTTAAAATAACTTAGCAGGGGGTGGGAACTGGAGTGAATGGACTCAGAATAGGACAGTGGTAAAAAAGTAAAGATAGTGTGCAGTCAGATTGTCAGGAAGAGCAGGCAGGTGATGGGACTTAGTTGCAGCCAACAAGCTGAGTATCAAAACATTAGGGATGCAGAAGCAGAAAGGGTAGCAAATATGGTACTCAAGGTGTTGTATCAAAATGCGCGTAGTATAAGAAATAAGGTGGATGATCTTGTTGCACTATTACAGATTGCCAGGTGTGATGCTGTGGCCATCACTGAATCGTGGCTGAAGGATGGTTGTAAGTCCTAGTTTACATGTTATATCGGAGGGATAGGGAGGTAGACAGAGGGGTGGCGTGGCTCTACTGGCAAAGAAATGGCTACAAATCAGTAGAAAGTTGTGACATAGGATTGGAAGATGCTGAATTCCTTGTGGGGTGAGTTAAGAAACTGCAAGGGTAAAAGGACATTGATAGCAGTTACATACAGGCCTCCCAACACTGGCTCAGAGGCGGACCACAGATTACAATAGGAAATAGAGAAGGTGTGTCAAAAGGGCAATGTTGTGGTAGTCATGGGAGATTTTAGCATGCAGGTCAATTGAGAAAATCAGGTTGGTAATGGATCTTAAGAGAGCGAGTTTGTTGAATGCCTATGAAATGGTTTTTTAGAGGAGTTTGTCGTTGAGCCTACTAGGCGATCAGCTATACTGGATTGGGTGTTATGTAATGAACTGGAGGTGATTAGGGAGCTTAAGGTAAAAGATCACAAAATGATCTAGTGATCACAAAATGAACTAGTGATCACAAAATGATTGAGTTCAACTTGAAATTTGACAGGAAATTTAAGGATGAGGTGATGGAGTACTTGGTGACACAGCACAAAATAGTACATAGTCAGCATGGTTTCCTTCAGGGAAAATCCTGCCTGACGAACCTGTGGAATCCTTTGAGGAGATTACAAGTAGGATAGATAAAGGGGATGCAGTGGATTTTGTATATTTGAACTTTCAGAAGACCTTTGACAAGCACGCCACACATGAGGGTGCTTACCAAGTTAGGAGCCCATGGTATTACAGGAACGTTACTAACATGGTTAGAACACTGGCTGATTAGTAGGAGACAGCAAGTAGGAATAAAAGGATCCTTTTCTGGTTGGCTGCCAGTGACTAATGGTGTTCCACAGGGGTTAGTGTTGGGACCACTTCTTTTTATGCTGTATATCAATGATTTAGATGATGGAATAGATGGTTTTATTGCCAAGTTTGCAGAGATACGAAGATTGGTGGAGGGGCAGGTAGTGTTGAGGGAACATTTACATTGATGATTTGGAAGAGGGGACTGAGTGTAGATTAGCAAACTTGCTGATGACACTAAACTGAGTGGAAAATCAAATAGTACAGAGGATGGGGAGAGTCTGCAGAGGGATATAGATAGGTTAAGTGAGTGGGCCAAGGTCTGGCAGATGGAATACAACGTTGGCAAATGCGAGATCATCCACTTTGGAAGGGATAATAGAAGAGCAGATTATTATTTAAATGGTGAAAGATTGCAGCATGCTGTTGTGCAGAGGGACTTGGCAGTGCTTGTTCATGAATCGTAAAAAGTTGGCTTGCAGGTACAACAGGTTAATAAGGAGGCTAGAGGGATTGAATTCAAGAGCAGGGAGCAAGAGCTGCAACTATACAGGTTGCTAGAGAGGCCACACCTGGAGTACTGTGTGCAGTTCTGGTCTCCATACTTGAGGAAGGATATACTGGCAGAGCAGAGGAAGTTCACCAGGCTGTTTCCAGGGACGAAGGGGTTAACCTATGAGGAGTGATTGAGTCACCTGGGACTATACTCTCTGGAATTCAGAAAAATGAAAGGGGATCTTATAGAAACATACAAAATTTTGAAAGGGATAGGCAAGATAGAAGAAGAAAAGTTGTTTCCATTGGTAGGTGAGACTAGAACTAGGGGACATTGCCTCAAGATTCAGGGGAGATGAGGAGAAACTGTTTCTCCCAGAGAGTGGTGAATCTGCGGAATTCTCTGCACAGGGAAGCATTCGAGGCTTCTTCACTAAATATATTTAAGATACAGTTAGATAGATTTTTACATAGTAGGGGAATTAAGGGTTATGGGGAAAAAGGCAGGTAGATGGAGCTGAGATTACGGACAGATCAGCCATAATCTTATTGAATGGCGGGACAGGCTCGATGGGCCAGATGGCCTACTCCTGCTCCTATTCCTTAAGTTCTTATGAAACAGGTAGAATGCAGAAGGATTTAGCCAGATTAGGAGAATGGGCAAGAAAGTGGTGAATGAAATACAATGTTGGAAAGTGGATGATCATGCACTTTGGCAGAAAAAATAAATGTTCTAAACAGGGAGAAAATCCAAAAATCTGAGATGCAAAGGGACTTGGGAGTCCTTATGCAGAACACCCTGAACGTTAACTTACAGATTGAGTTGGTGGTGAGGAAGGCAAATGCCATGCTAGCATTCATTTCAAGAGGTCTAGAATACAAGAGCAAGGATATGAATCTCAGGCTTTATAAGGCACTGGTGAGGCCTCACCTTGAGTATTGTGAACAGTTTTGGGCCCCTCATCTTAGAAAAGATGTGCTAGCATTGGAGAGGGTCCAGAGGAGGTTCACAAGGATGATTCCAAGAATGAAAGGGTTATCACATGATGAACATTTGAAGGGTCTGTATTTGCTGGAATTCAGATGGATGCAGGGTGATCTTATTGAAAACTTTCAAATGTTGGAAGACCTAGACAGAGTAGATGTGGAAAGGATGTTTCCCACGGTGGGAGAGTCTAGGACAAGAGCGCATAGCCTCAGGCGCCCTTTCAAAACAGAGATGTGGAGAAATTTCTTTAGCCAAAGGGTGGGGAATTTGTTGCCACATGCAGCTGAGAAGGCCAGGTTGTTGGGTGTATTTAAGGCAGAGATTGAGAAGGCTGGGAACTGGGGTTGAGGAGGAGAGGGAAAAAAAGTATCAGCCATGATTGAATGGTGAAGCAAACTTAATGGGCCAAATGGCCTCATTCTGCTCCTATATCTTACGGTCTTATGGTTTTAAGCAGCAGTCAATCAAGATCTGAAGCACTCACCCAAGTTTGCTGAATGAGTACATAAATCATTGACTCACAGTAGTTTGTTGTTTTTGCGCACTGGCTAATAAGCAATTGGATTGATTGGCAAGAAATGCCAGAGAACACTTAAAGAAATCAGGAGGGATAAAAGAAGGCATGAAGTTGACTAGCAGATAAGGTGAAGGAGAATCCCAAGGGATTCTACAGTTATGTGAAGAGAAAAAGGATTGCAAGGGCCAAAACTGGTCCTCTGGAAATTGGAATGGAAATCCATACATGGAACCAAAAGAGATGGGGGAGTTCTTAAATTGATTTTTTTGCATCTGTATTGACTCAGGAGATGGCCATAGAGTCTCTATGTAGAAGTAGGCAGCTTAAATGGTTCAGAACAGACTAGATTGGCCGAAGGGCCTGTAGCTGTGCTTTACTTTTCTATGACTATGACTCCATGACTATCAGCATTAAACAAGGTAATCTAAACATTCAACATTCTATAGCTATATTGTGGACTAGAGTGAACTTGTGGCGCAATGATAACCCTAATAGTGATGAACAATAAACATAATGCTTCCTTCGAAGTATATCTACTAAGTGTTTACCATTATGAAAGCGCAACACACACAGATATTGCTGTTTCAAGGGCAAATAAAGAGCGATGGTTGTCTTTTTACTGTGTGTACTTCAAGCCGAAATCCAAATTAACCTGTGCAGGAAATTATGTAAAAAAAATAAGCTTACAAACAGGAAGTGATGTTTTTACAAATTGAACTGCATACAAAATAAACCACACCATTGGAGGAAGAACAATGTGTTTTCAAATGTAGTCAAATAAATCAGCTTGTTGAAAGTCCCTGAGGAAAGTTCTGATGCAATTCAAACTATTCAAGATGATCACAAAAAAGAAAGCCAGGAAAGCTGACCTGGGAAGGTTACCAAAGAGAAGACTTCAGAACATTATTGTCAAAATTAAGGATGGAAGGGTAAGCACTTCCACGTGCAAAATCTGAAGTTCACTGACACTCCATTTAGTGCTATCCCACAGAATGAATCTTTATTGTAACATATTTGGTCCGGCAGTCCAAACACTCAGTTACACACCTCACTGTACTCAAGACATCTGCTCAGCCTGCGTGCTGCTGTGCCAGTAACTTAGATCTCCCACAGTTACGAAAGGGGATCTCATTACTATATTGTTCAGTGTCGAGTGAAGCACAAAAACAATGTGCAGATGCTGGCTATGAAAACACAGATGAGCAATATAGTCCTGTAGGATGGCTGCCGTTGTAATCATATTGGAGGCATTGGAAGCTATTATCTCTCCCCTTGACTTTGACTGTACAGCCAAGCAATGAGAGACTCCAAAAGACCTGGTTGATTTGATGATAAATGTAGCAGCTACACAATTAACATGCCAGACATCACTACAGGAGCTCTGGTGAAAAAGAATCAGAATTAGTATCTCTGGCATAGCAGCAGTACACTGCAATACAAATTTTTTTAAAAAGCCTAAAAATTACAAGTAATATATATACACACATACATTCATATAGAAACATATACATAAAATTAAATTAAATAAACAATACAAAAAGTGAGGAAGAATACTGAGGTAGTTTTCACAGGCTCATTGTTCTTTCGGAAATCTCTTGGCAGAGAAGAACCACCAGCTCTCGAAACATTGAATGTGTGTCATCAGACTCCTGTACTTGATGATAGTAATGACAAGAGGTCATGTTCTGGATGACAGAGGTTTTGAATGATGTATGCTACCTTTTTGAGGGATTACCTTTTGAAGATGTCCTGGATGCTGGAGAGGCCAGAACCCATGATAAAGCTGGTGCAGGTACTGTAGCTTTATCCAATCCTGTGCAGTGGCCCTTCTATACCAGATGGTGATACAACCAGTTAGACTGCTGTCCACAGTACATCTGTAAAAATTTGCATGTGTCTTTGGTTACATACCAATTCGCCTCAAACTCCTAATGAAGTATAGCCAGCTGTTGTGCCTTCTTTGTAATTGCATCAATACGTTGGGCCCAGGATATTCAGAGATGTTGACACTGAGGAACTTGAAACTGCTCACACTTTCCACTGCTGATCACTCGATTGGGGGGGGGGGGGGGGGTGTTCACTCGACTTCCCCTTCCTGAAGCTCACAAACAATTCCTTGGTCTTACTGATCTTTAGTGGAAGGCTGTTGTTGCGATACGGCTCAACCAGCTGATCTATCTTGTTCCTGTATGCCCCCTTATAACCATGTGAAATTCTGCTAACAATAACCAAGAGGAATCTGCAGATGCTGGAAATCCAAGCAACACAGACAAAATGCTGAAGGAACTCAGCAGGCCTAGCAGCTTTGACGGAAAAGAGTACAGTCAATGTTTTGGGCCTAGGCCCTTCAGCAGGACTGGAGAGATAAAGGTGAGGAGGAGAGTTAAAAGGTGGGGTGAGAAACACAAGGTGATAAGTGAAACTGGGGGGTGGGGGAAAGGTGAAGAGCTGGAAAATTGAGTGGTGACAGAAATACAGGGCTGGAAAAGGGGGAATCTAATACGAGAGGACAGAAGGCAATGGAAAAAAGAGGGAGATGCACCAGAAAGAGTGATGGACAGGCAAACAAATAAGGTGAGAGGGGGAAAAGGGGATGGGGAATGGTGAGGGGGCCATTACCAGAAGTTTGAGATATTGATGTCCATGCCATCAAGTTGGAGACTACCCAGATGGAATATAAGGTTTTGTTCCTCTAACCCAAGTGTGGCCTCATTGCAACAGTACAGGAGGTCACGGATAAGCATACTGGAATGGGAATGGGAATTAAAATGGGTGGCCACTGGGAGATACTGTTTTTTTTTAGTGGATCATGTGTAGGTGCTTGGCAAAATGGTCTCCCAATCTACATCGAGCAACTACGCTCCATCCGCAAGAAAAAGGATCTCCCAGTGGCCACCCATGTAATTCCACTCCCATTCCAATATGTCTATCCACAGCATTCTCTACTGTTGCTATGAGGCCACACTGAGGTTGAGGAACATCACCTTATATTCCATCTGGGTAGCCTCCAACCTGCTGGCATGAACATCGATTTCTCAAACTTCTGGTAAACCCCCCCCCCCCCCCTTCACCAATCCCCATCCCCTTTTCCCTTCCCTCTCTCATCCATCTCCTTGCCTGCCCATTGCCTCCCATAGGTGCTCCTCCCTCTTTTCTTTCTTCCATTGCCTTCTCTCCTCTCCTGTTAGATTCCCCCTTTTCCAGCCCTGTATCTCTTTCACCATTCAACTTCCCAGCTCTTTACTTCACCCCTCCCCCTCCCAGTTTCACCTATCACCTTGTGTTTCTCCATCCTCTTGCCCCACCTTTCAACTCTCCTCCTCTTTACTTCTCCAGTCCTGCTGAAGGGTCTTGGCCCAAAACCTCCACTGCACTCTTTTCCGTAGCTGCTGCCTAGACTGCTGAGTTCCTCCAGCATTTTGTGTGTGTTTCTGTTAGCAACAGTTGTATCATTGGCAAATTTATAAATGGCATTTGATGTGCCTAGCCACACAGTCATGGGTATAGAGGGAGAACAGCAGTGGGCTAAGCATGCATGCTTTAGGTGTGCCAGTGCTGATCGTCAAAGATGAGAAAGTCAAGTATCCAGTTCCAGAGGAAAGTACAGTGGCCCAGAATTTGGAGCTTATTGATTAGTACTGAGAGTATGACGGTATTGAATGCCCAACTGTAATCAATAAACAGCAACCTGACATAGGTATTGCTATCATCCAGGTGATCCAAGGCCAAGTGGCTGATCTCTCCACCAGATTCTCAACATAACTTCAGATAGCAGGGCAGTGAATCACCTTCAAAACTATTTCTCCAGGTTATATTATGGTCTCTTTTAATCTCTGATTCCATTAATGCCCTTTCTCTAGGGAAAGCATCCTTTGAATCAAGTAGCATGGTGAGAGGATCATCTAAAGATGGAAGGCAAAATATTCTGAAAAATAGAATCACCTACTGATTTATTATCATCATCTCCGTGCTTTTGCTCAGAAATACTTCACAATGACATGATTACAATTTCCACATTTAGAGTGGCAATACTTCATCAATGCTCATTTTCAACTAAATATCAGAAAAACTAAAAACATCATCTTTGACTCCCACTACAAATTACATTTTCTGGCCACCAATTCTGTGTCCATTCCTTTTCTTTGAACCAACTACAATTTAGCCTCTTGAACATTCACATGAGCAAACTGTTGGCCAGATGACTCTTCAACAGTCCTGATGAAGGGTCTTAGTTGACTCTTTTCCCTGGATGCTGCCTGGCCTGTCGAGTTCCTCCAGCATGTTGTAAAAGATAAGAGCAGGGTTTTAAAAAGCGAGGGGAGAGCATGAACAGAAACTGAGCAGAACACAGAACAGATATTACAAGTACTTGGAAGGTTGGATCGGTTGGCAAGGAACAGTTCATGACAGAATAGATTTTGAGTATAACTCCAAAGTCAAAGATAGGTAATAATAGATTACGATTTAGACTTTAAATGAAAATATATTTTCCCAACTTTAAAGGTAATTAACACCAAAGTGGACTGCAATAAAACTACAAAATGGCTAAAATGTATAAATGACATACTTAGCATGTAGCATTTGGAAAAGGATAGAGATGAAATCAGAACATTTTATTAGGTCCAGGATAACTTCATTTATATGGTCTGAAAAGGACCAGAACCTGGAACAGTACAGGACAGGAACAGGACCTTCAGCTCACAATATTCTGCCAAGCTAAATAAATTAGTAGTTCAATGCCCAACTAAACTAATCACTACTGCTTTGCAATGTCGATATCCTTCTATTTCCTGCCAATCTCAAAGGGTCTTGAAGGTCTCTGGTGTATTTGCTTCCAGCACCACCTTAGGTGGCACATTCCAGACACCCACCATTTAGTGCAAAAAAAACTGACCTCACATATCGCTTTGAAATCATCTCCTCTCACATTAAGTACATGCTCTCTACATACTTCATATTTCAATACAAGGAAAAACAGATACTGGCTGTCTACTATCTACACTTGGTAATCTTATAAACCTCTTAGATCTCTCCTTAGCTTCCTCTACTCCAGAGAAAACAACCCCAGTCTGTCGAACTTATCCTTACAGCACACACCTTTTAATCAAAGCAGCATCTCACTAAACTCTTCTGCACTCTCTCCAAAGGTTCGACATGCTTCCATAATTACAGAACATGCCTTCTAGTCCAAGCAGCATCTCACTAAACTCTTCTGCACTCTCCCCAAAGGTTCGACATGCTTCCATAATTACAGAACACGCCTTTTAATCAAAGCAGCATCTCACTAAACTCTTCTGCACTCTCTCCAAAGGTCCAACATGCTTCCATAATGGGGCAACCAGAACTGGATGATATATTCCAGATGCAACCTGACTGGAGTTTCATAAAGATGAAACATAAGCTGCTGACTTTTGAACTCAGCCCCAAGATCCCTCTGCACATCAATGCTATTGAGGGTTTTCCTACTAACAGTGTCCAGTCTCTTCAGTAAATAATTTTGAACAGTATTTTGTTTTCTGGAGAAATGAACTTTTCTGAATTGTGGTGAAAGGTCCAAATGATCCCTGCCAAACTTCATTATCTACGTATCCTATAACTGATCCGAAAGAAAATCATTACTTACAATGGTATGGTTTTACTAGTAGCAGATCAGTCATCCAAAATTTGTCATCCACAACAAATTACTGACAGTTAAATACCTTCTGAACTGCCCTAGCAGGTCACCCATCCAAATATCTACCAAAGCAGTCCAATTACAACTTTCTAAATTTGTGGAAGTCTATGTGCTGCTGGGTTTCTCTGTTAAACGTTGTTTAATCAGCACAGCAATCCTCTATTATTGATGTCAAGTTCTCATTGCTGCCACTATTTGGCTTAGCAGCTGCAATTTCACAAACTACTCTTAAAGGTGCAAAGCAAGTACAAGTTAAATTCTAGAAGCTACAGGTGGGTGCTGCTAGTGAAAGGATTCTGCAATGATAGATATGTAGCAGATTGTCCCAGGAGAGTTAGAATAACCTGGATAGACTGAAAAGTGATACTCACATAAGGCAACTTTATTTTGCATAGACTCGAGTGCTTTGAACCAGAGGATACCATGAAGCTTCTTCAAGGACTGATACAATAAAAGTCATACAAGATTGCCTACACTATGGGGAAGCCTGCAGTGGTGGGCTGAAGAAAAATATATGAAATCTTTTCACTTTGACAATGGAGTTTGGCTAACTACTCAATGCATCAAAGAGCAGCAAAATATGGAAAGTGGCAGAGATGGAAGATGACTACAGTAATCCCGAGGCTAGAAAGCCAAGAATAACCATGACATTTACTTCCTGGAGAAGACAGTCCAGGCACGCACAAGAGTTTGCTTGAGGTCACAGAGGACAATGATTTCAGATGGCCCTTTTACTACAATCATTTCAGGGAAATAGGATTAGTAAAACCTGGCTGTTGATTGTACAGGTAGTCCCCGAGTTACGAACGTCCAAATTACGAACCGAGGAAGGAGAATGCCGTCCGCCATTTTAAGTTGTTGCCGTTGACATTGTGTTGAGTGTGTAACTTTGCACTTGGCTTAAATTTTTCTTAGCAAGATTCACCCTGAACCCCCCCCCCCCCCTTTTTCCGGTCGGCTGGTGGCGCAGTGAGATCAGCGCCAGGCTCGAGAACGGAGGTTCCCAAGTTCTATCCAGTGACAGACCGCTCCCAAGCGTGTCGGGTTGATGTCGAGCTCGCAACTCAACCTCGTAAAAAACACACTGCCACCTCCAGTTTAAATTCCCACGTGGAATATTGTGGAGGATCAAATACCCAAACCCAAACCCAGCACAGCCCCCACTTGTCCCATTTAACCTGTCTCAGTGCGGTGGTCCTTAGGACCCGCAGAGCTTGGGAGCCAGTGAAGCTCGAGACCCGCAGCCTGCAGTGTTTCTGTTCTGTTGACGGAAAGTGATCACAACTGAAAATAAAGTGGAAATAATAAAGCGATCGGAAGGAGGTGAAATGCCATTGGTCATTGGAAAAGCGTTAGGCTACAGTCAGTCAATGATCAGAACAATTTTAAAGGATAAAGGATAAAGTGAGAGTAATGGAGCATGTGAAAGGCCCTGCCCCGATGAAAGCTACTATTATTACTAAGCAACGCAGTGGTTTAATTATTGGAATACATACATTTCTTAAGTGGTTTATATGCATAGAAAGGTAAAATATATACTATATACTAAGACAAACATTTGACTAACTGACACTAAATAATACCAGATATACTTGTTCCAATTTAAAGACAGGCTCAGGAACGGAACGCGATTGTAACCCGGGGACTGCCTGTAAGCTTGAAATTCATACTACCAGTGTAGTTTGGGGGAATTTTATGCCCGATAAAAAATAAGCACATTCAAACCTCCCAGAGGGACAGATGTCTAATTTGCCAAAGTCTTTCATAAAAAAGCAGAAATGTGCATTATACTGTTCCATGCAGATTAAGTAGATATTCAACAGAAGTCTAATATTACCCTTTGAGTTGCACAAAGGCATTTTTATATCTCAATATGCATTTCTTTTGCCATTAGTTTTAATAGATCTGCCTGATAGCAAACAAGGTAATACTTCAGCCACACTTTCAAAGTTGGTAGCTAATTTAACAACTGATGGAAGAAATCCATTATGACACCAGACAACTTAAATATAAAAATTTGAACCATGTATGGGATTTTTATTTTTGCTTTAGTAAATCAACAGTACAAGAAAACAAGAATTAGCATTGCTGAAACCATTAAAAGAACAAATGGATAGCACTGCAAGGTGATCTGCCAACTCCAGATTGAATCCTGACTTTGGTGCTGTCTGTGTGTGATGTCTGCACACTCCCCTTGTGATCACATATGATTACTCCTGGTACTCTGGTTTCCCCCCACATCCAAATTCTTGAGAATTTCACATTGTCAAGAAGTGCAACTGATCCAGAAAAACCAAGACAACTATACTGATTAGAACACACCATCACTTACAGTCGGCCCTCCTTATTCACGAATTCCACATGCGCAAATTCAACCAACCGCGAATTGCGAAAACCCGGAAGTGCTCTTCCAGGACTCGTCGTTCGAGCATGTACAGACTTTTTTCTTGTCATTATTCCCTAAACAATGCAGTATAACAACTATTTTACATAGCATTTACACTGTATTAGGTATTATAAGTAATCTAGAGATGATTTAAAGTATACCGGAGGATGTGCGTGGGTTATCATGGATCGGGATCAAAAAAAATCAGAAGTTCTCTTACTAAGTAAGTCCGAACAGGTACATCTGGTATTATTTAGCGTCAGTTAGTCAAATGTTTGTCTTAGTGTATAGTATATATTTTACCTTTCTATGCATATAAAACACTTAAGAATGTATGTTTCAGCGCCGGGCTCCAGAACTTCTTCCCAAGTTCGATCCAGTGACAGGCCGCTATCGAGGGTGCTCTCTACCATGCCGGGTTGATGTGAGGATCAAAAACCGAAAACCCCGAAACCGAATACTTAAACCACTGCGTGCTTAGTAATAATTGTAGCTTTCATCGGGACATAGCCTTTCTCACTTTATCCTTTAAAACTGTTCCAATCGTTGACCGACTGTAGCCTAACACTTTTCCAATAACTGATGGTGTTTCACCTCTTTCCGATCGCTTTATTATTTCCATTTTATTTTTAATCGTGATCGTGATTATTTTCGTGAACAGAAACACTGCGGATTCAGATCTCTACCACTGGGTCCTAATGTCCACCGCACTGAGACAGGTTAAATAAGGTCTGGGGTTCCGCTGGGTCCCAAGATCCACTGCATTGAGATAGGTTGAATAAGAGAACCTGAGCATCCACGAATTTTGGTATCCACGAGGGATCCCGGAACTAATCCACCGCGAATAAGGAGGGCCGACTGTACTTTCATATTCAGAGCCACCAACTGAGGTAATGACTAATCATTGAAAACAGCAGTATTTGTACTTAGTCAGACAATGGATGCAACTGTAGTGTAAATAGGGTGAGGGTAACTATGCTATCCATAGGGTCGCTATGAGTCGACGATATTCAACAACAACAACAAAGAATCGTACTGGTGCCTGCTGGCCAGGATGCATGCCTGTACAAAAGTTCTCCATACAGCAAATGAAGACCGCAGCAGATTGGGTATTGATGGGTCCACTCAACAAAAATGACAAATGCTCATATTTAATGTCAAATAAAATGCAGTCTTCCACCAACATGGAAATCTTTGATATTGACTGATGATCAACTCTGTTGAACTTCCTCTGGTATGACACAGGAGCCCCATAATGGCATGGCAATCACTGCCACACATGCTGCAGAAGAATGCAACAAACTGAAGTGGTACAAACTTCATGGCCTCTGCTTTCTCTGGACCCTCTGTTCAATCAGCTGTGCTTTCCATTTCTCTCTTGTGATACTTTGAGCAATTAGCTTCTGGAGGTCTTGACTGCATGCAGTGATCTCCATCTTTACACTTTGCCTTCATTTGCCTTAGTAGTAGAGGTATGGGCACGCAGTAACATTGTGACCCAGAGGCCAGTACACCTCACAGAATATCCTTGGAAAAGAAGATATCATTTATCTGATTAATATGACTAATCCACTAAAACACTATTCAATTTGTAATGAATGATTCCTGATAGAAAGGATTTCTAAGTTGGAGACAATGGCCACATGGAGATACCAAGGTGCATCTGAGATAGAAAACATAGAAACTTAAGCCTTTTATTAACCCTTTCAAGCATTAGCCATACCTCATAATTATAGGAGGGCGTTAAGCACTTGTTAGACTCTCAGTTTTATATTCTTCATCAGGTTGCTATTGGTCCACAGTTTGTTGACCAGCTTGGACACAACAGCTGCAGCAAAAGGTGCATTAATTTAAGTGGAATATGGATAATGTTTCTGCAGCCAGAATACATGGCGCTGTGGCAGCTCACCCACACGGCAAGTGAACCAGCTCCAGCAGTTGCAGGCGAGTTCGCAGCCAGCGGCAGTCGAGAGGGCTGAGTGCGGGGCAGACCTCGGCCCGGAAGCCAACGTAACTTCTGCCCCGCAAAGAGTGGGGTTGCTGGGAGCGGGCACTTAAGCGCGCAGGGATTGAAACAGTAAACAGTTCAACCAGACCCTGCTCGACTCAGTGTGTTGCTTTCACTCGTTGCGTATCAGCACAACCACATTGGTGACCCTGATGGTCCAACGGCATTTGGACCCAGTATGAATGACTTGGCTCTGCAGAATGCAGTTTCCCTTAAACTGCCAACCTTCTGGACCACTCAACCCCTGGTCTGGTTCGAGCAAGCAGAGGCCCAGTTCCAGGTCAGGCAAATTGTCTCAGACGCCACCAAGTATTACTACGCGGTGGGCACCCTCGACCAGGAGACAGCGGGCCACGTTATCGACTTTCTGCATCAGCCCCTAGCAACAGACAGATACGAGGCACTCAAGGCCCTGTTAATCTGCACATTTGACCTCTCCCGCCGCGAATTGGCTGCGCGGTTACTGCATATGGACAGCCTGGGTGACTGCGTGCCATCAGCCCTGATGAGCGACATGCTAGCACTGGCAGACGGCCGTAAGCCTTGCCTCCTTTTTGAACAGATCTTCTTGGAGCAAATGCCTGAAGACATCCGCCTCTTGCTAGCAGATGAAGACTTCAGAGACCCGCACAGGGTGGCTGCCCGCGTGGGCGTGCTTTGGCGTGCCAAACAAAATGGCGGAACCACCATCGAAATTAGTGCAGCGGCACGGCCGAAAGCCCAGCCCTCCCACACCCTGTATCCAGAGATACTGGCCACGTGATAGATGCACTGCCACCTGGCTGGTCGGAGGACACACCACATGCCAATCAACATTTGGTCCCTCCCAACTAATCAATGCACACCTAAATTATTGGTCACCTTAATTGGATTATCTCGCCCAGCCCCATGCTATAAAAGGTGAGACTTGTGCCTCGCTCAGTCTCTCTTACAGACCACCTCACTGAAAGTAAGTGTATTGATTTATGTTTGGGAAGGTCTATCGTTTGTCCTGGTAAGGGAGCCGCAGCTATCTAAGGTCAAGGGGGATAGCTGTTGTAGTGCTTTTCCCTTGTTCTTTGTTTGTGTAACCGTACCCTGTCTCCACACCACTTCCTGTGTATTGTAGTTGCTTGTGTTGACCCGACTTCCCCTTGTAAATAAATTCCTTATTATTAAAACTGTGTGTGTCCAGGCCTCTACTGTTGAGACTCAAAGAACCAGTTATTTTCCATCACAACACACCCCAGCAGTGGAGCAGGTAACACCCACACCAAGGGGCGGCACCACTTCTGATTCTTGGTGTTTTTATCATCAAAGTTGGAGTTTTGGGGTCTGCTGCTGCTGACTGCCATACTCGTTCCAGGGAAATACCGGGACCAGCCGTCACTGATGGCTACGGTGGCTGGTCACCGTGATAGCCTCCTCTATGTTTGGGACAAGCACTCCGGGCGTAGATTCCTGGTGGACACGGGGGCAGAAATCAGTGTCCTACCCCAACCCCCCACCTCCCCCGAGCAACAATACCCAAACTAGAAGAACAGGACTGGAACTTAAAGCAGCCAACAGCAGCAGCATCCGCACCTACAGCACAAGAACCATCCCCTTGCAGTTCGGTTCCAGCCGCTTTACATGGACATTTACACTGGCTGCAGTATTACAGCCATTGCTGAGTGCAGACTTCCTCCGCGCACGCTGCCTGCTCGTGGATTTGAAGGGACAACGATTGGTCAATGCGAAGACATTCCAGACTTTCTCCCTCGGTGAGGCCAGGTTACCGGCCCCGCACCTGGACTCCGTCACGTATTCCGACAACGAGTTCGCCAGACTGTTATCAGAGTTCCCATCTATCATCACACTGCAGTCTCCCCTCAACAGACCCCAAGCACGGCGTGATGCACCACATCCCCACACAGGGACCGCCCCCCACGCCCGGGCCCGCAGACTACTGCCCAATAAGTTCCGCCTCGCGAAAGAGGAATTCAAGAAGTTGGAGGAGATGGGGATTGTGCGGCGTTCCGACAGCCCGTGGGCCTCCCCACTCCATATGGTGCCCAAGTCCGCGGGCGGGTGGAGACCGTGCGCCGACTATAGGAGGCTGAATGACGCCACCACATCCAATCGCTATCCGGTACCGCACATCCAGGACTTTACAGCCAATCTGCATGGGGCGCACATCTTTTCAAAGATTGACCTGGTCCAAGGGTATCATCAGATCCCAGTCCACCTGGATGATGTACCCAAGATGGCTCTCATTACCCCTTTTGGCCTGTTCGAGTTCCTCAGGATGCCGTTCGGGCTCAAAAACACGGTGCAGACGTTCCAGCGCCTGATGGATGCAGTAGGTCGAGATCTGGACTTCCTGTTCATCTACCTGGATAACATACTTATCGCTAGCCACTCCCGCCAGGAACATCTAGCACATTAACGCCTGATCTGCCGCTGCCTAAGCGACTATGGCCTGGCTATCAACCCCACCAAGTGCCAGTTCAGCCTACCCGCCATCGACTTCTTGGGACACCAGATCAACCACCATGGAGCTGTGCCCCTGCCGGCAAAAGCTGAAGCCATCTGCCAATTCGCCAGACCCAGGCCTGCAGGAATTTGTTGGGATGGTTAACTTTTACCACCGTTTCCTGCCTTCAGCGGCCCAGATCATGCGGCCCCTTTTCGGCTTGATGTCTGGTAAGGTCAAAGAGGTCACCTGGACAGAGGAGCTGATGGCAGCTTTCGAACAAGCCAAGAACATGATAGCAAACGCCACGCTCCTGGTCCACCCCTGGGTCGACGTACCCACTGCCCTCACTGTGGATGCCTCTGATGCGGCAGTTGGTAGCGTGCTTGAGCAGCTCATCGAAGGCCAGTGGAAGCTGCTCGCTTTTTTCAGCCGGCACCTACGACCCCCGGAACTGAGGTACAGCACTTTTGACAGAGAGCCGCTGGCCCTGCACCTTGCCATCCGGCACTTCAGGTATTTTCTGGAAGGGAGGGAGTTCACGGTCTTTACAGACCACAAGCCCCTCACCTTTGCGTTTGCCAAAGTGTTGGACCCGTGGACGGGCTACCAGCAATGCTACCTGTCGTACATCTTGGAGTTTACCACCACGATCAAGTACATCTCCGGGAAGAGCAACGTGGTAGCTGACGCGCTGTCACGCAACTCCATCCAATCAGTGCACTCTCTGTCTCTAGGGGTGGATTATGCGACGTTAGCTAAGGCGCAACGTCAGGACAACGAGATGCCAGCGTACCAAACCGCAGTCTCAGGACTCCACCTCGAAGGCCCCATTGGGCCCGAAGGTAATGAGCTCCTTTGTAATGTATCCACTGGGCAACCTCGGCTCATTGTCTGGACAGCTTGGAGGCACCACGTTTTCGATGCCTTGCACAGTTTAGCCCACCCTTCCATCTGGGTGACCATCTGGCTGATCGCAGACAGGTTTGTGTGGCACGGCCTACACAAGCAGGTCGGGCACTGGGCCAGGACGTGCATGCACTGTCAAACCTCCAAAATTCAGAGGCACGTGAGGGTCCCACTGCAACCCTTCCAGCCAACACATAGGAGGTTTGAACATGTCCACATGAACATCGTCGGCCCACTGCCGGTTTCGAGAGGACTGAGATACCTGTTCACCATGGTGGCCGGAAGCTATCCCACTCGCTGACACGGCCACGGAGACATGCACCAGAGCCCTGATTACCACCTGGGTGGCACAGTTCGGACTCCCAGCCCACGTCACTTCAGACAGGGGTGTGCAGTTCACATCGGCTTTGTGGTCTGCACTGGCACGACTCCTCAGAACCCAGCTCCACCGAACGACTGCTTACCACCCGCAGTCCAATGGCCTGGTAGAACGTTTCTACAGGCACTTGAAGTCAGCCCTGATGGCACGCCTCCGAGGACTAGACTGGGTTGACAAACTCCCCTGGGTGCTGCTTGGCATCCGCACAGCACCCAAGGAGGACCTGGCCGCATCATCGGCCGAACTTGTTTACGGTGCCCCGCTCAGTTCCTGGTGAGTTTGTGCCAGCACCCTGTGGCCAGGAGGACACACCCACGGCAGTCCTAACTAAACTTCAGGAGCGGATTGGAACACTTGCCCCAGTCCCAATGTCCCATCACGGAACAGTACCCTCTTTCATGCCTCAGGACCTACAACAGAGCAAGTATGTTTTTGTTCGCCGAGGCGTGTACAGACCACTCCTGCAGCAACCATACGAAGTGGTGCGCCATAATGGGATGACCTGCGTTCTCGACATCGGCGGTCGTGAAGAGACATTTACCATTGACCATCTCAAACCGGCACATCTAGACCTTGAATGCCACCCCTACGACAACAGGGCCGGACACCTAAAAGAGCTGACAGTGTGCAGGCTGTGGACTCTGCACCTCCTAGCGCAAGGTTCGGGGGGGGGGGGGAATCATGCTGCGGCTCACCCATGCAGCAAGCGAACCGGCTCCAGCAGTTGCGGGTGAGTCCACAGCCAGCGGCAGCCGAGACGGCTGACTACGGGGCAGACCTCGGCTCAGAAGCCGACATCACTTCCGCCCCACAAAGAGAGGGGGATGCTGGGAGCGGGCACTTAAGCGCGCGGGGATTGAAACAGTGAACAGTTCAACCAGACCCTGTTCAAATCAGTGTGTTGCTTTCACTCGCTGCGTATCCGCGCGACTACAGCGCTATCATTATCTAACTGGGGGTTAATTTTAATTGATGATGGCATATTAGCATCCTGGTCCTAATGTTCATTTTTCCAATGTTGATGATCATTATGAACAAGAAAGAAACTAGATATTAGCCGCTGGAGCTGTTCCTCATAAAGCAATCCTCTGAAATTTGGACAGACTTCAGTCTTAGCCCTCAAGCAGGCAGGGTTGAAGAACCTTCAGTCAGTTCTGCTGTATTAATAGGTATCATGTGGACATACTGAGAGTGCATGACAGCAGTAGTAAGAGGAACAATGTGAACAAAAATCTCTTTCAAAGGAAGAATAACGAGGGAAGGATCAAGGACACGAATAAGATCACAGATCATTTTGAAATCAAGAGCTAGTATTATTCTTTGGTAAGCCAAGTGAAAAACAGCAATTTTTTTCTCTCTTCACAAAAATTAAGATTTGAGTTGAGAGGGAATTTAAAGAATAAGGCTAGCAAAAAGCCCTGGGGGCTGAATAAGATCAGAAAAGGAGATTTGTGGTCAAGTTGCTAAAAATAGCTTTGGCAACTATCCAAAAGTACCATCTCTAATAGTGTTTCACATTAGTGTGAAAGACAAACCAAGATATTTCAAATTGATCAAAGTGCCAGAATTTAGAAATAGCAATGCCAACTGAAACAAGATATCACACCAGATCTTGCAGAGGAATGTCAACCAATTTAATGTAAAAATAATAAACTAAAATTTTTCCTAAATTCCAGGAAGAGGTCTACCTTTATGATCTAATGCTGCAATTTTAATGGTAATGTAAAAGCACTTAGAAGCATATTACATGTTAAAGATAGCTACCTAGAGATAAATACCACTTCATGATTTGGTTAAGACAGTTCCAAAAGTAGCTCAAACTCAATATTTTCCAACAATTTCTTTTTAAACGAGTCTCTGATCAGATATTTAGAAACAGAGAACTGTCAGTATGAACAGTCAGAATGTCAGAGCTTCTGTAGTCAAGTTGCTGCTTTCAAACCAATCCATCGTGTGGAATTGCTGCAATGTGAGGCTGGCAGGTCAGTGGGAGATGCGTGACAGCAAACAATAAGTGTGACTGAAAGCAGCATGTGAGATGAATGTAACGCTCAGGCCAAGCCCAGCATGATCCTGTTCATTATGTTACAAAATAAATGCAAGAGATTTCAAACAGAGCGACATGGAAAAAACTCTTCACAAGTTGAGAGGCTACAGAATCTGCATCAAATAGAAAATATATCAATAATCAAAATTAACAATGATGTGGCTAAATACGATTTCTACTGTTAGGCTGTGTTGAGGGAGAATGCTGACACATACATTGGATACGTCTATTTTTGTAAGAAAATGAGAATGTGCTGGGAAAACTCTGGTCAGACAGCATCTGTGGATCCAGAAGCTGTCAACATGTCAAATCTATGACTTTTTGCCAATTTGAAGCTAATGGCCTCTTTCCGCTGTCTGACCCGCTGAATGCTTCCAGCATTTTCTTTTTTTCTCCAGACTTCTAGGATCCTTATTTTAATTTTTATTATTCACTTCTGCAATATTTTTCCTCACCTAGCATTGACTGATAACCAATGGAAATAGCAAAGTTCATGAGAAAAATTGAATCTAATGGCACATCTAACCAGAGGAAACTACTGTTCATCCACAATTCTACAGACAAATCTGATAAACATAAGGCAGTAGACTTAAGAAGTGGTGCTGAAGAAAGGTGGCAGGATGGAGATATGTTGCTACCAAAGGAGGTATAAGGTGCTCCTTCTCTCTACTAACGTGCAGGTCACCCTTGGGCAAGGTGTAACACCAGTTTAGCCTCCCGATCAGGATCATGTGAAGCCATAGGAGCAGGTAGTGGATAGTCATGTGAGCAGCTGGTGCATATAAGTCCTGGTCATGTGACCACGGACACTAAGCAGACAATCTCTGAAGAGCACTGAAAATGGCTGGAGTCACCCCACCAGAAGGCAATGGCAAACCAGTTCTGCAGAAAAGTTTGCCAAGGACAATCATGGTCAATAGATGGAAGATCATGATCGCCTACGTCATACGACACAGCACATAATAATGATGACGGTGCTAAAGTAGAGAATGGTATGATTCACCGATGTGAAACCTGACATTATGCACATCATTCAAGGTGGCACAAATTTACCCATGTCAATAATTTTTCCATTGTCAAATTATCCCACAGTCCATCTCCCTCTCTCTATTCCAGAAGATCTGTGCAGCTCTCCCTGTCCAACAACTAGATTCAGATATTCAAAGTACAATTATTATCAAAGTAAGTCTGCAGTATACAACCCTGATATTCATCTTCCTGCAGGCAGCCACAATACAAAGAAACACCATGGAGCCAGTTCAAAGCAAAACATTAAACACCCAAATTGCACAAACAGCAAAAAATGAGTGACTAACACACAAAATATTAAACATCCAACCACAGAGTCTTTGAACCAGTCTAAGGATGCTCAATTTAGTTTAGTTCAACTTAGCTTAGTTCAATTTAGTGCTGTCATTCATTGACTGCAGGCCACAGAGCCAGTGCTCTAATCAAAATTGCACAAAATAGCAATAAAAAGTGTGACCAAAAATCAAAAACACATATGAATTGCAGAGTCCTCTAAAAACGAGTCCAATCTACAAACCATGCCTATCAAACCTTGCCCAACAACATTACACCTTCTTCTGACAGCATTGAACAAGAGGGAGAGGGAGACTAGTCAAACACTGGCAGATGGCACTGAACACCTGCTTGCCTTCCGCTCTCGCCCTTGTTGATTTCAATCTCACTCAACACTTCAATCAGCAAGATCAGTGAGTAATGGAGCAGATTATGGGTTTGTGCTCCCCCATTAGGTCGCATACTCTGGTCTCAACCTCGCTTTCCCACACCAAATTGCCTCAGAGACAGCAAAAGCGCCAGGTCGCTCAGTCAGCCCAGAAACACATGATCAAAATATAAATGACACACTCCAATCGCACAAAGATTAGTAGTAGTAGTAGTTTCACAAATGGTCTGCAGGACATTGCCATTAGTCATGTGGTTGCTGGCACCATCTTGCCAAACTGATGCCCATTTAGCAGACTCCTGTTACCCCATGATTAGATTGCTCATGGATTCCTTTCTTTCTTACAATCAGATGAGCACACCGTCACCCTATGTCCCATAACTGCTCTTACTTCTATTTCTTCATCTCATGAAGCAACCTCAGAAGAGTCATAGAGAACTACAACACAGGAACAGGCCTTTTGGCCCATCTTGTCTATGGCAAACTATTATTCTGCCTAGTCCCATCGACCTGCAGCTGGACCTTAGCTGTTCATACCCCTCCCTACACCTGCCATCCATGTAGCTATCCAAGCTACTCTTAGGACTGTTATGATGGGAAACAACTCCTTCCCCCAGGTGCTGAGACTACTGAGCACCCTGCCACAACCAGGTCTCATCACATATGAAGAGCCAGAAGCAATGTACTGTTTACTTTTTCACTTGTGTCATAAATGTACTTTATCATTCAACTTATTTGTGGTAATATCACCTTGCGTTGTGTGTTAGTTACATATACTGTGTTGTGCACCTTGGTCTGGAGGAACATTGTTTTGTTTGGCCATATACATGCACAGGGTTGAACTTCAACTTCAATGTTGAAATCAAACCCACATTCATCATTTCCGCTGGCAGCTCATTCCACACTCTCATCACTGAGTGAAGAAGTTCCCCCTCATGTTCCCCTTAAACATTTCAACTTTCACCCTTAATCCAAGACCTCCAGTTCAAGTCTCACCCAATCTCAGTCTGCTTGCATTTATGCTATTTACCCCTCAAAACTTTGTGTATATCTATCAAATCTCTGGTTACACATGCGGAAAGAGATTGACGGGGGGTGGGAGTTGGATGAGGGAGGCATAAACAAGTAGGGATAGAGGATGCTGAATGTTAGAACTGAGCTGATAACGCAAGTTAAAATACGTGGATGAGAATTTTAAACTTGAACCAGGAAAAACTTAGAATGACTATTAGCAAGCTGGAATTGATGGAACAGCTGTTCAATTGTGAATAAATTTAAATTGAAATGAATGCCCAGCAAGGCAAATGGTCAGACAGGTGACTGTGGACGTTGGAATCTGGAGCAACAAAGGATCTGTTGGAGTAATTTTGCAGGTTGAGCAGCTTTAGGACTAAGTGTGGAAAGAGAAGATAGCTAATACAAAGTGAAGGGGAAAGGGTGCAACAGTGGACCAAAGAGAGATGAAGGGCATAACTGGAGGCAAAAGCCAATGGATATCGGAGGTAGACAAACCAAGCTGCCCACCTTCACCTCCCATCTGGCTCTAAATGGGCATCTTCTTTCTAACTGCGTCCATTTATCATCCACATGGATCTTTCCACCTGCTAACTCATTACTTTGTCAAGCAAGGACGTTACAAGTATCTTGTAAAATAGCACTCTTGCTGCAGTGATGAATAGCACAACCACACATTTAAGGGCTAAGAACAGCTATAGAATGTATATTTCACACCAAGGGGAATAATTTCATATTAATATTTTCCATTTTGGCAAAATCACCGATACTTTTGTCCATGTAAGTCAGCTCTGTTGTTTATTTTATTTATTGTATTTAAAGATACACTGCAGAATAGGCCCTTCTGACACTTTGGCCCTGCTACCTGACAATCCCTGATTTAACCCTAACCTAACCATAGGACAATTTACAATGACCCATTAATCTATCAACTGGTAAGTCACAAACACAAGAAAATCTGCAGATGCTGGCAATCCAAAGTAATACACACAAAATGCTGGAGGAACCCAGCAGGCCAGATAGCCTCTATGGAAAAGATTAAACAGTTGATGTTTTGGGCTGATACCCTTCACCAGGAAAAAAAGATGAGATCTTTTCTCTTTATCTCTTTCTTCCAAAAGAGGAAAGAGATAAAGGGCTGGAGGAAAGGAATCTGATAGGAGAGTACAGAAGACCATGGAAGAAAGGATGGAGGAAAAGCATCAGAAGGAGGTGATGGGCAGATAAAGTGAGAGGGGAAATAGGGAATGGTGGTGGTGGGGGGGGGGGGGGGGGGGCAATTACCAGAAGCTTGAGAAATCAGTGTTCATGGAGGAGTAACACCTTACATTCCATCTGAGTAGTCTCCAACCTGATGGCATGAACATCGATTTCTCAAACTTTCAGTAAATGCCCGCCCCCTCACCATTCCCCATTCCTGTTTCTCTCTCTCACCTTACCTCCTTACCTGCCAATCACCTCCCTCTAGTGCTCTTCCCCTTTCCCTTTCTTCCATGGTCTTCTGTCCTCTCCTATTAGACTCCCCCATCCCCTGCCCTTTCTTTCACCAATAAACTTCCCATCTCTTTACTTCACCTCCTCCCCCTCTTTCACCTATCACCTACTTCTTCCTCGCCTCCTTCCAGCTTTCTACCCTGACTTCTCATCTTTTTCCCACCAGTCCTGATGAAGGGTCGCAGCCCGAAACATCAAATGCTGACTCTATTCCATAGATGCTGTCTGGCCTGCTGAGTTCCTCCAGCATTTTGTGTATGTGTTTGGACTGTGGGAGGAAACCGGACCACCCAGTGAAAATCCATGCATTCCATGGGAAGAATTACAAACTCCTTATAGAGGACACTAGGATTGATCTCTGAACTCCAACACCCTGAGCTGTAATAGTGCTGTACTAACCACTACACCACATTGGCATACTTTATTCCAAAACAATTTGTAATAGAACAGCCCTTCAAATATGCTTCTTTATGTCTCAAAATGCATGCAGAATTCAAGCTTGAATGTGATGAAAACTATGAGTGCACATAAAATATTTTTAAACAGGAAGGCAAGCTTGAAACAAAATTATTCTATTTTGCACTGATATTAAGCCCATTTTCTAACATCATTACAAATCATCTCCCTTAGCTAAAGATCATTCAAAACATTAAAATTATTAAAAATAAAATCCACAGTAAAATTATTTCAGAGATCATACACATTTGTTTCTAGATTAGACTGAACAAACTATTTACCATATTTGGTCTGAAGTAAGGCTCACAAATTTTTGTTTAGGTTTTCAGCATTGTGCCAAACACTGTCATGTGATGATATTAAATCACTGCCTTTCAGTTTGCTCTGTTCTCATTTATTACTGCTAAAAAGGACATGGCCTTAAATTTGGGATTTCCAAATATGTTTTATGTAATGAAAACTCAGATCTTCTTTCGCTCCACCATCACACCGAATTTAACATTTAAAAAGCCACTTAAATTATTTGTCAAAAGTTTAATTCCAAATTTGCATAGAATAATATGCACAAGCAAATGTAAACTGTTTCTGTTCTTTGCAATTGCCAGTGCTTTTGCCCACGGTATTAGTCTTAGTCACACTTTGTACTCAAATCAAATGCATATAATGCGCTGAGAATGATAAGGAAATCATTACTGCAACCACAATAATTTCTTTCAACTTACAATTTACAACTAAAGCTCTAAAACCACAAAACAATGACTGATATTCTATCAAAAGTGTGCCACTAAAAATACATTTTAGAACAGAATTTAATTCTAACAAATGTGTAGGGTGTGATGGTTCAGCTTTGTCTCAATAGATTTTTTAAAAAATCAACTTCATGCACCTTAACATCCTAAAGTAAATTTTACAGACCATTAAACTAACCCTGAATTTCACTTCTGGCAGAGATTTGCAACATTCCCAAATTACAAACAATGCTGGGCAAAGAAACTTTGGTGATATGTCTGTCCCAGCCTCCTGCACAATATATGGATCAAATTTCTACCACAAAAATGCACATTTTCTAAACTGTGTTAATAAGAATACATGGCATTCTTATTTTTACCATTCCACAATTCTGTTCAAATTTTTTTTTAAAGGTTATTCTGCTTTTCTCTTCAGGCTGTATTATCACTTAGAGCAGAGAAAACAAGCCCTGGTGCACTAAGGTACTCAACTGTTCGGCAAGTTTGAAGTTACTATTCTCCAGTGCCTTTACAATAACTTTCCCCTTGGATTCGATTTTTTGAGGATCAGAACAATTTCTGTCAAGGCCAGCTTTTACTGACTATTCCTATTTGATCTTGAGATGGTGCTGGCAAGACATCAGCTTGAATGGCTGCAGTTCTTGAAGCAAAGAAACTTCCAACAATACTGTTGAGCAGCAAGTACCACCAGCAACAATGAAGAAATTCTAAATATGGATTTCGTGTGATTTGGAGGGGAATATGCAGGTAGTGGAATTCTGAGGCATGTGAAGTCTTGTCTCACAAGGTGGTAAAAAGTCCTGAGTTTGGCAAGTACAGTTGGAAAAGCTCAAGATCATAGATGGGAATCACTACAGTTACTGTGCATCAGGGGTAGGATGGTGGACTGTATTTTCTGCTGGATAAAGATGCAGCTATACTAATGGAGGCAAGGGGAGACTTCCACCATTCTAATACACCTTGCAGATAGAAGAAAGACTTTGGTGTGTCAGGTGAGTCACTGATGTCATATTCTGATCTCTTGCAGCCACAGTATTTGTGCTGGTTTACTTTGAGTTTCTGGTCAAGGCAGCACACAGCAAAAGCAATGCCACTAAATGTTAAGGATAGTTGGTTAGACTCTCTTGTTGGAAATAGGCAATGAATGGCAGTTTTGTGGTGCAAAAACTGCTTCCCACTCAATTGCTTATGCCTGAATGCCATCTGGATCTTGCTTCTTTCTTTGCTAAGGAGTTGAGAAGAAAATTGAATGTTAACCCAACATCTCCACTCTGACCTTAGGATAGAATAAAGGTCATTGATGAGATATCTAAAAATACTTTGGCCATAATCAGTACAAGAATTCATGTACTGATAATCTGAGGCTGGAGTGATTACCCCCAAACAACCATAACTGTTTTTGTTAGGTTGAGGTGCAACTCCAAGCTTTGAAATGCATTTCCCTCAATTTCCATTGACATTAGTTTTACTCTGGCTCAATGTCGCTACACTCAGTCATGTGATGCCTTGATGCGAAGGTCAGTTACTCTTGTCCTCAAGCGTGGTGATTAACTCTTTGGTCCACACTTGGACAAAGACTGTGGTGGAGTTTGAGAACAAGAGGTCAGCAAGGCACTTGAAATCAGCATCAATCAGCTGACAATTGGCTGTTTGGCTGTAGTGTTAGTGACACCATTCACCTTCCTGATTATTGAAAGTAAACTAATTAGCCAGTGATTAGCAGGATCTGATTTGTCCTCCTTTTTCTGGACTGGAATAGGGGCAATATTCCAGAGTTGTGTTCATGTCAGTTTCAGTAGTTTACTGAAACAGCCTGGCTAAAGCAGAACACAATGGTATAACTGGTATGTTACTAAGCCCCACAGTCTTTGCTGTACCCGTTGCTCTCAGCTATTTCTTGATATTGCTTAGAATGAATTGAACTTACTAAAGTTTTGTGATAGTTGAGGGGGATCTCAGGAGGATAACCATGACAGGAGCTGGTGGTGGACCTGAGGAGGGCTAAGGCACCAGTGATCCCTGTTTCCATCCAAGGGGTCAGTGTGGACATGGTGGAGGATTACAAGCACCTGGGGATACGAACTGACAATAAACTGGACTGGTCAAAGGACACTGAGGCTGTCTACAAGAAGGGTCAAAGCCATCTCTACTTCCTGAGGAGACTGAGGGCCTTTAACATCTGCCGGACGATGCTGAGGATGTTCTACGAGTCTGTGGTGGCCAGTGCTATCATGTTTGCTGTTGTGTGCTGGGGCAGCAGGCTGAGGGTAGCAGACACCAACAGAATCAACAAACTCATTCGTAAGGCCAGTGATGTTGTGGGGGTGGAACTGGACTCTGACGGTGGTGTCTGAAAAGAGGATGCTGTTCAAGTTGCATGCCATCTTGGACAATGTCACCCATCCACTCCATAATGTACTGGTTAGGCACAGGACTACATTCAGCCAGAGACTCATTCCACCGAGATGCAACACTGAGCGTCATAGGAAGTCATTCCTGCCTGTGGCCATCAAACTTTACAACTCCTCCCTCCCTCGGAGTGTCAGACACCCTGAGCCAATAGGCTGGTCCTGGACTTATTTCCACTCGGCATAATTTACTTATTATTATTTAATTATTTATGGATTTATATGGCTATATTTCTACACTATTCTTGGTTGGTGCGACTGTAACGAAACCCAATTTCCCCTGGGATTAATAAAGTATGTCTGTCTGACAGATCATCTGCTCAGCACTTATGGCTAAGCACTGTGGCAATGCTGCAACTTCTTTCATTCACAATGCAGGCCCTGCTCTCACTGTGGAGGTGTGATATTCCTGGAGCTGTTGCCTCCTGATAACTGTTTAATTGCCCAGCTCCAATCATTAGCACACTAATTTCCTTTATTGTATAAAGTTGTAGGTTGAAAGAATCAAACATTCAATGAACAGCCTAAAATACGTTGTACTGGTATCTATTTAAGCAACTTCAATCCACTCTTAGAAATTGTAAATGGGCAAATCATATGACTGTACCATTATTTGCCATATTGTGAGAGCTAATTAAATACTGAATATAAGTATGTGGTTTAGAAGATTCTATATACTCAGTTAAAATATCATACAAGCCAAATCAGCATTTACCATTGACATGATTAAGGTGCATGAACCCTATCAACTTAGTCAGATTCACTCAACTCTCATTAGCTGCTCGTAAAAGAACTCATTCAAACAATCTTCCTTCTCATTTTCAAGAAAATTCTGAGCATGAATCACAAAACAGATACCAGCTGAATTTAGTACACTATACCAACACTGAAAGCTGCCTCTTGATCTTATGGAAAACCTGAACAACACAAACAATGTGTTACACACTACATAACGGTAACTGCTTTTATTTCATTCAAGTGCTTTCTGAGTTTCATTCCCAAAAGTGGAGGAAACCAAATGGACAGAAGAGTCCAATATTCAATTTAAAGATCATATTTCTATCCACTCTGTTGTATTGACACCAACATTTTTGTTAAGAAAATAAAGTACATTTGTGAGTAATATTTTAAAAATTCAAACAGAAGATATGACTATTCCAGCTTAAAACAAACTTGCCCATATTTGTACTATTACTATAAATGTTTTCTGATATCCCTTGCCTGAGTTAAATGCTATTTGTAAAGTGCTTGCAAATAAATAATCACATGCAATTGTACATGAGCAATGAAGTTTTGCTTTTTCTTGTACGATATACAGAAATCAAGGAGGACATGAATAAAGCCTTCAAGTCCATTATTAAATATGCATCAATTATTTAGGAGTTGATGTATCTACTGATCAAGATTACATCCCCACCCCACCCCAACACAAATGTTTACATGATATTACAAGTTCATGTTATAGTACTCCTGGTTTATGTGGTGACAGCTAATCAAGCTGAGCAAGAATGAATAATTTAGCTACATGTACTCAAATCAATTCTTAAGAGTGAATTATTCAATAACTGCTCTGTTCAATACAAAAGCTTTAAAGATCACGAACAGCACTTTAAAAATGCATTCCATTTTTGCTGAACTTTAATTGTTGCAGAAAGAATTCAATTTAAGCTTTATGCTTACATACTAATACTACTTTAAGACTTGTTTGATATGATCAGACTGTATTGCATATCTTTCAGCACTTATACAAACATGATGTTCTTAATATTGAAGCAGATTCAACAACCAAAGATATATGCTGTGTTTCTATTTACTAATATCAACAACTTCACTGACATGAGAACATCGGATCTGACTGTAACATAGTCATGTTAGTACCCCCAGCGTGCAAATATCGCATGAGCTACACTTACAACTAGATGTTGTGTAAATTCAGCATTATAGAAATCAAGATTAACTCAGCAGCTTTAACTGCAACAGCTTTATGTGAAAAAGATTATTTATCTAAGATTATATTATTTAGTTCATTCACGTAATTAAAAACTAATTAACAGTACATACCTCCTCCCATTCTGACTGAAAGGATGGCGATTTTTCTAATTGCTTCTTCACTGAACTGCAGTTCGAAAGAGACTCACTGCGACTTCCCAGCATATCCTCCTCAGATGGAGAACGGGTAATGAGGTCTGAATCTGATTTTGACAAACTTCTTGCTAATTTAAGGTCCACTTTATCCTTTCCACTCAACCGCACTCTTCCCAAAGTACATGTCTGTTTTTCTACTCCCTTGCCAAATAAAATGTCTTTATGTTGGACAAGTCTGGAGCTTATTAAAATGTCTGGTTCCGTCTGGTTGATGACGGTACGAAGGTTACTATAGATTACCTGCTGCCCTTTTGGTTCAGCAGTGTCTGCAGCAGCAGAGTTCTTAATGCCAGTGTTCTCAGCTTGCACTGTTGCACAATGTTGACTCTCTGGCAACTCACTGTTTTGCATCGCTTCAGTTTCCACTCCCCCTTTGCTCAGAGCAGCTAGCAGTGTGACTGGATCCTCCTGAATCTCGCAGACTGGAGGTGATCCATGCAGAAGACCCGAAAACTGTTCAGGAATGTTGACGTCTTGAGATTCAATCTCACTTTTCATGTGACCTTCAGAAGCAAAGCGAAAATCAAAAGAACAGTTTATTAAAAACCCAGCTCAGAGAACTGAAACAGACAGCTAATTGTAAAAGATTTCTGCACAGTCGCACAACATTTGTGAAATTCCAATCCCAAAGCTGATTTATACAGTCAGATGAAAGACATTACTGCCTAAGTATAGCTGTTATTAATATTAATATAAACAATGCTTCCTTTATATGGACAAAATTCTATGATTAAAACTACAAATGGCATGATGATAGGCATAAATAAAAAATGGATGTAACAGACCACCAGCCCTGTGGGAATACATTCAATTGTATAGAGAAATGCAAAAGATGTCAGACAGCATGATTTGTTCAAATAAATCCTCAATGATCCCAGGTTTACCTTGGTACAGCAGGAGAGCCTTTTAACATCTTTACTCTTTTTCAGCTCAGTATATGTATTACTTGCATTGTTAGCCCTACAAATACCATACAAATCAGATTGCCTATCCCTATTCCCTTTTCAAGTAACATGGTCTATTTTAAGAGAAATTTCCTTTCCTCTCACAGATGCTGATTTCTTGTTGCTCTGGATTCCAGCAGCCAAAAGTTAATAGGATCAATGAAGGATCACGCCCAAACAGTGTACAAAAGACAAACTGTACAAATACAAAAGGAAAAAAAAAGAAATAAGCAATAAATACTGAGAATATGAGATAATTAGTCCTTGAAAGTGAGCCCACAGTTTGTGGGACAGTTTTCAGTAATGGACCAACTGAAGTTGAGTAAGTTATCCCCACTGGTTCAGGGGTAATAATTGTTTCCAAACCGGGTGGTGTGGGTCCTGAGGTCCCTGTATCTTCTCCTTGATAGCAGCAGTGAAAAGAGAGCATGACCTGGGTGGTCAATACATCACTTTCAATTAATCACTTACACAACTACCCCCAGTGGTTAATTATTTTAATGATTTCACCAATAACCTATTATCTACATAATCAACAGGCAGATAGATACCAGCTAGTTATCATTCATAACTATTAGAGGCTTTAGAGTCTGAGTTGTGAGTTGCACACTGTTTGGGTGTGATCTTTCATTGATTCTACTATATTTCTTGGACTTAGTAAGTATGCCCACAAAAAAAATGTATTTTTCTCCTGAAGAAAAATAGAGAACTGTTTTAATAGAGGACTGAAAATAGAGAACAGTATAATGCCTGCACTGTTTTGTGCACTTTATGCAGTCCTGGGTAGTAGGTCTGTAGTCCAGTGAAGTTTTATTTTGTGTTGTTTTATGTAGTTCAATGTAGTTTTTGTATTGTTTCATGTAGCATCATGGTCCTGAAAAACGTTGTCTCGTTTTTACTGTGTACTGTACCAGCAGTTATGGTCGAAATGACAATAAAAAGTGACGACTTGATTTCCCTGTAATTAGTTTTGCAAACTTTGTTTTCTTTTACATGATTTTCTTGAACATGGGTGTGATAATAATCTGCTCACCTTAATTAGGAATTTTGCAAAACACCTAATATTCTATTTTCTGGTAATTGCACACAACCCTTATGAAGTTCGGGCTGCATGTTCAACCTGAGATGGCAGAAAGACAGCCCAAATGAAATAAAATTACCAACCCCGCTAGCTAGCAGGAGGCACCAGAGAAAAACTTCATTATCTCTGAAGGAAACAAAATACCAGAGGCAAGATGCTCTGCAGTCCATTCACTTATTATAAATCTCAACTGCCAATTTAGTAACATATATGCTTTTAAATTTTACGTTCAAACCATCTTTCTCCATTAATTCAGCAGGCACCAAATTCCATACCCTGATCATTACTATTTATTAGGGTGTTGAAATTATCCTTTAGGCCGATAGTCCACACCTGTGGATAAAAGTCAACTACTATAACCAGAAAAAAAACATAATCAGAAAGCAAATCAAGCTTAATTGACAATAGACACCCAATTAGAATCCTGTATTCACCCGAAGTGGAGATCAGTGGGCCATCCATTCAAAAGGCACCAGAATTAGTGAAAACACACAGGTACAACTATGGTAACTTGCTCTTGTCAGTCACATTAATGGAACATGCAAAGGCAATGCATGATAAAAGACTAAGGCGAGAAATACTGAGAAGCTGTGTGAAGAATTCAGGTATTTCCAAAAAAGTGAAGTTTAAGAATTAATACAGAGGATTAAAATGCACACGTCTGGGTCAAAATACATCAACTCTAAAAATTCAGGTTTGTTTTTAAATTAGCTGTAAGAGGTGAATTTACCAATTCACATTTCTTCTAAAGTTACCATTACTTTAGCATTGTTCTAGTAGGGATTCCTTAAACAAAGTACTGCTGATGTTAACTTAAGAAAGTGTGCTAATTGATAGCAAGAGTAGTGAATTATGACCAGGTAATCGCTTTCAAATGTTTGTCAATTTAACTGTAGTTGTTAAATGAACTGGTAATCATTTGATGCCTGTGGTCTTACTAGGGAGTGAACACTGTTATTACTTGGGCTTTAAAATATGGCAGAAGACTAATTTGTTCAGAATTGATATGCTGCAAGACATATTATGCATACTTAGCTTCAAGGAAGCCCATTTTCCTAAGGTTCTAAGATTGATGACCATTTTTATATCCACAGGAGACACTGCAGCAGCACTTCCTGAGTTCATTCTGTTTCTGATTACTCTTCCTGTTTATCTTTAAAAAAAGTGCGTCAAAGACAGGATTTACTTTCTGTTTAACTCCTTTTGAGTTTGGAAACAGCATCTTGTTTACTTGGAGAAGCAAGGAAAGTTGGGCAAGTATGTTTTCAAATGACAAAGTAGTCCAGTTTTGAAACACTAACAATAGTAAAAATAAGTACATCAGATTTACAAGTCAACCTTGCCAAAGAAAATGGTCTAAGTGCTTATTAAGTTAACTAAGAAATTGGTTTTTACTGTCCAGAATTGTTTAGAATGGGCTCTGAAAGATTAAAAACAATGGGAATAATGTGGGACTGGAACCAGGGCCAAGAATCACATTCACCATTATTTTATACATGTAGATGATAACCAAGTACTTAATAATAAAAGCTCAAATTGTCTTTACATTACACCATTAGATTCTAAGTTTAATCAGGACAACAATTTTCTTCGTATTAAAGATGAACAGAAATATGAGAATCCGTTGGGTAGCTTCATTGTACATGTTAAAAAGAGGTACTCGTCTTCAAGGCTGAAATCCTATGGAAAATTGAGCTGTTTTGATGAAGTTAAAAGCTGCTGACACCATATCGGTGTGGACATCTTTGCTGGAAAATCAGATGATTGATTAATACTGGTACTGTGCCTCTAGCATGAATTAATTAATATCCTAATACTGATTTGGAGAATTATTCTTTAAGATTCATTCATAATCAGTCCATATTGATCTGCAAGGTTGCACATTCTAATTTAAAATTCAAGATAGTTCTAGGGGTAACATGATTTTGGGCAAGAGATAGGGGATATACAAATGTTGAAAGTTGGGAAAGGAAAGTTTGCTTCATTGACAATTGCAAATCATTTAGCAGTTACTGAAAGTTTATTTTTACATATCCAACTGGAGGGGGAGGGTGCAGAGAACAAGGGCATGGTAACTTGAGAAAGAAAGTTCTGTGATAAGAGTCCATAGGTATAAATCCACTTGGCTAAACCCTCTTGAAAATTTTTCAGTAGTCTCTACAGCTGCTAGTGAAAGACAAATGTATTTTATATTCAAATACTGTAAAAAAAACATTCTGGTGCCAGAAAATGCTTTCCTAACTCCACCTATTGACTTGCTGCACCTTGAGTGACTGCTCAACTCCTTGCTGGCACTGACTTTCAGACTACATGAAGGTAAGACATGTATGTAATGTTTGAACTACCATGATGAACACCAGGCTCTGACACTATTAATGAAAGAGTGCTGAAACCAAAACCAAAATCACATTTGGTCCTATGGGTATATTTTGTTCACTTTCCAGCAAGTTGTTAGTTAGTTCAATCATGTATTTTCCTTCAGGGTTCCTGAACAATTTTATGTTTCGGGTTTTGAGGCTGAATAGCAACAGCCTCCTTCGCTGATGTATTGCAAAACTTAACCAATTTTTAAAGTGTTATTTTTCCCATTCTGATTCCCACTTTTGTCAGCTGATATTCTCCCATATGGTGGTAGTGTCTCAGATAACCATGCTAACGGTGATTCTGAAAGGAATTTTAAGTGCAAATCATTAAGATTTAACATTGAATTTTCCATTCAAGTAACTGAAGATCAACTCTTAAAATATCAAAGATTATTCTAAGCTTAAAACATAGAATACAATAATAACCAACACACTGACACTTAACCGCTCAATAAAAACAACTGAAAAATAGATTGGTTGTCTTGTAACACCAATGATAAATGATGGGGTTCTTGGGTAGAACAAATTTGTGCCAAAATTTAAAGGGTCCTAAAGAGGTTATGCCATCTCATTATTAGGAAACAAAGTTAAGCGATGAAAACCATTCCAATCAAAGAATTGATAGTTTTGTATTTCAAATGCAATTAAATTGAACAATAAGGTTAGTATCATTACATTTCAATAATATACGTAATATATAACCAATTCCAAAATGCCTATGAACATAGCAGACAGCAGATATGACTCACAATTCTGCTGAAGCTCAACAGCAAAACATTAGGTTTCAGATGCTGCACAAACATGGCATTTGTTTTGTTTATACTAGAAACTGTCAGCAATGTCAGATGTGCTTATAAGATCTTGCAAAGTTGCCCATGGGAATAGGTTCACTTAATATCCAAACAGAAAAATCGTTCATTTTTTACATTAGGTTAAAACATTAATGCAATCTAAACACTTGCATTAAACATAAAAAAACATGCCAAGCATTGTGTAATTTGATCCTTCAAATTCATGGCAGTTAAACCCTAGCATGGGGTTTAGTGGGGGGAAAAATCTTACATTGAAGATGCAAGCCAATAGTAAGGTCAAAGGGTTGAATATTCTTAAAAGGTACTGTGTTTTATCAAAATTTACAGACTGCACTGCCAATTTATGTGTAATTGATGTCTAAATAAAATGTTTTTCATATGATCTTTAAGAATGACATGATTCTGTAACTATTTTCTATCAAGTGTATATACCCAGACATTGCACTTCTTTTGGATAGTGTGATCAAACACATCTGAAATACTGGAGAGAGCTGAGACTGTTGTAAGGTCTCCAAGGCATGCATCCAGACAGAGGGGACCAACACTGTCAACCTTTTGCAGTACTTTGCATTCTGTGCAGCTAGCACTGAAAGACCGCGGTGAGGAAAATTACAAAACTGACTCCCGTGCTATGAAGATTAGCTACAAGAAATCATATTAGAAACCTCAATGTTTCAGTCTCATAAGTCTATCCTGATACCCTTGTAATAATATCTTATATATTTTCTCCATTAATACAATGCAGTTCAATATATCTTGCATACATCTTAAACAAAATACAACATAGAAACAGAAGATGACAATACTTCACACTTCACATTTCCATCATCTACAGTTTAAAAAAAATTTAAATGTATCTTCAAACCATACAAAAAAGACATCAAAATACATGAATAAAAGCTTGGTCAAAAGGTAGGTTTTAAGAAGCATCCCTGAGGAAAATAAGGTGGAAAATTCTCCCAAGTTTTACCTTGACAGTTGAAACACAATTATCAACAGTAGACAAGGTAAAACAATTAGGATACATTTGTCCAAGCAGCGCATCAAGTCATCCAGGTGAAACCAAAGTTAATGGCCCATCAAGGTAATGCTTGATGTTATATTTCACGCAAAGGACAAAGTCCGGGCCCCAGGATATCACTCCACGTGTTTGTCACAGCAGACTGCAAGCCTAACCATGTTTAGCTGCTTCATCACTGACCTTCATTCCATAGATCAGAAGTAGGAATGTTTACTTCCGATTGCTGTAAATTCAATTCCATTTGCAAGTCCTCAGCAAATAAATCAATTCATACACATAAACAACATTCAGACATATGCTGAAGATTGGCAGGTAATTTTCATTTCACCCAAGTGCCAGAAATGACCATCTGCAACAAGAGGGAATCTCACCACCACCCTTCATTTTCAACCGCACCACTGCTAGATCTCCTAGATCAACACCCTTGGAAACACCACAGGTATGAGCAGCAAAAGACTCAACCCCTCCAACCCCACAGCCTCGGGTAAGGAGTCAGAAGAAATGCTTTCCACTTGCCTGGTTGAGTGTAGACCCAACAATATTCTAGAAGTTTAACACCATCCAAGACAAGACAGCTTGCTTGATTGGCACCCCATCAATTCACTCTATCACAGTGGAGGAATAGTATATCACTTGCAAATGTATTGAAATTAATTGCACAGGCTACTCTTACAGTACCTCCCAAATCACTGACCTACCAAGATCAAGAGCTTCCAGCACAAGAGAACACCATTATCCACAAGTTGCCCTCCTAGTCACACGGCATTCTGACTTGTAATACATGTCTAGGACTTGAGAGAGGAGAGAGAAAACCACTAAGATGAGAATATCAGGATAGTGAGGCAGGACCCAGTAGACCCTCAAACAGTTTGTTGCTCCAGAAAAATTCCATTCATCTTAACTTCTGGCAGCTGGCAATCAAAATGCATGCAGTGCTGAAAGAAGGGCACCATAACTTGTCAGGAAAGAAGAAAACAATCTGCTATTGAATTGGGCCAGGCTCTACCAAACCTTCCATTGGGAAGATCAATAGAAAAATCACAGGGAAAAGAGTTTCACATTCTCATTTATAGCAATATCATAAAGCCTCAAGTATTTTGATCCATTGTTAAAATTAGGGCAGGTTAAATCTGAATCAGTGACAAAGTATGCTGAAGTGCATCTGATTCCTTTCTAACTCCATTAACAAAATACAACCACATTAATACAATCATTAAATGTAAAAATTAATCAAGAAGCCATACCTTCTGATGCAAGATACAAGAGATTGCAGATGCTTTCATCTGAAGCAAAAATTGCTGGATAGGTCTCAACCAAAAACTTTGACTATCACTTTGCTTTCACAGATATTGCTTGGCCCACTGACAGCTGAGCAGTTTGACTTTTTTTGTTCCCTTTAAATACAGAATCATACCACTTCAATGCAACAAAACAGGTTCAACAGCAAGTTCCTATACAGAATCTGTAATATCTGTAACAAAATGTCACAGATGGACCCTTCCGGCCAAGATAGTGCCTGCGTACAATGCTCCTTTGATCGACATTGGATAGATCATGAAACCATCTTTTCACTTCTTTTATGTCTTTTACATTTGTTTCTCATCTTGAATATGACTCTGGAACTGTTGGGGCCCATATTTTGCTGATTGGAGATCGTTTGGGTGCATCAGCGCTCTGCAGTCTCAGAGGATTCTGGGAGGTAGAGGCAGTGTGAGTGAACCTTGTGACGAGAAGGTTGCAGGATGGTGCATGAGCCAATGTTTGACCCCATTTTGCCGATTATAGCTTCCATTGTTTGCCAATTAAAGTGATGAGGACGAGTATGAAGTTTGGAGATCGTTTGAGTATTATTGCTTCTGTGGTCTCCTAGACGATTCTGGGAGGAAAAGGCAGGCTGCAAGACAGGGCGCAAGCCAACGTTTGGCTGCATTTCGCCAATTAAGTTCCTATTGTTTGCCGACTGAAGCATCAAAGCAAGTGCAGAAAGCGAGCTTGCTTTTTGACTGGTTGCTCTGTATCAGAGAGGGGAGAGCCTGCTGGTGCACCCGGAGAGTGGTGCCCAGGTTTTCTTTTGCGATTTGGATGAGGACTTTGCACTATTGACTTTTTTTTAGTCTTGTAGTTTTTTAAATATATATTCATTGTTTTTTCCCCCAATGTTCTGATTTTCTTTTGTGTGGGGAGGGGGATTTGGGAGTCGATGAGCCTAATCTATTTAGGGTGTGGGGGTGCGTGGGTGCGTGCATCCATGCGGGGATTTGGGTGCCTACGTGCCTGCTGCGTTTCGTTTGTGTGGGAAGAAGGATTTGGGAGGTCAGTATACCTATTCCGTTTTCTTTGGTGTTTTTGTGCTGGGGGATTTGGGGGTTGATGTGCCTGATCCGTTCTATTCACTTTTACTTGTGCAGAAGGAGGGATTTGGGGATCAATGTGCTTGATTGGTTTTGCTCAATTTCTGTGCAGGAGGAGGTTGATGTGCCTGTTTTGTTTTTGTTTGTATTTTTTTTGCAGGAACGTGAGATTTAAGGGTTGATGATCATGCTGCCTTTCTTTTCTTTCTTGGTTTCATGGCTACACAGAAGAATTGAAGAATTTCAGAGTTCTGTACTTTAAAAATAAATAAACCTTTGAAAAGCCAAGTAACTAGATGCACATAAAATGGTATGAATTTGATAGCTTGGTCTTTCATTCCAGACCACCTCAGATGGTGCCCAAACCACATCATCAGGTGATTCACATCAGTTGATTACTATGTCAACTCTGGCAAGTAAAACTATCTAAAGACAGCAAGTTTTATCAGAGCCTGAGACTTATTTGCCTAAAGTACACATACACACCCTCAAGGTGATTCTTCAATCCATTACAATGATGTTTCATTTATATTAGCTGCATGTATAAATTCCTTTTTGGTCAATTTTTCACTTTTACCCAGTGTAATTTGGTTAGATGAATTAAATGGTAAACAAACGTGACTTCATTTCCAAAAGTAAAATTTTCAAATTCATCTAATTAGTCTCTTTTCAGATTGAACAATGATTACTACTGTCCAAAGAACAAGCTTAAGGAGAGCGAAGATTAGAATAATATTAGAGAGGCTGGATACCTTAACCAATTTTTCATTTCCTTTATTATTCAATGATGCTGCTTACTTTCAAAATTGAACAATCAAGTAAATTTAACACAAGCAATTAAGATTTGAATGAGCATTTAAGTCCTAAAAAATAGCTGTTCAACAAAATCTGTATAGCATATCAATACACCAAGTAAACTTGAATGATTTTCCAGTTTTGTATTTATGGACTTTATTTCTAAAGTGTCTGAAGCACTGAGAATGAAAATATACATGATTTCTTTCACACCCATAACCTCTGCCTTTCCCTAACCAAACTTAAAGATGACATTAAATCTCATCCAACAAATCTCCAGTACTACAGTTGGTTACTACACAGAAGAACATAACTTACGGTGCATAATAGACCTATGAAGGAGCAAACCAGCTGGTCACATCTCCACCTTCCCCCTATCATCACATTCCTTTATTTCCTTAAACTCTGAACACTGCAACAGAAGCTGCTTCACTATTTGCCCTGAGAATCCTAACCAGTCACTGCATTAAAAAAAAGCCCTTGTGTTGATTTTGGTTCTTTTTGTCATTCATCTTAATTCTCTATCATCTCATCCTTGACTCCTTCACAATAGCATTCCGGCTTTTGGTCCTCAATTACTGGCACCGTCCAGATTCATTGACTAAATCACTAGCTCTCAGTAGTTCCCCTTTTAACTTGGCATTGTAGCAACTTCTCAACCACAGATTTAGTTACAGGCTTCAGAGATAATTAACTTACACAGATGTGCTAACTCCTCTTTACTCTTCCTGCACTAAGCAAATTTTGTGAAATAAGAGTACACCTTAAAATAAAGTACATTCTCACCTCAGCTTTGTATTAAATATGTCCAAAAATACAGCCATAGGAAGTTGAACCACTACCGTGTATATTTCAGAAAATACCTTCATTTAAAAGGGTTTGGTTAGCTACTTATAACAAAAATAGGAACAAATAAACAGATCAATTTCCTGTAATGTCTGAAAAGCATTTACTGCAAAATTACTCGAAGAACAGTTCAGAAGAGCACAAGGAAGCCTTAATGATGGTATAAGAATGTGGTGCCACGCTACTAAAAGAAAGCATAAAATAAGTGAAATGTTAAAACTTTATTTCCTATCTTATACTTGGCTTTGTACAGTACAGTTCTGCAATTTTGATTTCTTTAAAATGGAAACAAAGTTGAAAAGATATGTCTGCTGTTCACCAGTGTACCTGAAGCTCGCCAAAAATTGGTGACTCTGTTAGCCCTGATCTGCAGTTACTCCAAAGTATAATTTTTTCCAACACACAACTTTATTTTCTGCCTTTGTAAGAAAACTGATATTACTGATCTATGATGGGCTCAGCATAGATCAGGGCTATTTATTATCTCCTGATTGGACTGATCTATTTAATAACAAAATTTCAATTTTGAATGGTGTTTAATGTTTTTCTAATGCTATGGAACCCACAAACATGTTGGATTTTACATGCTAGGCTCCTCATGTAATGCTTCAGAGCTGCTTCCTGATTAAACCCTGCAAAATCAACATTCATATTTAAAATATTGCAGCATTCTTCACCACTTCACGACAAGACAAATCTTAAATGGACACAATAAATAAATTACTCTAAAGAATGGGCTTAGTGAAAGATGGATCTGACTCTGGAAAACAAATGCACAGAACAAAATACTCTCAATTCTCGTGGCTGATTTATTACCCAGTAACCCACTGAGATTTTCAAGCTGATATGAATTTAGACTTGAATTGCTGAGGTAATAGCATTTGCCTCTCAAACATTGGCTGTGATAATTCTCAATTCAGGACATGGAGTTCTAACTCTTACTGCTTGCTTGTTCTGTAACATGATTTATTATGTACCAAACCACCAATAGAACATGCAAACTGCAAGTGGAATGCAGAAGCCTCTGCCAAAAAAATTGCAACAGTGCAGAAAACATTTAAAGGTCAAAAGCATCGCTGAGAATCAGATCAGTACAATGACTAAATCTGTAACACTTTACACAATGTATCATTCATCAGTACAAAATTCATTGTCCAATCAATTATATTTAATTCAAAGTATACAGTACAAGGCAAGGATGAAGATTTCACAAGCTAAAAGTATTCAACCCTCAACCCTTTTTTTTACATAAATGAGAAGTACAACCAGGGATTTTCATCAAATGAGAATTTTTATTTATGAATCATATGCTTCCTTTTTCACAGTAGAGTCCAAAAAAACAGGTTAAATTGAAAAGCATGAAAAACTACAAATTCAGAAATAAAATGTCATTACTTCAGAGGTATTCATCCCCCTTTGCTCAGGGCCCAGTTGAAATACCTCTCGCAGCATGGTGAAACAAGATTTGCCCGTTCCTTCTTGCAAAATTGCTGAAGCTGTGCGAATTTGCTGGGAAGTGGAGGTGGACAGCAATTGTGAGGCCTTGCCAGAGACGTTTGATTGGATTAGACTGACTGGGCCGTTCGAGCACATCAATTTTCTACATTTGAAGCCACTCTGTGGTTGCCCTGACAGTGTGCTTTGGGTCATGGTCCTGCTGAAAGATGAACTTCCTTCCCAGTTTAAGCTTTCTGGCAGAGGCTAGCAGGTTTTTATCCAGGATTTCTATGTATTTAGCAGTTTTCATCTTCCCATATATGCTGACCAGATTTCCAGTCCCTGCTGCTGAAAAGCATCGCCATAGCCAGATGCTACCTCAGCCATACTTCACAGTTGGGATGGTGTCAGCTGGTTTATGTGCAGTATTAGATCTATGCCAAAAGTACCACTTAGTGTTGAGGCCAAAGAGTTTTATTTCAGTCTCATCTAACCACAAGACCTTCTTCCACATTTTTACAGATCTTCTAAGCGATGCTTTGCAAAGTCTTTACAGGCAAGGATATGTTATTTTAGACAGCGTTTCTTCCTTGCCACTTCAATAAATACCCTTTTGTGCAAGTCCTTAGAGATCGTGGAGTCATGAATTTCATCTCCAGTTGAAGCGACTTTTCACTTTTTTATGGGGGACTACACTGAGCCCCAAGGTATGCTCAGTGCATTTGAAATGGCCTTGTACTCTTCCCCAGATTTGTTCTTCTCTATTATCATTTGCCTGACTTGTGTTGGATGCTCTTTTGTCTTCCTTTTGGTTTGTTGAAAATCTACCATACTGTTGGACCTTACAGAGAGAGAGAGGGGGTATTCAATCTGGTTATCCTCCAATTTTCTACATCAACAAATTGGGTGAGCTGGTAAGGTAATATATTGCACCTGAGGAAAGTTAGCACTGTAATTACAAAGAGGATGAATAATTTTTCAGCCACACAATTTTGGTTTTAAAATTTTAGTAAATTGTTGACAGGTTTTGGAATTTTTATTTTGATTTAACATGATGCACAATGTTTTGTAGGTTAGCTCAAAAATCCTACTTCAATATATTTTTAATCTAGAAAATGAGACAGTAAAATGTGATAATAGTTGTGGAGGCTGAATACTTTTTCATGGCACTGTGTTAACTATTTACTTTCAGTTACATTCAAGGCAATTTGGTCAATAATTGAAAATTTTATCCAAGTCTGAAATGAATAATTAATTTAAAGGCTTCTTTTAATCTGCATTTTTGAGTAAATTATGATTTTAATTTTCACAAAGAATGCCACAGCTTTCTGGAAGGTGCTATTACTTTAAATTTTATCATGCGCAGCAGGAAATGTTAGCCTCTATAATCACCTTGCAGAGGAAACAACTTGATTCGTTGTGTGGGAACACAAAAGCAATTTCAGTGATTGTCCTGTTTGGTGAAAAGGGAATTGAGTTGGCTTCTTTCTCAAGATTCTCTTTAGGGGCACCAAATTTAGCGTAGTGGTTAATGCAACACTATTACGGCTTGGGGCATTCTGAAGTTTGGAGTTCAATTTCAGCACCGTTCTGTAAGCAGTCTCTGCAAGTCCTCCCTGTGGAAAGCATTGTTTTTCCCCAGGTGCTCCAGGTTCCTCACACAGTCCAACGATGTACAGGCTAGATTAATTCATAATTGTAAATGTCCCATGATTAGAGACATCCCATCTCTCCCGGAAGTTCCGTGAGTCTCCCACATATTGATAGCGTCTCCCTGACGCCCGCAAGTTATATACAATATCCTGGAAATTGATTTTTTGAGGGGCAGAGGCGGAAGGCGAGAGGGAGTGGGAGCATCCTAATTGGTCTCTCTTCATGCTAAGTAGACCTATCAGTTTTCTCTGTGGGTGGGCTTTACAGTCGACCTCAAAAAGAATGACGAGTGTTGCTCGCTGCACTATTTGCGATAGTGACATGTCCACAGCCATCTGTGGCAATGAATTTCACTGATTCATCTCCCTCTAGCTGAAGAAATTCCTCCTCTGTTCTAAAGGGACATCCTTTTATTCTGGGACTGTGCCCTCTCGTCCTAGAGTGATCCAGTATACGAAACATCCTCTCCAAAGGCCTTTGTTAAGGCCTTTCTTTCAACATTCGATAGGTTTCAATGAGATCCCCTTCATTCTTTTAAACTTCAGCGAGCTCAAACACAAAGCCATCAGCCATTCCTATACATTAATTCTTCCACTCCTGGGATCATTCTAGGAAACCTCCTCTGGATCCTCTCTTTCCTGCAATAAGGAGCCCAAAACTGCTCATAGTACTCCAAGTGCAGTCTGACTGATGTCTGAGAAAGCCCAAACATTACATTCTTACTTTTATTTTAGTTTGCAAAACAGTATGGAGTATGTCCTTCCAGCCACACTGCGCAACATTTGGCATACCAGATTAACCCTAACCCAATCACGAGACAGTCTACAATGACCAATTAACAAAGCCACACTAGGTTGGACTGGCAACGAATTGTATTCCATCTGGTTAGCCTCCAACCTGATGGCATGAACATTGATTTCTTGAACTTTTGGTATTGCCCCTCCACCTCTTCTTAACCATTTCCCTCTCTTACCTTATCTCCTTAACTGTGTATCACCTCCCTTATGTCCATGGCCTTCTGTCCTCTCCTAGCAGATTTCACCCTTCTCTACCCTTTTTTTTTTCACTTATTGAATTCCCAGCTCTTTGCCCTTCTTCCTCTCAAGTATCACCCCACCACCTTGTACTTGTTCCTCCCCTCCCCACACCACCTTTCTCCACTAAAGGGTTTGGGCCTAAAACCTCAACTGTTTCCTCTTTGCCATAGATGCAGCCTGACCTGCTGAGTTCCTCCAGCATTTTGTGTGTGTTGCTTGGACTTACAGCATTTGCAGATTTTCTCTTGTTTGTGACCAATTAACCAACACGGTACATCTTTAGACAGACGGGAGGAAACTGGAACACCCAGAGAAAACCTAGACATTCCATAGACGTACAGATTCCTTACAAAATGGCACCAGAATTGAACTCCGAATTCCGGAAAGTCCTGAGCATTAATAGCAATGCAGCAACTGCTACGCTATTATGGTGCTTACGGAATTCTCTATTTTATATTCTTGACCTCTTGAAATTAATGTTAACATTGTACTTGGCTTCCTTACCATTCAATTAATCTGCAAATAAACCTTAAGGGAGTCCTGCTCAAGGACTCAGAAGTCTCTTTGCACCTGAGTTTTTAATTAGCCGCCTATTTAGAAAATAATCTATGCATTTATTTCTTCTTCCAGGCATTTTTTATGATGTTGTATTCCATCTGTCACTTCTTTGCCCACTCTCCTAATCTGTCCAAGTCCTTTGGCTGTGTTGGTCTCAGTCTCTCTTCATTTTTGTTTACACTCCACCAGACAGCAATTTCTTTCTTCCTTCCACAATCATCCTCGCAATTTTGACAGTTTTGTCTTCCATGCACTCCCCATCTGCAGCCCACTCCAATCCCCGTCAGCCAACACAGATGCCTTGTGCAGGAAGGCACAGAGTCGACTGTACTTCCTTAGAAGGTTGGCGTCATTCAATGTCTGTAGTGAGATGCTGAAGATGTTCTATAGGTCAGTTGTGGAGAGCGCCCTCTTCTTTGTGGTGGCGTGTTGGGGAGGAAGCATTAAGAAGAGGGACGCCTCACGTCTTAATAAGCTGGTAAGGAAGGCGGGCTCTGTCGTGGGCAAAGTACTGGAGAGTTTAACATCGGTAGCTGAGCGAAGGGCGCTGAGTAGGCTACGGTCAATTATGGATAACTCTGAACATCCTCTACATAGCACCATCCAGAGACAGAGAAGCAGTTTCAGCAACAGGTTACTATCGATGCAATGTTCCTCAGACAGGATGAAGAGGTCAATACTCCCCAATGCCATTAGGCTTTACAATTCTACCGCCAGGACTTAAGAACTCTTTAAAAGCTATTATTAATGCTTTTTGAGATAGTGATTTAGATGCATATCATATTTTTTACTGAGTTAAGTATTGTATGTAATTAGTTTTGCTACAACAAGTGTATGGGACATTGGAAAAAAAGTTGAATTTCCCCATGGGGATAAATAAAGTATCTATCTATCTATCAATTTGCAATTATCCTCAAACTCAATTGGCACCCAATTCCATAGCCCCATTCATGCCTCCTCCCCTCTCCCAATTTCACTACTCCTCAGTTCACTCCATGTCTCCTGCCCCAAATTCATGCCATACATTTTTCCTCCCTCAATTCACACTGCATTCTTTGTCTCTAAATTCATACTGTGGAAACCGCACTGGTGTTACACTCTATTTACACCACACACCCTCTCCTCTCTATCATGTTCTCTCTTGCCTCTTTGCATTGCTCACAATTTTCATGTAATTTATGTTGTGAAAGTGTCCGTCTCTGCACTGTAACAGCAGAGGTATGTTCCAAAGAGCAGATAATTCACAATAGAATAGCTAGGATACTGTTGATAAACAAACACCTATATGAACTTTTGTTTTGAGTTGTCAGTGACAGCACTTGGGAAATCTGTCTTTCATCATTACAGACACTCACATTGCAGGAAGCCCTGTCCTTGGGAGCCTTTTTGATCAGTGTAGTTTGGTACTCAATGGATAAAGGTCATGTTAATATTGCTTGAATGCACACTAATGGGAGATGAAAATATATCCATTTCCATCATGTTATATATTATGATTTTTGCAGGCACTATAAATTACAGCAAAACATCAAGTTCCTTATCTCATATTTACTGTTAACCAATCTGGCATTTCTCATAGTTATAAAGTACCTTATCCATGCAGTTTTATATCCACATATACTTGGGACCTTAGCACCAGAAAATAATTTAAAACAAACCATACATAAACCAACATTCTCGAGCATTGTCCCAATCCTCTTGTGTAATTCTTTTGATTCATTATCCCAATGTTGCCATCAAGGACCCTGCTTGTGAAAGAATGTGACAAGCATATATACATAAATCAAAAGGACAATATATTTTAAGGAGAGCAGAAATCTCAACGTATATTATGAGATTTTACACAATTCAAGCACACAAATATAGAAACCACACACCTACCATAAGGGATTAAATGACAATGCCACACCATACTGTTTCAGTTATCAAATGGCTGATCTTTGATAAAAAGTAGTGCAAGTTATCAAATTACCTGGGGCAACAATCACAGATGGAGGTTTAAGATTGAGTGCTAGGTTTGGTTTACTGTGACATGGGTCAGATAGGAGGCTGGTCTCTCGACTCTTGAATGAATAGTTAACATCGGATGCAAGCAAAGCTGTATCCTGGAGAGGGAAATAAAGCAGTTCTGGTAAGTGAGGGAGTTTCAAAAGACATACAAGTAACAGCCAAAGATCACTTTCTACAACTTGACAAACTCTTGAACTGATGCTGTATGCTCAGACCCGAACGAACGAGTGACATAATCAACAAGCATGAAATAGCGCAGCCTGATACCTTTCCCATCATTTTGGGGGATTTTAACCGGTTCCCAAATAATTCCCAAATAATTATTACAAAGATAGCACATGCAGAACTAGAGGAACCAACATGGTGGACTACTGTTACACTATCAAGAGAATTGTTGTGCCATCCCACACTTTGGAAAGACTGATCTCCTGACTGGACTTCTACTCACTGACTATAGGCAGACTGAAGACTGCAGCACCAGTAGTGAGGACCAGGGAGGTATGGACAGAGGAGGAGCAGGACAGCTTACAGGACTGCTTCGTGTTGGTGGATTGGGCTACGTTCAGAGATTCATTTTCATTTGAATGAGTATGCCACAGTTGTCTCTGGCTTCATTTAAACCTGCGTGGATGAGTGTATCCACAAGAACATACTGTACATAGCCAAATCAAAAGCCATGGATGAACCAGGAGATTTATAGTCTACTGAGGGCTAGATCTGATTCATTCAAGTCTAGTGAACCACAACTATACAAGGAGGCCAGGTACAACTTTTGGAGGGCTATCTCAAGAGCAAAAGAACAATTTGGAATGAGGTTGGAGATGGAATCGGATGAATATGTAATCGGATGACAGCCATTACTTCCTACAAAGTAAAACCTCACATCATTAATGGCAGAAACTAGAAAAAAATCTGCAGATGTTAGAAATCCAACCAACACACACTAAGTACTGGAGGAATTCAGCAGGCCAGGCAGCATCTAGGAAAAGAGTACAGTGGACGTTTCAGGCCAAATCGTCGACTGTTCTCTTCCTAGATGCTACCTGGCCTACTGAGTTCCTCCAGCATTTCTGTGTGCTGATTATGAATGGCAGTGATGCTTCATTCCCAGATGAGTTCAACACCTTATATTCATGCTTTAAAAGGGAGAATAAAACTACAGCTTTGAAGATCTCTGCAGCTTCCGGTGACCCTGCGATCTCTGTTTTGGAGGCCAACGTCAGTACCTTTCAAGAGGCTGAACACTCACAAGGCAACAAGCCCCAATGGAATACCTAGTAAAGCTGTGAAAACCTGTGCCAACTAATTGTCAGGGGTGTGCAAAAATATTTTAAATTTCAATTGCTACAGTTGGAAGTTCCACCTGCTTCAAAAGGGCAACAATCATACATACCAGTGCCAAGAAGAGCAGGGTGAGCTGCCTTAATGACTTATGTCTGGTAGCACTCACATCTGCAGTGATGAAATACTTTGGGAGGTTGGTTATGACTAGAATCAACTCCTGTTTCAGCAAGGACCTGGACCCACTGTAATTTACCTTTCGCCACAAAAGGACTACAGCGGATTCAATCTCATTGGCTCTTCCTGTGGCCTTGGATCACCTGGACAATACTAATACTTATGTCATGCTGTTGGTTACTGACTAAGCTGAGCATTTAATACAATCATTCCTACAGATCTGATCAAAAAGCTCAAAAACCTGAGCCTCTGTACATCCCTCTGCAACTAGATCCTCTATTTCCTCACTGGAAAACCACAAACGGTGTGGATCGGAAATAACATCTCCACCTCACTGATAATCAACACTGGCACACCTCAAGGATGTGTACTTAGTCCATTGTTCTCTCTACACCCATTACTGTGTGGCTAGGCACAGCTCAATTACTATCTATAAATTTGCTGATGACACAATTATTGTTGGCAGAATTTCAGATGGTGACAAGAGTGAGATAGATCAGCTCACTGAGTCCTGTTGCAGGAACTCCTTACACTCAATGTCCGTAAGTCCAAAGAATTGACTATGGACTTGAAAAGGGTATGACAAGGGTGCACGCACCGGTCAGAGGAATCAGAAGTGGAAAAGGTGAGCAATTTCAAATTCCTGGGTGTCTACATCTCTGAGGATCTATCCTGGGCATAGCAAATCGATGCAGTTACAAAGAAGGCATGACAGCGGCTATATTTCATTAGGATTTTGAGGAGATTTGATATCTCACCAAAGATACTCGCCAATTTCTACAGATGTACTGTGAAGAGCATTCTAACTTGCTACATCACCGTTTGGTACTGGGGGTGGAGGGAGCACAGCACAGGATCAAAGTAAACACCATCATGGGCACCAGCATCCAGGACCTTTTCAAGGAGCGATGCCTCAAAAAGGCAGCATCCATCATTAAGGATCCCCATTGCCCAGGACATTCCCTCTTCTCATTGCTACCATCAGGGAAGAGGTACAGGAGCCTGAAGGTACACATTCAATGATTCAAGAACAGCTTCTCCCCCTCTGCTATCAGATTTCTGAATGGACATTTAACCCGTGAACACAACCTCACTACGTTTTTACATATATATACACATACAAATACATGTATTCTCTCTGTAATTCACAGTCTTCATTATGAATTGCAATGTACCACTGCTGCATAGCAACAAATTTCACAACATATGCTGGTGATAATAAACCTAATTCTCATTCTGCTGCTTATACGATCCTGCATGTCCATGAAGCAGCTGCTAAGTTTACACTGTATCTCTACTTGTTCACATGACGATAACATAAACTTCAACTTTAACAAAGAGAAGCCACATGACTGGCTAAACTCTGGGTAAGTAAAGATATGGTTCCCACCACATTTTCTAGTTGGGCAATGGCAATAAATAGACTTTATAATAAGTTGGTTTACCTTCCTTCTCAAACTTAGAGGGTACATGCACTGGCAAGAAAAAAAAGCTACCTTCAGAAACCAAATAATAAAATAACTTAAATATAACCAAGGCAGCATGATGGCATACTGGTTAGCACAACATTTTATAGTAGCAGCAACCTAGGTTCAATTCCCGCCCCTGCCCACAAGGAGTTTGTGCATTCTTCCTGTGACCGCATGGGTTTCCACCAGGTGATCCTGTTTCCTCCCAGCCCTAAGATGTATCATTTCGTAGGTTAACTGATCATTGTAAATTTTTCTCTGATTAGCCTGGAACTAAATCCGGGGATTGCTGTATGATGTTCGAGGGATTTTTGGGTTTAGGACATATACATTTAGCAACTGACTTTGGCTACCAGTCTTCACATCTGAAAATATATTGTGCATTTTACTTGGAGTGCAGCTCTGAACAATGGGTTCCTAAAAGCTGTGAATCCCAGCCCAGACAATGATTAATATAAATTTGGATGTCTGTGGTGTGGATGTGAATCAGAAGCTTGTGTATAGTTTCAAAGAAAGCATTGTCCATACATTGTAAATAAGGAGTTGTCCTTTGATGTTTGGCACATAAAATATCAAGTCCCATGTTGGGCCAGCAGACCTTTCCACCTAAAGGGTCTCCATATGATGCTTGCTGTCCTTGTTTTGTTAAATAAAGAAGCTGTTTTGTATCTACCAGTAACTTTCTCTGTGACTTCATTCACGCAACAACAGGTGGCATGGCTCGAAGGGCTTGAAGGGCCTATTCTGCTCTGTATGTCAATTGAGAATAACTCAAATAATACAGCGAATGTATTTTGTAAAAGAGAAGGAATTTATCCATGGAGGACTTGGGTTCTTTGGATGTCATCAAATTGTCCCAGAGAGAGCATAAAAGTAAAAGATATCTCAAAGTCCTCTGGATATAATTTTTCTGATCTTTGTAAACACATGCAAATAAAAATGTTTTGTTGCAGCATAAAAGTATCAACTTTACAAAATGTCAATAGGTTAATTTTCAAAATAAATCAATACCAGCTTCACTTGAACCCAATTATATCGCCCCAAAGCCATCTAGAAATTCACCAATCACACCACTGTTGTTGGCAGATGGTAAGGCAGGCATTCAGGAGTAAGATAGGTCAGCTGGTTGACTGGTGTAACAACTCTGTGCTCAATGTCAGCAAAACAAAGATTGACTGGAGACTTTCAGAAAGGGAAGGCAGGAGAACATGCACAGTTCTCATTGAAGTTCTGCATGGAAAGGGTGAGCAGCTTCAGGTTCTGGTTATCAGATTCTTGGAGATTCTATCCCGCACCCAGCATACAGATGCAACCAAGAAAGCAGCACACCAGCAGCTCTGCTTTTAAAATTTTGAAATTCAACATGTTAAACACTGATGAACTTTTACGGACATTTTGACTGGTCATATCATGGCCTGATACGGGATTGGAGAAAAAGAAGCTACAGGGGGTAATGGTCTCTCCACTATTGAGAACAGGAAGGCAACATCCAAAATTAAGGACCCCATCATCTGGGCCATTCTCTTTTCTCATTGCTGCCATTAAGCAGAAGGCACAGTAGCCTGAAGATGCACACTAGGGTTCAGCAACAGCTTCTTCCCTGCTGCCATTAGCTTCCTGAACCGACCTCAAAAACCTAATACTGTCATGGATTTTTTTTCTCTAATTTGAAATTATGTCATTGTCTTTACTTAGTCATGTAGGTTATACATAAAATGTGAATTTTAAAATAGGTTCGTTAACTTATGTTTGTCATGTACTGTACTGGTGCTGAAAAAGCAAATTATTCTGCCATTTATTTGCTGAGTATATATACCTTATGACAATAAACTCAAATAGGTCCTAAAATTCTAATGATTAACCACATATTTACATTATAACTGCTTTCAATATTCAACGTATGTTAATACAAACTACTGCATGACAATAACATCAGAATATCCTAAAGAATTACAAGTATTGCTTTCTTTTACTGACCTGAGAAGAGGTGAAGATTCGACCAGGCTTTGTTGTCACATCAGAGGATACAGAAGCAGAGCCAGCTGTAACATCTGGAAGAACCAAAGATACATTTTTTTCCCTTTTCACTTTTGTAGAATACCACAGCACACTATGCAAATGTTTTGTTCTTTCTTCATTGTTTTAAGCATTACTTACACTGCTGCATCTCTAACTGGTCAATAGATTCATGAAGTTTTATAAATCATGCTGACTTTGACTCACTTTATCATTAGTCTCCAAATACCTAGAAACCTCAACCTTTAATAGACTCCAACACTTTTCCAACCACTGAGGTTAGTGGAGTGACATTTGCAATTTTTCAGTCCTCTGAAACCATGTCAGAATCAGTGATTCATAAAAGATCATGACCAATACATCCATTATCTCTTCAGCAACTCTCTCAGGACTCTGAGATGTAGTCCATTTGGTCTAGGTGACTTATCCACCTTAATACATAGAACGTAGAAATCTGCAGCACATTATAGGCCCTTTGGTCCACAACGTTGTGCTGACCAGGTAACTTGCTCTAGAAACTGCCTAGAATTACCTTACTGCATAGCCCTCTATTTTTCTAAACTCCATGTACCCATATAAGAGTCTCTCAAAAGACCCTATGATGTCTGCCTCTACCATCGTTGCTGGCAGTGCATTCCACGCATCCACTACTCTGTGTGAAAAACTTAGCTCTGACATCCCCTCTGTACCTACTTCCAAGCACCTTAAAAATATGCCCCCTTGTGTTAGCCATTTCAGCCCTGGGAAAAAGCCTCTGGCTATCCATACAATCAACGTCTCTCATCATCTTATACACGTCTATCAGGTCACCTCTCATCCTCCATCACTTCAAGGAGAAAAGGCAAAGTTCACTCAACCTATTCTCATAAGGCACGCTCTCCAATCCAGGCAACATCCTTGTAAATCTCCTCTGCACTCCAATCCCTTCCAATCCTCCATTACTTCTCCCTTCCCTATTGATCTTTGCATCATCATCGCCAGAGGCTCAGCAATCTCCTCCCTGCTTCCCACAGTAGCCTGGGTATATCTCCGGTCCCTGTGACTTATCTAACTTAATGCTTTTCAAAGGCTCCAGCACATTCTCTTACTTAATATCTACATGCTCAAGTGTTTCAGTCTGCTGTAAGTCTTCCCCAGAATTGTCAAGGTCCTTTTCCCTGGTGAATACTGAAGCAAAGTATTTATTAAGTACCTCCACTACCTCCTCCAACACCATACATGTTACCACTATCGCATCTGATTGGTCCTATTCTCACATGGTTCATCTTCTTGCTCTTAGTTTGCCTAGCACTTTTTCCCTTTGTAACAGTAACAGCACTCACTCCAGCTCCTTAACATTCATAGACCTCTGCCACACTGCTAATGTCTTCCTTACCCATGAAGTTCATCTGCCATTTCTTTGTCCCCCATTACTACCTCAACAGCATCATTTTCCAGTGGTCCATTATCAACTCTCACCCCCTTTTACTCTTTATATAACTGAAAAAACTTTTGGTATTCTGCTTTATATTATTGGCTAGTTTGCCCTCATATTTCATCTTTTCCCTTATAGCTTTTCAGATGCCTTCTGGTAGATTTTAATAGCTTCCCAATCATCTGACTCATTTTTGCTACCTTATATGTCTTTTCCTTGGCTTTTATGCAGTTCTTAACTTCCCTTGTCAGCCACAGTTGCCTACCCCTGCCATTTGTGAACAACTTCCTCTGTAGGACATATCTACCCTGCACCTTGTGAACTATTCCCAGAAACTTCAGCCATTGCTTCTCTGCATTCATCCCTACCAGTATCCTCCTCCAATCCACCTGGGTAAGCTCCTTTCTCATGCCTCTGTAATTTCCCTTATTCCAAAATGATACTGATAGCTGGGACTTATGCTTCTCCTTCTCAAATTGCAGTGTAAATTCAATCATATTAAGATCGTGATCGCCTAAGGGTTCTTTTATATTAAGCTTTCTAATAAGATCTGGTTGTGGACTACAGGAGGAATGAAGACAGGCTAGTTGCTATTGACATCCATGGTTCTGCGGTTGAGAGGATGAACAGCTTTAAGTTCCTCGGCATATACATCATCGAGGATCTCACATGATCTGTACACACCGACTCTGTGGTGAAAAACACACAACAATGCCTCTTTCACCTCAGACAGTTGAATTAGTTTGGTATGGGCCCCCAAATCCTAAGAATTTTCTACAGGGGCACAATTACTGCATTACTGCCTGGTATGGGAACTGTACTTCCATCAATCGCAGGACTCTGCAGAGTGGAGTGGACAGCCCAGCACATCTGTAAATGTGAACTTCCCACTATTGAGGATATTTACAAAGATGTGTATAAAAAGGACCCGAAGGATCATTGGGGACCTGGATCACACCAATCACAAACTGTTCCAGCTGCTACCATCTGGGAAATGGTGCCGCAGCATAAAAGCCAGGACCAACAGGCTCCGGGACTGCTTCTTCCACCAGGCCATCAGACTGCTCAACTTATGCTGGCAAAACTGTATTTCTATGTTATATTGACTATCCTGTTATTACCCAACACCCAATCCAAAGCAAACTTCCCCAAGTAGGCTCACGCACAAGCTGTTCTAAAAAGCAATCTCTTTGGCATTCAGCAAATTCCCTCTCTCATAATCCAACACCAACTTCATTTTCCCAATCCCCTTGCATATTGGTCCCCCATTACAATTGTGTCATTACCCTTATTACATGCCTTTCCAATCTCAACCCTACACGTTGGCCACTATTTGGAGGCCGATAAGATTTTCTTTTTTTTTTTAACCTTGCAGTTTCTCAACTCTGCCCTCAAAGATTAAACATTCTCTGACACTATGTCACCCCTTTCTAAAGATGTAATTCCATCTCTTACCAACACAGAGACACCACTGCCTATGCCTTCCTGCCTGTCCTTTCGATACAAAGTACAGGTGTCCCCCGCTTTACGAAAGTTCGCTTTATGCCACTTTGCTTTTATGAAAGACCTACATTAGTACCTGTTTTGGCTAACCAAAAGAAATCCGAAGAGGATTTTCACTTTTACGAAAAGAGGCGCCCGCTTTAAACTTGTGTTTACCCCGAGAAAGACTACTATGACCGTGAAGCGTGGGCAGGTGTGTGCGCATACGCGCATGTGCCGATTTTTTTTCTACAAACCCGTTTTTGGCCGAATTTTCACGATTCTGGTAGGTGAAACTACACTGTACATACATTTCTACTTTATATAGGCTGGGTATTTATCATATCATTCCTGCTTTTACTATATGTTAGTGTTATTTTAGGTTTTATGTGCAATCTGGTATGATTTGGTAGGTTTTTTTTGGGTCTGGAAATGCTCAAAAATTTTTCCAATATAAATTAATGGTAATTGCTTCTTCGCTTTACGCCATTTCAGCTTATGAAAGTTTTCATAGGAATGCTCTACTTTCGGATAGCAGGGGAAACCTGTATTGTTTGATGTTAAGGTCCCAACTATGGCCTTCTTTCAGCCATGACCAGCTAAAGTCATACCAACCAATCCCTAATTGCATGAGTTCATCCACCTTATTCCATATGCTACATGAATGCTATTAAAATACAGTACCTTCAGTCTTGCATTCTTCACCCTTTTGAATTTTGCCTCTGTGGTAAAATTTAATTCTTTGCTCTATCTGCATTTGTACCCAATTATTGGCTCGTCCTTCCTGAAATTCATGTTAGATCCATCATCTACTTGTTAATCTGCTGACTCATCCTCAGCTCTATCATCCTGTTCCCCATCTCCCTGCCATATTAGTTTAAACCACTCCCAACAGCTCCAGTAAACCTGCCTTAAGACTGATGGCTTCCATCCATCAAAGTTTAAACATTGCAAACCCTTCAGATTCCCTAACAAGATGGCCTGAATTTTATGGTTATGATGGTCATGAAAACGCTAAGTATCCAATATCATTACAGAGTGAAACAGACAATTTCTCGGAAATATGCATGTTCAGTAACATGCTGAAAGAAAGAAAACTTGCCATCAATGACTCCCTGTTCCCCTGTGGCCTTTTGTCTTCACCAGCACAATCCTTCCAAACATGATGAGAACTGGTGGCATCCGTTCACTATTCTCACAATCAATTGCTCAAAAGATATTTTGCTTCAGGAGACGTTTTTAATTGTAAACTAGCAATCTGCTAAGCATCAAACAACCAATTTTTTCATGGACAGCAATTCCCTCACACAAGTTATTCAAATTGCCATGGATTTTAAGCTGATTATATTTCTTCATTATTTTTAAGAACATTAAGATTTTTAACTTCTGTTGGTCTTAACCTTGGTTACGTGTTATGGAAAAGGTTCCAAATCTTTTTTATGCTATGGACTGAAACCATTAAGCAAAGGGTCTGTGGACACCAGGTTGAGAACCCCTGCTCTAGATGCTAAAATTTGCCATTTTTACTTCCTAGCATGTTATTGTAAGATTTGTTTATTGTGAATGATGGCTCAGTCAATTTGTGACTGTCCTCTGACTGCTCATATCTACAACCAAATGAAATAACATTTCTCTGGAACACGGTACACCCACAACATAAACCACACACAGCACACAAATCAAAATATTACCATAAATAAGTTAACAAAATATAATTCAAATGCAAGGAGTACAACGCACCAGTAAACAGTTTGCTGTCCTCATAACAAAACCTCAGTGATGGCAGAGTATTTGTTAGTCTCACTGCCTGAGGGAGAAAACTGAGGCAGTCCTAGTCCTGATGTTTCTGTACATCCTTCCTGGTGTCAGTGGGTCAAAGAGATTGTGGGATCAATGGTAGGCATACTCAACAATACTTCGTGCCCTTTGTCTGCAGTGCACATGTCAAAAATGGGGGTGGGGAGGAAGAAAGGCCCTAACAATCCTCTCCCTGGTTTTTACTATCCCCTGTAGGGTCTTGTGGTCTGCTGCCAAGCAGCTTCTGTACCACACAATGATGCAGCTAGACAGGACATTCTCAATGGTGCTCCTATAGAAAGTTGCTAGAATGGCAGTAGTGAGCCTTGCACACCTCAACCTAGTGCCTTCTTGACAAGTGAAATGGTATTGTGGGTCCAGGTTAGTTCACCCATTATGTGAACACCAAGTAACTTCGTTCTCTTCACTCTCACTGTATGCAACTGAGAGTGGTTGACCTGTGCCTTCCCAAAGTTACATCATCTCTTGGTCCTTTGTGGTCTCCAGAAGACTACAATCTGTGCAAATTGATATTAATATCATCACATCACTGATGATCAACACTGGCACATGTCAGGGATGTGTGCTTAGCCCAGTGCTCTACTCTCTCTATACCCATAACTGTGCAGCTATAAATTTGCTGATGAGACAAACTATTGTTGGCAGAATCTCTTGCAGGTACAGAGGCAAGATATACAATGCCTATAAAAAGTATTCACACCCTTGGAAGTTTTCAGATTTTATTGTTTTACAACATTGAATCACAGTTGACTTAATTTGGCTTTTTTTTTGACACTGGTCAACAGAAAAAGACTGTTTCATGCCAAAGTGAAAATAGATCTCTACAAAGTGATCCAAATTAATTACAAATATGAAACACAAAATAATTGATTGCATAAGAATTCATCCCCTATAATCTGACATACCAAATCATCAACTGATTGTAGTAGAAGTACACCTGTATCTGGAAGATCCAACTGCTGGTGAGTCAGCACCCTGGTAAAAAAAACTCCCCATGAAGACAAAAGCACACACTAAGCAACTCCACAAAAAGGTTATTGAAAAGCATAAGTCAGGAGATGGGTACAAGAAAGTTTCCAAGTCACCGAATATCCCTTGGAATACAGTTAAGTCAATCAGGAAATGTAAAGAATATGGCACAGCTGTAAATCTTCCTAGAGCAGGTCGTCCTTAAAAACTGCATGACCGTGCAAGAAGTGGACTAGTGAGGAAGAGACCTATGACAACTCTGGAGGGGTTACAACTTCAGTGGCTGAGATGGGAGAGACTGTGCATACAACAACTGTTGCCCAGGGGCTTCAGCAGTCGCAGCTTTATGGGAGAGGGGCAAAGAGAAAACTACTGTTGAAAAAAACTCACATGAAGTCACGGCTGGAGTTTGCCAGAAGGCGTGTTGGAGACTCTGAAGTCAGCTGGAAGAAGGTACTATGGCTTGATGAAACCAAAATTGAGCTTTTTCGTCATCAGGCTAAACGCTATGTTTGGCATAAGCCAAACACCACACTTGATCAAAAACACACCATCTCTACCATGAAGCATGGTGGGGCTGCATCAGGCTGTGGGGATGCCTCACTACAGCAAGCCCCACAAGGCTTGTGAAAGTAGGAGGGTAAAATGAATGCAACAAAATACATAATACAGAATAAAAAATCCTGGAGGAAAACCTGATGCAGTCTGCAAGAGAACTACATCTTGGGAGATATGTTTTCCAGCAAGACAATGCTACCAAGCATAAAGCCAAATCTACACAGGAATGGCTTAAAAACAACAAAGTTAATGTCCTGGAGTGGCCAAGTCAGAGTTCAGACCTCAATCTAATTGAGAATTTGTGGCTGGACTTGAAAAGGGTTGTTCACTCACAATCCCCATGCAATCTGACACAGCTTCAGCAATTTTGTAAAGAAGAATGGAAAGAAATTGCAGTGTCCAGATGTACAAAGGTGATGAAGACCTATCCACACAGACTCAAGGCTGAAATTACTGACAAAGGTGCATCTACTAAATACTGACTTGGAAGTGAGTAATTATGCAATTATTTTGTTTAAATATTGTAATAAATTTAGAACAATTTGTAGAAATTTGTTTTCACTTGGACATGCAAAAAGCCAAAGTCAAATCCACCGTGATTCAATGTTTCAAACAATAAAACATGAAAACAATTCTGGGGGTGGGTGGGGGGGGGGTAAATACTCTTTATAGGCACTGTACCAGCTAGCTGAGTGGTGCTGCAGCAACCATCTTGCACTCAATGCAAGGCCAAAGAGCTGATTGTAAATTTCAGAAAGGGTAGGATGAAAAAACATGAAACAATCCTCCAAGGGATCAGAAGTGGAAAGAGTGAGCAAGTTTCTGGACGTCAAGATCTCTGAGGATCTTGATCTTGTATATGGATTTCAGCAAGGCATTTGACAAGGTACCCCATGCAAGGCTTATTGAAAAAGTAAGGAGGCATGGGATCCAAGGGGACATTGCTTTGTGGATCCAGAACTGGCTTGCCCACAGAAAGCAAAGAGTGATTATAGATGGGTCATATTCTACATGGAGGTCGGTCACCAGTGATGTGCATCAGGGATCTGTTCTGGGACCCCTGCTCTTCATGATATTTATAAATGACCTGGATAAAGAAGTGGAAGGAGGGATTAGTAAATTTGCTGATGACATAAAGGTTGCAGGTGTCGTGGATAGTGTGGAGGGCTGTCAGAGGTTACAGCGGGACATTGATAGGATGCAAAACTGGGCTGAGAAGTGGCAGATGGAGTTCAACCCAGATAACTGTGAGGTGGTTCATTTTGGTAGGTCAAATATGATGGCAGAACATAGTATTAATGGTAAGACTCTTGGCAGTGTTGAGGATCAGATGGATCTTGAGGTCCGAGTCCACAGGACACTCAAAGCTGCTGCACAGGTTGACTCTGTGGTTAAGAAGGCATATGGTGCACTGGCCTTTATCAATTGTGGGATTGAGTTTAGGAGCCGAGAGATAATGCTGCAGCTATATAGGACCCTGGTCAGACCTCACTTGGAGTACTGTGCTCAGTTCTGGTTGCCTCACTATAGGAAGGAAATGAAAACCATAGAAAGGGTGCAGAGGAGATTTACAAGGATGGGGAGCATGCCTTATGAGAATAGGTTGAGTGAACTTGGCCTTTTTTCCTTGGAGCAACGGAGGATGAGAGGTGACCCGATAAAGATGTACAAGATGATGAGAGGCATTGATCATGTGGATAGTCAGAGGCTTTTTCCCCAGGGCTGAAATGTCTAGCACGAGAGGGCACAGTGTTGTGTGTGGAAGTAGGTACAGAGGAGATGTCAGTGGTAAGTCTTTTTTTTTTACACAGAGTGGTGAGTGTGTGGAATGGGCTGCTGGTGACAGTGGTGGAGGTGGATACAATAGGGTCTTTTAAGAGACTCCTGGACAGGTACATGGAGCTCCAAAAAATAGAGGGCTATGGGTAACCCTAGGTAATTTCTCAGTTAAGGACATGTTCAGCATAGTTTTGTGGGCCAAAAGGCCTGTATTGTGCTCTAGGTTTTCTATCTTTTGATCTAACCTGGCCCCAACATAAAAAATGCAGCTATAAAGAAGGCAATACAGCGGCTATATTTCATTTGGAGTTTGAAGAGAATTGGTTTGTCAACTTAACCACTCAAAAACTTCTAGACGTACAATGAAGAGCATTTTGACAGGCTGCATCACTGACTGGTATAGGGGTTTGGGGGCAGCTACGACACAAAATTGAAAGAAGCTACAAAAAGTAGTAAAATTAGTCAGCTCTACCTTGGGTTCTAGACTCCGGAGTATCCAAACCATCTTCAAGGAGTGGTACTTCAGTAAGGAGTCATCCATCATTAAGGACCCCCATCACACAGGACTTAGACAGACAGACAGGCATACTTTATTGGTCTCGAAGCAAATTGGGTTTTGTTACAGTCGCACCAACCAAGAATAGTGTAGAAATATAGCAATATAAATCCATAAATAATTAAATAATAATCGGCAAATTATGCCAAGTGGAAATAAGTCCAGGACCAGCCAATTGGCTCAGGGTGTCTGACACTCCGAGGGAGGAGTTGTAAAGTTTGGTGGCCACAGGCAGAAATGACTTCTTATGATGCTCAGTGTTGCATCTCAGTGGAATGAGTCTCTGGCTGAATGTACTCCTGTGCCTAACCAGTACATTATGGAGTGGATGGGAGACATTGTCCAAGATGGCATGCATCTTGGACAGCATCCTCTTTTCAGACACCACCGTCAGAGTGTCCAGTTCCACCCTCACAACATCACTGGCCTTACGAATGAGTTTGTTGATTCTGTTGGTGTCTGCTACCCTCAGGCTGCAGCCCCAGCACACAACAGCAAACATGATAGCACTGGCCACCACAGACTCGTAGAACATCCTCAGCATCATCCGGCAGATGTTAAAGGACCTCAGCCTCCTCAGGAAGTAGAGATGGCTCTGACCCCTCTTGTAGACAGCCTCAGTGTTCTTTGACCAGTCCAGTTTAGTTTCTCATTGTTACCATTGGGAAGAGGTACAGAAGACTAAAGGCACACACTCAGCAATTCAGAAACAGCTTCTTCCCCTCAGCCACATAATTCCTAAATCAGAATCAGCTTTATTATCAACAGCATGTGTCATGAAATTTGTGACTCCAAATTCAGAGCCGGTGACAAGGCAGCCCTATCAACAGCAAGAGCCAAACTGTCCCGGGCCATCAGAGAGGCAAAGCGCACACACGCTCAGTGAATCCACAGCCACTTCAAGGACAGCAGCAACACGCAGCGCATGTGGAAGGGCATTCAGGACATCACCAACTACAGGACAGCATCACCTGTGATGCCTCCCTCCCAGATGTGCTGAACAACTTCTACGCTCGTTTTGAGGCTGAAAATGACATGGTGGCTGGGAAGTCCACCCCTCCTCCAAGTGACCAGGTGCTGTGTCTCATCGTGGCCAATGTGAGGAGAACCCTGTGCAGGGTCAACCCACGGAAGGTTGCTGAACCAGGCAATATTCCTGGCAGTCTGCTTAGAGGATATGCAGACCAGCTAGCAGATGTTCTCACTGACATCTTCAACATCTCCCTCAGCAGCGCCGTCGTTCCAATGTGCTTCAACGTTGCCACCATTGTTCCCATGCTGAAGAAGTCTTCAGTGTCCTGCCTCAATGACTAACATCCCGTTACACTCACACCCATCATCATGAAGTGTTTCGAGAGGCTCATCATGAGGCACATCAAGACCCTGCTGCCCCCCTCACTGAATCCCCTGAAGTTTGTGTACCGTCCCAACCGTTCAACAGACGATGCCATTGCCACCACCCTGCACCTGAGCCTAACCCACCTGGATAAAAAAGACACATACGTTCGAATGCTGTTCATAGACTTCAGTTCAGCATTCAACACAATCATTCCTCAGAAACTGATTGGAAAGCTGAACCTACTGGGCCTGAATACCTCCCTCTGCAAGTGGATCCTAGACTTCCTGACTGGGAGACCTCAGTCAGTCCAGATCGGGAGCAGCATCTCCAACACCATCACACTGAGCAGGAGAGCCCCCCAGGGCTGTGTGCTCAGTCCACTGATGTTCACTCTGCTGACCCACGACCGTGCTACAACACACAGCTCAAACCACATCATCAAATTCACTGATGACACGACCATGGTGGGTCTCATCAGCAAGAACGATGAGTTAGCATACAGACAGGAGGTGCAGCAACTAACGGACTGGTGCAGAGCCAATAACCTTTCTCTGAATATGAACAAAAGAGATGGTTGTTGACCTCAGCAGGGCATGGAGTGACCATTCTCTGCTGAACATCGACGGCTCCTCGGTAGAGATCGTTATCAGCACGAAATTTCTTGGTGTTCATCTGGCGGAGAATCTCATCTGGTCCCTCAACACCAGCTCCACAGCAAAGAAAGCCCAGCAGCCACACCCCCATCCTCATCACATTCTACAGAGGTTGTATTGAGAGCATCCTGAGCAGCTGCATCACAGCCTGGTTTGGAAATTGCACCATCTCGGATCACAAGACCCTGCAGCAGATAGTGAGGTCAGCTGAGAAGATTGTTGGGGTCTCTCTTCCCGCCATTACAGACATTTACACCACACGCTGCATCCGTAAAGCAAACAGCATTATGAAGGACCCCACACACCCCTCATACAAAATCTTCTCCTTTCTGCCCTCTGGGAAAAGACACCGAAGCATTCTGGCTCTCACGACCAGACTATGTAACAGCTTCTTTCCCCAAGCCATCAGACTCCTCAATACCCAGAGTCTGGACTGACACCAACTTACTGCCCTCTACTGTGCCTATTGTCTTGTTTATTATTTATTGTAACACCTGCACTGTTTTGTGCACTTTATACAGTCCTGGGTAGGTCTGTAGTCTAGTGTAGTTTTTGTGTTGTTTTACGTAGTTCAGTGTAGATTTTGGTATTGTTTCATGTCGTACCATGGTTCTGAAAAACATTGTCCCATTTTTACTGTGTACTGTGTCAGCAGTTATGGCCAAAATGACAATAAAAAGTGACTTGACTTGCCTTAGCAGCAGCATCAGTATGAGACAATACATGGTAAATATAGAATAAATAAATCAATTAATATATAAATAATGTTACATTAAAAATAGTGCAAAACAGAAATAATATTAATAAATGGACATTGAACCCATTGAAAGAGTGCAGAGGAGATTTACAAGGATGTTGCCTGGATTGGAGAGCATGCCTTATGAGAAGAGATTGAGTGAACATGGTCTTTTCTCCTTGGAGCAACAGAGAATGAGATGTGACCTGATAGAGGTGTATAAGATAATGAGATGCATTGATCACGTGGACAGTCAGAGGCTTTTTCCTAGGGCTGAAACGGTTAACATGAGGGGGCATAGTTTTAAGGTGCTTGGAAGTAGGTACAAGGGGGAATGTCAGAGGTAAGTTTTTCACACAGAGTGGTGGGTGCATGGAACACAATGCCTGTGAAGGTGGTAGAGGCAGATACAATAGCATCTTTTAAGAGACTCTTAGATAGGTATATGGAGCTTAGAAAAATAGAGGGCTATGCAGTAGAGTAATTCTAGGCAGTCTCTAGAGTAGGTTACGTGGTCGGCATAACATTGTGGGCCAAAGGGCCTGTAATATGCTGTACACTTCTATGCCACCCATAAATACTACCTTACTTTTATTATTTCTGTTTTTGCATTATTTTTAATTTAACTATTACATATATATATTTACTGCAATTGATTTACTGATTTATATTACCATGTATTGCATTGTAAACTAAGTTGACAAATTTCATGACGTATGCCTGTGGTATTCAAACAATGTCCTGACGAAGGGTCTCGGCCCGAAACGTCGACAGTGCTTCTCCCTATAGATGCTGCCTGGCCTGCTGTGTTCCACCAGCATTTTGTGTGCGTTGTTTGAATTTCCAGCATCTGCAGATTTCCTCGTGTTTGACCTGTGGTATTAAACCTGATTCTGATTCTGTCTTGTCCATATTGAGTCTCAGGTTGTTATTCTCACACTATCTGACAACCCTCTCTAGCTCCTCTCTGGATCCCAGCTCATTATTGTTGTTGATGATGTAATTAGAGCTGAATCTGGCAGTGTAGTTGAGAATGAGCAGCGTGAACAGCAGCAGGCTGAGCACACAGCCCTGGAGGGCACCAGTGCTTGTGGTCACCAGTGTTGGAGCTTGAGATGTTGCTGCCAACTTGGACTGACTGGCATCTTTTGGAATTGTGTATTCCTCTGGAAGGGAGGTGTCACTGCCATTGACGCGCAGGCTGGACTTGGAATCGTTTATGGTTTGTTACTGAACACCAGAGATCCCATGGAGTTGACAGCCAACCAATAAGAAATGGGAAAATGGAGAGTTCATGCTTCTCACTGACCTTTATTGTCAAAGACCATTCCACCTCAATGCTAGTACCAAGATCACCACCACTACAATAATCTTAAGACCAGAAGATATCGAAGCAGAACTAGGCCGCCTGGCCCATCATGCTGCAGTACTCAAAAACACTTATGTAATGCAAGCTTAAAATTACAAATACAAATAAGGAAGCAAATACAGCATTTTCCAGTCACTCAGAATTTGAAGAAAGGCATCAGATTTCAAATAGCTGCAGAATACAACAAAGGATTAAATAAAATTAAAATAAATAAATAAAACTAAGGATTATTTTTAGTCAAAATAGAACTGGCCCAGGTGGATTGGTACTTACTGACTGGTCATCAGTAACAAGCCAGTGAGTCAAGTTTCCCCATAAAGAGACTTATCACCCAAACTAACAAACACAAAGTATTGGAAGAAATCAACAGGTCAAGCAACATCCATGGAAATAAACAGTTGATGTTCCAGGCCGAGACACCTTTTCAGCACTGGGAAAGAAGGGGGAAGACGGGACGGCAGAACAAAAAGGTGGGGGAAGGGGAAGAAGATGGGTGAAACCAGCCATGTGGGAAAGGCAAAGGGCTAGAGACGAAGGGACAATGGAAGAATGGGAAGGATGACGGGCACCAGGAGGAGGAGATAGGCAGGTGAGAAGAAGTAAGAGGCCAGAATGGGAAAAGAACAAGAGGGGAGGGGGAAGGATTTTTTTTAAACAGGAAGAAATTGATATTCATGCCATTAAGTTAGAGACTACTCAGACGGAATTAAGGGTTTGCTCCTCCACCCTGAGGGCAGCCTCATCGTGGCAGAAGAGAAGGTCGTGGACCAACATGTCGGAACAGGAATGAGAATCTGAAATAAAACGTTGGGGCACGAGGACCTTCTGCCTTTGGTGGATGGAGTGGAGGCGCTCAATGAAGTGGTTCCCCTCCACTCTCTCTGGCTATCCATCCCATAGGATGATGATGGTTCCTTTCAGTAGAAAGGAACAGCGTGTACGTGAATGGATTTTAGGTGAGTAGGGGGTTGCACAGGTCCAGACCCACCCTCTCGACATCCCCTCCCGGATCCAGCGGCACGGTGGGGTCCAAGACGGCTGGGGGAAGTTCTGTTGCAGTGAATGGCCAGACCAAGCTTTGATGCAAGGGATGCCCTTTCCACCCTTCACTGCACGTTTGCTAGATGGCTGTTCACCCTACGAGAGGGTTCATCTGCCCTTTGACAGGTCCTGTTTTACGTCCTGTATGGTGTCTAGCCCCCCTCCTCACCAAGCAAGCCCGGTGGGGGAGCCGGTTTAGTCACCGACCACCTGACCATGCGACAGGTAGTACTGGGTTACATGGTACCAGTAGCACTCAGACCAGTGACCTGACAATTCCTGCTGTGAATTACTGGGCCCCTAATTCACAGCAGGAGCACTGGATACAATGGACGACCCCAGCAGATTCACAGGTGAACTGTTGCCTTATCTAGAAGGACTGTTTGGGGCCCTGAATGGAGGTGTGGGATGAATGGGCAGATGAAGCACTTTGGCCACTTGCAGGGATAAGTGCCGGGAGGGAGATGAATGGACAAGGGAATCATGGAGAGTGGGGGAAGTAAAGATGTGTTTAATTGTAGGATTCCATTGGGGATGGCGAAAGTTGCAGAGAATGATATGTCGGATGTGGAGGCAGAAGGGGTGGTAGGGAAGGACAAGAGGAATTCTACCACTGTTAAGACAGCATGAAGATGGGATGACCGTGGATGTTCGGAAAATGAATGCGATGCGAGTCAGGGCAGTATCAATGGTGGAGGAAGGGCAACCTCGTTCTTTGAATGAGGACATTCCTGAAGTCCTGGAAAGACCTCATCTTGGGAACAGCCTCTCTACTTCTTCAAAACTACCTGCTCGTCCACCTATTTTTGTATCGTCTGCAAACTTTGCAACAAAACCATCAGTATGTAGGTAGGTTTATAAAAGATGACAGTTGACAGTTTGTCTCCAGAGATGGAGACGAAGAAATCAAGAATGGAGAGGGAGGTGTCAGAAATAGATCAAGTTCATTTACGGGCAGGGTAAAAGTTGGAGGCAAAGCAGATCAAACTGATGAACTCAGCATCGGTGCATGAAGCAGTAGCAATGCAGTCGTCAATGTAGCTGAGGAAGAGTTGGGTAGCATTTCTAGTGAAGTCTTGGAACAAGAACTGTACAAAATAGCCAACGAAAAAGCAGGCACAGTTGGGGCCCATGCAGGTGCCCATGGCTACCTCTCGAGTTTGGAGAAAGTGGGAGGCAATGAAGTAGAAATTGTTGAGAGTTCAGGAGAAAGAACTTAAGGTTCGAGTTCCCTGAACAACCAAGGAAATGAAATAGGCAAGGCTTTGTCGTGTCAAGTACAAAGTTTGAAACTGAGTTTAAAAAAAATGGAGGTAAAATAAACAAAATATTAAGGAAGCCTCGGTCTTTTATTAATAAATAATGAAGTTTTAAAACCAAAAAAAAAAAATCTTCAAAGGAACTGACATGGATTATTTCTGAAACATATTTCCTGTATCCAGGTTCACGAGAGAAATGCTGTATGCAGCATTCTTGCAACCATTACCTGCCTCATTTGTGGAGGAGGCTGCAATTTCAAACTGGCTCCATTAGTCATTTCAGATCCCACAAAACCAGAGCAAAAGTCAGTCATTCTGGATCCCAACAGCCAGCCTAAGAACAGTAAAAAAAAAGGAAGAAGCCACTGGCAATATGATTTTTAAAAAAGGATGAACACTTTGAAAAACCAATTATGTCTCAGTTCAACTGAGTTTTAAAATGAATATCAACATTCAAAAAAGAGTTCCAAGAAATTCACTGGGAGGATTTCAGGAATAAGGACTTAACAGGGAAAATGGTTGGAGTATTGAATGGTTTTGAAAGTTTAACTAAGAAACTATTTCCACAGACAAAAAGAGCAGCAAGCAAAGAAGACAGAAGCAGAGGAAACATTAGAATTTTTCCTGTTATTGCCATGAACTCCTCCAGATCCTATTGGTAATCTATACACAAAGCTATTCGCAGTGGTTAAAATTAATCTTCCAACCCACTGGTGTTTGGGATGTAAAAGAAGATGACAGCATCTGGTGGAAACCCATGGCATCACAGGAAGAACATGCAAAGTCTTTGAAGTCAGCAAAGGCTACTTTCCTCACTCCACCATTGTACTACCTTATTTTTGAAGCAGCTAGTATGAACTGGATGGTACTATAATCAAAGGTTGAAAGCTTTGGAATAAGATAAATAAACAAATAAATACAAGACTCTAGGGTGGCAAAGACAAAAAGTAGGGATGTATTTGATTACTTAAATTGTCTTGGCCCAAATGTATCCACACTATTTACTTTTCATTCTACAAATCTCCAAGGGAAATGTCTCATTTAAACATGTATGCAAAATCAAAAATGCAATCAAGTTTACCTTCAATAGTTCAGGAATGTTCTAACTTGCAGAGCCAATTTATATGATAATGAACTACTGTAGGAGAAACAAGCCCACACAATCAGGTAATATCAACCAAGTATCAGGTTATATTACCAGTTTCCTCTAAATTGCAAGAGAGCAGAGCTTAAATTACATTATAAATATATAGTACATTTACAATAATAGTCTGAAGACATTTTTAACACTAAGTATCTTTTAAACATGAAAAACACTTGAACAATTTCTAGCCTTCACAAATGCACTTTTCCTTTCTGAGCAAATGTTTTGATTGTCTGATTTGTGATGATACTAAGTACGCACTGACTTTTTCCATACTTAATCTGAATATTACACTGAATGGCAATTTCAATATCTTAGCACAAGGAGGAAAAGGACAGGAAGGAGGGATAAGGAAGCTAAATAAATATGTAATAGAAGGGAATGGAAGAACATATGGAGAGCATGAAATAAGGTGGCTTGGGAATAAAAGTCATGAGGATCATAAAGACAGACACTAAAGATCATAACAAATGACCAGTTAGACTGTATAGCTTATTTCTATGCTCTATTGTTGTTTGTATATGCAAGTTCTAGTGTGGATTGGGTTTATATTTGCTGCTATAAATAGTCATGAATTTATCAGATTCTGCAAGCTCAAGAAAGAGCAACATCTTCCTTTTTTATGTCTTCATCTTCCATCTTACATCAGTGTCAAAGCCAGCTTTAATTGCCATTCTTAATTGCTTTACACAAGTGGTGCCAAGTTATATCTTTAACAAGGATAAAAGATGTACATATATCTAAAGCTATATAATCTCCCTACATCTATCTATACACACACACACACACACCTGCTGCAGATCATCAGCACATATATATATATATATATATAGATACACATAAATAATACAACTCTGAGATTGTCCTCTCACAGGCAGCCATGAAACAAAGAAACACCAAGGAACCCATTCAAGAAATCATGAACAGCCAATGAGCGAGAAACAAATTTGTGCAAACAGCAAAAAGCAAACAACACAGAATATCAAACATCAAACCAGGAGACCTGTAAGTGTTTGGTTTAGTTCAGTTCAGCACTGCACCACTAGCAGACTGCAGATTGGAGAGCCATTCTTCACTGAACGTGCAAGTCCACATCAATCTCCCTGATGAAACCACTCAAAACAGCAAAACAGATAACCAGAATCCAGAAACACATGCAACATGAAAATCAAAGGCCCCAAAACGAGCCCAAAGCCTCGCCAATCAATCCTTGGAGCATGGATTACAAGACTCCTGCACTTTCCTCCGACAGCAGCTTGAAAAAGAGAGGAAGACTGATCAAACTCAGGAAGATGGTGCAAAACACCTGCCAGATCTCCATTCTCATCCTTGTCAACTTCAATCTTGCTTGCCTGAATTCGAGAGAAGCAACAAAGTCAATCATGAGCTTGCACCAGGCTTCCAGTCTCCAGGCTTCTTGGCAGCACACAATGCTCCAAACCTCACCAAGCTCTCTCAAAGACAGTAAAGTGTCAGATCATTCAATCAGCCCAAAAATACACCATCATAATGTAAACCCCAGCTTCCATTTACACACATCTTAATAGTAGAATCATATTTGAAAGTAGTAAAAGCAGTAATTTTGTGAACTATCTGCAGGACATCGCAGTTGGTCACGTTGTTCACTGGCACCATCTATAACAGACTAATATTTCATTGATACTCATTTTCAGTGCATTGATAGAGTCTGCTCTATTTAGATTCTATGCAGCACCAGCACCATAAATGCTGATTAAAAGATGTGAAAATCATCTGGACTGTTAGATTCTACACTTTGAATGTTCAATGAGATGAAATTGCAAATAACCCCTTGAAGTTGTCAACTCTGCTTTCTTCCCATTGGCTCAGTCCTCTGATTTTAACACAGCTCATATGACTAATTGATGCTCTGAAGAATCTTTTACAGTGAGCGTTAATGCCAATAAACTATACTCCAAGAAAGATCTAATATCTGGAGATAGAATACTTTGACAAAAAAATTATAAGGCCATAAGATATAGGAGCAGAATTAGGCCATTTGGCCAGTCGAGTCTGCTCCACCACTTCATCATAGCTGATCCATTTTTCCTCTCAGCCATAATCTCCTGCCTTCTCCCTGTATCCCTTCATGCCCGGATCAATCAAGAATCTATCAATTTCTGCCTTGAATACAAGTAAAGACAACCTCCAAAGCTGCCTCTAGCAAAGAATTCCACAGATTCACCATTCTCTGGCTAAAGAAATTCCTCATCTCCATTCTAAAAGGACGCCTCTGTATTCTGAGTCTGTGAACTCTGGTCTTACACTCCCCCACCATAGGAAACATCTTCCCCATATCCACTCTCTTAAGACCTTGCACCATTCGATGGGCTTCAATTAGGTCACCCATCACTCTTCTGAATTCTAGTGAATACAGACTCAGAGCTATCAAATGCTCTTCATATGACAAGCTGTTCCATCTTGGAATCATTTTTATGAACCCTCTCCACTTTCAGCATATCCTTTCTAAGATAAGTGGCCCAAAATTGCTGACAATACTCCAAGTGAGGCCTCAACAGTGCTTTATAAAATCTCAGAATTACAATCCTTGCTTTTTATTTTCTAGTCCTCTTGAAATGAATGCTAACATTGCATTTGCCTTTCTCACCACTGACTCAACCTGCAAATTAACCTTTAGGGAATCCTGCACACGGACACCCAAGTCCCTTTGCACCTCAGTTTATGAACCCTGTAGAATTCTCTATTTCTGCATAAATTTGCCCTAAAATGTGATCAGATCTTCAGATAAGTCCTATAACTAGATAAAGAGCACCCAATTAAATATATAACATAAGAACATTATACTTGTTCATTTATTTACTGAGAAAAATAACCCAATGCTACATGCATTTGGTAGGAAAAGCAGGTGAACCTCCAGAGTAATGCCTTCTACAAAAGCTATTTGGAGTCAGGTGTTCCAATCAATGAGATGAGATTGGAGGTGTGGGTTGTAGAGATGCCCTGCCCTATAAAAAAAGACACACAAAGTCAGATTACTGACAGAGCCTGCTCTTCAGGAGAGATCTGTTTATGTGCACCATGCCTCGATCAAAACAGCTTTCGAAAGACCTTAGACGAATTGTAGAGATGCACGAAGCTGGAAAAGGCTACAAAAGAATTTCTAAAGACCCAAGTGTTCATCAGTCCATGGTAAGAAAATTGCCTACAAATGGAAGAAACTCAGTACTGTTGCTACTCTTCCTAGGAGTGAAATCAAAGCAAAAGCTCAACGTGCAATGCTGAAAGAGGTGAAAAAGAACCCATGGGTAACAGCAAAAGACCTGCAGAAATCTCGAGAACTTGTAAAGACTCTGTTCAAGTGTCCTCTGTAAGAAAAACACTGAACAAGAATGGTTTTCAAGGAAGAACACTGCAGAGCAAACCACTGCCCTAAAAAAAAACAACACTGCTGCACGTCAAGTTTGCAAAAGACCACCTGGGATGTTCTACAACACCTCTAGGACAATGCTCTGTGGACAGATGAGACAAAAGTTGAACTTCTTGGCAGAAATGCACATTGCTATCTTTGGAGGAAAAGGGGCACTACATCTCACTCCAACTGTGAAGCATGATAGAAGGAGCATCATGGTTTGAACCTGTTTTGCTACCTCAGAGGCTGGACAGCTTGCAATCATTGAGGGAACAATGAAATCAAAATTGTATCAAGACATTTTACAGAATGTCAGGGTAGTAGTCCATCAGCTGAAGCTTAATAGTTAATTATGCAACAAGACAATGATCCAAAAGACAAGAGTAAATCAACAACAGAATGGTTAAAAAATAATAAAATTTGTGTTTTGGAATGGCCGCGTCAAAAGTCACGACCTTAATCCTATAAAAATGTTGTGGAAGGACCTGAATCAAATAGTTCATAAAAGAGGCAGAACATCAGGAGGAACAGCTTTGGAGAAGTCAGGAAGAACAAGCAGAGCAGCTTCGAAGAAAGATAAGTTGTAGATAGAAATTGCAGCCAAAATGGCCAGAGTTAGAGTACTAGGGTCTTTAAGTGTTGTGGGTGCTGAAGATGTTCCAACAGAGCAGTTCTCTCGTGAGAATTCTTGTGTTGACACGGGTCAAATAAAATCAAAAATACTCTATGTCAGGGTGGATACATTTGGGGATCAAATATCTATGAGCCACAAGTTGGAACCTGAAAATGTAGTTTGCTCTCAGTCCGCACCAAGGAGGCACTCTGAAACTTTGCCATATCCAATAGCACAAGATGCTCCTGAGGACACGTGGTTCAGCTGATAAAGGTCTAAATACCATGTTGGAGGCCATAAGGGGGTGAAAGGCTTGTTTCAAATAACAAGCATAGCAATGCAACAAACTTGCATTGCGCCTCTGCCTAAAAGAGAAATTCAAGTCTTCAATGGTGATCCATTGCAGTAACATTCATTTATGAGCATTTTCAAGAATAGCATTGAAGGCATGACTGAAGATTATAGGGGCAATTTCTATTTTCTTGAACAGTACACTATAGGTTACCCTGTCAAAAGTTGCCAGTAGGCTGGTCTGGAAGAAGGATAACTAAAGGCTTATTACAGGAATACTTTGGTGATGAGCACAAAATTGCTGTGGCCTACATGGAAAAGGCTCTCACTTGGCCACATATTAAATCAGAAGATTAGCCTTTATCTTAGAAGTTGTTGCAATGCCATGGAAGACATGCAGGCGATGCATGAGTTGAACTCGCCTGCTAATATGAAGATTGTTGTACATAAGTAACCCGATGAGCTTAGAAAATAATGGAGATCAGTGGTGTATGAACTGCAAACAAAGAGGTACAACTAAAAGGTTGCTTTCACTGCCATTGTCTATTTTATTGAAAAGCAAATGAAGATTGTTACACACCCAGTGCTTGGGAAAGTGTACAAGGCTACAGCACTGGCAGTAAATATGTAAACAAAACTGGATTACAAATTCATTTTAAAGCTTTGCCACTACTGTAGTTACTGGGGAAAGTAAAACTGAGCCCAGAGCTGATGAAAAGGATGCAAATTCAAAAGAAGCAATGGATTAAAAACACATAGCAGTGAGTATCGCCCTACTATCTAGTAGTCTTACATGGTGATCGTGATTGTGAACTTCCTATAATTCAAATTCAGCTGAAGTCTAAGACGGGTAGCAAGACAGTGGTTTCCTAGATCAAGGAAATACAGCAGTCTTCTGCACAGAGCGCCTCATTAACAAACTCAGCTTGACAGTTAATGGGACGTCAGTTTTCCACATGGATGAACTTTGACAGCAGCAATTCAAGGCAGATTTTCCTGACCGCAGTCAATTGGGACAACCTGGTTTGGCAGGAGAAGAACACAACCCAGGATAGACTGCTTACCAAAGGAGGGCATTTGTGTAAATTTTGATATTTCATGTCTCCTGTGACTGAACAGTATGCAGCTGCAATTATTATAGTATAATAATAAGGGACAGGAATGTAGGAGCCATGTATCTATTTTCTCTTTGCTTTGTATTCTATGTGCCGCGAGTCATGAAAGTACAGCACAGAAACAGGTCTTCTGTTCCATCCAGTCCATGACAACAGCCATTTACGCTACCTACTCCCAACGACCTGCACTGGATCTATAGCCCTCCATATCCCTACTATCCATGTACTTTTCCAAACTTCTCTTACAATGTTGAAATTGAGCTCACATGACCCACTTGTGCTGGCAGGTAATTCCACACTCACATGGCCCTCTGAGTCAAGTTTCCCTCATGTTCCCCTTAAACTTCTCACCTTTCATCTTTAACCCATGGCCTTTGCTAGTAGTCCCACTCAACCTCAGTGGAAAAAGCTTGCTTGTATTTACCCTATCTATACCCCTCATAATTTTGTATACCTCTATCAAGTCTCCTCTCAATTTTCTATGGTCTAAAGAATATAGTCTGAAACTATTTAATCTTTTCTATTCAAAGTTTCCAGACCCGGCAACATCCTTGTAAATTTTTTCCGTACTCTTTCAACCCTGTTTACATTTTCCTGTTGGTAGATGATCAAAACTGCACACAATACTCCAAATTCAGCCTTAACAACATCTTATACATCTTCAGCAAAATATCCCACCACCTGATTTATGAAGGCCAATGTGCCAAAAGCTTTCTTAATGACCCTATCTACCTATGGAGTGTATCTTTTAAATTTATTGTGGAAACAGGTCACATGAGTGGGGGCATGGTAAAAGTTGAGGAGTAAGTTACATATTCTTATTTCGTGGCAGTTTCCAACCAGTAGAGGTCATCACCTTTGCTGACCACTTAATATTGCTTCAATTTGTATGTCTGCTAATTGCTAATAATGGATCGAAATTAGGAATTCAACTCTTAGGAGCAATTATTTTGTAGGAGCTTGGGACGCATTATTTAAATATAATAACCATGTGGCGCTTACAGGCTAGCAGCAATTGTTTTGATTTTGGATTAGTTTTTGCCGCTACAGGGGACAATGAAGAATGTGAAAATGCATTATACTGCTGATTATTTCACCTGTAAAAAATACTGCACCATCCATGCATATCTTGTGTCTTTAGGTAGTGTTTTGCTGGCAAACGTTAATTGTAAAGGCTAAATATTGTTCATTATGAAATTAAACTTAATAATCAGGTACTTCATTACTGAAGCAAATTGGGCAGGCCATCAATACCAAGAATTCTTCTGGCTGTGGCCCAACCTGGTGAGATTTGGGGATATTATATTTCAACACACAAGCCACTGGGCAAATAAACCTACAACTTGCCACAAAGATGCACGTCATATAGATGATGTGGAACATGGCTGCCAAATTTCTATTTCCTGCAGACAAACTAGGAGGCACTGTGAATGAGGTGTGCAAGCCAACATTCACTTCAGTCACACGTGTACAGAACATGACGGGCTCTTCGGCCCACCAAGTCAAAGCCAATAATCGAATATCTATTTACACTGATTCTGTACTAATCCATTTTTACTCTCTTCCCATTCCACCAGCTTCCATCACAAATCAAGGGGCAATTTACAGTGGCCAAATTAACTGAGCAAACTAGAGGATCCACAGGAAATCAGCATGGTCACAGGGATAATGTGAAAACCCCACACATACATCTGATTTGAGGTTGGAATTGAGTTTGGTGCCTGGAACTATGAGCCATCACCAGACTTCCAGCAGTCCTGTTCAACAAATTTCAGCAGATCCCCATCCAATATACTGTCCTTATGCTCTTTTGGGAAGGTTAGCAATCCAAATTGCAACCCACAGTATATCCAAACCTCAGTAAATTCAAAGCTTTTAACACTAAATTCTTTCTTCTGCATTGATAATTAATTCACATATTTGACAGTTCATTGTATGTTACGGTACAAAGAATTCTGTAAGGTGAGGAATGGTGGAATTGCATAGGGCTCCCCTACACGGTGCTGGTGCAGAATTCAATTCCTTATTAAATGACCATATACTGGAAAATTGAAAACAAACTTCTGAGCTCTCTTTCCCACTTTTAAAACTAAATTCTAGATTTTAAATGTCTTCTGCTGCTTTCAATGGCACAAATGTGCCAGTCTTGATGTACAGACTATATAAATTACAGCACCCTGTTCAACCACATACTAAGATTGTTACTGAAGACACTGCATCACAAGACTCCAATCTCTGAATCTATGCTATTGTCTTCCTCATCTGTATTTCAGCCTATCCTGCACCTCATTTTAATTATCTTGTGCACTTCTAACTATGGAATTGTTAACCATTGCTCACACTCTTCCAATGTAATTTATTAACTTCAAACTAATGAGCCTAAACCATTCCAACAACACTTTTCCTTTGACTTCAGTTTGTTTCCATTGCTTATTCATCCTACCAGTGACTTTGACCTTAGCCTTGAACTTGCATTTTAGGGTTCTCTCCAAAATTTCTTTGGATCCCTCTGCTTCTTAAACAGCTCCTTAAAACTCTCTGATCCCTACTAATTCCTCATCCTTTTACTTTTAATTGTAAGAAATGATTGTACAACTGGATACTTCTCTACATTAAATTCATATTCCATTTTCTCCACTGGGATCACAATAGATGTACAACAGCCTGACTGACCATTGGAATTCTTTTAATCTCTCTTTTGGCCTAAATTATAATCAGCAGGACTTTTTTCATAATGGTTGTTAAACTCCAAAGGAAGAAAATCTAACTTCTATTTCCAAAAATGCTGCTAGTTATTATAGCACATCAACTAACAGAACCCTGTATCAAGCAGTAATAAGTCAAGGTAACTGGACTTGCTGTGTTGTCAAGAAGATGTTTCGCCACTCATCTGAGAGGCTTCTTCAGTTCTGATCCATGGTGTAGTTTTCTGGCTTTAAACTGAGTTGTTTAAAGGAACAGCAATCACAAAAGGGTTATTAAGAGTCATAGATGTAATCTTTGCAAGAATGAAAGTGTGAACTGTTGTGAAGAAGTTGGGGTAGAGATGTCAGGATTGCATTGTAAGTAGCTGATAGGTTATGTTGTACCCCACCTGTTTTCCAGTTTGACAAAGATTGCTTCTTTAACCCCTCTTTCAAACCACCCACCCTCCCTGTCCAAAATGTGCACATTGTTATCATCAAAAAAGTGTCCCTTGTCCTTTAGGTGTAGATCTACAGCTGAGTCTTGACCTGAGGTGGTAGCCCTTCTATGTTGGACCATCCTTTTGTGAAGTGGTTGTTTTGTCTCGCCGATAACAGATCTATGCAGAACCCTGAATTTCTACACTTTAAACCTAAACCTCTTAAAAAAAAATCCCAACTCAACACTTGTTCCAAGTCTGAAAAAAACCGTACCTTCAACTATAATGTTTACGTAGTTCAGTATGATATAGTATGATTAAATTAACTACTGATTTCTTGTAAACAATCTCCATTACCTCAAGTCTCTATGGGTTCAACGTACCACCCATTTTACACATTATTTGAAAGTAATGATAGTCTTGAGCATGTTGAAGTGTTGAATCTTGATTCATCCTCATTTCTTTCTTGCCATTGCACAGGGAAAGGCAATGCATTTTATTTTAAATCTTTGTATTCATTCATTTTGCCACCTGTAGCAATGGCACTCTTACCTTTCATTTTTAAACTCCCCATACTTACTGTTTATTCTCCAAGCTCCAACATGGACCTGGCCTCCATCAGTCAGTGGCAGAGCATTCTACAGATCCACCACTCTCTGGCAAAAGAAATTCCTCCTTACCTCCATTCTGAAAGGTCGTCCCTCAATTTAGAGGCTGTGCGCTCTAGTTCTGGATACCCCCACCATAACAAACATCCTCTCCACATCCACTCTATCCAGTCCTTTCAACATTCAGTAACTTTCAAAGGGATCCCTCCACGTTCTTCTAATTTCCAGTGAGTACAGGCCCAAAGCTGCCACGCTCCCCATATAACTTCCTTCATTCCTGGAATCAACCTCATGAATCTCCTATAGATTCTCTCCAATGACAACACATCCTTTCTGAGATATGGGGCTCCAAGCTGTTGATAATACTTCAAATGCAACATGACCAGTGTCTTATAAAGCCACAGCATTATCTCCCTGCTTTAATATTCTACTCCCCTTGAAATAAATGCCAACATTGCATTCCCCTTCTTTACCACAGATTCAACCTGTAAATTAACCTCTGGGATTCTTGTACGAGGACTCATCTCTGACTGGTGAACATTCACCTCTTTTAGATAATAGTTTGTACTATTGTTCTTTTATCAAAATGCATCATCATACAGTTCCCAACACTGTATTCCATCTGCCATTTTTTTGCCATACTTCCAATCATGCTGCAATCGTATTGCTTCCTCAGCACTACCTACCCCTCCACCTATCTTTGTATCATCCGCAAACTTTGCCATAAAGCCATCAATTCCATTATCTAAATGACTGAAAGACAATGTGAACAGTAGTGGTCCCAATACCGACCCAAGGAACTCTACTAATCACCAGCAGCCAGCCAAAAAAGGCCCTCTTCATTCCCATCGCTGCCTCGTGCTGTCAGCCATTACTCTATCCATGCCATTAACTTTCCTGTAACACCTTTGGATTGTACCTTGTTAAGCAACCTCATGTGTGGCACTTTCTGAAAATCCAAGTGACATCCACTGCCTCACCTTTGTCCACCCTGCTGTTAACTTCCTTGAAGAACTCCAACGGATTTGTTAGGCAAGACTCACCTTTGGAGAAACCATGCTGACTTTGACTTATTTTATCATTAAACCTCATCCTTAACAAACTCCAACACTTTCCCAACCACTGAGGTTAGGCTAACTGGCCTATAATTTCCTTCTTTTCTCATCCTCCCTTCTTAAAGAGTGGAGTGACATTTGCAATTTTACAGTCCTCCGGGACCATGCCAGAATCAAGTGATTCTTGAAAGATCATGACCAATGCATCAGTGATGTCTTCAGCAACCTCTCTCGGGACTGTTGGATGTAGTCCCTCTGGTCTAGGTGACTTATCCACCCTTTTCAGTTAGCTTAACACTTTTTCTTATTTAATAGCTATGGCACTTACTCCTGCTCCGACACTCACGGACCTGCTAGTGTCCTCCACAGTGAAAACTGATGCCAAGTACTCATTAGTTCATCTGCCATTTCTTTGTCCCCCATTACTAACTCAACAGCATCATTTTCCAGTGGTCCAATGTCAATTCTCACTTCTCTTTTACTCTTTCTATAACAGAAAAAACTTTTGGTATCCTGCTCTATGTTACTGGCTAGTTTGTCCTTATATTTCATCTTTTGCCCTCATAGCTTTTTTAGTTGCCTTTTGTTGGATTTTAAAAGCCTCCCAATCATCCAAGTTTTGCTATCTTATATGCCCTTTCTTTAGCTTTGATGCAGTCCTTAACTTCCCTTGTCAATCATGGTTGCCTACCCCTGCCATTGGAGAACCTCTGTGGGACATATCTATCCTGTGCCTTGTGAACTATTCCCAGAAACTTCAGCCATCTCTGCTCTGCTGTCATCCCCACCAGTATCCTCCTCCAATCCACCTGGGCAAGCTCCTTTCTCATGCCTCTGCAATTCCCTTTATTCCATTGCAATACTGATACATGTGAGTTATGCTTCTCCCTCAAAAATTACAGTATGAATTCAATCATTATGATCACTGCCTTCTAAGGGGTCCTTTACGTTAAGCTCCCTAATAAGATCTGGGTTGTTACTTAACACCCAATCTAAGAAAGCCTTTTCCCAAGTAGGCTCAAACACAAGCTGCTCTAAAAAGCCATCTCGTAGGCATTCAAATTCCCCCTCTTGGAATCTGACACCAACCCGATTTTCCCAATTGAAGTCCCCCATTACAATTGTGACATTACCCCGTATTATATGCCTTTTCCAGCCCCCCTTTGCAATCTCAACCCCACAGCTTGGCTTCTATTTGGAGGCCTATAAATGATTCTCAATGTTTTTTAAAAAACCCTTGCAGTTTTTTAACTCCATGCACAAAGTTTCAACATTCTCTGACCCTATGTCATCTTTTTCTAAAGAAGCAATTCCATCTCTTACCAACAGCCACACCACCACCAATGCCTGTCCTTTTGATGCAAAGTATATTTTTTGATTTTAAGCTCCCAATACCAAGTATATCCTTTGATGTTAAGCTCCCAATTTTCATCCATATATAGCAATTTACTTTCTAATAATACCTTTCCAATTGATCAGTCTATAATGTTGATCATTGATTAGTATGTTCAAGGATTGTCATTTCCCTTGCAGTAGAGTCACAGAGAATTACAACATAGAAACAGGCCCTTTGACCCATCTTGAGCATGCCAAAAAGTATTTAAACTACCTACTCCCATCGACCTGCACCTGGACCATAGCCCTGCATACTTCTACCATCCATATACCTACCCAAATTTCACTTAAAAGTTGAAATTGAGCTTGCATACACCACTTATGCAAGCATCTCATTCCATATTCCCACAACCCTGAGTGAAGTTTTCCCTCATGTTTCCTTTAAACTTTTCAGCTTTCACCCTTAACCCATGACCTCTGGTTGTAGTCACACCGAACCTTAGTGGAAAAAGCCTGTTTGCATTTACTCTATCTAAACTCAATTTTGTATGCCTCTATTAAATCTCCTTTCAATCTCCTACATGTAGGCCTCTCAGTCTCAGTAACAGTGGTGTTAACTGTTCAGGCTAACAAAATGGCTTCTCTGTATTGTTATAATGAAATGGCTTCTCTGTGACGCTGTAATAGGTTTCTGTGTCTGGTATGTTTGGGTTACGACTACCGATAAGGGGGAAAATAACCAATGGAGAATTGTTATGCTATCTTGTATGTGTAAGCTGAGCAGGAGTTCGCAGTCTTTTTTGGGAGGTGAACGAGGAGGACGGATGTGTGAGGAGCAGACAGCGGTTCCGGAGTGACGAATACTGGACATTGGCGGTTTGCACGGTGGCCGAAAGCTTGGAAGGTCATTGTGGATGGAACTGGAAGCGTGAGCTCCAACGTATTAAAATATTCTGTGCACAAACTGATAAATTTATTTATTTGGCGCCTTTAGATTATCTGTTTCTACTAACCCATCACTAAGAGATAACTATAAAGTTGCAATTATTTACTTGCTTTTGGGTGTAATGTCTAGTATTTGTATTGCGTGTACTGGGGGGGCATTACTCCATATTTACACTGAAGTATTGCATTATTGGTGGAGCAACAGCTGTTCACCCTAGGTGAACAGGGGCCAAGTGGGGGTATGGAGGCTACATTTGTGGGGGCTTGTCCAGGATTGAATTTGTCACATATGGGGTAATTCGCCCCGGTTTAAACGAGGGGAGATGGATTCAGATAAGATTGAACTCTGGTGTGAGATTGAGGACATACCAGTTACTCATGCCTGTGTATTAAGTGGGGTACCTCGGACGAAGTGTTAATTCGATGTTTGAGTACAGTTAGAGCTATCGGTAAGGTCGAAATCGTAGGCAGAAAGACTGGTAAGATGGGGGATTTAGACTATGTGTTAGCGCGGATTGGTGCTGACGTCTCGGCGGTGGGACTGCCACTGTCTATTGGTGACCTCAGTGACGCGGGGCCATGGGGCGTGCACATGGTCACAGAGGAAAGGTTTGTCCGGTCTGATGGGACACCAGAGGAGTTGACAGCTGCTGGAGGCGGAGATTTTCGAGAGTGGGTCCTATCGTTTTTGAAGGATGAAGGAAGGGAGTGGTCAGATTTGTAAAATCTAATTGGTCCCCCTCTCCCACGGAAGGGGGAGGGTTCGGAGTTGGCGTCAGCCATTAACTCCCTGGTGAACAAGACAGCAGGTCCTCGTCAGAAGTTAAGAATTTTCTCAGGGCGGACGGCTGCTGGGTGAGTGGCAGTGTTCTGAGGAAGAGAAGCGGCAGAGATTGGTTGACAGTTTGAGAGGAGTGGCAGCAGAGGTAGTAAAAGACATGAAAGGCAGCAACCCTTGGCTACCTGGAAGGAGTATCTAGAAGCATTGGAGGAGGCTTTTGGTCTGACGGGGGGCACGGTAGAGCTTTTAGGGGGGCTTCAAAGCCTACATCAGGAGAAAAGGGAAAAGCTTTCTGAGTATCTTTTCCAGGTAGAGCGAAGGATAAATCGTTTGAGACTTGGGGGGGGGGGGGGGGGGGGGGTCATTTCAGAGATGGATATAAATCAGATAAGGATAGACCAGGTAGCCCGGAGCATCCAGAGGCATGATGTCATTGCTACGAGTCTCTGGCAGTCCCGTAGATCGTGGGCCCCCCCATCCTTTGTTCAGTTGCTCAGAGAGGTGAGGGAGGAGGAGGACACCTTGGAGTCGGAAGAGGGCTCCGTCAGTACGGTGCAGTCGTCTGTGGTAGCCCCTTGTAGTGAAGTGACTGGGGCCAGCTCCAATCAGGAGATAGTGAGGGGGGTCGCGGCAGGTGGGGTCCCTCCACGTGAAGGTTCTGGCAGAGAGGGCCCCTCCCTGGAGGGACGGATGGCACAGAGGACCGGGAGAGGTCGAGGTCTCACGAGACGAGGTGTGTGTTATAACTGTGGGAAAGAGGGGCACTTTTCAGGTGGGAATGTTACCAACCGGGAGCCTCTCGAGGGGAGACTCGAGGCTGAGGTGGGAGTGTCTGAGGCTCATGAGGCCTTGGTACTGGTTTGCCCGGACCCAGCTGCAGCTGGAGGTGTGTCAATTCTGGTGGGGACTAACACCCCTATTGTGCAGAGACTGCTGGGGGCCTGCAAGGGGAAGGCGGGTGAGGACGTGTTGGAGACCCTGTTGATATACCCAGTGTTTCAAGCTGCCTTTAAGGAGGTGTGTGGTCGCACAGGGCAGGGCATGGCATTGGAAAGAGGAACTGTATGGTGTGCCCAGTCGAAGCCCAGGGTGGTACGACCCGGTGAAGTGGCGAGAGTGATCCCCAGATACTCCGGAGTGCCCGAGGGTGAAGCCATTTCAGTGGACACTCTGGAAGATCTCGAGGGGGAATCGAGATTCCCAGCAGGGGTGGTGGTGAGACCCGAGCTGCCGAAGCTCTCGGTGGTACAGGCACGCCAGGTGGTGGTGAACATCAGGAACACCATGCAACAGGAGGTCACTTTTAAACGAGGGATGCCCCTGGCGCAATTGTTCCCGGTGACAGTGATGCATAGTTCTCCCGTGAGGCTCACTGGGAGAAGGCCATTGGAAAACAGGGATAAGTTGACTGCTGGGATGTTTGACTTTGGGGCCTCGTCTGTGCCGGAGAATTGGAAGCGGAGGATGGTGGAGATGTTGATGCTGAAAGATGTTTTTTCCCTAGACGAGTTTGACGTGGGCTGTTCCAGGAGCACTTGCCACACCATCCAGGTGACTGAGGACACCCCGTTTTGAGAAAGGTCGCGGCGACTAGCCCCTGCAGACGTGGAGGATGTGTGACAGCATTTGAGTAAGTTGAAGGAAGCTGGGATAATTTCGGAGTCCCGCAGCCCTTATGCGTCCCCGATAGTCGTGGCCAGGAAGAAAAATGGGAAGATTCGTATGTGTGTGGACTATAGTACCCTGAATAGGCGCACCATCCTTGACCAGTATACGGTCTCCAGGGTCGAAGACGCGCTGGCCTGTCTGAGTGGGGTGAAGTGGTTCAGTGTGTTGGATTTGAGGAGTAGATATTACCAGATCCCAATGAGTGAGGCAGATAAGGAGAAGGCGGCCTTTATATGCCCTCTGGGATTTTACCAGTTCAAAAGGATGCCCCAGGGCATATTGGGGGCTCCTGTCACCTTCCAGAGGGTCATGGAGAAGACCATGGGGGATATGAACCTGCTTGAAGTGCTGGTATATTTGGACGATCTGATAGTATTTGGATCCACCTTGGAAGAACACGAAGTGAGGCTAATGTAGGTGCTCAACCGGCTGAAGGATGAAGGGTTAAAACTTTCCCTGGACAAGTGCCAGTTTTGCCAGACGTCTGTTAGCTATGTTGGACATATAATCTCGCGAAATGGGCTACAGACCCGAGTAAAATCGAAGCAGTGACCACCTGGCCAAGACCCCAGACTGTGAGTGATCTGCACTCGTTCTTGGGGTTCTATGGATACTACTGGAGATTTGTGAAGGGCTACGCCAAGGTGAGCCATCCCTTGAACCAGCTTCGCCTGGCTACCCCCCTCTGGGTCAGAAAGGGAAAGGGAGGAGAGGATGGGAGGCTGGAGAATATTTGAACCCGGTAGAGCCCTTCTGACAGAGATGGGATGACCAATGTGAGGCAGCTTTTCAGTCCCTGAAGGAGATGCTGACTCAGGCGCCAGTGCTGTCTTTTGCGGACCCCCGATTGCCCTATGTGCTACACACCGATGCCAGTTGGGAGGGGTTAGGGGTCGTCTTGTATCAGGATCAGGGCGCTGGGCTGAGGCTGGTAGTGTTTGTCACCCTCCGAGAGGAACTACCCCACCCACAAGTTGGAGTTTCTGGCATTGAAATGGGTGGTGGTAGTTAAGCTGTGTGACTATCTCTACGGGTCCAAGTTTGAGGTGTGGACAGACAACAACCCACTTACTTACATCCTGACCTCGGCGAAACTGGACGCCACCAGTCATTGGTGGTTGGCCACCATGTCTGCACATGGTTTTAGCCTGAAGTACCAGCTGGGGAGCTGGAAAGTTGATGCAAATGCTCTGTCTCAACGGACGCATGAGGACCTGGAGGGGGACGAGGAGTGGGAGAGCGCTCCTGCCTCCGGGGTGAAGGTCATGTGTCAGTTTGCTATCACCGCGCAGGCTGAGGAAAAGGAGAGGCCAGACCATGCTGAGGACCCATCGGGGGCGTCCGATGATGCCCTACCCCTAGTTTACTGTGACATGACGGCTCTGAAGACCCCGCAGCTGCCAGAGTTGGTCCTGGGGAAATTGCAGTTGCTCAGCGAGATGAACCTGGCATTGGCACTATTTGGTGCGCAGTGGAGAAGGGGGACGTGGCCTGGGTGGAGAAGACACAACACGGCTCAGTGTCTCTGTTACTGAGAGAGTGGCCTTGGTTGAGGTTGAAGAACCGAACGTCACCCCCAGACCTCGGCGTTGGCAGCTGGTCTTGCCTGAGAAGTATCGGAGGGTTGTGATGAAGTCACTGCACGATGACTCTGGGCACTTGGGAGTGGAGAAAACCTATGGGTTGCTCAAGGACCGGTTTAATTGGCCCCGAATGAGGTCAGAGGTCGATGAGTATTGCAAGTCCTGCTTACGTTGCATACGCCAGAAGATGCTGCCTGTGCAGGCTGCTCCGTTGTCACACTTGCAGAGTGCAGGGCCTTTGGATCTGGTGTGTATGGATTTCCTGGCCATAGAACCAGATACCAGCAACACGGCGAATGTCTTAGTCATCATGGACCATTACACCAGGTATGCTCATGCGTTCCCCAACAAGGATCAGAGGGTGGTTAAGTATTTTGTGCATTATGGCCTTCCCCGGTAGATACATAGTGACCAGGGACGGGACTTTGAGAGTAAGCTCATCTATGAGTTACTGGATATGCTGGGGATTGAGAAATCGAGGACCACCCCCTATCATCCGCGGGGCGACCCCCAGCCAGAGAGGTTTAACCGGACCCTGCTAGAATTGCTCGGGACTCTGGAGATCAGCAAAAAGAGTCGATGGAGTTAACATATTGGACATCTGTTTCACTGTTACAACTGTACATGCAATGACGCTACTGGCTACTCACTATTATCTGATGTTTGGGCACGAGGCAAAGTTGCCCATTGACCTCTGTTTCGGGACTGCTGCGGGTGAAGTACTGCCAAAGCCTTATTTGAAGTACGTGGCTGATATGAAGAAGGAGCTGCAAAGGGCTTATGAGTTGGCCGGGGAGGCAGCTGTCAAGCAGAATCGGGGAAATAAGAAGAGGTATGACCAGAAAGTTAAGTTCTCCCAACTCCTGCTGGGAGACTGAATCCTCATAAGGAATCTGGGATGGCCTAGGAAGCACAAGCTGGCTGATGGTTACTCGGGCACACCCTATGTGGTGGAGAGTCAGTTGCCCAACTTACCGGTCTTCAGAGTGCAGCCCGAGGATGGGACGGGGCCCGTCAAGATTCTCCACCGGAATCATCTGTTGCCTCTGGGGCGAGATGTACAAGTAGAGTGGGAGCCCGAGGTGCTGGCTGCATCTCGTACCAGGACTTTGCATCCATGCAAGGTGGAGAAAGAGCTCACACTGGGAGAGGTGAGCCCGGGCCCAATCCATGAGGGAAACTGACTCGGAGGAAGATGACTCAGATGATTGGTACATGCTGCCGTTCACTGATGCCCCCGTGGTGGAGGAGGAGACTCCTGGCCCTTCCCCCACTGGGTTAGAGGGGGTAAGGGGGGCTAGCGATGGGCTGTCGGGAGTACCACAGGGCGTTGGCGGGAAGGATGTGGAGCCCGAGCAAGAGATAGAGGGTTCCGAGGTGCAGAGGGTTTGGGTGACCGCTCACAGGAGGATTCGCCTCATAGTTTCCATGAGTCTCCTGTAGTGTCCGAGATGGAGGAGCTAGAAGAGTGACTGCGCAGGTCTCAGAGAAGTAGGCGCCCCCCAACCCCAGATAAGTTGGCCTATGTAACACTCGAGGAACAGGGTGTGATCTCCACTGTTTTGGGGAGTTATGTCACTGCTTTTTGCACTTGGGTTGGGCTTTGTGTTTTGCAGGAAGGGTTGGCCAATTATCTGAGCGTCATGAGGGCATGAATAAATTTGGTAGGGGGAGAATGTAGGACTCTCAGTCCCGGTAACAGCTGTGTTAATTGTTCAGGCTAACAAAATGGCTTCTCTGTATTGTTATAATGAAATGGCTTCTCTGAGATGCTGTAATGGGTTTCTGTGTCCGGTATGTTTGGGTTATGACCACCAATAAGAGGGAAATAACCAATGGAGAATTGTTATGCCATCTTGTATGTGTAAGCTGAGCGGGAGTTCGCGGTCTTTTTCGGGAGGTGAGCGAGGAGGACGGGCGTGTGAGGAGCGGACAGCGGTTCCAGGGCGGCGGATACTAGATGTCAGCGGCTCAGACAGTGGCCGAAGGCTCGGAAGGTCATTGTGGATGGAACCGGAGGCGTGAGCTCCAACATATTAAAATATTATGTGCACAAACTGATAAACTTACTTATTTGACGCCTTTAGATTATCTGTTTCTACTAACCCATCACTAAGAGATAACTATAAAGTTGTAATTATTTACTCGCTTTTGGGTGTATTGTCTGGTATTTGTATTGCGAGCGTGTAGTGGGGGGGGGGGGCATTATTCTGTATTTACACTGAAGTATTGCAGTATTAGCGGGGCAACGGCGGTTTATCCTAGGCTAACAGGGGCCAACTGGGGGCACGGAGGCTACATACATTCTAAGGAATAAAGTCTAACCTATTCAAATTTTTCCTTCTAACTCAGGTCCTGCAGAGCAGGCAACATCCTTCTTCTAGCTAGGTGACCAAAACTGCACACAATACTCCAAATTAGGCCTCACCAATGTCTTGTACAACAGCAACATAACATCCCATCTGCTGTACACAATATGATTTATGAAGCCAATGTGCCAAAAGCTTTCGTTACAACCCTATCTATCTACTTGTGACACCACTTTCAACAAATCACGGACCTCTATTCCCATATCCCTTTATTGTACCACACCACTCAGTGCCCTACCATTCACTAAGGTAGATCTACCAAAGTGCAAAAATTCACACTTGTCTGCATTAAATTCCATCGGCCATTTTTCCAGTTGATGCAGATCCATGATAGCCTTCGTCACTGTCCAATACACCCATAGACTTGGTGTCATCCACAAATATGCTGACCCAATTAACCACACTATCATTCAGATATAGATGACAAACAACAACAAACCCAGCGGCACTCCACTAGTCACAGGCCTTCAGTCAGAGAGGCAATCATCTGCTACCACTCTCTGACTTCTCCCACAAAGCCAATGTCTAATCCAATTTACTACCTCACCTTGAGTGTTGAGTTACTGAACCTTCTTGATCAATCTCTCACGCAGGATCCTGTCAAATACCTTGCTAGAGCCCATGTCAACAATATCTCTGCTTTGCCTTCATCCACTTTCCTGGTAACTTCCTCGAAAAAAAACACTAAGGATTGGTTGGACATGACCTACCACGCACAAAGCCATGCTGACTATCCTTAATTAATCCATGTCTACCCAAATATTTATATATCTGTTCCCTTAGAAAATCTTCCAATAACTTTCCCACTAATGATTTCAGATTCACCAGCCTATGAATTCCTGGTTTATGTTTAGAGTCCTTTATGAACAATGGAACAATACTGGCTATCCTCCAATCCTCTGGTACCTCTCCTGTTGCTAAGGATGATTTAAATATCTCTGAATTTCTACATTTGCCTCCCATAGGATCTGAGGGACCACCTTGTCAGGCCTTGGGGATTTATCCACCTTGATTTGCCTCACGATAGCAAACTCTTCCTCCTTTGTAATCTGTACAGGATCTATGAAGTTGATGCTACTTTGCCTCACTACTATAGCTGTGTGTCTGTCTCCTGAGTAAACAAAGATGCAAAAATAAATGTATTTAATATATTCCCCCATCTGTTCTTGCTCCACACACATGGATTACCATTCTAATCTTCCACAGGTTCATTTTTGTCACTTGCTATCAACACATCTGTATAACCACTTATGATCTTCCTACACCTGGTCTGCTAGGTTAACCTCATGTCTTCCTTTAGCCATTCTGACAGCATTTCTTAAACTGCATTAATACCTCATTTGATCCTACCTGCCTATAACCAGCTATGCACCTTTATTTTTTCTTAACCAGGGTTGCAATATCTCTTGAAAACCAAGTTTCCCTACAACTTTTATCTTTACCTTTTATTCTGACAAGTAATATAAGCGTTGTACTCTCAAAATTGCACTTTTGAAGGCCTCCCACTCTCCAAGTACACCTTTGCCAGAAAACAGCCTGTCCCAGTCGTCACTTGCCAGATTATTTCTGATACCATCAAAATTGGCCTTTCTTCAATCTATAATCTCAACCCATGGACCAGACCTATCATTTTGCCTATTTATTTTGGAACCTATGGCATTGTGGTCACTAGATGCAAATTGTTACCCTACACAAACTTCTGTCATCTGACCTGTCTCATTCCCTAATAGCAGATCCAATAGTGCTGTTAACAAGTGTTTAAAGGAGCATTTTCACAAAAAAAAATACCACAAACCTTTATCTGTAAATTCATCGGCCATTTGATATTTACTTGGGATTCTGCCAAATATTTACTAAAATCTTAAATGTGTTTATGGGGACTTGTGGGAAAAAATAGAATGAAAGTCAGCCAATGAGCAGTTCAAAGCTATTCCTTTCTGGTAAACCATGATGTACTGCACTTCAACTCCTTTTAGCCAGCTTTGATGCACAGCCTCTGAAGTCCCTAACAAATAAAGACTTGTCACTTTCAGTCTTTACTGTTTTCATTGGCCCTTTTGGACTTTCGATTCCAACTACCTTTTCTATCTAGAAGAGCTAAATGGGCTAATTCAAAATATTAAATTGACACTTTTGAAATGCTAAAATTCTCCAACTTTTGAATCCATTTATTACCTGAAACATCTTTGCTAAAGAGTGTAGAGGGTGCTGAGGAGATTTACCAGGATACTGCTTGGATCACAGAATGTGTTTTATGATGAGTGTCTAAGCTTTTCTCTTTAGAGCTCCTCTAACCTCCAGTAAGATGTGGCACAGTCGATTGCAGCAGCTTCTACAGGGTCAATCAAAGGTGTTAATGTCCTTTTAAAATGCATTTTTTTATGATTGCAGGATTATCATTATCAGTTCTTAATGTGCTGGACATTAAGAACTTAAAGTACTGCGGGTCTACCCCATCAGCAAGTTGCCCATTAACAGAGGAACTGAAGAGGCTGGACTTGGTGCGTGAAGGAGCGGTACAGTTGAACAGCTGGTGATCATCTTAGTCACTTTTCTTGTGATTGCAAGATTCTGTTGGACATTGTAACAGGGAATACTCTTTGTCCAATTCGCTGGTATGTTGGCGAACTGCAGGGGAGGTCAGTGGGGGGAGCTACATCGTCTCAGTCATAGTGATGACTAGGTCTCAAGTCACTGTGTCACTTGTTTACAACTGCCCAGCAGCGAGGCGGAGGTGGAGTCAGAGCAGGGGCACTCCACTGGAGGTGGGATGGCGTGGAGTCCAAGCTGTAGTCGATGCTGCCCCCCAGTGTTCACTTGGCAGAGGACAAGCTATATTGTGTTCAACTGCCAGCTCCTGCAACATTCATGGACTGAAGGTCTTAGACTATATTTTCTGTGTGACTTGCATTTTACTGATATCTTACATGTGCTTGCTACCTTATATGTGCCTTGCGCTGCGTGTGACTGTTGGTGCTGTGCTTCGCACCTTGGCCCTGGAATAACGCTGTTTCGTTTGGCTGTATTTGTGTGGTTGAGTGACAACTAAACTTGAACTTGATGGGCTCATATATGTAAAAATAATAAAGGGTTATGGGCTGCACAGAATGAAAGGACAAGATTGATAATGGAGTAGGTTTATATTGGTTAACCCAATATCATAGGAAGAGGGGCACATACCTGTGCTGCTGTGTTTTATCACTCTTCTAACTGCAAATGCAGTATGCAATTATCATGTGTGTCTGGTCAAGATTCTATACAACTGAAGCAGCACTGATTTCACCTTACATTTCATCTCCTGTGAGATAGGTGACTAAAATGCAGTACTTTCTGAATTTTGGCTGTTCCTTCTGCTTCAGATATTCATAATTTTGTTCAATTTTCAGAAGTCTGTCAGATAATGCCCAATGAACATGTTTGACTAGTAGACAAACTTAATTGTTATATCACTCTTCAACCATATATTTGTGTACAGTGTTTGTTCCAGGAAAGTATCTGACAACTGTAACCCAGCGGTTAGTGCAACATTATCACAGCTTGGAGCGTTCCAGAGTTCAGAGTTCAATTCCAGTGCCACTCTGCACGTCCTCCTCATGTAATGCGCGAGTTTTCTCCGGGTCCTCTGGTTTCTTCCCACAGTCCAAAGGCATGCCAGTAGGTTAATTGGTCATTATAAATTGTCAACGGTTAGTATAGTGTTAAATCCAGGTTGCCAGGGGTGCTGGAGTGGCATGAGTCAAAGCACTAGAAGGGCCTACTCTGCGTGTATCACTAAATAAAAAACTCTGAACGATAATTAACATTTGCATGCTGTCAGTATGTCAGAGGCAATTACCTGTCTGAACATTCTACACCTATGCCTGCTCTGATTAATACGTATTTTAAAAGAGATTGTTAAAGCAAATGCAACTGAAAGTAAGTTGCCTGAGTTTTGCAAGTAAATTCTGGGGTGGAGGGGATGAAGTAAGAAATGAGAGGTGACGTGGCACAGGTGAAGGGCTAAAGAAGGGGGAATTTGCTCGGAGAGGAGGTGGAACACGGGAAAAAGGAAAGGAGGAAAGTCACCAGAGGAAGGTGATTGGAAAGGGTAAGAAGGGAGTCAGAATGATGAATTGTAAAAGAAAGGAGAGTGTGGAGAAATTACTGAAAGTTAGAGAAATCGTTGTTTCCAGCTTCATACTTCACCCCCTCCCTCACCCATCTTCCTCCTCACCTGGTTTCACATATCACCTGCCAGCCTATACTCCTCCTTCCCCTTCCTCCCAGCTTATTATTCTGCTTCTGCCTTGCAGTACCAATGAAGGGTCTCAACCCAAAACATCAACTGTTTATTCCTCTACAGATACTTCCTGACCAGCTGTGTTCCTCCAGCAGTTTTTGTGTATGTTGGACTGGATTTCCAACATCTGCAGAATCTCATTTAGAATATGAAAATGATCCCTGCTCACATTGTCTGCTGTGAGTACGTTGTCTATATAACATATAACAATTACAGCACGGAAACAGGCCATCTCGGCCCTTCTAGTCCATGCCGAACGCTTACTCTCACCTACCTGCACTCAGCCCATAACCCTCCATTCCTTTCCTGTCCATATACCTATCCAATTTTACTTTAAATGACAAAATTGAACCTGCCTCTACCACTTCTACTGGAAGCTCGTTCCACACAGCTAACACTCTCTGAGTAAAGAAGTTCCCCCTCGTGTTACCCCTGCTCTTGTTTGAATCTCCCCTACTCTCAATGGAAAAAGCCTATCCACGTCAACTCTATCTATCCCCCTCATAATTTTAATTACCTCTATCAAGTCCCCCCCTCAACCTTCTACGCTCCAAAGAATAAAGACCTAACTTATACAACCTTTCTCTGTAACTTAGGTGCTAAAACCTAGGTAACAGTCTAGTAAGTCTCCTTTGTACTCTCTCTTATTTTGTTAACATCTTTCCTATAATTCGGTGACCAGAACTGTACACAACATTCCAAATTTGGCCTCACCAATGCCTTGTACAATTTTAACACTATATCCCAACTCCTATACTCAATGCTCTGATTTATAAAGGCCAGCATACTAAAAGCTTTCTTCACCACCCTATCCACATGAGATTCCACCTTCAGGAAACTATGCACCATTATTCCTAGATCACTCTGTTCTGCTGCATTCCTCAATGCCCTACCATTTACCATGTATGTCCTATTTTGATTAGTCCTACCAAAATGTAGCACCTCACACTTATCAGCATTAAACTCCATCTGCCATCTTTCAACCCACTCTTCTAACTGGCCTAAACCTCTCTGCAAGCTTTGAAAACCTACTTCATTATCCACAACGTCACCTATCTTAGTATCAACTGCATACTTACTAATCCAATTTACCACACCATCATCCAGATCATTAATGTACATAACAAACAACATTGGACCCAGTACAGATCCCTGAGGCACACCACTAGTCATCGGCCTCCAACCTGACAAACAGTCATCCAACACTACTCTCTGGCATCTCCCATCCAGCCACTACTATCCAATCCATTTTACTACTTCAATATTAATACCTAATGATTGAACCTTCCTAACTAACCTTCCGTGTGGAACCTTGTCAAAGGCCTTACTGAAGTCCATATAGACAACATCCACTGCTTTACCCTCGTCAATATTCCTAGTAATTCCTAGTCTAATTTTAATATATATTTAACTTTACAAAAAAATTGAAGAATGATCTTTAAGAACAAATCAAGCTGCAGTAAATCTGCCATTGAAATTGCCCAAGTTGATTTCAGAAATGACACATAAACACAGTACCTGTATTCTCTGCTTTATATTGGGAGTCATCCAAATGGGTTAATTTCTTTGTTTCTGCAGTTAGTAAAAATTCATAGGGATTCTCATCCTCTTCAGGCTCTTCTTGAGTTTCCTTCACTTCCGAATCCTAAATGAAAACAAATCTTTCATATCAAGTGCTCATCTGCAGATCCTGAAAAATGTCTCGAGATACTACACACGAAAATACTCACTAATATGAAAATTAAAACATTCTTGCAGATCTTAAATCAAGATTCACATAACTCATTGCTTAATTTCCTCTCCCCAAAATTCACAAATTTGTTAGTCTGAGCATTCCATACCCATGCATGTGTAACCCCCTGGGTCACCTCAGGCTCGCTCAGCTCGTTCTCGTCTAGGGGGAGCAGCCTTCGGCCCCGCCAAACTGGGTAATCAGCTGGTGTGGATGCTGTGTGATGTCCCCGCCTCGCCCAAAAACAGACAGTACACCATATGCGATTAAATGAGTACAATTTATAAAGGTTACTATAACTAAGTGATTAATAACGATACAGTATATATGAAGGAAAAAAATAAAGAAAAGGCGCCAAACTTATCAAAGTCCAAACCACTTCATGCACAACCGTTGGAGCTCAATTACTGAAGTCTTCTGGCCACCATTCGATCCTCTCCGAACTCCTCGACTCGCAGCTCAGGACCACCCGAAGTGGTCTAACAAACACATCGATCTTCGTCTCCTCTCCTCGGGGTACCTCCTGGCCTCGGACCCCCCCCCCCCCCCCCGGGGTCCATTCCTCGCCCAGTTTACAGCATCGCATCCTTTCTCTCTCACCCCCTCGCGCCAATCTCCCCAAAAGACCGCCAACAATAGCTTACAGACTCAGAAGAAAGAACAACATTAATCCCAATTGGTTTACAAAGGAATACAATTCTCGTTATCAGTAAATTTTAACCCAAACAAGCTTCCAGCATTCTCTCGCAACAAAGAAGCATTCCTACTTTTAACAAAACAAAGAAGCCATTTTGATTACATACACAGTAACAAAGAAAAAGAAGAAATTCCCTTTACACATGAATTGATTAATGCATTTTAAAGGTGATTGTGAAAACAAATACAACTGAAAGTAAACTGGCCAGGTTTTGCACAGAAACTGTTACAAATGGATAAATCAATCAAGTAAACAGATACATCTTAGTACAGGATAGTTCCCCATTTTATCTGTTTACTGATCACTACCAAAGAAAAAAGGACTACAAACAGAAAAGTCTCCTGCAGTCTTCGAATAATTTGGATTGAATGGAGTCTGATTTCAAAAGAGTAAAGGTAAAGAATGTAAAGTAGTAAATTGACAGCTATGGTTCAATGCTGAGAGAATTATATGCTGACACATGAAACATAGCATTGCTAAATGTACTAGAATAAAAATGAATGAACACCATTGAGCCTGCATCGCAACAGCTATGAAAGGAACAAAGCTAAGGTAAATTCTCAGATTTTCAGTCTCTGAAAATGACTATTGAATTGATCAACATCCTCTTGCTCTGAAGCTTTCAGAAGATGTAATAACTACTCCAGCCTTGTGGGGTTTGTTAATTACACAAAGATTTCTAATGTCAAGGGTCAACTGAACATTTCATTTGGTATTCAGTATGCCGGGAAGAAATTTTCTCACTTTAAAGTCAAACATGCAGACATTTCAAGGGCCACTCTTCCATGCTCAAACGTCCTGCTCTTCCAGGAAGAGCAGCAAGTGATAAATATGCAAACTCCACAATGGCAGCAGTCTAGCAACATGATACCCTGCAGTGTTTTGAATTATCCATAACATCTTCTTGGGTAACTGAGGTTCCCTGCGCATAGTTCGATAATACATTGGTCTACATTGTTCCTGGATCAAGCTACCACTTGGCGTCATTGTCCACTGTTCCTGCACACTAGTTTCAGATGCAAAAGCCAAACTTGCTTGCCCTCCACAACCTTAAGTCGGTGCTTAGCTCTCAGCTCAACCCTGGGTAACCCATAGATGCCAACAGATGAGGGGGGGGGAAAATGAAGGGTTTTGTCTTCAAAAGTTATTAGTAAGTGAATTTGAAAGGGATGAAATGTCTGACAGAATCACTTAAGTCAATTAGAAATGAAGCAAAAATATTACTTCTAAGAAATAAAGCTGCAGTGCATAAACAAATACCGTAGATGTCGGATTACAAGCCGCTACTTTTTTCCCCACATGTTGAACAGCTTTGAACACTGTGGCCTTTACTACGGTGCGGCTAATGTATGATTTTTTTTCATGCCGCCAAAAACATTTTGCCTCGTAACAGTAGACCAATAAAATTGATGAGTAGTTCACAGAGGTCCAATGAAATTGTATGATAAATCAAGCGCACTTTCACAATTAAATTATTGTACATCAGTCATTTGTACTCACCCTCATCAACATGGAAAACACTCGAAGAAAAGCATTGTGCTGCCTTTATGGCAGTTATTTAGTTTATAATATTTTCGCTTAGTAATTCATTTGTTAGTATTTTCTAGTTAAAGTTAGAAGTGTTTTAACTATATTTGTTTTCTGTACTACATCCCGGGATGCTATGACGTCACATCCGGTTTCGCCGCGTCTTGTGGGAAATACCGGTTTGCGATAAACGGAAAGGTGGGGGGGGGGGGAGCGCATTACGCGAGCGGCATTAGACCCGATCGAAAACGCTGCTTTTAAGTTAAAGGCGATCAATAACTTTTCCTGGTAGGCTGCAGTATATATTTTTTTACCAGTCGTTAGGAGATATTGGAATGTTGTTCGTGCACTGTTCAGTAAAAAAGTATACGCAACGTAATTTGTGTGTTACCGATACGTATGTATATTTAAAAGTAGCCGTGTTAGAGGCACGGTTCGAAAAAAAGCATTTGCAATATGTATTTGTTTATGTTACCATATGGATTTAATTAAAAGTTAAAAAATCCTCACGTGTAGTATCTTTCTGTGTAAATATCTCAAATTACAACGTGGGACACCTGCGGCCTAAAATCCGGTGCCGCTTGTACAAGTACAAAATTGATTTTCTTTCTAAAATTAGAGCCAGCGGCTTTTAATCAGGTGCGCGCTGTAGTACGAAATCTACGGTACTTTCAAATAAGCCCATTGAACTGCTGTAAAACAATTCATCTTCTTTCGCCCTCCTGATCTGCTGGCAGAAAATCCCCATTAAATCCAAGGGGGTCTTTGATACTACACCAGGTCTGAAACAAGACTGGCAATTTCCTGCATAAAAAAATGGAGACCCATAAGGATTGGATTCCACTGCCCAAGTCCACGTGAAGTCCAGCACTGGAGCAAACTGACAGATACAACATGTTAAATCACAGTTTCAAACTTCTTGGTTCAGCAAGGATAATGCCACCTCAGACTCATCCTAACAGTTCCTAAGTTCAACAGATCCCTTCTAAATTCACAGCTTTCAAACAGAATTACTCCGAATTTCACAAATGCCTGGCCATTGCTGTAGCACATTGAGCTCTGAAATGATGCTCTTTGAGCCCAGTCAAAAACCCTGATGTGTTCTATATTGGGTATGTGCATGCAACCTATAAGAGTACAGTACCCTCTACTGGTGAGATCAGGTATACTGGCCGACTTCAATACTTGGCTCAACTTCTCTGCTCTACTTCTGGACCACTGGCACATCCCATGGGAGAATAGGTGGTCAGGTACACAATCAACTGACCATCTGCCTACATCTTACTCAACGGTCATGATGTACAGATGTCCAAGTCAGATAAATTGACAAGTGAAGAGAACAATGTGGATTAATACACATTTTTGAATTACACAAACTTTTAAAACTGAGAAATTGTTTCATATATGAAGTATTATTTTATATAATATTTACCTGACAATCTTAGTGTTGATTTAAGACGTACTGAAATTCAACATTTAACTGCTGTAGGCTCATCTTGCAGTGTACATACTTGGAAATGTTCTAATAAATTCATAATAATTTTAAACTGTTCAATTTTCTGTAGATTCAGCAACATGTAGGGCTGCATTTGGAGTATTGTGTGCACTTCTAGGTATCCCATTTAAAGGAAGGATGTGGAGGCTTTGGAAAGGCTGCCAAAATTTCATTGGGATTAAACAGCATTAGTTAAAAGGCTAGGTTCACAAACTTTTGATTACTTTCTCTGTGAAAGGCAATCATTTTCTCAGGTGTAATGGTCAAATACTGGAAGACGCAGCATTAAGATAAGAAGGGCTAAGTTTATAGGAGATTTATATTGCAACTTTTTTTAAACGGAGAACTAAGTGCCTAGTATGCACTGCCAGGGGAGATGGTGGAAACAGATAAAATGGCCATGTTGAAGAGGCATGTATGTTAACAGGCAGGGAATGGAAGGATATAGACCATGTGCAGGGAGATGTGTAGACTCGATAGGCCAAATCGTCTAATTCTGCTCTTATGTGCTCTGGTCTTAAATTGCCATGATAATTTTTATGGGCCAAATTTCTGTTCCCGTGCTGCACACCTTCTGTACTACCCAATCCACTTAAAGACTCCCTCTTTGCATCAATACTCCTGCAGCTCCTGCTATTTAGTGAGGACTATGCTTTTGCATTTGACCTTTGAAAATGCAACACATCACTATTTCAGATCCAGCTCCATCTGCCATTCTCTGCCCAATTTTCCAGCTAATCTCTATCCCATTGCATCCTTTAACAACACTTCTTGATATCCATAAATACAAAAAAAGAGGTCCCACAATGATCTTGCAGAACAGCATTGCTTATAGTCCTTCAGTCAGGATAAAACAATCCTCTCGCACTATCCTGTATTCTATGAGCCAAGTTTGGATCCAATCCACCAAATCACCATGGATCCCATTCAACCTTCATCTCATGACCTGCGCAACAGGAGGGATCTTGTCAAATACTTTACTGAAGTCCACATAGAAAATGTCCATTACCCTCCTCTGAATTATCTTACCATTTCCTCAACAAAAACCTTAAATTTCTGAGTCCTCCTACTTATTGAAATACATGTTTCCTTTGAATTCAGACAAGTGTGGATATAGCTGGCTATGGCAGAAGTTTTCAAGAAACTGATGGTGAGTCAGCCTCAATCTGCTGTAGCCCTTATGGTGAACATACTATTGGTTCAGTAGTACAAGACGCTTGACCATTCAGCACAACAGGAGATTTTGAATCAGAAGAGTTTAAAACTTAACCAAAGTTTAAAATGAGTCCTGACGAAGGGTCTCAACCCGAAATGTCGACAGTGCTTCTTCCTATAGATGCTGCCTGGCCTGCTGTGTTCCACCAGCATTTTATGTGTATTGCTTGAATTTCCAGCATCTGCAGATTTCCTCATGTTTGCCAAAGTTTAAAAACTATTTTGAATCAGGAATGTTTAAAACCTAACCAAATATACACTGCACTTAATCATATTAACTCCACAATTCAGTCTTAAAACCATGCTTCAATACACTGCATGAATACATTGTTTAGGGGTGCCGTTAAAGAGTGGAACAGTGTCTCAAAGGAAAGGATCCCTGCTTCTCTGTGAATACTTACACAGTTGGTGACATATAGATAGTGACACTTCTAATAATTTAAGACACCAGAGGTCAATGGCAATGTGGTTGGATTTTTTTGCAGGATTTCAAAGAGTCAAGTTTAATAATAATCTTTTAAAGGATCAACATTATTGAGTATTTCCAACTGGAAAACTTATGACTATAAGCTTCTAATAAACATTGGGTATAACACAAAGCAATATAAGATGCTAATTACTGGCACTGTGTGCCTGCCTTGGGGCTAGAATGCCCTTAATACAGATATCTGTTAAAGGTAGGGTCCTGATATTTGACAGAAATATTTACACATCATGAAACAATTAAAATACAGATCTTACAAACTGTATTTCAACAATAAATTGTTTGTTGTGATGCAACACTTTAAACCTTTAATAGAAAAGATTTTACTGTCAATTCCAGTAGTCAGTACGAAATACACAGGGAAAATCTAACTATAAAATATCGGAAGTTGCACTGCATGAACAGCAATTTGCAATTACCCTGGAGCATTTTAAAGGATCATATTGAAAAGCAATGTCTGCATTTTCATTCTGGAAAGTCATGGTATCACAGCACAGAGAAGTTGCTAGAACACTCTATCCTACTGCAGTGTAAAGGTACTTCAAAGCAGTTTTATTTTAATACTGACCTTTATTAATTCTTGACTTGAACTTGCTTCCACATCTGGAGCTTTCAAACTGTCCAGCCCTTCAATGGAGTGTGATGTTGCATTGCACAAGGCCTCGTATGGGCATTCCTCCTCTTGCGGGACTTCAAATTCTGTAATAAGCTTGCATAATTCCAACTGTTCCTCACCTTCAAGATAGAAAGAGATGAGGGTGGCGGCAGGAGTTTTCAGTAACAAAAACAAATAAGCTACAGCTGCAATAAAAAGTTTGTGAACCCTTTGCAATTACCTGGCTCTCTGCATTATTTACTTATAAAATGTGGTCTGATCTACATCAAAGTCACAGTAATAGACAAACACAATCTGCCTGAACTAATAACACACCAACAATTGTACTTCTTCTCATCAAGACTGAGTACACCATTTAAACAATCACAGACTAGGTTCAAAAAAGTATGGGAACCTCTGGGGTAATATCTTCTACAAGAGCTATTTGAAGTCAGGTGTTCCAATCAATGAGATAAGATTGGAGGTGTGGGTTGTAGAGATGCCCTGCCCTATATAAAAAAAGACACACAAAGTCAGGTTACTGACAGAGCCTGCTCTTCTCAAGAAAGATCTGTTTGTGCACCATGCCTCGATCAAAACTTTCAGAAGACCTTAGAAGAATTGTAGAAATGCACAATGCTGGAAAAGGCTACAAAGGCATCTCTAAAGACCCAACTGTGCATCAGTCCACACTAACAGAAATGGCCTACAAAATTCAGTACTGTTGCTATTTTCCCCAGGAGTGGGAGACCTGCAAGGATCACACCAAGAGCACAACGTGCAATGCTGAAAAAGATGAAAAAGAACCCAAGGGTAACAGCAAATATCTGCAGAAATCTCCAGAACTTGCTAAAGTCTCTGCTTATATGTCCACTACAAGAAAAACACTGAACAAGATTGGTGTTCATGGAAGGACACCATGGAGGAAACCACTGCTCTTCAAAATAAAACCTTGCTGCACATCTCAAGTTTGCAAAAGACCATCTAGATATTCCACAACACTTCTAGGACAATGTTCTGTGAACAAATAAGACAAAACTTGAACTTTTTGGCAGAAATGCACACCATGTTTAGAGAAAAATGGGCACTGCACACCAACACCAAAACTTCATCACAACTGTGAAGCATGGTGGAAGGAGCTGCTTTGCTGGACAGCTTGCAATTGTCTAGGAAACAATGAATTCAAAATTGCACCTAGGCATTTTTACAGGAGAATGTCAGGGTAGTGGTCATCACCTGAAGCTTAAAAAGTTGGATGATGCAACAATGCATCGATCCAAAACACACGAGTAAATCAACAACAGAATGGTTTAAAACAAAGAAAATTTGTGTTTTGGAATGGCCAAGTCAGAGGACAGACCTTAACCCAATTGAGATTCTGTGGCATGACCTGAAGAGGGCTGTTCATGCAAGGTATCGCAAAAATACTGATGAACTGAAACTGTTGTGTATTGAGGAATGGTCTAAAATTCCTCGTCGCCATTGCACAAGTCTGATCAGCAGCTACAGGAAATGTTTGGTGGAGGTTATTGCTGCTAAAGGAGGTTTGACCAGTTATTAAATACAAGGGTTCACATACTTTTTACAGCCTAGACCGTGAATGATTAAACATTGTGTTCAATAAAGACATGAAAGTACAATTCTGTGTTATTAGTTTAGGCATATTGTGTTTGTCTACTATTCTGCCTCAGATGAAGATCAGACCATATTTTATGAGTAATTAATGCCAAAAAAAAAACCCAGGTAATTACAAACGGTTCACAAACTTAATCTTGCAATTAAACATCTCCAGCCAATTTCAAGCCGGCCTTCAATGAATTGATTTTAAAAACACTATTCATAGAGATTATTATTTCTTATTCAAGAAAACAACTATGTTTTTCTACTATGTTTATATTCAAAATATGCAGAAATACATGCCGCATTTTTTCATGATAAATTGCTTAATCTTTTGTTCCGAGGTGTGCAAGTTCTTAGACATCCATACATTTTCCAATAATACCCAAAAAAAATGCATTGCATAAGTTTACAAATGCAATGCATACACCTGATCTGATCTGCAACATAAAGAGTGCATCTCTAAAAGCTTGCATATTTAAACCCCTATGCATGCTCTTGTTCTGTTTTGACTTTTATAAATTGTCAGTCTTAGCTAGGTTCCCTACTAACTTTACAGTTAAGATAGAGTTACATTTCAGTTTATTTACTTATCTAATAGAATACACCTTATAAGGAGGAATTAGATCAAAGGGAACAGTAAAAAAAACTTAATTCTTGGCAAAAAAATAAGTACAATATAGTGAAGAGTAAATTGGGACCACTTGATACTCAACATGTTTTAGCTAGTCTTTGGATGTACTAACCTTGCAAATATTGCCACAAAACCATGACTCATGGGGATTTTGCTTTATAAGGAATTATACCTTTGGCATTATCAAAGGAAAAAAATGACTCTATTCCTCAAGTACAAGTATCACATTTCAGGTGATAAGGTGTAATAATAATAATAATAATAATAATAATATGTACTTACTATACCTATACAACCACTCCCACCCTTAACCTCATTCAATGAACATGTTTTCTTATATATCCCTTTGCATCTGCAGCTTTCTGGTTTCACTCCAATTATAAATTTAATAGGGAATATCACTAAGCCTCTTAACGGTAAAGGGTTATTTGCAGTTACCCAGTGTTACACACAGTTTATAGCAAAGACTGAAGGCTAATTTCTACTTGCTTACTCTCCAAATCATAGACGGTATGTCAAATATACTACAACACCACAATTTCCTACACTTAACTCTTTGCGGTTCAGTTATATATTTAACCACAAAGAGCACCAAAAGCAAAAAAAAAAATTGGAACAGACATTCTTCTGTTCCAAATTAACTGGCTGTTTTTCCCGAACTAGTTATTTCTTTCGGTGTGGCTCAAAGCAGAAGGGTCCAATCCCAGAATCACTAATCATCAGAACTGACAACACTGCTTATAATGGTCTTTGATAAAGAAACAGTCAAAATTATTTGAGATCTATTTAACTCTAAAGAAAACTACAGTTACTCTCACTTATAAACAATAATAAACCACCGATTCAATTAAATTGAGTAAAATAAGCTCTGTTTGTCTTTCCTTCAGCAGTCAATTTCTTGTATTTGTTATAATTGAATCATTGCCATTCAGCCAGAATTAGACCACAACACCATATGATATAGGAGGAGAATTAAGCCATTTGGCCCATTGAGTCTGCTCCACCATTTCCTCATGGCTGATCCAATTTTCTTCTCATCCGCAATCTCCTGGCTTCTCCCTGTATCCCTTCATGCCCTGACCAATCAAGAATCTATCAACCCCTGCCTCAAATATAACTTAAATACTTGGCCTCCACAGATGCCTATGGCAACAAATTCCAGATCCAACACTTTCTGGCTGAAGGAATTCATCCTCATCTCTGTTCCAAAAGGGCACCCCTCTATTCAGAGGCTGTGTCCTCTAGTCCAAAACTCTGTCACTAGAGAAAACATCCTCTCCAAATCCACTCTATCAAGGCCTTTCACCATTCGGTAAGTTTAAATGAGGTCAGCCCTCAATCTTCTGAGTTCAAGTGAATACACGCCCAGAGCCATCAAACACTCTTCATATGACAAACGATTCAATGCTGGAATCATTTTCATGAACCTTTGATACTTCTCCAGTTTCAGAACATCTTAAGGGGCATGAAACTGCTCACAATACTCCAAGTAAGGCCTCACCAGTACTCTATAAAGTTTCAACATCACATCCTTGCCTTTGTATTCTAGTCCTCTTGAAATGAATGCTAACATTGCATTTGCCTTCCTCACCAGACTCAATCTGCAAACTAACCTTTCGGGAATCCTGTACATGGACTCCGAGTCCCTTTGCATCTCAGTTTTTTGTATTTTCTCTCCATTTAGAAAAGAGTCAACCCTTTCATTTCTTCTACAAAAGTACATGACCATACACTTCCCAACACTGTATTCCATCTGCCATTTCTTTGTCCATGCTCATAATCTGTCTATCCTTCTATAGCCACTCTACTTCCTCAAAACTTCATGTCCCTCCATATACCTTCATATTGTCTGCAATCTCTGAAACAAAACCCTCAAATCCATCTCCCAAATCATTGACATATTACGTCAGAAGAATTAGTCCCAACACTGACCCCCACAGAACACCATTAGTCACCGACAGCCTGTCAGAAATGGCTCCATTTATTCCTATTCTTTGCCTCCTGACAATCAGTCACTGCTTTATGTATGCTAGAATCATTCCTGTAATACCACAGGTTTGTAGCTTGTTAAGCAGCTTTGTATGTGGCACCTTGTCAAAGGTCATCTGAAAATCAAAGAATGAAACAGCAACTGATTCTCCTTTGTCTATCTTGCTTGTTACATCTTCAGAGAATTCCAACTGGTTTGGTAGGCAAAATTTTCCCTTGAGAAAACCATGTTGACTACAGCTTATTTTATCATGTGCCTCCAAACACTGAAACTTCATCCTAAGTAATCGACTCCAACCACTGAGGTCAGCCCAACTAACTTCTGCCTCCCTTCCCTCTTGAAGAGTGGAGTGACATTTGCAATTCTCCAGACTCCTGTAACCATTCCAGAATCTTGAGATTCTTGAAAGGTCATCACTAATGCCTCCACAATCTCTTCAGCCACCTCTTTCAGAACCCTGGGATGTACACCATCTGGTCCAGGTGACTTACCTACCTTCAGACCTTTCAGTTTCCCCAGAACCTCTCAAGTTATGGTAACTTCATACACTTCCTACCGAACACCTGGATCTTCCACCATACTGCTAGTGTCTTCCATTGTGAAGAGTGATGCAAAATACTTATTCAGTTCATCTGCTATTTCGTTGCCCTCATTACTACTCTCCAGCATCATTTTCCAACAGTCCAATTTCCACTCTCGCCTCTTTTATACTTTATGTATGTGAAGAAACTTTTGGTATTCTCTATTATAGGCTAGCATACCTTCATTTTCCATCTTCACCTTTCATAATAACTTTTTTAGTTGCCTTTTGTTGGTTTATAAAAGCTTCCCAATTCTCTAACTTCCCACTGCCCTGGGTGCTGGAGGTCCTTAGGAATAGACGCTGCCTTTCTGAGACACTGCTCCCTGAAAATGTCCTAGGTAATTTGTAGGCTAGAACCCAAGATGGAGCTGACTAGATTTACAACCCTCTGCAGCTTCTTTCAGTCCTGTGCAGCAACTTCCCCCACCCCAATACCAGACAGTGATGGAGCCTGTCAGAATGATCTCCATGGTACATCTATAGAAGTTTTTGAGTGTATTGGTTGACATGCCATATCTCTTCTAACTCCTAATGAACTATAGTCGTTCTTGGATTACATCCTCAGAGATCTTGACACACAGAAACATGAAACTGCTCACTCCTGCCACTTCTGATCCCTCTATGAGGATTGGTATGTGTTCCTTCATTTTACCCTTCCTGAATCCACAAACAGCTCTTTTGTCTTACTGATGTTGAGTGCCAGGTTGTTGCTGCGGCACCACTCCACCAGTTGGCATATCTCACTCCTGTACCCCCACTTGTCACCACCTGAGAATCTACCAACAATGGTTGTATCATCAGCAAATTTATAGATGATATTTGAGCTATGCCTAGCCACACAGTCATGTGTATATATAGAGTAGAGCAGTGGACTAAGCACACACTCCTGAGGTGTGCCAGTGTTGATCGTCAGCGAGGAGGATATCCACCTCCACCCTCGTTGCCGGCAGCTGGTTCCACACACTCACTACTCACTGTGTAAAAAACTTAGCCCTGACATCTCCTCAGTACCTACTTCCAAGCACCTTAAATCTGTGCCCTCTCGTATTAGCCATTTTAGCCCTGGAAAAAAGCCTCTGACTATCCACACGATCAATGCCTCTCATAATCTTATACTCCTCTATCAGGTCACCTCTCATCCTCCACCGCTCAAAGGAGAAAAGGCTGAGTTCACTCAAATTATTCTCATAAGGCACGCTCACCAATCCAGGCAACATCCTTGTAAATCTCCTCTGCACCCTTTCTAAGGCTTCCACATCCTTCCTGTAGTGAGGTGACCAGAACTGAGCACAGTACTCCAAGTGGGGTTTGACCTGGGTCCTATATAGCTGCAACATTACCTCTGGGCTCCTAAACTCAATTCCATGGTTGATGAAGGCCAATACACCGTATGCCTTCTTAACCACACAGTCAACCTCCACAGCAGCTTTGAGTGTCCTATTGACTCAGATCCCAAGATCCTTCTGATCCTCCACACTGCCAAGAGCCTTACCGTTAATATTATGTTCTGCCATCATATTTGACCTATCAAAATGAACCACCTCACACTTATCTGAGTTGAACTCCATCTGCCACTTCTCAGCCCAGTTTTGCATCCTTGGATGTCATGCTGTAATCTGACAGCCCTCCACACTATCCACAACACCCCCAACCTTTGTGTCATCAGCAAATTTACTCACCCATCCCTCAACTTCCTCATCCAGGTCATTTATAAAAATCATGAAGAGTAAGGGTCCCATAACAGATCCGAGGCACGCCACTGGTCACTGACATCCATGCAGAATATGACCCGTCTACAACCACCCTTCGCCTTCTGTGGGCAAGCCAATTCTGGATCCACAAACCATTGTCCCCTTGGATCCCATGCCTTCTTACTTTCTCAATAAGCCTTGCATGGGGTACCTTATCAAATGCCTTGCTGAAATCCATATACACTACATCCACTGCTCTTCCTTTATCAATGTGTTTAGTCACATCCTCAAAAAATTCAATCAGGCTTGTAAGGCACAACCTGCCTTTCAGAAAGCCATGCTGACTATTCCTAATCATATTATGCCTCTCCAAATGTTCATAAATACTGCCTCTCAGGATCTTTTCCATCAACTTACCAACCACTGAAGTAAGACTCACTGGTCTATAATTTCCTGGGCTATCTTTGCTCCCTTTCTTGAATACGGGAACAACATCTACAACCCTCCAATCCTCCTGAACCTCTCCCATCCCCTCTGATGATGCAAAGGTCATTGCCAGAGGCTCAGCCATCTCCTCTCCTGCCTCCCACAGTAGCCTGGGGTATATCTCGTCCAGTCCCGGAGATTTATCCAACTTGATGCTTTCCAAAAGCTCCAGCACATCCTCTTTCTTAATGTCTATATCCTCATGCATTTCATTCCACTGTACGTCATCTCTACAATTACCAAGATCCTTTTCCATAGGGAATACTGAAGCAAAGTATTCACTCAGTACCTCTGCTATCTCCTCTGGTTCCATACACACTTTTCCACTGTCACACTTGATTGGTCCTATTCTCTTACATCTTATCCTCTTGCTATTTACATACTTGTAGAATGCCTTGGGGTTTCCCTTTATCCTACTCGCCAAGGCCTTCTCATGGCCCCTTTTGGCTCTACAAATTTCATTCTTAAACTCCTTCTGCTGACCTTATAATCTTCTAGATCTCTATCATTACCTAGTATTTAAACTTTCGTAAGCTTTTCTTTTCTTCTTGACTAGACTTTCAACAGCCTTTGAACACCACGGTTCCTGTATCCTCCCATCCTTTCCCTGTCTCATTAGAACGTACCTATGCAAAACACCACACAAATATCCCGTGAACATCTGCTACATTTCTGCAGTACATTTCCCTGAGAACATCTGTTCTCAATTTATGCTTCCAAGCTCCTGCCTGATAGCTTCATATTTCCCCTTACTAAATGTAAGTTAAATGTTTCCCTAACTTGTCTGTTCCTATCCCTCTCCAGTGCTATGGAAAGGAGATAGAATTGTGATCACTATCTCCAGAATGCTCTCCCACTGAGAGTCCTGACAACTGGCCAGATTCATTTCCCAATACCAGATCAAGTACAGCTTCTCCTCTTGTAGGCTTATCTACATATTGTGTCAGGAAACCTTCCTGAAGACACCTAAAAAACTCCACCCCATCTGAACTTCTTGTTCTGGGGAGATGTCAATCATTATTTGGGAAATTAGAATCTCCCATAACGACAATTCTGTTATTATTACACATTTCCAGAATCTGTCTCCCTATCTGCTCCTCAATATCCCTGTTACTATTGGGTGGTTGATAGAAGACACCCAGTAGTTATTGACTCCTTACAGATTCTAACTTCCACCAAAAGAGACTCAGTAGACAACCCCTCCATGACTTCCTCCTTTTCTGAAGTCATGACACTATCTCTGATCAGCAATGCCACACCCCCACCTCTTTTGCCTCCCCCCTTTGTCCTTTCTGAAACATCTACCGCCTGGCCTTCGAAAGTAGTCATTCCTGCCCCTGAGCCATCCAAAGTCTCTGTAATGGCCACAACATCATAGCTCCAAGTACTGATCCATGTTCTAAGCTCATCTGCTTTGTTCATGATGCTTCTTGCATTAAAATACACATCTCAAACCATTGTTCTGAGCGTATCCCTTCTCTATCATGTGCCTATCCTCACTCTTGCACTGTTCCAAGCTTTCTCTATTTGTGAGCCAACCGTCCCGTCCTCCATCTCTTCAGTTCGATTCCCACCCCCCGGCAATTCTAATTTAAACTCTGCCCAATAGCCTTAGCAAACCTCCCTGCCAGGATATTGGTCCCTTTGGGATTCAAGTGCAACCCATCCTTTTTCTGCAGGTCACTCCTACCCCAAAAGAGGTCCCAATGATCCAGAAATCTGAATGCCTGCCCCTTGCTCCAATCCCTCAGCTACGCATTTATCCTCTACCTCACGCTATTCCTATACTCACTGTCACTTGGCACAGGCAGTAATCCCAAGATGACTACCTTTGTGGTCCTGCTTCTCAACTTCTTTCCTAACTCCCTGAGGCCTGTTTTCAGGACCTCCTCCCTTTTCCTACCTACTTCATTGGTACCAATATGTACCACGACCTCTGGCTGTTCACCTTTCCACTTCAGCATAGGGTGGACGCCGTCAGAAACATCCCAGATCCTGTCACCTGGGAGGCAAACTACCATCTGTGTTTCTTTCCTGTGTCCATGTAATTGCCTGTCTGAACCCCTAACTATAGAGTGCCCTATTACTGCTGCCTTCTTCCTTTCCCTACCCTTCTGAGCCATAGAGCCAGACTCTGCGCCAGAGGCACGGCCACTGTTACTTAACCCCACCCCCCCAGCAGTACTCAAACAGGAGTACTTATTGTTAAGGAAGATACCCATTGGGGTACTCTCTAGTATCTGATTCTTGCCCTTCCCTCTCCTGACTGTTACCCACTTATCTGTATCCCGAGGCCCCGGTGTGACTACCTGCCTATAGCTCCTCTCTGTCACCTACTCACTCTCCCTGATCAGACAAAGGACATTGAGCTGTATCTCCAATTCCCTAACCCGGTCCCTAAGGAGCTGCAGCTTGATGCACCTGGCGCAGATGTGGCCGTCTAGGAGGCTGGGAGTCTTCCAGACTTCCCACATCTGACAGCCAGTATAGAATACCAGCCTCACAGACATTCTTCCTATTTCTATTCTTCACAAGTAACTGACCTCATCTTGACCTGTTATCGCCTAAGCCCCGTTGAGCCAAAGCCCTCCAACTCTGTCACCCACTCTGTAAAACTGTCTCCTATTAAACCCTTCCCACTGGTCTAACTCACTGACGTCCACGCATCTGCGCAGTCATGCCTCAATTAAACCGCTGAAGGAAAAGCTATCTCCTTTTAAACACTTCCCACTGATCTAACTTGCTGGTCTAATCTTTGCTCTATTGTATGTTCTGTTTGGCTTTTATGTTGGCTTGACTTCTCTTGTAAGCCATGGTTGTGTCATCTTCCCTTTAGAATATTTCTTCCTCTTTGGGATGTAGATATACTATGTCTTCTGAATTTATAGAAATACCAGCCATTACTGCTCTTCTGGCCAACTCTTCTCTCATGCCTCTGTAATTCCCTTTACTCCACTGTAATACTGATAATCTGACCTTAGCTTCTCCTTCTCAAGTTTCAGGGTAAATTCGATCAAATTATGATCACTTGCCCCGAGGCTCCTTTTACGTTCAATTCTGGTTTATTGCACATCACACAATATAGAATAGCTGATCCTCTAGTGGGCTCAACCATGAGCTGCTCTAAAAAGCCATCTCACTGGCATTCTACAAATTCTCCCTCTGGATATCCAGCACCAATCTGATTTTTCCCCCTCTTCCTGCATCTTGAAATCCCCCATGACTGTCATAACACTGCCTTTTGGCGTGCATTTTCTATTTGCCATTGTAACTTGTAGGCCACATCTTTACTACTGTTTGGAGATCTGTATGCAACTCCCATCAGGGTCTTTTTACCTTTGCAGTCCCTTAGCTCCATCCACAATGATTCATCATCTTCTGACCCTATGTCACCTCTTTCTAATGATTTTATTTTTTTACCAACAGAGCAACACCACCCCCTCTGCCTTCCTTTTCAATACCATGTGTATCCTTGGATATTAAGCTCCCAGCTATAATCTTTCAGCCATGATTCAGTGATGTCTACAATATCATACCTGCCAATATGCAACTGTGCTGCAAGTTCACCTATCTTATTCTGTATACTGCATGCATTCAGCTACAACACCTTCAATCCTGTATTTACCTTTTTCAATTTTGTTGCACCATGCTCAACCTTTTGATTACTGACTTTGTCTGAGATCTTAACATCTGGCTCCACAATCTCAACACTAACTATTCTGACACTCTAGTTCCCATCCTCCTGCAACTCTAGTTTAAACCCCATCATGCAGCATTAGCAAACATTCCTGCTAGGATATTAGTGCCCCTCCAGTTCAGGTGCAAGCCATCCCTTCTATACAAGTCCAACCTTCCCTGGAAGAGAGCCCAATGATCCAAAAGTCCTATGCCCTCCCCTTACACCAACTCCTTAGCCACATATTAAACTGTATAATCTTCCTAGTTCTAGCCTCACTAATATGTGGCATGGGCAGCAATCCTGAGATCACAACCTTGGAAGTCTTACACATTAACTTACCACCTAACTCCCATGCAAAACCTTGACACTCATCCTACGCATGTCATTGGTATCTACATGGACCACAACTTTGGGCTGTTCACCCTCCCAATTACGAATACTTAAGACTCCATTCCAAGATATCCTGGACCCTGACACCTGGGAATCTCATTCTCTCCTACAGGACCTCCTGTCCATTCCTCTAACTACTGAATTCCTGATCACCTCAGGGTGCCTCTTCTCCCCCTCTTCCCTTCTGAGGGAGAGAGGCAGACTCAGTGCCAGAGACCCAACCACTGTGACTTTCCTCTGATAGGTCATTCTCCCCTACCCCCAAACAATATCCTGTTGTTGAGGGGGATGGCCACAGGGGTACTCTGCACTGGTTCCTTAACACCTTTCCCCTTCCTGACTGTCAGCTGGTTTTAGTGTCCTGTACCTTGGGTGCAACTACCTCTCTAGGTGTCCCATCTGTCACCCCTTCAGCCTCCCAAATGATCAGAGTTCTTCCAGTGCCAATTCCAACTCCTTAATGCAGAAGCTACAATGGATGCACTTCTCACAGTTGTAGTGGTTAGGATATTGGAGGTCTTCCTGCCTTCCCACATCCTGCAAGGGGAACATTGCACTATCCTGCCTGTCATCTCTACCCAGCTGAGCAGATATAAAGAAGAGAAGGGGAAAAACTTGAGCTTTCTTTCCTTTGCTTTCTCTGTGTAAAGCCTCTCTTCATGGAAGCCTCAAAGAGCTAACGCCTTAAGGCTCACTCTGATGACAGCTGCTGCGTTTGCCCCTGCCTTCCTCCAATTTGCTCTTACGAATGGCCACTGGTCAAAGCTGGTCAAGTTAACTTTGTGTAGGTTGAAAAGAAAAACATCCCAGCCACAGAGCTGGAAAATTCATGTTGTAGCTGAGTGGTGCCACAGTGCCACAACAACAACCTCTGTCTCAACATCAGCAAGGCCAAGGAGATGATTGTTGACTTCAGGGCAGGAGGAGGAAACCGAAGGTCCATGAGGCAGCCCTCATTTGGTGGGGGCAGGGGAAATCAGAGGTGAGGGTCAGCAACATTCAGTATGCAATGAGGGTCAAGTGCAGATATCTAGAGTCTCTGCTAAGCAGAAAGTCAAACATTAGCTTATACTCTCAGACAGCCCAGTAATGGGTTATCTGCCAGTAGATCCAAGTAGATCTTGGTGGAAGATCTACTCTTCCATTTCATTAAGATGACCAAAATTATGGTTTTAGCTTTACATTCTTCCCTTGGAAATTTACTAATAAAGAAAACAATACAAATTGATGTTAATTAGGTGTTCTGCCACCAGAAAAAAGAAAGAGAAATGCAAAGTAAGCTTTTAAACATATCATATATGGCAATTGACAAGGAATTGTACAGTATATGCAGTGTTTCAAAGGCATAGAAGCACTTAGTATCAAATTAAAGAATTGGCCTCACCAACTGATTGTTGATTACCAGGCTCAGGAATGGAAGCTGGGTGTGTTTTAGACACTGGAACAGTATTTTCTGTGTACTTTGGGATCTTTTTTCCTGCTATATGATCTGTAAAAAGAATGAAGTCGCGACAAAATTAATCTGTTATCAAAATACTGTCAAATCATGAACATGTACTGCTACAAAAAATATAACCTGTATCTCACAAAGAACCTAATAAGATCAACAATTGTTCCTTAGTTTTACTAAAAATTAAATAAAAATTACTTAAAGACTAGTCCAAATTCATCATTCCAAAGGAAGAATATTACAGAAAAATATTGATTTAAGTTAGTAAAACATGCCATCAGATTGAATGGCATGTTTGCTTTCAGAAAGGCAAATGTGGATCTAACAAAATATTTTTCTTGGTGATACTGACACACAATAAAATATGACAGTAATTTTAAAATTGCCACTTGCTGTTGTCTTGGCATTAACTATTCTTCTCACCACTTAAAAATGCACAATTAAGGTATTATTTGCTTCCTTGCCTTCGCCTATATCTTTTTTCTGGATGGCAGAAGACATACATGCTGAGATTCAAGAACTAGCTAAATTATATTTATCAGCTGACAGCTGCAAGAGAGTTGCAACTGGATTGGAAATATCTTTTCCTCCACTGTATGATGTATTCCTCTTGCCTTTTATTGCTGAATTGTAATCAATAATATCAGATGGTAGTTTTTGGAAACAGGTAATATTTGCTTGCAGGTTTTTTTGGTGATAGCAAGTTTAAAAACAGAATTACCAGCAGCTTATGGCAAAGAACATTCAAGGTTTGTAATGATAAACATACATAATACATCCACTGTTGGTGCCCCCATGCTTCACACAACATGGAATTGATTGACCAAACTGCACCTACAATCACATTCATTAAAATCTTGTAATCCTGTTTTAAAAAATCCCTTCTACAAACAAACCTCTTAGCATGTTTCTGGCTCCCATCCATTCCATGTAGATTCCAACCAAATTTACAGATTTCACAATCTGGATTAAGTAGGTTCAAACCATCCAGCATTTCTCGAGAGATGATCTCCTCATTTCCCAAGATCCATGTTTAACTCCATACATCAGTTGGCTCTTACACTGCAACTTGAAATAATTTTTCTCACTGCCCCAGTCCTGAAGAAGGATCTTTGACCTGAAAGAACCTTTGTTTCCTTTTCCTCAAATGCTGTCAGACCTGTTGAGTGTTTCCAGTAATTTCCATTCTTAGGTAAGTGATGCCATCAGCGCAGGAGTTGAGTGGGCGAAGTGGTCCCGACTCTCTAAGCAGGTCATTGCCTTCGTCAGAGCTGGGGAGCAGCCAATACCCGCCAAAAGAACATCTGCAGGCATCCTGACCTCTGCAAGGGACTGGCAGCTGTTGGTGGACCTCGAAAGGGAGCTGAAGCTCCCCAAACATATCGCACCCACCACCCTGCGACCAGACACTGTCCTTGTGTCCGAGTCTACCAAGCATGTGGTGATGCTGGAGCTGACGGTCCCATGGGAAGATCGCTTGGAGGAGGCCTTTGAGAGGAAGCTCTCCAAGTACGCAGGACTGGTCAGCAACTGCCAGCAGGCTGGATGGAGAGCGAGGTGTCTCCCAGTGGAGGTTGGTTGTAGGGGATTCACAGCCCGTTCCTTAGCCAGAGCCTTCAGCAATTTGGGCATCGAGGGAGAGAGGAAGAGAGCCATCCGCAGTACACCGATGCGGTAGAGAGGGCCTTAAGATGGCTGTGGCTCAAAAGTGGGGAGCCATGGAATCATAAGTAGCTAGCCATCTGGACACAAGCTGGGGTCTGATCAGTCCCGGCTGGGTCACCTGGAGGAGGATGTATGATGTTGAAAGACCCGAAACACCTGGTGATTCCAGGAACATCACTGAAGATGTGTCCAGAGGCATCAGTAGATGTATGTACACAGCCATTGAATTGAATTGACTTTATTTCTTACATCCTTCACATACATGAGGAGTAAAAATCTCTGTTACATCTCCATCTAAATGTGCCATGTGCAATCATAGTAATTTATAATAAATAGAACAGTCAATGTAACATAGAGAACACACAAATCAGCATGATTTCATCAGTCTGATGGCCTGGTGGAAGAAGCTGTCCAGGAGCCTGTGGGTCTAGGCTTTGATGCTGTGGTACCGCTTCCCGGACGGTAGCAGCTGGAATAGATTGTGGTTCAGATGGCTTAGGTCCTCAATGATCCTACGGGCCCCTGTAAATGTCCTGAATCATGGGAAATTCATAATTACTGATGCTCTGGGCTGTCTGCACCACTCTCTGAAGAGTCCTGCAATTAAGGGAGGTACAGTTCCCATACCAGGCAGTGATGCAGCCAGTCAGGATGCTCTCAATTATGCCCCTGTAGGAAGTTCTCAGGATTTGGGGGCCCATACCAAATCTTCCTCAACCATCTGAGGTTAAAGAGGTGCTGTTGTGCCTTTTTCACCACACAGCCAGTATGTTCAGACCACGTGAGGTCTTTGGTGATGTGGGTGCTGAGGAAATTGAAGCTGTTTACCCTCTCAACCCCAAATCCATTGATGTCAATAGGGGTTAGCCCATCTCCATTCCTCCTGTAATCCACAACCAGCTGCTTTGTTTTTGCAACATAGAGGGAGAGGTCATTTAGTTGACACCACCTTGTCAGAGAGGTGACTTCTTCCCTGAAGGCCACCTCATTAGTGTTTGAGATATGGCCAATCAATGTAGTGTTGTCGACAAACTTAATTTGCAGATTGGAGCTACGTATGGCAATCCAGTCATGGGTATACAGGGAGTAAAGGAGAGGACTCAGTACCCGCCCTGAGGGGCTCCTGAATTGAGAGTCAGAGGGTTGGAAGTGAGGGAGCCCACTCTTACAACCTGCTGGTGATCTGTCAGAAGTCCAGGATCCAGCTGCACAAGGCAGGGTCAAGGCCAAGGTCTCTAAGCTTCTTGTTGAGCCTGGATGGAACTATGGTGTTGACTGCTGAACTGTAGTCCAAGAACAGCATTCTCACGTAATCCCAATTCTATTTTCCACGCCAACCGACATCAAGTAAAATGGAAGATAAATACACAGGAGATGACATTCCATAATCCCAATCTCATCCCACAAATAAAACGTGAGACTCTTACGCTAAAGAGTAATTAGCTTATGATATACCAAAAGTAGAAGTTCTTTACCTTGAATAAGAGTTGCTATCTCCTTACTCTTCTGAGCTGGATGTTCCTTCACAATTTCCAATGCTGTCTTCCCACGCACATCTTTAATATGAACATCAATTTCTGTGCAAAACATAAAAAACTGTTACTAGCAGGCATATGTACACAACTTAAGTTAATACTCCATAACTTAACATGTGCAAAGCACATCGTCCATGAAAGATTATATTTACCTTTGTTCAGGGAAGGAATTTATTTCCCCACTGCAGAGCAAAGTGGAGATTGTGAGAACTCCCTTCATGAAGCCACACATGGCATTTATCAAGTCAAATTGGCAACATGTCTATTTAGTCACTTAAAGTAGATTTTAGATTTTTGCACCAAGCTGACTTGTGAAATCTATAATAAACAGCTTGAATCGTTATCTCTCCTACCAGTGTGATTGCATATTCTGAGATATTTGAAAGTTTTCAACACAAAATAACTTTGTCAAGCCATAATATTATGCAATAGTTAATCAGTATAATGAAGTTTCAGAACAGAATGTACTGTATAAATATCTTGCTTTAACAAAGTATCTATGTGTCATTGGAAAAGGAAGACTCCTCGCCACCTCAATAAATGTATTTTTTAAATACAAAATCAATGTTAAATTCCAATAAAATTTAGATTTTATTAAAATCACCTTAGAAAGATAAAATATGGGATTAATGTCAATGGATGATCAGTACTGGGCCAAACCACTTTCAGTGGATTTTCTGTTCAAAGACATTGGTGTTTCCACACCAGGATGCGATGCAGCCAGTCAATACACTCTCCACAGAACATCAATGGAAGATTATCAAAGTCTGAGCTGTCATGCAGAATCTCCTCATACTTCTAAATAAGCAGAGGCGCTGCCATGCTTCCATTTCTTTCACTTCTTTTCAATGTTGTTCTAGTAGAGAGAGTCGGTAGCTGAGCGAAGGGCGCTGAGTAGGCTACGGTCAATTATGGATAACTCTGAACATCCTCTACATAGCACCATCCAGAGACAGAGAAGCAGTTTCAGCGACAGGTTACTATCGATGCAATGCTCCTCAGACAGGATGAAGAGGTCAATACTCCCCAATGCCATTAGGCTTTACAATTCTACCGCCAGGACTTAAGAACTTTTTAAAAGCTATTATTAATGCTTTTTGAGATAGTGATTTAGATGCTTATCATATTTTTTACTGAGTTAAGTATTGTATGTAATTAGTTTTGCTACAACAAGTGTATGGGACATTGGAAAAAAAGTTGAATCTCCCCATGGGGATGAATAAAGTATCTATCTATCTATCTATGATGTTCAGTTTAATGGTCTGTTTTCAGGCCAGTTGAGCGATCTGGCAGTTTGCTATCTCCAAGACAAGCAGCCTTGAGGCCAAGAAGCTGAGAGATGACTGACTATTTCTTGCCAATCAAAGCATCAAAGAAGATTGAAACAGAGGAGGTGAGTGTGAAGGCAAGCGAGTGCTCAGCACTGTCTACCAGCTTCTCACTCAATGCTGATGGAAGAAGGTTTTGCATTGGTCTCCCTCTCCCTCGCTGCTCCCAAGAGGAAGTCCATGCTTTCGAATGGTCTTTTTCTCCCTCGATGCAGTTGGAGGATGGTACTGAAGTTCTGGGTCTGCAGTTTGTGTATTGGACTGTAGCTCCATTCTCTGTTGCTATTTTGGGCAACTTCGAATTGGGATGGCCTGCAGGTAAAGAACACTGAGCTGAAATGAAGATGGGTTCTTTTAGCTTGTTTTATTTTCAGAGATTTTACTCATTCTTTCTTGTTGCCATGTGCATAATTTTTTTTGCATGTAAGGAGATTGATGTTCTTGTCGCTGTTTGCGCAATTTTTTTTGCTTGGGGTTGATGTTTTTCTTTGAATGGGTTCCACACTGTCTGTGAAGATGAACTTCGAAGTTGTGTACTGAGTACTCTGAATATCTGGTGGGTCAAAGGCCTGCTTGCATGATGCATCTCTCTGTGACTCCCAAATAAGCTCCAAATGCAAATAAAAATAGCAATTTCAACCAGAAATACAATGGATTCCAGTTAATTGGGGCAGCCACTCATTTGGGACAACTCTTAAAGAACAAAAACTAATCAAGAAAAACAGTCAGAATTCCTTTCATTATCTGTGACACTATGCTGCTCAATTGGGGCAGGAGACTATTGCCCCAGTAGAAGTTAAGGCAACAGAAGTTAGTTTCTAACCAACTTCAGTCGTGTGCACTTGTTTGGCTGTGCGAAGAACAAATAATTTTCAAACAGCATTAATTGTGTGTGCTTGTCTCAAAAGAGTGATTTTTGTCATTGGATAGTTGGCGAGAAATAAGCAGCAAGACAATTCAGAACCATTTTGCTCACTGTGGTTTCAAGCATTCAGGCTTGGAGATGCCTGAAACTGCCAGGAGTGAATGAAATGATTGCACTACTTCAACAAGTTGGAACCTATGAAGAATTTGAAGGTATCAACAATTACCTTGAATGTTACAATGAAATGAAGATTTGGAGGATACAATTATCAAAAGCATTGCTTGAAGGCAATCCATCACCTTCAGCTGGTGTTTGTGCAAATTTTTGTTCTTTTACAGTCAATCAAAAGAACACAGCAGCATACACTGGATTAATTCCTCCATTAATAATTTTTCAGAATTAGCATATAGTTTTATAGTACTATGGTATTGTAAGTGTTCTAATTTGTTCTATATATTATTGAAATACATAATTTGTTACTCAGTTTGTCTTTTTTTAAATACCTTTTTAACCATTCAGAGTAATAGAATCAGAGTACAATACAGAAACAGGCTCTTTGTCTTAGTCCATGCCGAAAACATTTAAACTGCCTTCTCCCATCCACCAGCACCAGGAAAAGAGCACTTCATACCCTTACCATCCATAAGACCATAAGAAATAGGAGCAGAATTAGGCCATTCAGTCCATTGAGTCTGTTTTGCCATTCCATCATGGCTGAAACTGGATCCACTCAACCCTGTACACCTGCATTCTCACCATTTCCTTTTTCCATTTCCCAACTTTTCCTTAGCTACATTGACGACTACATTGGTGCTGCTTCCTGCACCCATGCTGAGGTAGTCAATTTCATCGACTTTGCCTCTGACTTTCACCCAGCCCTCAAATTCACTTGGTCCATCTCAGACACTTCTCTCCCCTTTCTCAATCTCTGGAGACAGACTGTCCACTGACATCTTCTATAAACCCACTGACTCCCATAACTACCTTGATTATACCTCTTTCCACCCTGCCAAATGTAAAAATGCTATTCCCTATTCCCAGTTCCTCCATCTCCGCCGCATCTGCTCCAAGGATGAGGCTTTCCATTCAAGGACATCTCAAATGTCCTCTTTCTTTAAGAATCGTTGTTTCCCTTCTGCCGTCATCAATGATGTCCTCACCCGCATCTCCTCCATTTCCCACACTTCAGCCCTCACCCCATCCTCCCGTCACAACAGGGACCGTGTTTCCCCTTGTCCTTACCTACCACCCCACCAGCCTCCCGATCAAGCAAATTATCCTCCGCAACTTCTGCCACCTTCAACAGGACCCCACCACTAAGCACATCTTTCCCTCTCTACCCCTCTCTGCTTTTCGCAGGGATCGTTCCCTCCATGACTGCCTGGTCCACACGTCCCTCCCCACAGATCTCCCACCTGGTACTTATCCCTGCAAGCATAAGTGCTATACCTGTCCCTACACCTCCCCTCTTACCATTCAGGGGCCCAAACAGTCCTTCCAGGTGAGGCAACACTTCACTTGTGAGTCTGTTGGGGTAATCTATTGCATCCGGTGCTCCCGGTGTGGTCTCCTCTACATCGGCGAGACCTGACGCAGATTGGAGGACCGCTTCATCGAGCACCTCCGCTCCGACTGCCACAACAGACAGGATCTCCTGGTTGACTACCTGTAAATGAACCTTCTGGGAGTCTTGCATGAGGACTCCCAAGTCCCTCTGCACCTCTGATGTTTAAATCTTCTCCTTATTTAGATAATAGTCCACACTATTGTTCCTTTTACCAAAATGTATTCATTTTGGTAATAACCACACATTTCCCAACGTTGTATTCCATCTGCAACTTTTTTGCCCATTCTTCCAGTCTAAGACCTGCTGCAATTGCATTGCTTCCTCAGCACTACCTACCCCTCCACCTATCTTTGTATCATTTGAAAACTTTGCCACAAAGCCATCAATTCCATTATCTAAATCATTGACAAATAATGTGAAAAGCAGTGGTCCAATATGGACCCCTGAGGAACACCAGTAGTCACCGGCAGCCAATCAGGTACGGCTCTTTTTATTCCTATTCGCTGCCTCCTGCCTGTCAGTCATTCTGCTATACATGTCAGCTTGTAATGCCATACGATTTGATCCTGTTAAGCAGCCTCATGAGTGGCACCTTATCAAACATCTTCTGAAATTCCAAGTAAATTACATCCACTGTCTCTCCTTTGTCCACCCTGCTTGTTACTTCCTCGAAGAACTCTAACAGATTTGTCAAGCAAATTTCCCTTTACAGAAACCATGCCGATTTTGACTTATTTTATCATTAGTCTCCAAGTACCTCAAAGCTTCATCCTCAGTAATAGACTCCCAACACTTTCCCAACCACTGAGGTTAGGCTAACAGGCCTATAATTTCCTTTCTTTTGCCTTCCTCCTTTCTTAAAGAGTGGAGCAACATTTGTAATTTTCCAGTCCTTCAGGACCATGCCAAAATCATGCGATTCTTGAAAGATCATGACCAATTCATCCATTATCTCTTCAACTTCTCTCAGGACTCTGGGATGTAGTCCATCTGGCCCAGGTGGCCTATCCACCTTAAGACCTTTCAGTTTGCCTCGCGCTTTTTCCTTTTTAATAGCGATGACACTCACGGACCTCTGGCACTGCTAGTGTCTTTCACAGTGAAGACAAATGCAGAGTACTCATTCAGTCATGCTGCCATTTCTTTGTCCCCATCACTACTTGGCCAGCATCATTTTCTAGTGGTCCAATATCAACGCTCACCTCTCTTTTACTCTTTATTTAACTGAGAAAACTTTTGGTATCCCGCTTTATATCATTGGCCAGGATCCTTTCATATTTCATCTTTTCCCTTCTTATAACTTTTTAGTTGCCTTTGTTGGATTTTAAAAGCTTCCCAATCATTCAACTTCCCACTCCCTTATCTGCTCTTTCCTTGGCTTTTATACAATCCTCAACTTCCTTTGTCTAGCATGGTTGCCTGCCTCTGCCATTTGAGAATTTCTTCCTCTGTGAGACATATCTATCCTGCGTCTTGTGAACTATTTCCAGAAACTTCGGCCATTACTGCAGTTACTGCTGCTGTCCTCTCCAGTTCTCTGCCTTCTGAGCCACAGGGCCAGAATCAGAGCCAGAGGCATGGCCAACTGTTGCTTTGCCCCCGGTACGTTGTCTTTCCCAATAGTACTCAAAATGAAGTACGTTGAGGGGGTTCAGCCACAGGGATACTCTCCATGATCTGACATTCTCCTTTCCCTCTCCTGACAGTTACCCATTTATCTGTCTCCTGTAGCCTTGGGGTGACTACCTCCCCTGTAGCTTCTGTCTTTTACTGCCTTACTTTCCCTAACAACCTGAAGGTCATTGAACTCCAGCTCCAGTTCCCTAATGCAGACTCTAAGGAGCTGCATCTCAATGCATCTATTCTGAGTCAGAATAGCTCAGACTCAGCAGAAAGCAGCTGATTGGGCAATCGAGGTCAGGTGACCAAGCAGTTTGGAAAAACTCAGACAAATAAATAGAGGGGTAGCTCAAGTGGAGCAGCCAATGAGTGAGTGGGCCAGTAAAGGAGTGGAGCTTTGGGGCTTTGACTTGGGGAGCAGCTTTGTCGAGGGAAGTGCCTTGTGAGAAAAGTCCAAGTCTTTGGCTCAAGAGATTCTGGCAGTTTTGGGAGTTGGACTGTGCAATCAAGTCAATTAAGATTTGAATAGCTCAGTAGAAAGCAGTTAATTAGACAATTCAAGATTTGAATACCTCAGACTCAGCAGAAAGCAGCTGATTGGGCAATCGAGGTCAGGTGACAAAGCAGTTTGGAAAAACTCAGACAAATAGAGGGGCAGCTCAAGCGGAGCTGCCAGTGAGTGAGTGGGCCAGTAAAGGAGTGGAGCTTTCAGGCTTTGACTTGGGGAGCGGCCTTGTTGAGGGAAGTAATGCATTATTAGTATTATATATGAATGCATGAAGTATAAGAAATAAAGTGGATGAGCTTGAGGCTCAGTTGGAAATTGGCCAGTATGATGTTGTATGAAAAACAGACATGGCTGCAAGAGGACCAGGGCTGGGAAATGAATATTCAAGGATTTACGTCCTATCGAGAGGACAGACAGGTGGGCAGAGAGGGTGGAGTGGCTCTGCTGGTGAGGAAAGCGGAGCAACCTGTGGAAAGCGGCCAGTGAAGGAGTGGAGCTTTGAGGCTTTGACGAGAAAAGGCGGAGGACGAGCTTGTTCCCAGTTAGTCTTTACAATGCCTCCTGAGATGGTGATTTGCCTCTCCTGTGAGATGTGGCAGTCTTGGGGGAACTCCACTCTCCCACAGAGTCACATCTGTCAGAAGTGCATGCAGCTGGCTGATCTGGAAGACCATGTGAGGAATCTGGAGCAGCAGCTGGATGACATTCGACTCATAAGGGAGAACGAGGCAGTCATAGATGAGAGCTACAGGGAGGTAGTCACACCGAGGCTGCCGGAAGCAGGTCATTGGGTGACAGTCAGAGGGGGGAAAGTGAAGTTGAGTAGACAGGTAGTGCAGAGCACCCCTGTAGCCATTTCCCCGAATGAAAAGTTTACCGTCCTGGATACTGTTGGCGGGGACGACTGACCAGGTGTGAGCCATGGTGGCAGGGCCTCTGGTATTGAGTCTGACCTTGTGGTGCAGAAGGGTGGGACGGAGAGGAGAGCTGTCATCATTGGAGACTCTATAGTCAGGGGAGCACACAGGAGATTTTGTGGGCGTCAGAAGGACACCCACATGGTTTGTTGCCTCCCAGGTGCCAGGGTCCGGGATGTCTCTGACTGGGTGCATGATATCCTGGTACGAGAGGGAAAGCAATCAGAAGTCGTGATACATGTTGGTACCAACGACACAGGCAGGAAGAAGGATGAGGTCCTGAAGTCTGAGTTTCGGGAACTAGGCAGAAGGCTGAAGAACAGGACCTCAAGGGTGGCGTTCTCAAGATTGCTGCCCATGCTATGTGATAGTGATGGTAAGAATTGGAGGAGATGGCAGTTGAATGCATGGCTGAGGAGTTGGGGCAAGGGGCAGGATTTTAGATTTTTGGATCATTGGGATCTGTTCTGGGGAAGGTGGGACCTGCACAAATTGGATGGGTTGCATCTGAACTCGAGGGGGAGCAATATCCTTGCAGGTAGGTTTGCTAGCATGGTACGGGAGGGTTTAAACTAATTTGCAAGGGGGATGGGACCTGGAGCAATAGAGCAGTGAAAGTAGTGCATGGAGTAAAGCCAGATCTAACATAGAGAGGCTTTGAGGAAAGAGAAGCAGAATAAAGGGTGTAAAGGTAGTAAGGTAGAAGGGCTAAAGTGTGTGTACTTTAATGCAAGAAGCATCAGGAACAAAGGTGATGAACTGAGAGCTTGGATACATACATGGAATTATGATGTAGTGGCTATTAGAGACTTGGCTAGCACCAAGGCAGGAATGGATTCTCAATATTCCTGGATTTAGGTGCTTTAAAAGGGATAGTGAGGGGGGAAAGGGGAGGAGGGGTGGTGTTACTGGGCAGGGATACTATTACAGCTACAGAAAGGGTGGGTAATGTAGCAGGATCCTCTTTTGAGTCAGTATGGGTGTAAGTCAGGAACAGGAAGGGAGCAGTTACTCTATTGGGGGTATTCTATAGGCCCCCTGGTAGCAGCAGAGATAGAGGAGCAGATTGGGAAGCAGATTTTGGAAAGGTGCAAAAATAACAGGGTTGTTATCATGGGTGACTTTAACTTCCCTAATATTGATTGGCACCTGATTAGTTCCAGTGGTTTAGACGGGGCAGAGTTTGTTAAGTGTGTCCAGGACGGATTCCTGTCACAGTATGTTGACAGGCTGACCAGGGGGAATGCCATTCTACATCCAGTATTAGGTAACAAACTGGGTCAGGTCACAGATCTCTGTGGGTGAGCATCTGGGGGACAGTGATCACTGATCCCTGACCTTTAGCATTATCATGGAAAAGGATAGAATCAGAGAGGACAGGAAAAATTTTAATTGGGGAAGAGCAAATTATGAGGCGATAAGGCTAGAACTTGCAGGTGTGAATTGGGATGATGGTTTTGCAGGGAAATGGACTATGGACATGTGGTCGATGTTTAAGGATCTCTTGCAGGATGCTAGGGATAAATTTGTCCCAGTGAGGAAGATAAGAACGGTAGGGTGGAGGAACCATGGGTGACAAGTGAGGTGGAAAATCTAGTCAGGTGGAAGAAGGCAGCATACATGAGGTTTAGGAAGCAACGATTAGATGGGTCTATTGAGGAATATAGGGTAGCAAGAAAGGAGCTTAAGAAGGGGCTCAGAAGAGCAAGGAGGAGGCATGAGAAGGCCTTGGTGAGTAGGGTAAGGGAAAACCCCCACGGCATTCTTCAATTATGTGAAGAACAAAAGGATGACGGGAGTGAAGGTAGGACCAATTAGAGATAAAGGTGGGAAGATGTGCCTGGAGGCTGTGGAAGTGAGCAAGGTCTTCAATGAATACTTCTCTTCAGTACTCACCAATGAGAGGGAACTTCTGACTGTGAGGACAGTATGAGTCAGGTTGATGTTCTGGAGCATGTTGATATTAAGGGAGAGGAGGTGTTGGAGTTGTTAAAATACATTAGGACAGATAAGTCCCCGGGGCCTGACGGAATATTCCCCAGGCTGCTCCACAAGGCGAGGGAAGAGATTGCTGAGCCTCTGGCTAGAACTTTTATGTCCTCGTTGTCCACGGGGAAGGTACTGGAGGATTGGAGGGAGGCGAATGTTGTCCCCTTGTTCAAAAGAGGTAGTAGGGATAGTCCGGGTAATTATAGACCAGTGAGCCTTACGTCTGTGATGGGAAAGCTGTTGGAAAAGATTCTTACAGATAGGATCTATGGGCAATTAGAGAATCATGGTCTGATCAGGAAGTCAGTGAAGGGCAGATCGTGTCTAACAAGCCTGTTAGAGTTCTTTGAGGAGGTGAACAGGCATATAGATGAGGGTAGTGCAGTGGATGTGATCTGCATGGATTTTAGTAAGGCATTTGACAAGGTTTCACACAGTAGGCTTATTCAGAAAGTCAGAAGGCATGGGATCCAGGGAAGTTTGGCCAGGTGGATTCAGTATTGGCTTGCCTGCAGAAGGCAGAGGGTCGTGGTGGAGGAAGTACATTCAGATTGGAGGGTTGTGATTAGTGGTGTCCCACAAGGATCTGTTCTGGGACCTCTACTTTTTGTGATTTTTATTAACGACCTGGATGAGGGGGTAGAAGGGTGGGTTTTCAAGTTTGCAGAGGACACAAAGGTTGGTGGTGTTGTAGACAGTGTAGAGGATTGTCGAAGATTGCAGAGAGACATTGATAGGATGCAGAAGTGGGCTGAGAAGTGGCAGATGGAGTTCAACCTGGAGAAGTGTGAGTTGGTACATTTTGGAAGGACAAACTCCAAGGCAGAGTATAAAGTAAATGGCAAGATACTCAGTAGTGTGGAGGAGCAGAGGGATCTGGGGGTACATGTCCACAGATCCCTGAAAGTTGCCTCACAGGTAGATAGGGTAGTTAAGAAAGCTTATGGGGTGTTAGCTTCCATAAGTCGAGGGATAGAGTTTAAGAGTCGCGGGGTATTGATGCAGCACTATAAAGCTCTGGTTAGGCCACACTTGGAGTACTGTGTCCAGTTCTGGTCGCCTCACTATAGAAAGGATGTGGAAGCATTGGAAAGGGTACAGAGGAGATTTACCAGGATGCTGCCTGGTTTAGAGAGTATGCATTATGATCAGAGATTAAGGGAGCTAGGGCTTTACTCTCTGGAGAGGAGGAGGATGAGAGGAGACATGATAGAGGTATACAAGATATTAAGAGGAATGGATTCAATATAATGACGTATCAGTAGTTTCAATATAATTATGGAGAAGGATAGGTCTGGACCCAGGGTTGAGATTTTTGATTGGAGAAAGGCTAACTTTGAGGAGATGCGAAAGGATTTAGGAGTGGATTGGGACTCTTCCCCAGCGCATCACTGCTCAGTACAAGAGGACATGGCTTTAAGGCAGGGGTGTCAAACTCATTTTAGGTCACGGGCCGGATTGAGCAAAATGCAGCTTCATGCAGGCCGGATCAGTCGGACGCGTGCGAACGCAGCTTTCGTTGCCTCCGTTTTTTTAGCCTGCTCTCATGTGTCTCAGTCTCTGCTATAACTACAAAGTGTTTCACTTTACAAATTCCGTTTCTTATGAAGAAGACTGCCGAATAAACACTAAAAACCCTGAAAACCTGGTACCTGAATAAACTCAGCATTAGCCATATCATATGCCATAGGCGCTTCGATTACTGGGGCCAGCTTTAATAGTAATTAGATATTATCTCGCGGGCCAAAGATAATTCCACCGCGGGCCGGATTTGGCCCGCGGGCCTTGAGTTTGACATATATGCTTTAAGGTAAGGGGAGGGAAGTTCAAGGGGTATATTAGAGAAAGGTTTTTTTACTCAGAGTGGTTGGTGCGTGGAATGCACTGCCTGAGTCAGTGGTGGAGGCAGATACACTGGTGACGTTTAAGAGACTACTAGACAGGTATATGGAGGAATTTAAGGTGGGGGGTTATATGGGAGGCAGGGTTTGAGGGTTGGCACAATATTGTGGGCCGAAGGGCCTGTAATGTACTGTACTGTTCTATGTTCTATGAATGAAATTCAGTCCCTTGCGAGGGGTGACATAGAAACAGGCGATTAGAACTGAGAAATTCTAAAGGCAAAAAGACCCTAATGGGAGTTATCTACAGGCCCCCAAATAGTAGCCTGGACATAGGGTGCAAGTTGAATCAAGAGCTAAAATTAGCATGTCGCAAAAGTAATGCTACGGTTGTAATGGGGGATTTTAACATGCAGGTAGACTGGAAAAATCAGGTTGGTACTGGACCCCAAGAAAGGGAGTTTGCGGAGTGCCTTCGAAATGGATCCTTAGAGCAGCTTGTACTGGAGCCTACCAGGAAGGCGGCAATTCTGGATCTAGTGTACTGTAATGAACTGGATTTGATAAGGAAATTCGAGGTAAAGGAGCCATTAGGAGGTAGAGACCATAATATGATAAGTTTTAAACTACAATTTGAGAGGGAGAAGGGAAAATTGGAAGTGTCAGTATTACAGTTGAACAAAGGGGACTATGGAGCCATGAGGGAGGAATTAGCCAAAGCTGACTGGAAGGATACCCTAGCAGGGTGACAATGAAACAACAATGGCAGGTATTTCTGGGAATAATACAGAAGGTGCAGGATCAGTTCATTCCAAAGAGAAAGAAAGATTCTAAGGGGAGTGGGAGTGACCGTGGCTGACAAGGGAAGTCAAGGACAGTATAAAAACAAGAGAAGTATAACATAGCAAAGATGAGTGGGAAGCCAGAGGATTGGGAAACTTTTAAAGAGCAACAGAAGATAACTAAGAAGACAATATGGGGAGAAAAGATGAGGTACGAAGGTAAGCTAGCTAAGAATATAAAGGATAGTAAAAGCTTCTTTAGGTATGTGAAGAGGAAAAAATTAGTTAAGACCAAAGTTGGGCCCTTGAAGGCAGAAACGGGTGATTATGGGGAACAAAGAAATGGCAAACAGGTACTTTGGATCTGTCTTCACTAAGGAAGACACAGACAATCTCCCAGATGTAATAGTGGCCAGAGGACCTAGGGTAACGTTGGAACTGAAGGAAATTCACATTTGGCAGAAAATGGTGTTGAGTAGACTGATGGGACTGAAGGCTAATAAATACGCAGGGCCTGATGGTCTGCATCCCAGGGTACTTAAGGAGGTGGCTCGAGAAATCGTTGGCGCATTGGTAATCATTTTCCAATGTTCTATAGATTCAGGATCAGTTCCTGAGGATTGGAGAATAGCTAATGTTATCCCACTTTTTAAGAAAGGAAGGAGAGAGAAAACAGGGAATTATAGACCACTTAGCTTGACATCAGTAGTGGGGAAAATGCTGGAGTCAATTATAAAAGATGAAAGAGCGGCACATTTGGAAAGCAGTAACAGGATCGGTTTGAGTCAGCATGGATTTATGAGGGGCGAAATCATGCTTGACTATGCTGGAATTTTTTGAGGATGTAACTATTGTACAATGTACTGTGTATGTTAATCAAAATGGCTTCTTTGTTTTGTTAAGAGTAGGAATGCTTCTTTGTATGATAAGTGCTTTCTCTCGCAGTTGTTTAGCTTTAGACTTGCTGATATCGGGATTGTATTCATTTGTTGACCAATGGGGAATGTTATTTTGTCTTGTAGGTCTGGGAGCGGGGGTTTCGCGGTCTTTTCAGGGGAGTCGGGAAGAAGACGCCGAGGAAGGTGGACGTGCGCTGCACTGCTCGGTCGACCACCCGGGTGGTTCCAGGTGCGAGGACGTGGAGGTTGGAGGAAAGTGACGAGGGGTTGAATGGTTCGATATTTGAGCTGCAACGATGTGCACTAAACTGACTGAGCTTTAAGTTGGCGCCTTTTACTTTATTTTCTTTTCCTTCATATATATTGTATTGCATAGTACTCTTTTAGTTTTAGTAAAATCTTTAAAGTGTATTCCATAACGGTATCTGGTGTGAGTTTGATATGGTGTGTGTGCGCACGGCATAAACTTGATTCCCACAGCACCTGTGTGTACGGGAGGTGGGGTTGGTGAGTAGCTGGATCTCCTTTTCCCCTAGACATATACCAGCCTGTTGGGTAGGTGTTACATTCGTGGGGTGCTCGTCCCGGGATTGGATTGTCAGGGGCTGTGGAATCGCGCAGGCAGCAGTGCGGAGATGGACAGAAATAAGATTGTTAGCTGGTGCGAGTTGGAAGATGTACCAGTGCAGTATGCCTGTGTAGTGAGCAGAGTGGATTTTCGAGTTTCGGGAGATGCGTTAGTGCGGGGGTTAAGTTTGTTAAAAGGTATGGGGCAGGTAGAATTGGTAGCTAGATGGTGTGGTAAAGAGGTAGAATCTAGTTGGGTGTTGGTTCGTACGAGTGCTGATGTCTTGACGTTGGAACTGCCAGCGACGGTCAGTGTTCCGGGGGAGGCAGGGCCGTGGGGGCTCCACATCCTCTCCGAGGATGAGCTAGAACTAGAAGTGACCCCCAGAGAGGTGCCCGTCACTAGTAATGGGAGGTCAGAGGAGGGAGGCGTGACCAGGCCCCCCCCCCCACCCCCCCAGGGACGGTGAAGGCCTTGGAGCTGGCAGCCGCACTGAACTCCCTGGTGAGAGTGGCCGAGAGGCCACGGCTGAAGCTGGGGGTGTTCTCAGGAGCCAAGCCTACTCCGGATGGGGAGGTGGACCTGGATCGAGCATACGTCCTTGATGTTAGAGGAGTGGCCAGGCTCAGAGGAGGAGAAGAGGCAGCGATTGGTGGGAAGTTTGAGGGGTTCGGCAGCCTAAACAGTCCGGGAGTTGAAAGCTGAAAAGCCTGGGGCTTCAGTGGAGGAATGCATAGAAGTTTTGGAGGGAGCGTTTGGGTTGTCAGGGGAACCCTGGCTGCTTTTAGCAGAGTTCCAATGTCTGGAACAACGGAGAGGGGAAAAGCTCTCTGAGTTTCGGATGGAGGGGATGCTTACGGGGTTGCGGCACCGGGTGGGTAGTGAAGGCGCCTGATGTGGCTAGCATGAGGATGAGTCAGATATTCAGTGGCTCTCTGGAGGAGGACAAGGACTATCCGGCAGGCTTATAGAAAGGGCCCCCCTCCATCATTCGGGCAACTGATTAGAAAGGTGCGGGAGGAAGAGAGAGCGTTGGGGCGGAAAAGGGGCTCGGGCCACCAGCAGCAATCCTCAGCGATACAAGAAGTGGTGGCTGGGTGGAGGACTGAAAACCCCCAGGAGAGTAGGGACCCCCCCTCTGGAGGGGAAGGACAGGGAAGGTACCCACTCCTGGGGGCGGCCCGTGCAGTGGGTTGGGAGCGGGGGCCGTCTTGGGAGAGGAGGGACGGCGGGCAGCGTGTGCTTTAACTGTGGGAAAGATGGGCATTTCAGGCAGGACTGTGGGCGGCCGAGGGTGTGCTATAGCTGCGGAGGGGAGGGACACTTTCGGCGGGATTGTGAGAGACAAGGAGTCCCGCAGAGGGCAAGCCCCCCTGCGACTAAGAAGGGAGAGGTGTCGGGAAACTTAGGAGAGGCTCAGTGAGGGAACGGACTGGAGCACGTTCCCAGAGATCAGCAAGGGGACCACCGGGTGCCCACGCCTTTATTCCAGATGGGCTGGTAGGACCCGGTGCCAGTGTGCCTCTACGGATAGAGAGAGTTTACGCAAAAGCCGTTCTTGATACTGGATCGCAGGTGACCTTATTGTACCGGTCGTTCTACAACCAATATCTAAAGCATTTGCCCTTAACCCCATTTGACGCCCTGCAGATTTGGGGTGTGAGCGAGGGTGATTACCCGTACGATGGGTACCTATCAGTGAGATTAGAGTTCTCGGACGGCGATGTGGGAGTGTCCGAAGCCATTGAGACGTTGGTGTTGGTGTGTCCTGACCTGGTGGAAACCGGTGGTGCTGCCCTCCTGGTGGGGACTAACTCCCCCGTTGTGTGATGGCTCCTGGGAGCTTGTAAGGAGAAAGGGGGGGGGGGGGGGGGAACACTTTCTGGAGACCATCTCGGTGCATCCAGTGTTTTGAGCAGTATTCGAAGAAGGGGTTGCCCCCCAAGGGCTGGACCCAGAGTGTAAATGAGGGACGGTGTGGTGTACGCAGGCTTCGGCCCGAAACGTCGTCACTACCTCCTCCCATAGATACTGTCTGGCCTGCTGAGTTCTGCCAGCATTTTGTGTTTTTATTTATTTCCAGCATCTGCAGATTCACTCGTGTTGCCTCTGTCCCATCCAGTCCTTTTATGGTATGGGTTTCCCAGTCAATGTGTGGACAGTTAAAATCACCTACTATATCTATCTACTAATTTCTTCCTCTAAATCCCGCAGACTGTTGGCTAGTCTGTAATATAGCCCTATTAAAGTGGTCATACCTTTCTTCTTATTTCTACCCATCAGAATGCCTCACTACACGAGTTCTCCAGTCACTCTTCGCAGAGCACTGCCCTGACATTTTCCCTGACTGGTAACGCAACCATTCCTCCTTTAATCTCTTCTGCTTTTCACCTCTAAAACAACAGAACCCCAGAATATTGAACTGCCAGTCCTGCCCCTCCTGCAACCAAGTCTCACTAATGGCTACAATATCACAATTCCAGGAGTTAATCCATGCTCCGAGCTCATCCACCTTTCCTACGATATTTCTTGCATTGAAATATAGGCAGCTCAGGACACCATGCTCAACTTTTTGATTCCTGACTTTGTCTGAGGTCTTACCAACATTTCCAAAAAACTTCAGATAATTAGGACAGCCACTTAATTGGGCCAAAATGTACTGGTCCTGATGTGTCCAAAATAACTAGAATCCACTGTATATAATTTGAATAGGCCAGGACACTTTTTGTGAAAAATTCAGTGCTGGATCTGTAGACTAAATAACTCTGAAAAGACTAGCAATTGACTGTTAACACATATAGAAGAGTAGCTGGGTATCGAAGATCTCAACAAGAAGTTCTGGTTCTCATTAAAATTAGGGTTAGTCTGATAAAAATGGCTTTGGTAAAGGAGACATCAGTTTCTTTCCTATGAGATAGATGGCAAAGGCTTGCTGGGGACAAATAATTACCAGCCATGCATTATCTTCTCAACTGAGTGATGCATGGACTGAAGGAGGGGACTCTCTGGGAGGGAGACTGTGGTGGGGGGGGAGCAGGTATCTATGTTTCAAGCTGAACAAAAACAACCACATACTGCAGAAAGGAATCAACCAATCTGCATTTAGTTTCTCCACTATACAAAGCATCACTTTATGAACACCAAATGCAGTACACCCAATTGGATGTCATTTGTTGGCAGCGGCAATTGAATGCCAAAGTAGGAAGGTTTGCTTCAGCTTTATAAAGCACTTATGAGACTTTATCTGAAGTACTATGTACAACGTTGCTATTTTTGTTAAGGGAGGATACTGATACACTGAAAATAGAGCACCAACTGGGTGTTGGACATCCTAACAAATAGACCACAGATAATCAGGATACACAACCACTCCTCCCTCATCATCGATCTTCAACCTGGGTGCCCCCCAGAGCTGTGCACCGAGCCCATTCCTATACACTGCTCACATATGACTGTATGGCCAAGCACCTGAGTAATCACATTGTCAAATTCGCCAATGACACAACAGTGGTAGGCTCATCACCAACAACGATGAGGCGACTTACAGAGAGGAAATGGAAGGACTCAAGGCTTGTTGACAGGCAAATAACCTCTTCCTCAATGTCAACAAGACAAATGAGATGGTTATCGACTTTAGGAGAACTCACTCCAGCAACACAGCAATGGAAACTGCAAGCAGTTTCAAAGCTTCTGGGCACGCACAGCTCATACAACCTCACATGGTCCCGGAACATATTATACACAATCAGGAAAGCTACTTTAAAAAGTCTGAGGAGAGCTGCACTATGCACATGCCATTCTACAAATGCGCAGAAGAGAGCATCCCAACAAGTTGTATCACTGCATGGTATGGAAACTGCACTGTGGCAAATACAGTATTGACAATACAAATAGTGTGTCCTTGTTGATGGGTAAGCTGGTTCCAGTGATGTGTTGGGCAGTTTTGACAACCCGTTTTAGATCGCGCGCATGAGAGAGGGGGAGGGGGAGGGGAGAGAGAGGGAGAGAGAGGGGGGAGAGGGAGGGAGAGGGAGGGAGAGAGAGAGAGAGAGAGCGCGCACGAAAAGAGCTATTAACATCATGAAGGATCCCGCCCTTCCGGCTCATGGACAGTTTGTCCCACTCCCATCTGGGTGGAGGCTACATTGCATCCACACTGTTCAAGTTCAACTCTATTATTAAACTGTACATATATACAATAAAACAAAACAATGTTCCTCTGGGTCTTGGAGCACCCACAAAACATCTAACACATGGCACATAAACCAAAGTATTACCATAATAAGTTAATTTAAAAAATTCACAATGCATGCAACACAGGTAAACAGTAAACAGCATGCTGACCTACTGATGAGACCTCAGTGGTGATAGGGTATTTATTAGTCTCACAACCTGAGGGAAAATGCTGTTACCCAGTCTGACAGTCCTATTTCAGCTCCTTTCTGATGGTCATGGGTCAAGTAGATTGTGGTATGGGCGGTGCAATCCTCAACAATGTTTTGGGCCCTACGTTTGCAATGCTCCTGGTAAATGTCACAAACAGGGGGATGGAAGACCCCGGCAATTCTCTTGTGGTCTGATACCCAATGGTCCCTCTAACTTGAAGAGACCAGAGTGAGCAAAAATCAGAGGGGAGAGGGGACCTGTGGCATGACAAACTGTCAGGTAAATAATAGGTTTTGTTGACTACAGGTCATGATCTCTCTTTGTGTGTTTTGCTATTGCTGGAGGGTGGTGGGAATTGACGCTTTTTTGCTGAAATGGTTGGGGGAAGATTAAGCTTGCTGCTGCTTGTACAGAGGAGGGGTGAGAGGGAACTTCAGGGTTCTGGCATTTTTCTGTCATTTGTCCTTTTGGGGTGGTTCTGTTTTCATGGATGTCTACAAAGACTAAGTATTTCAGGTTGTATACTGTACACATTCTCTGAGACAATTTCAAATGGTTCCATTTATTATCAAAGGAATTTTCTTCTTCAAAAAGATTTTGGATACAGAATTGGAATATCTTTAAGGCAGAGGTAGATAGATACATGATAAGCAAAGGGTGAAAGATTTCCAAAGGAAGGTGAGAAAGTAGAATTCAGAATACAATCAGATATTTGTAAATGGTGGAGAAGGCTTCAGGAGATTAGTGGACTACCGACTATTAATTATTGTGATGAAAAATAATGGAAAGGAGAAAGTACATTTCATTGGTAAGTGGCTCAATGCCACAAATGGCAGAGCTGGTTTTCGTAAAGAAGAAAATCAAAAGGCTTAAGGCCTTTAATACAAAACTATTGTGTGACCATCTGTATACCAATAGGTATGTAAAACCAAAATAGCTAATAAACAAATTGAGAATTAACTCCCACATCATTTATAGGACTTAATATTATTGAGGTGCATTAAAAACAACAACAGCTGTTCATTGAAAAATTATTTGATACTCTGGGATTCAAAAACAGGGACTTACCAGAAGCTAAAAGTATCTGGACCACATCTGTCTTTCCAAATAACGCAGCTTCATGAAGTGCACTACCCTTCTCTGTCTGAAGATTGAGAAAGTGGAAAAAGGAATAATTTTGTTTTCCATTTAAACAATTTTTTTTCCTGACCTTTGAAGCAAGTTACTGAACTTTGCACACAAGAATTATAAACAATCACATTTATTTTTATTTTTCTACTATTCCTCTCTTCGTCTAACTCATTAAACAGTTCAAGAGGCATCCTTATCTTGTTTATATAGCTATTCATTACATGTTATAAGTCAACTGCAGCAGCTGGGAACAACACAACTCCTTTCTTACCCAAGTCGAAACTAATACCTATCAGAAGATTTTTCAAAGCTATTATTAGATTTAACTTACTCCTTGGGCCCTGTGAAAAGCAAATTAAAATTCCACAGGTGACTCAATTGAGATTGGGTTAGTCATGAGAATCAATCCAAAAATCAAAGTCACACTGGATCAGAAGTAGAGAGAGTGAGCAGCTTCAAGTTCCTGGGTGTCTAGATCTCTGAGGATCTAAGCTGGTCCCAACATATTGATGTAGTCATAAAGAAGGCAAGACAGTGGATATACTTTATTAGGAGTTTGAATAGATTTGGGTTGTCAACAAATATGCTCAAAAACTTCTATAGGTGTACCGAGGAGAGCATTCTGACAGGCCGCATTACTGTCTGGTATGGAGGGGCTACTGCACGGGACCGAAAAAAGCTGCAGAAGGTTGTAAATCTAGTCAGCTCCATCTTGGGCACTAGCCTACGAAGTACCCAGGATATCTTTAGGAAGCGGTGTCTCAGAAAGGCAGCGTCCATTATTAAAGACCTTCAGCAGCCAGGGCATGCACTTTTCTCACTGTTACGATCAGGTAGGAGATACAGAAGCCTGAAGGCGCATACTCAGCGATTCAGGAACAGCTTCTTCCCCTCTAAATATACAGTATTTGTTTTTGCACATTTTTAATCATCTATTCAATATATGTAATTGATTTACTTGTTAATTCATTGTTTTATTTACTATTCTTTCTCTCTCTCTCTCTGCTAGATGATGTATTGCATTGAACTGCTGCTGCTAAGTTAACAAATTTCACGTTACATGCTGGTGATAATAAACCTGATTCTGGTTCTGATTCTGATTTTGTCTCAGAGCCATGTCAATTACACATTGTTTCATCAACAAAATAAGATAGAATTGAACCTCAAGAGTGTTTGCAGATAACTATTATGGGTACTTATTTAACAGAAGTTATAGATTATTTATAATATACTGTATTGAACTACCATATTTAATAAAATGATACAAATATATTGTTTAATGATATAATCAATTCTGTATTAATATATAGACTTTACCAATGATTTGAAATTCTAAAAAGATCAAGATTATTCATTGTTAAAATTTAGTCACTCTCTTGATAGCTCACAAGTTTTATTTACTATTACAATGAATCCCTGTAATTATTCAACAGAATAATTTTGTTCTCTATAATACATTTTAACTTCCCACACTGCAAGGCCCCTTACTTAACTATGGCTTCAAGGTGCAAGTGACGCTACACTGATTTCTCATTTTTTTCTCCCTTTTACAACTTCCAGTTGATGGTACTCCCACTTTTTCTCTGTTGCCCACCAAAGGAAGGTGAAAAAGTAGAATTGAGAATACAATCAGATGTTTGCAAATGGTAGAGAAGGCTTCAGGAGATGCATTGACCTCATCCAGCTTTTGCGGTCTTTACTGGACATTTCTTTTCTCCTGTCACCTATTCATCAAATCTTATATTTTTTTGTTCTTCTAACTTAGCAAACTTACCTGCCTTTTCTGGTTTCCTGATAATATCCATTTTGGCATTAGTCAACCATCTTCTCAGTTTTGCAACTATTCATTGGCTTACTGCCTCCATAGTGAGTGGCTAGTGCCACCTAAGGCCCATATGACTATTGAAAGGTCTATGCTTCTTTAAAAGGAGAACTATACTGTGCTTGGAGTGGGTTCTAATTTGAAACATGGGAGGGACTTGCTTAATGATAGATAGATAGATAGATAGATAGATAGATAGATAGATAGATAGATAGATAAAACATGCTTTTCCAACATTATACAGATGTTCTAATTAGGATGGTGGAAAGTTTGTGCTCAGGGAGCCTGAAGTTTTCACAATCATTGAATTTCTTACATTGTAGCTCGCATATCCCTAGATTTGGTAAATATTAAACACAGGTGCTGCAGTGTATAAAAACCAATGATTTCAACTGTGTTGTCAAGGTTGTCAATCAAATGAACTGAATTGACTTTATTACTTACATCCTTCATATACATGAGGAGTAAAAAGCTTTATGTTACGTCTCCGTCTAAACGGGCAATGTGCAATTGATAGTAATTTATAATAAATTGTACGTACAACAGGATAGTCAATATAACATAGAAATACAGTTGCGTCAGCATGAATTAAGCAGTCTGATGACCTGGTGGAAGAAGCTGTCCCAGAGCCTGTTGGTCCTGGCTTTTATGCTGCGACCATTTCCCAGATGGTAGCAGCTGGAACAGCTTCTGGTTGGGGTGACTCGGATCTCCAAAAATCCTTCGGGCCCTTTTTACATACCTGTCTTTGTAAACATTCTGAATAGTGGGAAATTCACATCTAGAGTCCACATCACTCTCCGCAGAGTCCTGCGATTTAGGGAAGTACAGTTCCCCTAGCAGGCAGTGATGCAGCCAGTCAGGATGCTCTCAATTGTACCCCTGTAGAAAGTTCTTAGGATCTGGGGGCCCACATCACACTTTTTCAACCGTCTGAGGTGAAAAAGGTGCTGTTGTGCCTTTATCACTACAGAACCAGTAGGAACACAACACGTGAGATCCTCGGCGATGCTTATGCCGAATAACTTAAAGCTGTTCACCCTTCCAACCCCGGATTCACTGATGTCAATAGGGGCTAGCCTGTCTCCATTCCTCCTACAATCCATAACTAGCTCCTTTGTTTTTGTGACATTGAGAGAGAGAGGTTGTTTTCTTGACACCACTGTGTCAGGGTGATGACTTCTTCTCTGTAGGCTGTCTCGTTATTATTTGAGATTAGGCCAATCAAAATGTACACTTAACTTCAATAATGTAGTGCAGCATTTAACAAATACTCAAAATCTCCTCATGGTTTAAGGCTACACACACCCTTAAACCATCAGTAGTCAGAATACTACAGCACAGAAATTGTCCCTTTGACCCATCTAGTCCATGACAAACTGATCTTGTCTTGTTCCAACTACTTGCAGCTGGCCCATGTCCCTCCGAACCCTTATCATCCATGTACCCATCTAAACTTCCCTTGAATGTTTCAATTGAATCCACATCCACCATTTCCACTGGCAGCTCATTCCACCCTCAACACCCCGAGTGAAGAAGTTTCCCCTCAGATTCCTTTCCAATATTTCACCTCTCATCCAAAACCCATGACATCTACTTCTAATCTCACCCAACTCTGTATGCATTCACCCCATCTATATCCCTCATAACTCTAAATACTTCCGATAACTGTCTCTTGTCGTTGCAGAGGAAGGTAGTGGGGATAAGCTCCCACTACCAAGTAAATGCTCCCAATGGCATGCACCTCTGACAACCAAGTCTAACTCCTGGCCTTTGTGTTGGTTTAGCTTCTAAGCCCAGCAGAACCATTTTTACTGACAGTAGAAACCCGAAACAGGTTACCAGGGCCATAAAACCTGTCGATCCAGGCAGATGAGGCTCATCAGCCATGGCTGGCAGCTCACCAAGGAGAAGGGAAACTTTGATCTCAAATCTCATCAGCTTTGAGGCTATGCCCACTCACAGGGAAGGCTTCAGGGGTAAACTCCGAGGAAAAATCCAGAGCTGGGGTCCCTAAGACAGTCCAATGTTGAGTTCAATGCTGACTGGCAACTACTGCAATGCCACTGCTGGCAAACTGCAACAATCTCTGCCGTTCCTTTGGATTCATCAGCTGTGCGGAGAAGGGAAGCCTGCTGCATGGACAACAGCTTGCTCTCCATATCGTACTGCCTTGGGCTTTCATACTGACTTGCATAGCACACAGACAGCTAGGATGCAATATCCATCGTCAACCCTGATCAATAGAGGGCCATTTCTACGGACATTTAGATTGTACTTGTGCAATCTATTGTATTCTTGTATAACTTTATCTATAGAGATCTACAATTGACTTTAACTTGTTTTGGAGGTTGGGAGTTTTTATTGAAGGCCTCCCTATTGGTTGATTCATAGTTTAAGTTTTGCTTTTTTTTTCTGTAAATGGTTGATAAGTACTCTTTTCGAATCTATAATTTTCCTCTTTTCTCCCTCCCTTTTTTTTCTTTTAATCTTCTATAATTTTTCGCAGGTAAGTTAGTTTTGGTTTTCTTTTGATTTTCTTTGTATTAAGTCTCACACTTCTGCTGAAGCTGTTCCTATTTGTTATGTTTTCTAGTGCATAAACTAGTTACCATTTGCTATAGTATTTATACGGAACTGTTGTTAATGACACAGAACTGGAAGTCATATTTGGGTTAATTTTTTTGGTAGAGCTAGCTGCTTTTTTTGGTAGCCGTCTAGTTCTGGGTTGGGAGGATGGGGTGGGTTCTCCAGTTCTAACACCACTCACTGTTTCCTTTGCTTTCCTCTGTTACTCAGGACATGTTTCTGTTTTGATTCTACGAATCTGTGTTTACATTTTTGCTCCCAGACTGTTATTGTACTGCTTGACTTTTTATATGCCTGCTGCCTTCTACGCACTAACAATTGATAATGGTTAATACACTTAAATTTGTGAGCTGGAATGTAAAGGGATTGAATCACTCTGTTAAAAGAAGGAAGGTCTTCTCACATATTAAACAACTCAAAGCGGACATTGCTTTCCTTCAAGAAACTCATATTCGTTGTTCTGATAACTCCCGGCTTTTGTCAAAGTGGGCGGGTCAGCATTTTCATTCATCCTTTGCTGCCAAAGCTAGGGGGGGGTCTCCTTCCTTATTAACTCAAATATTCCTTTTGAACTCCATAATAAGATATCTGATACAAATGGCCGTTTTGTCATTGTTTCTGGTAAACTATATAATACTAAAGTTGTACTAGCAAACCTGTATGCCCCCAATTTTGATGATGTTAATTTTTTTGAACGTTTTTTCTCCTCACTACCAGACTTAAACTCATACTCTCTTATACTGGGTGGTGATTTCAATTGTTGGTTAGATCCTAGTTTGGATCGATCGTCCTCTGTTACTAGACCACCTACTAAATCTGCCTCAGCTATTCAATCGTTTCTCTGTAATTATGGTATCTCTGATATATGGCGTTTCCTTCATCCTACTGAGAGAGATTATACTTTTTTTTTCACATGTTCACCATACCTTTACTAGAATTGACTACTTCTTACTCGACAATCAACTCATTCCATTTGTCTATTCTTGTGATTATCAGAGTATACTGATCTCTGACCATGCCCCAATTACTCTGTCCTTAAATTTTCCTGGCCTTCCTCAGAGGAATAAACACTGGCGGTTTGATTCGACTTTACTATCGGATGATGATTTTCTAAAATTTATCAAGGATCAGATAACCTTTTATTTTAACACCAATACATCGCCTGAAGTGTCATCCCAGATTGTCTGGGATGCCATGAAAGCATATCTGAGGGGTCAAATAATCTCCTATACAGCAAATCTTAATAGAAAGTCCTGTGCAGATCGATTAGACCTCATTAATCAGATTAAAGAATTGGATCAACTCTATGCGCAAACTAAGAATCTTGAACTATACAAGAAATGTGTAGAACTTCAAACTAAATTTAATCTTCGGTCCACTCAACCTGTCAAACGCCAACTTCTTGAAAGTTAGAGTCGTTTTTATATTCATGGTGACAAATCTGGTAAATTTCTAGCCAATCAGCTGAGGTGTTCCAAAGCCAAACAACATATTACAAAGATCCGGAAGGAGAATGGAGACCTTACATCGGATCACTTAGAAATCAATGAGGCATTTAAAAATTTCTATTCTCAACTCTATTCCTCTGAATCTTTGAATGACAATATCTCTATTGATCATTTTTAAAATAATCTGAATATTCCTTTGCTTTTATCTGATCTTAAAGCCAAACCTAATGCGCCTATATCATCAGAAGAAATATCTTCTGCAATTTCTGCATTGTCCTCAGGGAAATCTCCTGGACCTGATGGGTTCCCCGTAGAATTTTATAAATCATTCTCTTCACTTCTCTCCCCTCAGTTACTTTCAGTATTATCTGACTCGTTTAACTACGGCAAATTGCCACCCTCTTTCAATGAGGCTTCTATTATTCTTTTATTAAAAAAGGGTAAAGACCCAACAGAGTGTTCTTCGTATAGGCCGATTTCATTGCTTAATGTTGATGTTAAAATCTTGGCCAAAGTTTTGGCTTATAGATTAGAAACTGTTATCCCCTCTATTATTTCTGATGATCAAACTGGTTTTATTAAAAACCGTCTTCCTTTTTTTAACATTTGGCGTTTATTTAACATTTTATATTCACCTCCAACTGGGATTCCTGAATGTGTCATTTCCCTTGATGCGGAGAAAGCATTTGATCGTATAGAGTGGAACTACCTTTTTGCAGTTTTAGAGAAATTTGACTTCGGTCAAAGTTTTATCTCTTGGATCAAATTGCTGTATTTGTGTCCTACTGCCTCTGTTTTAACTAATTCTCAGAAATCCCAGTTATTTAACCTCAAACGTGGCACCCGTCAGGGATGCCCTTTAAGTCCCTTTCTCTTTGATTTGGCTATAGAACCTTTGGCGATAGCTTTTCAAAATTGTCCTGAACTGACCAGGATTTGGAGAGGGGGTGTTGAGCATAAAGTTTCTCTTTATGCTGATGACTTATTACTTTTTCTTTCAAATCCGTCTACATCCTTACCTCCAATGTTTTCACTTCTTGACCAGTTTAGCCAGTTCTCTGGATATAAACTTAATTTACATAAGAGCGAACTTTTCCCAATTAATAAAGAAGCAAAAGAATTAACATTTCATGATCTCCCTTTTAAAGTAGTCCACAATCAATTTACTTATCTTGGGATTATAGTCACAAGGAAGTTTAAAGATCTCTTTCGTGAAAATTTTGCCAATCTTTCATATACTATTAAACAGAGTCTGTTACAATGGTCACCTCTATCTATGTCTTTGGTAGGTCGTATTAATGTTGTTAAAATGTATGTTCTCCCTAAACTTTTATATTTATTTCAATCAATCCCAATTTTTATCCTAAATCTTTTTTTGATTCCTTAGACTCTATTATTTTGTCATATCTGTGGAAGAATAAGCGCTCTAGAATTAACAAAGTTTATCTCCAAAAATCTAAAAAAGAGGGTGGCATGGCTTTACCTAACTTTCGTTTATATTATTGGGCAGCCAATATACGTTGTGCTACCTTTTGGTCTTTTTTCCATGGCCAACCGAGTGCCCTAACTGGGTGGAAATGGAGTTGAGCTCCACTAAAGGATTATCTATCTCTGCACTTCTCGGCTCTGTACTCCCTAGTAGTTTGTCCAGATTAATAGTTAATCCTTTTGTCAGACACACTTTGCGTATATGGGCTCAGTTTAGGAAATTTTATGGGTTCCATGGTTTTTCCTTTTCTAGCCCTATCTTACATAATCACCTTTTTTTACCTACTACGTATGACTCAGCCTTCCATGATTGGTATAGGAAGGGCATTAGACATTTTGAAGATCTTTTTATTGATAATCGCTTCGCCTCTTTTCAACAGCTCTCTGCTAAGTTTAATCTGCCTAATGCTCATTTTTTTAGATATCTCCAAATTAGACACTTTATTACTCCTTTAATCCCTAACTTCCCTGAAATGCCTGAGAAAAATGTTATGGACTTATTTCTTTCTATTAATCCACTAGGTAAAGGTTTAATATCATTTATTCGTGATAAATTAGCAGCCCTACGACGTGCCCCTGTGGATAAAATTAAAATGGCATGGGAGCATGATTTAAATACCTCCTTATCCGATGAGACTTGGGACTCAGTTCTCAAATTGGTTAACTCAACCTCTCTTTGTGCTCGCCATTGCCTTTTACAATTTAAGATTGTTCACAGAGCCCATATGTCTAAATCCAAATTATCTCGGTTTTACCCTAACATCAGTCCGCTTTGTGATAAATGCAAAAGGGGCGAGGCCTCTCTCATTCATATGTACTGGTTTTGTCCTAGCTTGGAGAAATTTTGGAAAGATGTCTTCATAACGTTATCGTATATTCTGAATCACCACCAAGAACCTAACCCTTTAATTGCTTTGTTCGGTTTCTGGAGTGAGACAAATTTACGTCTGAGTTCGACTAAGTGTCGAATATTATCTTTTGCCTCTCTCCTGGCTAGATGTTTAATCCTCCTTAGATGGAGAGATGTTGCCCCGCCCACACATGCTCAATGGCTTAACGATATTATGGCCTGCTTAGACCTTGAAAAAATTCATTATTCAGTCCTTAATTCGGATTTAAAGTTCCATAAGGTTTGGGGACCTTTTATTGAGTACTTTCATAACCTTCCTCTTAATTAAGGTTTTTTTTTTCGGTCCCTTGCTTTCAGCTCCTTTTTTTTTGTAGTAGGCATTAATATCTTCTGTTGCTAAGTGTATTTACAGTTTTGGGGGTTTGATTGTCCTGATTTATATTCTCTATATTGTGTTGTGGTTGGTCTGGAGTTTTTTTTTGTTGCGGGGCTTGGGGAGGATACTAATTTTACATGTCTTCAATTTGGGTGCTTTCTCAATTATCTTTCTTTGTATCATATTATTATTGTATGTTTATTTTTGCACTGTATCAATGTTCTTCATTTTGATCGGGGTTTTATCTGTAGCTATGTAGAAAATGTACAAAAAAAACTAATAAAAAAAAATAAGAGGGCCATTTAGGCCAATAGCTTTCCCTATTCTCCTGTGTTCCAGGGAATGAAGTATAAAGTAATTATTGCCTGAATAAAGCTGTACTGTTCTATTTAAACTTTCCCTATGACTCAGGTCATCATGTCTCAGCAACATCCTTGTCAATTTTCTCCACACTCATTCAGGCTGGTTTCTTTGATGTAGGAAGGTGACCAAAATTACACATTATACTCTAAACTCACCCTCACCATCTTATACAACTCAACATAAAATTTCAACTCCTGTAATAAATACCCTGATTTATGAAGGCCAATATGCCAAAAGCTAGGCATTTAATAAGGTATCCCATGCAGTAAGACATTTGATATATACCCCCTGCAGGGTTTATTGAGAAAGTAAGGAGGTATGGGATCCAAGGAGACATTGCTTTGTGGATCCAGAATTGGCTTGTCCACAGAAGGCAAAGGGTGGTTGTAAATGAGTATTATTCTGCATGGAGGTTGGTGACCAGTGGTGTGCCTCATGGATCTGTTCTGGGACCCCTTCTCTTATTGATTTTTATAAACAACCTGAATGAGGAAGTGGAGGGATGGGTTAGTAAATTTGCTGATGACACAAAGGTTGGGTGTGTTGTGGATAGTGTGGAGGGCTGTCAGAGGTTACAGCAGGACATCAAAAGATGCATAACTGGGCTGAGAAGTGGCAGATGGAGTTCAACCCAGGTAAGTCTGAGGTGGTTCATTTTGGTAGGTCAAATATGATGACAGAATATAGTATTAATGCTAAGACTCTTGGCAGTGTGGAGGATCAGAGGGATCTTTGGATCCGAATCTATAGGACACTCAAAGCAGCTGTGCAGGTTGACTGTGTGGATAAGAAGCATACGGTGCATTGGCCTTCATCACCATGGGATTGAGTTTAAGAGCCGAGAGGTAATGCTACACCTTTTTAGGACCCTGGTCAGACCCCACTTGGAGTACTGTGCTCAGTTCTGGTCACCTCACTACAGGAAGGATGTGAAAACCATGGAAAGGATGCAGAGACTTACAAGGAAGTTGCCTGGATGGGGGAAGCATGCTCTATGAGAATAGGTTGAGTGAACTTGGCCTTTTCTCCTTGGAGCGACGGTGGATGAGAGGTGACCTGATAGAGGTGTACAAGTCGATGAGAGGCATTGATCGTGTGGATAGTCAGAGGCTTTTTCCCAGGGCTAAAATGGCTAATATGAGAGGACACAGTTTTAAGCTGCTTGCAAGTAGGTACAGAGGAGATGTCAGGGGCAAGTTTTTGTTTACGCAGAGTGGTGAGTACGTGGAATGGGCTGCCGGCTACGGTGGTGGAGGCAGATACGATATGGTCATTTAAGAGTCTCCTGGATAGGTACATGGAGCTTAGAAAAATAGAGGGCTATGGGTAACCCTAGGTAATTTCTAAAATAAGTACATGTTCGGCACAGCATTGTGGGCAAAGGGCCTATCTTGTGCTGAAGGTTTTCTATGGTTTTTTTAAGGCTCTCTTTGCCACTCTACCTGTGATGCCACTTTCAGGAAATTATGGATCTGTATTCCTCGGTCCCTTTGTTCTATGGCACATCTCAGAGACCGACCATTCATTGTGTCAGTCTTACCCTGGCTTATTTTCCTAAAGTGCAACATCTCACACTTGTCCGCAATAAATTCCATCTGCCATTTTTCAGCCCATCCTCCCAGCAGGTTGAGATCATGCTGCAAGCTTTGATAGCATTCCCCATTATCCACTATACCCCAATCTTGGTGTTCCTCTGAAAATTTATTGATCCAGTTTACTATATTATTATCTAAATCATTAAGCAACAATGGACCCAACACCAGTCCCTGTAGCACACCACTGGTCACAGGCCTATAGCCACTCGCTGGCTTCTACTAAGCCAATGTTGGAACAAACTGGCTTCTTCATCTTGCCAAGTACATCATACACAAAACTTTTTAACCGACTTGGGCATCTGAAGTCAAACCAAATTATTCAGCACCACTAACTCCCAAATTTAGCAGTTTTGAAAGAACTACTAAACTGTAGTGCAACGATTGCAACAATCAGAAATCGGTAAATAGTTAAATATCCCACGAAAATGTTGGCTGGCAGAGGCTAGGAGAGAGACCTTCCTGCTGCATGAGGTTAAGATAGTTTTTAAGGTGGACTACTGAGTTCTAACTGGAGTGTTGGTCTTAAATCAGCATCACACATCAACAAATACCTAATCTACATACTGACACTAACACTAGCTGCTCACAAACTATTAAACGATGGCCAGGTATAGGTCATGAATACTAATTTGTAAGTATTGGCTCTGTGAAGTTTAATTTTGTAGCTATTATATTTTAGTAGAAATTTACTTTGGTCTGCTTCCTCTGCCATACGCAAGATATTTTGTGTTTAATCCACCTTTTCATTTATTAGTTTCTATCACGGCATTTCATTTCAAATTATTTCAATTGCTTGCCACCTCTTTTGTTTTTCTGAATTACTTGTATTCCTTCCAACTTCCTCCTTCAACTGGCATCCAATTTTCAAAATATCAACAGTACTCTGAGCATTTGCCCTTCAAAAATGTGGAAGGTGCATTTCAGTCTTCTGTTCCATCTTTTTCCGTGGCTTTCCTGCTCAGTGACAGAAATCTGCTTCACTACATTAACAAAAGCTTTATCCCATATCATGATTCCTCCCTTGGACTAAGCTATATACATTACCACATCAACTGATATAGAATATGCAAGTATACAATATGCAATATAATATACATGTATATAATATACAAGCAATCAAACAAATAATTGATCAACAAAGAATATCACAGAAGCCAAACAGTGGTGCCATGCAGCGTGAAGTTCACTTTGCGAGAGAATATTGGTTCAATATCCCACATCACTAACTGACCTACAGCTTTCCAAGTGAAAAGGCATGGGAAAATCTAGCTAGCTCAATTGATAAACAAAATAAAATGATCAGAATTATGTCTTTTTACCAGGCCCAGTAATGAGGCGTTATAAATCTGAACAGCTGAGCAATCATCCTCAAGATAATGACCTCTCGGAGTGAGATTTAAGTTGCTACAGGAAAATAAACATCAGCCACACTGATGGGTGCAGTAGAAAAATTGTTGTATGTCTTTGATATACCCAGCTATTACCTGATAGTTAATGTCCATTCCTGCTTCAAGAAGGACTTGCACAACTGCTCTTTGCCCATTTCTTGCTGCCAGGTGAAGTGGTGTGTGCTTCTTGGTGTTACAGCTCAGTAGATTTGGGTGTGCAATTAGCAACATTTTCACTACCTCCAACCTCCCATACAATGCAGCCAGGTCCAGCGGAGTTTCAAACTTGTTGTTTCTCATCGTGGGATCTGTGAGTTCCTCAAGAAGAACTTTTACAACATCTGAGTGACCATACTGTGCTGCACAGTGCAAAGCTGTCTCATTGTCATTATTCTGTCACGAAAGGGATAACAAAATGAACACATATGATTAAAGCATATATATTAATTAGAAGCAAATGAATAGTACTTCCCCATAGCCATGCACTACCAAATCACATTTATCCTGTCACTATAAATGCACTTTATAACATTTAATACAGTATTATTCATAGCCTAATGCATAAAAGTTGCCAGTTATTCCAAAAAAAAAATTAGTAATCAGATGGTAATGGGTAAGATGATTCTGTTGCCAAAATCCAACTCAAGTGTATGCAGATTATATACAACCTGAGAATCTGGCATTCAATTCCTTCAAAACTGATTGTTTTTCATCCAGGAAGTTTTAATAATTAATTGAAGAATCTGTGATATGAAAAAACGAGGATAAACTTTCTCTGGTTATAATTACCCCAGTGAATGCAGGCAAAATATGATATTAAAAAAGCATTTTGACTGACAATCTTTGCTCAAGCTGTAAGAGGAAACCCAAAGGCCAAGCCAGTAAGACACAAGCTCCAACCTTTGAACCACTGAAACTAGAGAAACAGAAGAGGCCAATATTCAAAAAGATTGTTATGTCAAAGTTGACAACTTTGAAACAAAAGGATTCAAAATTATGCCGGAGAACACGTGGCTCATTGGTAAATATAACAAGCAGATTTTTTCCTTGGGGATCACGAGCCCAGTACCAATTTAACATATTTTTAGCATTTGATATAACATTTGTCGATGTTTTAAAATAAAAGAGCTTATTTCATAGAATATTGCTAACAACATTACAGAAAATATTATTAGCACTTCAGTTAAACATTCTCAAATCAAGATAAAATGGCAATGTATCTTAAACTTCATTTATATTGTAAATGAGCACTGCAAGTTATTTACAAACCAGTCATACAGAAAGGAAAATGCAAACACAAATAATCACATTTATATACACATACATAAAATATATATATGTATATATACGTACACACATATTCATATACACATACATATACACACTAATAACATACATATATAAATATAGTTACAGGAAAAATCTTTGCATAATATCAACAATTTACAAAATCAAGCAAAGCAGATTTACAATGCTACAACAACTAGACAGAGTCATAGAAAAGTACAGCACAGAAACAGGCCTCTTGGCCTATCTAGCCCATGCCAAAACCATTTTAAACTGCCTACTCCCATCGACCTGTACCAGGACCCCTACATCCATCTACCTATCCAAGCTTCTGTTAATCACTGAAATCCAGCTCATATGCACTTATGCTGGGAGCTCATTCCAAACGCTCACAACCCTCTGAGTGAAGAAGATTCCTCTCGTTTCCCGTGAACTTTTCACCTTTCACTCTTAACCTATGACTTCTGACTGCAATCACAACAAACCTCAGTGGAAAAAGCCTGTTTGCATTTACCCTATCTATACCCTCAATATTGTCTACCTTCATCAAATCTCCTCTCAGTCTTCAAAAGAAAGAGTTCAATGAAGCCTACAACTTCACTGTTAACTCTTCTATTCAATCTGAAATTTTTGTCCAGCTTCTGAAAGGACTTCCTCTTCAGTAGGTGATCCAACTTCAGTAGGTGATATTTAGATAGATAGATAGATAGATACTTTATTCATCCCCATGGGGAAATTCAACTTTTTTCCAATGTCCCATACACTTGTTGTAGCAAAACTAATTACATACAATACTTAACTCAGTAAAAAAGAATGTGATATGCATCTAAATCACCATCTCAAAAAGCATTAATAATAGCTTTAAAAAGTTCTTAAGTCTTAAGTTTTGGTCTTTTACATACCAAAATTGAAGAAGTAACAATTTCATCATTACACTACAGTTGATTCCAATTAATTAGGACATCAGTTAATCGGGGCAGCTGTTTCTTTGGGACAACTCTTAAAGAACAAGAATTAGTCAAGAAAACAGCCGGGATTCTCCTCCTTGCAGCACATGGAGTAGGTCACATTCCTAGCGGCTCTCTCTCTTTTAATATATTTTATATCCCGCTAACAGATCCCTTTTAGTTTTGATGATTTATTATTTTTACTGAAGGATTTACAACTTAATTACAATGGCCGAAAAAAGTCATTCTGGTATTGAACTGAGAAGCAGCAAGACTTACCCTGAAATGGAGCAAACGGAACAAACCAAGAAAACGGAAGAACCTGTTACACTAGCGGGAATATTTTCTTCAATACAAGACATGAAGTCGGAATTCAGATTGCTTAATATTAAAATTGATAAGCTGGCCGGTTCAAACGGGAAGCTCGGAAAAGCTATTTCTACGATTCAAGACTCTCTGAAAAACTTGGACTCTCAACTTCAAACACTTCAGCAGACTACAACCCGAATCGAGAGTGAGCATGATCTATTCAAGCAAACTATTAAAGATCAAGGAATGAAGATATCTTCAATGGAAAAGAAAATCAATGAAATTACCTCGGAACTATCTAAAACGAAGAAAAGAATGAGGAATCTGCGTATTCTGGGACTGCCTGAAAATACTGAAGCTGGCGATCTGTTAAAATTCTTTTCAGATATGCTGTACTCACTTTTCAATGAAACCCTCGAAACTAGCCCCTTAATTGACAGAGCTCACAGAATTCCACTTTCTCGGCGTTCAGCCGAATTACGTCCTCGAGCAGTTGTACTTTCTTTGCATTATTATATGACTAAAGAAGCTATTATTCGAGAAGCCAGAAAGAAACAGAAATTATTCTTCAACACAAATTCGTATAGTCGAAGATTATCTACCCGAGATCTTTGCCGAAAGGAAGAAATATCGAGACGTTATGAGTGAAATGTATAAATTAGATTTAAATCCCTCCCTTCGCTTTCCAGCAAAGCTGATAATTTTTCCTGAAAAATCTCAATCATTGAGAATCTACTCTCCTCAGGAGGGATGGGAGTATATCAAAAACCTTAAAGTTAAGCCTACTGAATAAAATATTAAAGTTACTCCGATTACTCAATAGGCAATTTTGAAGTATCTGCTGTATGAGTTGTTTATGGAGCTTTTGAGTTAAGTACATATTATACCTTTTCATTCTCTGGTATGGGACGTGGTCGATTTAATTTTTTAAATCTTATTAATAATTAATACATATATAACTGTCTTGTAGGGAACCTTTATAGTATTGTACTTTAGTGGTCCGTGTAGGACCTGTTGTGTATTAATCTTTTTATTTCTTTTATTGACTTCAATACTTCTAGTTTTAGGTCTGTTATATATATATATATTATATATATATATATATATATATACACACACACACACACACACACTGATTTACTTTTCTTTTTCGAGAGAAAGAATATTGTTTATAACATTATTTGCCTGGATTTATTCCTTCTTTTGAGTATATGTTTAAGCTACTTTAGCTGATTCTAAGATGGCAGTTGTTGATTATGTTTTTATTAATGTTAGACATAACATTATAGTAGTTGAATTCTGTTTGTGCCTTTTATTATGGCTATTTTCCGTGGGATTTTTGCTTTTTTTATTATATGGAGCTGCAAGATGGAGAACAGGGTCAAAGGTTATTAGTTAGCATGGGACCAGCCCATTGGTTCCTTCATTTCTATCTATTGGGTGGGGGGAGGGAGGAGGGGTCTATTAGAGTAGGTTCTTTTCTTGATTGGGCAGTTCTTTTGATGGATTTCTCTTTCGTAAATGCGCCACTCCTTCTAGTTGTATCCGCGCCTTTTGGTTTAATCTGTACTTGTGTAACATTTCTTTTATATAATATTAAACTCAATTTTAAACATGGATGTTAATAAAATCAATATAATATCTTGGAATTGGAACGGTGTCAATCATCCCATTAAGTGTAAAAAGATTTTAAAGAAATTAAAAACACTTAATGCTGATATTATTTTTGCGCAAGAAAATCATATACGAAAACAGGATTTTCCGCTTCTGGAAAGGGCCTTTATTTCACTCGCTGTCGGATAGTAAAACAAGAGGCGTTTCTATATTTCTTAGTCCCAAAATCCCTTTTGTACACCTTAACACTACTACTGATTCGATTGGAAGATATTTAATTGTTACTGGTTTATTATGCAAGCAAAAGGTAGCTCTGGTGTGTGTATACGCACCTAATGTAGATAATTCTGATTTTTTTAAGAAACTTTTTTCAGAGTTACCGAATCTCAATGAATATAAGCTGATCATGGGTGGTGACTTTAATTGTTGTTTAAGTCCGGCAATTGACAGGTCATTAACCAATCCATCGCTTCCAAATAAAGTGGCAGCTTGTATTAACTCTTTTTTATTAGAATATGGCCTTGTCGATATTTGGAGATATAAACACCCCAATGATAAAAATTTCTCTTTTTTCTCACACGTCCATCATAAATATTCTCGAATTGACTACTTTTTTTAGATACACGTCTGTTAAAGTCCGTTGTTGAATGTGCGTATGACATCATTGCACTTTCAGATCACGCGCCTTTAAAGTTAACCCTTAAGCTTTCGGATAGATTTTTGAAAATCTCACAGTGGAGATTGAACCCCGTATTGTTACAGGATCCAGCTTTTGTTAATTTTATTAAGGAGCAAATTTCTATATTTTTTTGAATTTAATACAACTGGAATGTCAAATCTGGTTATATGGGACACCTTGAAATCTTTTCTTAGGGGGCAGATAATCTCATATTCAGAAGCCTTGAGAAAGAAAACTAAAGCAGAATTGTCAGTGCTTATTAATAAAATTAAACAGATAGATAAAGCGTATTCAGTTAAACCTACTGAAGACCTATATAAAGGGTCGAACTTCAATCACAGTATGATTTACTTCTGACCTTTCCCATTGAACAGCAAATTGTTAAATCTAAAAGTGTATTTTATATACATGGCGAAAAATCTGCTAAACTTTTAGCCGGTCAGTTAAAGGCTGGGATGGTCAGAAGGCAGATTTTAAAAATTCGCCGACCAGATAGAACAGAAACTTTAGATCCTTATGAAATTAATAAGATATTTATGGACTTTTATTCTAATCTTTATAAATCTGAATTCTCTGATAGTACTATGACTATGAATAAATTTTTGCAAAGGTTAAACATACCCCAAATTTCCATTCAAGATGCCGATATATTAGATGCACCTATTAAACAAGAGGAGATAGCCAAGGCTATATCCTCTATGCAACTAGGTAAAGCTCCGGGACCTGATGGTTATACGGTAGAATTTTACAAGACCTTTCATGAAATGCTTATACCACATCTTCATCAAACGTTTAACAACTCTACATCCTCTGGGAACCTTCCTAAAACTTTTTATGAAGCACTAATTTCATTGATTCCAAAAGAAAGGAAAAGACCCACTGGAATGTGTATCCTATAGACCTATTTCTTTACTGAATGTAGATTTTAAAATTCTGTTTAAGATTCTAGCAAATAGGCTTGAGACTATCTTGCCTAATGTTATCTCAAATGATCAAACAGGATTTATTAAAAATAGGTACTCACATTTTAATATTCAAAGATTATTAAATATCATTTATTCCCCCTCAGCCAAAGAATCGGAACGTATTGTATCTTTGGATGCAGAGAATGCCTTTGATAGGGTGGAGTGGCCTTATCTATTTCAGGTTTTGAAGAGGTTCAATTTTGGTCCAGGATTTATTTCCTGGATTAAATTGATTTATCATGCCCCGTAGCTGCGGTTTTAACTAATAATCAAAAGTCTCCTTACTTTAGATTATATAGAGGTACCCGTCAGGGTTGTCCCCTCAGTCCTTTATTATTTAATTTGGCTTTAGAACCACTTGCTATTGCTCTTAGGGATTCTAATTCTGTGCAGGGTATTAGGAGAGGGGACAAATTACATAAAGTTTCGTTATACGCGGATGATTTATTAGTTTACATCTCAAATCCTAAGAAATCTATTCCTTCTATGTTATCTATATTTATGGAATTTGGTACTTTTTCTGGATATAAACTTAATTTACATAAAAGTGAATTATTTCCTATTAATAATTATTCTGATTATTATGATCAAATACCTTTTAATATTGCCAAAAACCATTTTACTTACCTTGGTATCAAAATTACAAAAAATTTTAAAGACTTATATAGGTATAATTTCTTCCCTTTAGTTGTATATATTCAACAGGCGCTTTCTATGTCACCTATGTCGATGTCATTGATAGGTCGAATAAATGCTATAAAAATGGTTATTCTACTGAAATGTTTATATATATTTCAAGCAGTTCCCTCTTTTGTTCCAAAAACATTTTTTGATAAAATAGATTCTTTGATTTTATCTTATGTTTGGAATAATAAAAGCTCTAGAGTAAATAAACTTTTATTGCAAAAATCAAAAAAAATGGAGGATTGGCTTTACCAAACTTTAGATTTTATTATTGGGCAATTAATATTCGTTATATTACTTTTTGGATTTATGATATAGACGACCAAGATTGCCCTTCATGGCTACAGTTGGAGGAAAATTCAGTAATGGGGTTTTTGTTAGCTTCTTTAATTAGGAGCTCCTCTTCCGTTTTCGCTCTCCAGAATAGGTAGACAAGCTCTTAACCCTATTGTTAAACATACTTTAAAAATTTGGTTTCAATTTCGTAGATTTTTTGAATTAAATGATTTTTTACTTTCTAGTAATATTTATTCTAATTTTTTTTAAACCATCAACTTTGGATAAGGCTTTTTTAACATGGAAAATTAAGGGAATAAAAACTTTTTTAGATTTATTTTTACAAGACTCTTTAATGTCTTTTTCACAGTTAATGGATAAATATCTCTAATACACATTTTTTCAGGTATTTACAGGTTAGGAATTTTTTACCGGATTTTTTTTACTGAATTACTCCTTGGCCTGCTCTTCAAATTTGGCTTATGTTATTTTTCAGTTTAAACCTTTTCAAAAACAATTAATAGGTATCATTTATAAACAGTTAATGAATGCTCGCATGTCGCCTAATGATAGGGTTCAATGTACCTAGGAAGTAGAACTTCAACATTCACTTTCAGATAATCAATGGAGTAAAATTTATTATTTAGTCAATAATTCATCTATCTGCGCACACCATATCTTAATTCAGTTTAAGATAGTACATAGTCCAAAGATAAATTGGCGCATATTTTTCCGAATATAAGCCCTATTTGTGACAGATGTAACACAGAAATGGCTACTCTAACTCATATGTTTTGGTCATGTGTAAGTTTAAATAATTTTTGGAGGGATGTGTTTGGAATATTATCTAAAGTTATAGATATGGATATTCAACCTAATCCACTTACAGCAATTTTTGGGATTATTCCAGAGGAAGCAAGCAAAGTGTCTGCTTCCGCCCAACATGTAATAGCTTTTTCAACTTTACTGGCTAGGAGAGCTATTTTGCTACATTGGAAAGAATCTAACCCACCTACTGTTTTCTATTGGCTCTCCTCCATTATGTCATGTCTAAGCTTGGAGAAAATTAGAAGCTGGACATTTGATACATCCTTTAATTTTGAACAAGTCTGGCGACCCTTTATTCAATATTTTCACATGATTTCATTTATTTTTCTTTATTTATTTTTCTTTATTCTCTTTGGGGAAAATCCTTATCCATGAAGGTTCGGAGATGACTGGAAGGATGTGTCTTTTTCTCTCTCTCTCTCTTTTTTCTAATGTTATCCTCAATTGGACTGCCCAATCTTTCTTTTTCTTTCCTTTTTTTCTCTTTCTTTTTTTTTGTTTTTTTGTTTTAGATTAGTTAGTGGGGGGTTTTTTCTTATCAATAAAATTTCCAATTTTTTAAATGATTGTTATGAGGAGTTGTAATTTTTTTTTACCATTGTATATATAACAGCATAATATTTTTCTTATTTGATTTTGATATTATATACTTTTTGTTTTTACTATTGCTGTTTATATGTCTTTTATACTATCTACTTGTTAAACTCCTCTTCCGATTTGTATATTCTTTATTTGGAAATCAATAAAAAAGACTGAAAAATGAAAAAATGAAAACAGCCAGGATTACGTTCATTTATTTGGGACACTATGCTGCCTAATCGGAGCTGGAGACTATTGCCCAGCAGTTTCTAACTAGTATCAGTTCCATGCACTACAGCGTGCTCACAGCAATCAGTTTTTAAATAGCATCAGTTATGCATGTTTATGTTTAAAAAGCAATGATTTTTTTCACTGATAGTTGGTGAGGTACGAGCAGTGAGACAATTTAGAACTGTTTTGCTCACTGTGGTTTCAAGTATTAAGGCTTAGAGATACCAGAAATGGCCAGGAGTGAAAATTTCACTGCTCCAACAAATTGGGAATTATGAAGAATTTGAAGTTATTAACAATCATTTTGAATGTTACAATGAATATTCAGTCGTCTAAAGCATTGTATGAAGGCATTTCATTATCTGCACTAGGTGTCTGCACTGATTTTGTTCATTTTTACAGTCAAAGGAACACTACAGATAACTGCAGATGAATTCCTCTGTTGATAACCATTAGGAAATAATACAATTTTGTAGTACTGTAGAGGTGTTGTTAGTTTTTTAATATGTTCTTTATTTCATTTAAATACATATTTTATTACTCAATTAAATGGTAGATTGTTTTTTTAAACAATTTCTAAGAAACTGGCTAATTGGGGCAGCCGTCTAATTGGGTCAAATGTTGTAGTTCTGATGTGTTCCAGTTAACCAGAATCCACTATATTTCCAAACTCAATAAAATTGTAGCGCTAATAATAACAGAGAGAATTCTTTGGCATTTTAATACAGGCTACTGCAGTGACTGGTAAGTGCATTTGTGAATTTCAGCAATGAAAACCTATCCTGTAAATAAGGAAAATATAGTTATTGTTTTTTTCTAAAATACAAAGGACGGTTAAGGCTCATTTCATCCCAGTTTTCTCCCAAACTTCCCATGTGCAAGTGACATTACCACAAAGATATCCTCTTGGGATGTAAAACAGCAGTATCCCCAGATATAAAATATAGTAGTGCCAAAGCTCCAATTTATGAAGATTCAGTTCTCAATTTTCAAATAAAAGTTTAAATCTGCCTTTCACAAATTTCCTTGTTTTAATGTATTACATCTTACTGTGGCATTACCAACAAGATTACTCTTTACTGTCTGCCCACAATTGGTTTCTAGGTCATTTCAGAGGACAACTTCTAAGACAGCCGTGAGTCTGGAGTCACAGATAAAGATGACTTTTCCTTTCCTGACTGACACAAGGAAACAAGGTTTTATGACAATGCAAGAACTTCGTGGTTATCATTATAAAAATAAGAATGGTAGGATTTAACTCTCATTGCCTGATTGTTAGTCAAGGCCACAGGGTCATTTATCCAGTAACTTGACCACTATGCCACCATTACAGTCACTTGGAAAAACTTCCCTTTAAGCACTTCAATGTAAATAATGCTGAAAGGACCCAATAACAAAATTAAAGGTTAAACTTTGGAGGCTTACATTACTATACAATATCTTAAGTTAGTCATACATAAAACTTAATGCACTTCATGAAGCTTAATATAACCATATAACAATTACAGCATGGAAACAGGCCATCTCGGCCCTTCTAGTCCGTGCCAACGCTTACATTCACTTAGTCCCACTGGCCCGCACTCAGCCCATAACCCTCCATTCCTTTCCTGTCCATATACCTATCCAATTTTACTTTAAATGACAATACCGAACCTGCCTCTACCACTTCTACTGGAAGCTCATTCCACCCAGCTACCACTCTCTGAGTAAAGAAATTCCCCCTCGTGTTACCCTTAAACCTTTGCCCCCTAACTCTCAAATATTTTTAAACAGACATCTGCTTGAATCTTTTCTTAATTTAGTTTGAACACAGCATTCTGATTAAATGTATCAATACCCTTGGTTAATATTACTATACTGCCATTGTAAATAGATTCCAATGACATTACAGAGTCCTATTCATTGCAGCCAATGAACCAAGAACTTTCATCTGACACTACTCAACCCAAAAATCCACCCCATATTCAAATATAGCCACTTGGTTCTTAAAGTCCATAACAGAGTCAAGTAGCAACAATGCTATTCCCATGTTCTCTCCTCAAAAGCATGCAAATTGTTCACTTTCATATCAGAATCAGGTCTAGTATCACTGGCGTAAGTTATGAAAATAAAAATATGAATTAGAGTAAATATACATTCAAAAAGTTTAATTATAATTATCCTGTTCCCTTCAGAAGCCCTCTTCCTTGTCAACACATGCAAAACCCCAGTCAGTTATTTTTGGCTTTTTTGCCAATCTTCATTATAGTTTCCTTAGTTCTCAATTCTTCCACTAACAGAAATATTTTCTATTTACTTGGTTGATACCCTTGATTATTGTAAATGTCTATCAGATTTCAGCATAATCTTCTCTTTTATGAAGAACATCAACCAGTATATCTATGTAACTAAAGTCTTGCCTCTGAAATCATTTTAAGAAATCCTTTCTGCATTCTCATTGAAATATTTACACTTTCCTGAGACAGGGGTAGCAGTTGCAATACTCCAAACCAGTGTCAATGACTTCTGTACCTTTGTGATCTGAGATCCCATATGCTTCTAAACCGCTTTCTCAACCTGAGCTTTATTTTCAATGAGCAATGTACATATATCCCCAGGTCTCTGTTTCATAACTGTGCTCTCTCACTTATTTTGTTTCTTCCTAAATGTAACAGCTCATTTTCCCAACATTAAAATAAATTATCCATCTGTCCATTTCTATCATTTTTTCCACAACCCCTTTTATTGAATAAGGGTGCTGCATCAGCAGCTTTCTGCTCCTTGGACACAGAGTTAGCACTGTCATGGAAATGAAAGTGCTAAAATAACAAGGAGATATAAATATTAAGAAACAGGGGGAAAATGCTTTATACAGAACCAGACCAGTATACACAAGGTCATAAGTAGAGTTATAATTCATGCACTGTATTGCACCTACACAGCATTTTTTAAAAATTGGTGAGTTGCATGTGCAAGTAACAAAGAACTATGGTGTCAGGGCATCAGAGACCAAACTAAATATCTACCAAATCCATAACATTTCAAAGACTAAGGCCAAGGTTTCTATTATTTCCCTTGGCAGTCCAGGAAACATTTCACCTGGTTCAGAAAAGTTTTACCACTGTCAGTGCAGCAAGTACTGCCTCAATATTGAGTCCATCCAATTCTGAAATACATCATATATTGAGACCTCAGCAGATTATTTTTTAAGTGAAAACTGATCAAAAACTACTCAGGGTGCACATCCATATCCTGTCTAATTTAGGGCAGGGTGGCTTCACAACTCTTTTTCAACACACTTTCTGATCTCATGCCAAAATAATTTTTTTTTAAATAATTTTGATGCCAGTCTTCCTTTTTAATTAACACTGAATGTTCTGTAACCATTCAGGTTCTCCCTTGTGTCCACAGGTTGGCATGTATTATATGTAGTGTCATAGTCACAGAAACTTATAGCACAAAAACAGGCCCTTCAGCCCACCTAGGCTGTGCCAAACCATTTAAACAGCCTTCTCCCAACAACCTGCACCAGGACCACAGGGCCACAATAGCTCTGTCAAATCTCCTCTAATTTTCTACATTCCCAGGAATAAAGTGCTTACCTATTCAATCTCTTCTTATAACTCAGGTCCTCCAGACACAGCAATATTCGTTCAACCTTCTTTACATCCTTCTTGCAGATAGGTGATCAAAACTGCATACAATATGCAAAATGTACTCCTCTGTTCTATTTCAATCATATTTTTAGACATTTTGGAAGCACTGATTTAAATTTCCCGGACCTTCTTCCTAAAAGTATAACATTTGATTGTTGCCAAGACATCTCCATTGCAAAGGTCTCCCATTGTTCAATCAGCATTGCCTGCCAAACTGTGATTCTAATTTATTCAGAAAATTTTTTTAGAACTATTTCAACCTTTGGTTTTCCCCTTTTGCTTAATATTTATCTCACCCAAAACCCAGATGCTTCCCAAAATCATACCATGTTCATCTTGGGGAGCAGATTGGTCTGCTTCATATCTTAAGGGTCAAAAAGGGTTGTTAAAAAATTTTAAAACCTCGTCCCTTGTATTTGTAGTGATTGACAACATGTGCATTTGACTTGATGCCTTTAAGTAGAAAATATTGCAGCACACTTAAAATAAATGTAAAGGCTGATGGGTAGCATTGAGAAAGTTAGTAACTGAAAGCAGGCTTGTATAATTAGGCTCTGGGTGAAGATGAGAATCCCAGTAGGAAAGAGGACCACGGTAGACTAAGTTCTAATAAACTTTTAAAATACTTTGTTTAAATAAAGAGATAGAGAATAAGATATTAAATCACTTGAATGTCATATTTTGTATTTAAATATAGTTTCGTCTGCATGGAATGTTATGCCTGACAAATCTCTTGGAGGTTCTTTGAAGGGGTAACTGAAGAGGTAAATAAGACTATGACAGTGGATGTTGTCTATTTGACCTGCATCATGCAGGACCTTCAAACAGAACTTTAGCAAGGTCTCTGTCAAGGTCCCGCATGGTAGGCTGGTCTGGAAGGTTTGGTCCCATGGAATCCAAAGAGAGAGAATTCAAACTTGGCTCAGAGATAGAAAATAAGGGATGATAGTTGAAGGTGTCTTCTCAGAATGGAGGCCAGTGCCAAGAAATGTGTTGCAGGGGTTGGTTGGTGTTGGGATGTCACCCCCTAATAATACAGCATGGGTAAAGGCCCTTCAGGACAACCATTCTATGTCACCCACAGGCCCCACACAGCTACCCCAATTTCCAGTATTTGGCTAATATCCCTCTGAGCTAATATCCTGCATGTAACTATCCAAATGCTTCTTAAATGATAAAATTGTTGCTGCCTTGATCACACCTTCAGCAGCTGTTCCATATACTCATCACCTTTCGCAAGCTCCGCACTCCATAAAGCCACAAATGTAAGCACTCTTAGCTAGAGCTCAAGCAATTCTGTTGTTGCTATGGTCCTCAGTATGGCTTAATCCTTAATGAGTTGTACGTTTTAGAAGAAGGCCACCGTGGAGCTCATGATATCGAACAATTAACCACTGGACAGAAACTTTAAATATTTGATGAAGGTATCTTGCTGTTACTTGTGAGTTAAATTATTCCTTTGGGGACTGCAATCAGAACCAAAAACTCAACACTGTGGGAATCCAACTTTACAGAGAGAAGCAAAGTCAAGAATGCAATAGTTATAGGGGATCTATTATTACAGGACTGTGGTTGAAGTGATTATAGGATTGCCTTCCTGCTAAGGTTAAGATATAATTTAGTGATTGCAGAAAATTCTGGAGGGGATGGGTGCACAGCCAAATATCAGTGGACCATAACAGCATCAATAACATATGCAGACAAAGATGAGGCCCTGTAGGCATATTTTAAGAAATTGCAAAGGGGATTAAAAATCAGGATCTTCATTGTCTTCTCCAGATTTCACCTTATATCATTAATGAATGTAAAAAGAATAGCAGAGATGTACACTGTTGAAGAGGTGTTGCAAGAGAGGTGGTTTTTGATTCCTGAGAGACTGGGACTAGTTCTGGAAGAGGTGGGACCTGAACAAGGCATACTGAGTGTACCATAAATCAAGGACATTTTCTATCAGTTGTGGGCAAGTTACTGGAGGGAATTCTGAGGGACAGGATCTGCTAGCACTTGCATCAACTGTCTGATTATGAAGAGTCAGCACAGATTTTGCATGGCAGCCAAACTCTATACTTAAATACAATTCCTATGAAATTCAAGTAATTTATCATAAACTTATTCACAAGTTCTTAATTTAAATGAAATAGATAATTTTGTAGGTTCACTGAAACTCAGACAATTGATGACCTCTTTCTCAATGGGATGCAATTTCCAACTTTTCCATATCTGTTCCACCATGAGTCTCATCTTCACTTCAGTGCTAAATTATACGAGCCTGCTTCCCAATGACATCCATCAGCCTTTTCATTTATGTGTGCTACAATATTTCCTACTTAAAAGCATGAAATAAGATGCAAAATGTTGAATATCCCTATGTACATAAGTATAGAGGACAAGTAATATTATAAGTAATATACTTTTACATAGTTAAGTGTACAGGTATTTATACTTTTAAATACAGAGCAATACTGAGACAGTATTGCAGTGCTAAAGGTTTTGTCCTTCATTTTAGATACTGAATAGACCAATCTGCTCTCCATGATGAATATACAATTCCATAGTTTGATTCTGGGGAACGCTTGGCAAATTTTGCCCCCTGTGCAAGTTAATGTATTTGTCACTGAAAAACAGATAATGCTTTTATGCATTTCTGGTTCTGAGAACTTTTTGTCATCCATTAACTAATAGAGTTTGTGCACTGCAAGAGTGAATAGGCTTCTTAAGTATTTAATTAGCTACAAAAAATTCTGACATGTATTGAAAGATGTTGTATAGCATAAACCTCTTTATAACCAGAAGTATTTTTAGTCATTTACTCACATGACCTTTGCTTAGTCTTCCAAAAAAAGGAAACAATATTCAAAGCAAAGTGATAAGTGAACCCATTTAGTTTCCTGTTATCTGTGCTTAACACATAACTCAATTTTAGTCTGTAGAAGAGATCAGAATGAACATATGTCCCAACATCCTTTGAATAAAACTAACTTCACTGTAGTCCTAAATGATATTCAAGGAGCAAATATGAAATGTAATACTTCAGATTTAAGGGGAAATTTTGTTCATTAAAGCTTGCATTCCTATTGTATACTGTAGATGCATGACATATCTAACCATATGCAGAAACAGCATATTAATCAGACTCATGAAGAATGGTTGATTGAGCAAGGTACCAGATAGTAATGTGCAACCAAAGAGCTGTAGTCAGACATCAATGTTGAGGTGAAGAAAGTAGGAAAAATGGGGAAGGCAAATGACATTTCACACAATCTGCTCTTGCACAACAGAGGAGACTTTACTTCCCTATAAGAGTCAAGTTCAATAGCACACTAAAGATTCAAAGATCATCAAGATATGTATACAGTATACAACCCTGAAATTCATCTTCCCCACAGACAGACGCAGAATAAAGAAAACATTGGAACCTGTTTAAAGAAAAACATCAAACAACCCCCCCCCCCCCCCCACATGCATAAACAGCAACGAAAAAAAAAGCTGCTTAACAAGCTATGACCCCATGGTATTACAGGAAAGTTTCTAGCATGGATAAAGCAGTGGTTGATTGTCAGGAGGCAAAGAGCAGGAATAAAGGGAGCTTTGTCAAAGGACGTCTGAAAATCCAAGTACACATCACCTGATTCTCCTTTGTCTACCCTGCTTGTTATTTCTTCAAAGAACTCCAACAGAATCGTCAAGCAAGATTTTCCCTTGAGGAAACCATGCTGACTACATTGTTCAAAAAAATGTTGTTGGAAAGGCTATAAAGAACATCTCAATATTATATGTGTTTTTGTTTTTTTTAAGAAGGTATTTGCGCAATTTGTCTTCTTTTACAAATTGGATAAGTAGCTGTCTTGTGTGTTTTTCAATGAATTTCACTGTGTTTCTTTGCATTATGAGTGTCAGTAAGAAAATGAATCTCAAGGTTGCATATAATATAGATAGTACGATAATAAATTTGAACTTAGACTTTTCACTACAGTGCAGGATGGTGTTATGAGATTTCTTTCTACAACCAAAAGTCTCAATATGACTTTTTGAACCTCAGCTTCAACTCAAAGACATCCTGCAGCGAGATCAGTTCTTCTTCCACCCTTCCTGTTATTTCCTCATTACAAGTGTTCAGAAGTGGATTTATTATCCAATATGGAATTTGGATTGAGAGAAGATCCTGAACTCTCTCTGACATGTCTTTACGCAGCTCACCCAGGTAGGCACAGTATACTTGAAGATCATCATCTGGTATTTTCTTTCTTTCTCTTCCAACTCAGATGCTTGGGAATTGGAAAAGGTCGTAATGGTAAATGCTGTACTTTTACTTTTAGTACTTTTAGTAGGACTAACTTCAACAGAAATGTGGAGAGAAATAATTTAACTTCAATAAGATTCACATTATTTCCTTGCAATTGAAGACTGATTTCATTATAAGCTTTAAGTACTTCTGACAAGTAATGTCATGCCTAATATTCAAGTTGAATACTGAATGAAGTGTTCGAGTCATCAAAAGAATTTTATCACAGTTTCAAAAAGTGCATAAAAGCATCTCAAGCAGTTTCCTTTTGAGAGCCATTTGAGTGTATGGAACAGCAAGCTTTCAAACCGTTCATCATTCTCAACATAAAACTCTCGAAATAGTCGAGAATTGAGACCATGAGACGATTTCATTTACCACTGTGATAACAGTATTTAATGATTTGTGCAGCTGATCACTTAGGCTTTTGCAACAAGATGTTGTCTATCAATTACACACAACATATATGGTAGGTACAGCTTTTTTCAAGAAAAAAAATTATCCCCACAGTGGTGTCCTGTCTTTGATGGTGCCTCATTTGTTGCACAAGCAAGAGTGTTGATGAGCAGAATGCCTTCTCTTTGAAAAGTTGCTAAATGACCCAAAATATTGGCTCCTCCTTCATAGCTGTGTCTAGTTCCCTTGCAATTAACAACTCTTAAACCATACCTTCATCTTTTATGAAGCAAACATAACCAGGGAGCAAAGATTCACTGCCTGCCAAAGTCAACTCATCCAAATGCAGAGCAAATTCTGTTGTCCTAAGTTTGTTGGCTAATGTGTCTTACACATTCTCAGACATTTCATCTATTCATCTTTGAACAGAGTGGTCATTGAGCAGAATCACTTTAATCACTTGGTCTGATGACTTAGGTAAAACAAACTGCTGGCAAAATCAGTTCTTCGATTGCATGGGGCTTTCTAGTTTCAGCAATGAGCAATGAAATATTTTATGAAGCATGCAAGGCATGACTGTTTTCTTGTGAAGTGCTGGCAAACATGTTTTGAAAAGTTTTCCATTTCTCAAAGCTTTCACAAAGCGACCAAAAATAAGCCAAGTTCTTGTTTGCTTTATCAGAGTGTATTCTGTTCAAATTTTCATTTCCTCATTTGAAAAAAAAACTTTTTCTTGGTGCTGGTATAAATCCATATTTTATATACTCCTCGCTATATTGTCTACACTTTTCTTCTGCCATTTTTATTATGGATTAGCGACCAGGTAATTACCTATTGTTTATCCATCCTCAAGTACTACGATCAATAACAGGTAAGTTATGACATCATCATAGCTCAGGCAAAACCTGACTCTGCCTGAAGCTATGTAAAGTAGGGAAGTGATATTTTGGTTTGGCTGTGGGCTAGAGAAATGCAGTCAAGACCATTTGAAAGAGCAGATTTTGAACTTTACCCCATTGGACTCCATACCCTAATTCACAGGAATTGCACTACTGCCTGATTAAGAGTCTGGGAATCGTACCAGCTTACACTGTACTACTATAGTGAATGGCGACAATGCCCAGGCCAGGCCCAGAAATAATACGATTTTCTTCTGTACAGATTTCTCATGATATGCCAAATATAGAAGTGTCACATTGCTTGAAGCATGTTATAGTTGTTGAAAAGTGAAGTTTAAGAACGGTGGGGTTAATACATGATCATTGTAATCAATTATGAGAAACTAATGATCAAAAGCTTATAATAAGTAATTAACTTCTTTAGTTAAGTCTGTAATCCCTCAGCTGCCCCCTTGCTATCAAGCACCCTCCGCACCATGCCCATTATATTTATCACCCACCGCCCCCAAGAGAGCAATATCTCCCACTTTGGGAACCACTGCTGTCGATCTTATAGCCACCTGCTTTGTTGTAAATTTCTAATGTTTTTGTTGCCCACTCTACTAAAATTGGAAAAGTTCACAGAATAGAGAGCTACTGTTACTGCAAATTATTCTAAAATTATTGATTTTTTGCATGGGCAAGTTAATGTTTAATAGCATAATAAGCCACAATTAGTAGCCAACTCTGATTCTTAAATCAAGAATGAATCCATCAAGTAAACAACTGTTTTCAAGATAAAAGGATTTTGAAAAGTTTATAAGTCCAACATGTACCCAAATGTTCTGATATTCATTTCACACTTTGTACAATATTACATAGGTTAATTAAAATACTTTTCCTCCTCAGTGTGCACTCTAAAAATTCTTTACTGCTCAACTGACCATGGATGACAATATGGACTCCTTCAAAGTGAATCTCAATTCCATAACACATCAGAAAAGAGGTCCTTGCTACTACTGGAATTAGTGCCCTGTGGGGAACTTCTAGGGATATGTCATTGCTTTATGTTTTCTAGTGCAGTTAGACCATTACCTTCCCACGGCAAAACAAATCCCATTAAGCTAGTTTCCCAAAAAATGCAGTTGATCTTTGAAAGAAAGGTGACCTGTTGATTCAACCTAATTTACTTGAGACAACAGGTATAGTTTTATACTGCTTTATAGTTCTTATAATCTAAATTTTAGTCATGCAAAACACATCACTGACATGTTTTGAAACCAAGTGAATCTACCATGGTATTGCACAAAATACATTCTCAACTTTAAATTATTAAATACTGCATCATAACTACTGATAATTATTACTCGTCCACATGCCCATATCAAAAATTTTATTGTCCACATCTATCTGAGTTTGCATCTGTTCATGATGTGAATTCTAAATCAATAAACTACAAGGACTTCCACCAGACACCTGGAACCCATATGAAAAATCCAGGCCTTAAAATATTTTGGATAGTAAATCCATATTTAAATGAAAAATGAATGATTTGTTCCAACTCAAAAATCTGCACGATGGTTCCTGATTTAAGTTGACAGTTTTAAATTTTGAAATGGCACTAATAGTTTTAGTTATTCTGTTCAGCCAATGATGTCCTGTTCAGCCAATGATGTCCTGCTCAACCCATATCTAAGATTCAAATTAAACAATCACTGAATCCATTTCTAAAGAGGGGAATTAAAATAAAACATCCACACCCTCACCATGACTATCTATTTCCATCATTGCTACATGCCCATTTTGTCTATTAACTTACCTTCACTATCAAAAGGCTGATGGTCCAAACTTGGTTATCTGAGTGTCATCACTCCAGTTATACAAAAGCTGTTCTATTTTCACAAGACAATGCACCAATATCTCATATTTTCCTAACCAACACTAAATCCATGAAATTTCACTGGTCTTTCAAAGTGTATAAGTTTGACTTTTTGACCTTCTAGTAAGAATAAATTAGAATTTATTTTGTCAAGAAAAAAGCAAGTGTTCCTTTCATTCAAAACTTGTAATGATTTCATGAAATGAATCTGTTCAGTGCAACCATGTCCACTTACTATAAAATGAAATTTTAAAAGTCAATGCTGTTATATTCAGTATTTTCTCCGGGGCTTCCAAAGACTTAGGAGCAGTATGTTGGGGAGAAAAACAAAATCTGATTCAAATCTGATTGTCCATTGGGCATATGCTTTAAGGCAGAGATAGATAGGTTCTTAATTAGCTAGGGCTCCAAAGGCAGGGGTGTAGGGATGACTTGAAGAATTGATCAGCCCATGATTGAAAGGCAGAGCAGAATCGATGGGCTGAATGGCCTGCTTCTGCTCCAATATCTTATGGCTTTATACTATAGATGTTTTGGTTGTGAAACAGTGTCTGGCTTTGTATCCAAGAGACTAAAGGTAAAAACAGCACCTCATAACTGCAAAACATTATGTAGTTCACAGCGCTTCCCAAACTTTATAACAAGGGTATCCTCAGTAGCAATATTTATACCAGACAATGCTTGTGCAAATATTATAAATGCTGACTTTTTGACAAGACAAATTCAATATGCCAAGGCTATAAGATTGGGCAGCTATTTTTCTTACTCTAAGGTTGCATACATGCAAAAGTGTGAAGTTTTTGAATAATTTTATATACTTGAAGCCAATAATCAATATGCAGAACCAACAATCAGAATTTAAAACTTTGACATATATTGTCCTCACGGAGACACAAAAATTTAGCGAAATGCCATTAAATCAATAATTACTATATTTTAGGGATTATGCATTTTTGCGTGTGGTAAATACATAGGAAAAGTAACAATAATATTGAGTTTGCTCTAATCATATGAAACACTTATTATAATTTTCTATTATTTCATTTTAAACCCTATAATTTATTTAATTTTCCACTTTTTAAAAAATAATTCATTACGACAAAGCACAGTTGTGTTCTAACTTCAGCCTCAAAATAAATACCCTCTTAATCAATGCTACTACTTACTATATATTGTATTGCACATATCAGGGCAAGTAATATGGAGCACAATGGTGTCCAAAACAGTGCAGTGTTTTGTACCATGAAAAATAAATTTTTCTCCAAACAAACTTTGATCAAATACCTATGAAACAGTAACAAGTGGAAGGATAATTAGACCATGACCTGTGGAAATTACAATTTCAAACAGTACTACGAACAAGACTTCATCAGCACCATCACTAAGACTTTGTGGGAGAATAAAATGCAATTAAAATATGATAAAAATACACAGCTTCCTTTACAAATGTAGACAACTTGAATTTATAATGTTAAATGAAAACGATTGCATACATATGTTTAAGCTATTTCCCTGCATTGCATACTAGCAATAACAGTCTGACTTTCTTAATCATTTGTATTTGTTGGAGGAGCTGAATAGAAGCAGCACAATGGAAAAGGTAGTTGTAGAAGTGGTCACAAAAGAGAAATATGTAATTTTATTTTAGTTCCATCTAAACCACTTTCTTCAAAAGGTCCTTTTTTCTCCCACTAGTAATTTCACATAATAGCCATTCTTCTCTCACAAGACCCTAAGACAAAGCACAGAATTCAGCCATTTCATCTGCTGAGCCTGCTCTGCCATTTGATCACGACTGATTTATTTTCCCTCTCCACATAACCTTTGTTGTCCTAACAAATAAAGAACCTATCAACTTCAGCTTGAAATATACCCAATGATTTGGCTTCCACAGCTGTCTATGATAAGGAATTCCGCAGATTCGCCCACCTCTGGTCCTCCGAGACTCATCCACTCAGGGAAATTCTCTCCACATCTACTCTGTGAAGGCCTTTCACTATTTAATTGGTTTAAATGAGATACCCCCGCATTCTTCTAAACCCTAGCAACTACAGACCCATAGCCATCAAACATTCTTCATACATTAATTCTTTCAGACCCCAGATTATTCTTGTGATCTTCTTCTGGATCCGCTCCGATGCCAGCATATCCTTTCTTAGATAAGGGGCCCAAAAATGCTCACAGACTCCAAATGCAGTTTCACCAATACTTTATAAAGCCTCAGCATTACACCCTACTTTTATATTGTCGCTTCTTAAAATGAATGTCTTAGTTTCAAATGACGCAGCTGCAAGTTAACCTTTAAGGAATGCTGCATCAGGACTCCCAAGTCTCTTTGCAACTCCAAGTCCTGAATTAGCTCCCCATTTAGAAAATATTTTACACCTTTATTCCTTCATCCAAATATACAGCATTTGATAGAAGGAATAAAGGAATAAATCATTATGGAAGATGCATGAAAAAAGGAGTAATACAAAATATAGCATGTTAGCTGTCAAGAAATAAATCTTAAATATTAGTTACTGGTTTTATTACACACTGCAGCAGTGAAAAATTTTATCAGCTGGTTATGAGTTAACTTGCTTTTCGACTCATGGTTTAGTGTGCTATTAATGATCAAATAGCATGCTAAAATAGTTAGTACATGCAAGCTTGTCTTCAAGCAGAAGTAATATCAATCTGTTAAGTGTGCTTTTAAAAAGTAGCATTTGCATACAAAGTAAATATTCAGGATATGTAATAAGAACTTGAATTACTTCATCTCAATGCTCCCAGAAAATACTTAACTCTAACAAAACCAGACAAAAACAACACACCGTGAACAGAAGAAACAATAGGTTTAAAACAGAGACGTTAACACAAATGACAGGAAAGATGAACTGAAATATGGGCAAGAGAAGATCTGAAACCATAACATCAATCTACACACCTTTGCATTGATATAAGGATCAAAAGGGCCATACTTTTTGAGGTCTTTGCACTCAATTGCATTCTATGAGGGGAAAGAAAAAAATGAAAATGATAAAAATAAGGTTATACTGAAAAATAAAGATGAATGAACTGTGATACATGCAATGACTTTAACCAGTTGTAAATATCTTAAAGAATAAGTACTCAGAGCATTTAAATTAATTTCAAACTTAATTTTAAATTCTCTTATAAAGTAAAAATATATAACCAAAACAAAATTATACAAAGCTAAGAATGCACAAAAAGATACAGAAAAGTTGCTCCTAGTGTTCAGTAGCCAGGTGCACTGCTCCTGTTCAAAATACTGATAGCATGATTCCAAATTCAGTACTTGGGTCTTGACTCAATATGCTGAAGTATGCAAGAATTTTTAATTTCTTCCTCTTGATATAAAAGGCTTAATAAAACAGCTGTCCTTTAATCTTTTCCTTTACAACAAAATCGAGTATTAAAACAGATTGCAGGACATACCCAGAAGACGAGGCAGACTTACTTTCTTGAGCATCTCTGCTGCATATAAAATCATAAAGCTTTCTACCCATCCAGAATCAATGTCAAATGTCTGGACAGAAACACTTACATGTTGACAGAAAAGCTTGATTTCAAACTACTGCTAAATTCCTCCCAAACTTTTAATTAAGTGCAGCATACTGGAAAATGTATTTCTTGTCTATGCACAGAATTAATCAAGAAAATTTGTACACTTTTGTTACTTATACTTGTACCAATCAATCAACCCAAAGTGAAGACCCAAAAATTTATCATAAATGGCCAGAAAAAAAGTCTTTTTCAATTCTTATCCCAATCTCAGTTTACATGGTAGCACAAGCATGTTTCGCCAGAAGATAAAGGAGCAAGTGAAGGAAGCCACATGCATGCAGAGCAAAAACAGCACTCGGTGTGGCAAGGTCATCAGCATGCTGCACTGTCACAGTAAGTATCAGCAGATGAGTGATGGACTGTATTTAATTTATTTTACAGCAGATGAGACTTCAGATTGTCTAAAATTAATATATAGCAAGGTTACATTAAATTATACTTTTATCTGTAAATTGTCCATAAGCTTTACCTCAAATGCAGAAATCAAGTCTGTGATGGACAAGGAATCCATCTTTCAGTCCAACCTAATACTGTTTCAGACATGACATTTTTCATTCTAGAATGTTGTGAATAATACTCCTACAAATAATTTTAGCTTGATTGGGTTATATATGAACTAACACTGATCTGAGCACAATATCCAATTGGCTTAAAATCTAATTTTGCATTACAGCTATAAGATTTTGTTTTCACAGCTGAAGATATTTTTTTAAAGCATTATGAACAACTGCAGAACTTAATTACATTTGTTTGTTTTTATTTCTAGTTAGATAGATACACTGGGCACAGTCCACTTCAGGCCATCTAGATACATAAATTGAGATTTTATCATCTGCAGTAGATGAGGATATCCATAAATCACTGCTCACCAGGTGGTCTGCAATGTCCAGTGTTCCTTTTGTTTTTAAGATAGAATTTGACTCTGGCAAAACCACATCCCAGATGAGTCTGCAGAATCGTGAAACAAACATTCTTGACATTTCTCCAGAAGGTCACTCCACCTGAAGTTTTATCTGAGCCCAAACATTGACTGGCACTTCAACAAAAATGAGCTTGTTAAAGCTGCACACCAGTCTGGACTCAGAAGCATGCCAGCAGCTGTATCCCAATTATGAATGTTTGCTTATAAAATGTGTGATTAATATTTCTACCTTACTATACAGCTATCTGCATTTTCCACTTTGGCTCCTTTGCTGCTCTAAGACCAAATATCTGAGATTCAGCTGTAAAATATGATCACCATGCACAAAACAGGCTTCTGAGACAAGGGTAAATATTAACGAATTAATAACTAATGAAAACATTATATACATGTAAGGGAGACAGCATGAAGCTACAAATTTCAAGAAAAAGGCTTGTAAAAAGCCATTAATGTAAGAAGATCCAGAGTTTTCTGAATTAACCAAGATAGAAAATGGAACTGACAGCACATATTTTCATTTGGCATCAATAAAACAATAAGAATCCACTTCTTGATCATAGACCACAAGTAGTGCACAGTAAATTACTGATTGCTTTTAAGTACTCAGACTGCTGGATTACACATTTTCATATTGCATTGAAATATTTTATAACCAGTCATGATAAGTCTTCATTAACATTGACTTAACTTAATACTTAAGGTTGGGCATGTTGTACTGGGACCGCTGGTAAATTTAGCACATTCCTCTCTTGTGGCGTCCAGTAAGACAAATTGTATTTGAGGCCAAGTACAGGCATTTAGTTAACTATCAATGCAGCTGGAGTTAGAGTCAGGGTGATCAGGTTCACGAACATCAGGGATCAATAATGTGAATAGGTTTGCACCCAAAGTCAACGAGGTCTGAATCAGTTACGCAGCTATATTTGCAGTCAGGGACTGGAGTGCATATATGTTGAAGGTAATAGCAAATGTCAACATGGTAAAGCCATCAAATGGCAACTTTTCTTTTGTGGATCATGCACTGAAGATGAATTAGAGCAAGGCGAGAACTGCATAACACGTTCGAGAGGTCACTGCTAATCTCACTACTGGACACTATGTTAAGGAATAGGTTGATCAGAGATAGAGTCACGGCTGCAGAAAAGGAGAAAGTCATGGAGGGGTTGTCTACAGAGTGTCTGTGGGTGGAAGTTAGGAATAGAAAGGGGTCAATAACTTTACTGGGTGTTCTTTATAGACCACCCAATAGTAACAAGGATATTGAGGAGCAGACAGAGAGACAGATTCAGGAAAGGAGTAATAATAACAGGGTTGTTGTGGTGGGAGATTTTCATTTCACAAATATTGATTGGCACCTCCCTAGAGTGAGGGGTTTAGATGGGGTGGAGTTTGTTAGGTGTCTTCAGGAAGGTTTCCTGACACAATATGTAGATAAGCCTACAAGAGGAGAGGCTGTACTTGATCTGATATTGGGAAATGAACATGGTCAGGTGTCAAGTCTCTCAGTGGGACAGCATTTTGGAGCTAGTGATCACAATTCTACCTCCTTTAACATAGCATTGGAGAGGGATAGGAATAGACAAGTTAGGGAAATGTTTAACTGGAGTAAGGGGAAATATGAAGCTATCAGGCAGGAACTTGGAAGCATAAGTTGGAAACAGATGCTCTCAGGGAAACATACAGAAGAAATGTGGCAAATGTTCAGGGGATATTTGCATGGGGTTCTGCATAGATAGGTTCCAATGAGACAGGGAAAGGATGGTAAGGTACAGGAACTGTGGTGTTCAATGGCTGTTATAAAAGTAGTCAAGAAGAGCTTACGAAAGATTCAAAAAAAACTAGGTAATGATAGAGATCTAGATGATTATAAGGCTAGCAGGAAGGAACTTAAGAAAGAAATTAGGAGAGCCAGAAGGGGCCATGAGAAGGCCTTGGCAGACAGGATTAATGAAAACCCCAAGACATTCTACAAGTATGCGAAGAGCAAGAGGATAAGATGTGAGAGAATAGGACCAATCAAGTGTGACAGTGGAAAAGTGTGTATGTAACTGGAGGAGATGGCAGAGGTACTTAATGGATACTTTTCTTCAGTATTCACTAAGGAAAATGATCTTGGTGATTGTAAGGATGACTTGCAGCAGAATGAAAAGCTTGAGCATGGAGATATTAAGGAAGAGGATGCGCTGGAGCTTTTGGAAAGCATCAAGTTGGATAAGTCACCGGGAGCAGACGGGATGTACTCCAGGCTACTGTGGGAAGCGAAGGAAGAGATTGCTGAGCCTCTGGCAATGATCTTTGCATCATCAATGAGGACGGGAGAGGTTCCGGAGGATTGAAGGGTTGCAGATGTTGTTCCCTTATTCAAGGAAGGTAGTAGAGATATCCCAGGAAATTATAGACCAGTGAGTCTTACTTCAGTTGTTGGTAAGTTGATGGAAAAGATCCTGAGAAGCAGAATTTATGAACATTTGGAGAGGCATAATAAAATTAAAAATAGTCAGCATGGCTTTGTCAAAAGCAGGTCGTGCCTTACGAGCTTGAATGAATTTATTGAGGATGTGACTAAACACATTGACGAAGGTAGAGCCGCAGATGTAGTGTATGGATTTTAGCAAGGCATTTGATAAGGTACTCCACACATGGCTTATTGGTAGGTCAAATATGATGGCAGAATATAGTATTAATGGCAACACTTTTGGCAGTTTGAAGGATCAGAGGGACCTTGGGGTCCAAGTCCATAGGACACTCAAAGCTGCTACGCAGGTTGACTCTGTGATTAAGAAGGCATACGGAGCATTGGCCATCATCAATCATGGGATTGAGTTTAAGAGCCAAGAGGTAATGTTGCAGCTATACAGGACCCTGGTCAGACCTCACTTGGAGTACTGTGCTCAGTTCTGGTTGCCTCACTACAGGAAGGATCTGGAAACTATAGAAAGGGTGCAGAGATTTACAAGGATATTGCCTGGATTGGGAAGCATGCCTTATGAGAATAGGTTGAGTGAACTCGGCCTTTTCTCCTTGGAGCGACGGAGGATGACAGGTGACTTAATAGAAGTGTATAAGATGATGGAAGGCATTGATCATGTGGATAGTCAGAGGCTTTTTCCCAGGGCTGATATGGCTAGCATGAGTGGGCACAGTTTTAATGTACTTGGAAGAAGGTACAGAGGAGATGTCAAGGATAAGTTTTTTTTATGCAGAGAGTGATGAGTGCGTGAAATGGGCTACCAGCCACAGTGGTGGAGGCGGAAACAGGGTCTTTTAAGAGACTCCTGGATGGATACATGGAGCTTAGAAAAATAGAGGGCTATGGGTAATTCTAGGTAGTTCTAAGGTAAGGACATGTTCGGCACAGCTTTGTGGGCTGAAGGGCCTGTATTGTGCTGTAGGTTTTCTATGTATTTGAAGGTACTCAGTCATCGGCGGGAGCAGAAGGCAGATGAAGCACCACCAAACGTGGTGAGTTCTTTCCCCGTACGTGGGGATTTTCTTAAAAACAGTAGCCAGTGTGCAGATGTAGGAAGTATCAGAGACATCGGAGGCAGCGGAAGGTAGGCAGAGCACCACCAAACAGGGTGAGTTATTTCTCCTTGCATGAGGGATTTTCTTATTTTTTAAAACCATAAAAGAGTGATAGTTTCTAGCAGAGCAGCTATTGTTGGGAGTGGGAGCTAGAGTCAGAGTCGGAACTTAGAGGCTTTGACTCAACAGACTTCGACAAGAAGCTGAAGCCAAAGAAACAGGTAAGAAGGGTAGGTTTTTCTTTTCGTTATTGCTGATTTGGTCTTGGTTGCCCATAGTACAGTGCAGGCAGGATGGCAGATATGACAGTAGAATGCTCCTCCTGTAGGATGTGGGAATTCATGGAACCTGATGGTCTCTCCAATGACTACATCTGCATAAAGAGCAGCTAACTCCAGCTCCTGAAAGACCACTTTAAGGAGCTGGAACTGGATGAACTAAGGATCATCCAGGAGGCAGAGCAATTGATAGATAAGACTTCTGAGCAGGTGGTTATGCCCAGATTGCAAATTTCAGGGAGTAGCTGGGTGAACACCGAGAGGTAAAAGGAGAAAGCAGTCAGTGCAGGGTCCCCCTGTGACCATTCCCTTAGCAACAGATCTACCCCTTTGGATACTGTTGAAGGGGATGACCTATCTGGGCAAGGTAGCAGCAGCCAGACAAAAAGCACTGTGGTCGGCTCTGAGCCTCAGAAGGGTAGGATGAAGTCAGGCAAAGCAATAGTTATAGGGGATCGGAGATTCAGCAACAGCAAGAGAGACACCAGGATAGTGTGTTGCCTCACAGGTGCTAGGGTCCAGGATGTCTTTAAGCGGTTGCAGAATATTCTTGAAGGGAAGGGTGAGCAGCCAGAGGTCATGGTACATATTGGTACCAATGACATAGGCAGGAGAGGGGGTAGAGGTCCCAAGCAGTAAGTTTAGGGATTACTCCTGGTGCCACGAGCTAGGGAAGGTCAGAACAGGAATATGGCACAGATGAATATGGCTGAGGAGATGGTGCAACGGGCTGGGTTTGAAGTTCTTGGATCATTGGAACCTTTTCTGGGGAAGGGGAGACCTGTGTAAGTAGGATGGGTTGTACCTGAACTGGAGGAGAACCAATATTCTGAGAGGGAGGTTTGCTAATGCTATTGGGGAGGGTTTAAACTAGATTTGCAGAGGGGTGGGAAACGAACTGAAGAGACAGAGGATGGGGCGGATGGCGCACAAGCAGAGACAACTTGTAGGGAGTTTGTGAGGAAGGATAAGCAGATGATAGAACAAAGACGTAATCAGCCAGATGGTTTGAGATGTGTCTACTTTAACACAAGGAGAATAATAAACAAGGCAGAGGATCTTAAGAGCCTGGATCAATACGTAGAACTATGATGTTGTGGCCATTACAGAGACTTAGATGTCTCAGGGGCAGGAATGGCTTTTGATGCTTCAAAAAATGAGAGGGAGGTAAAAGAGGTGGGGGTGCAGCATTGCTAATCAGGGATAATATCACATCTGCAGAAAAGGAGGAAGCTGTGGAAGGATAGTGTACTGAATCAATGTGGGTGGAAGTCAGAAACATGATGTGGGCAATAACATTACTCAGTGTTTTTTTTAATACAGACACCCCCCCCCCCCCCCAACCCCTCAACTATAACAGAGCCATCGAGGAACAGATAGGGAGGCAGATTCTGGATTGATGCACTAATAATAGGGTTTTTCTAATTGGAGATTTTAACTGTCCTAAAATTGACTGACATCTCCTTGGAGCAAGGTGCTAGGATGGGGTGGAGGTGCATTTAGGAAGGTTACCTGTCACAACATCTAAATAACCAACTAGAGGAAAGGTTGTACTTGATCTGGTATTGGGAAATGAACCTGGTCAGCTGTCAGATCTCTCAGTGGAAGAACATTTTGGAAGCAGTGATCGCAACTGTATCTCCTTCACCAGAGTGCTGGAGAGGGATAGAAGCAGACAATTTTGGAAGACATTTAATTGGGGTGGGGAAAATATGAGGCAAAAACTTGGGGACATAAATTGGGAGTAGACGTTCTCAGGGAAATGCATGGCAGAAAGGTGGCAGATGTTCATGGAATATTTGTATGACGTTCTACATAGGTATGTTCCCGAGGCATGGAAAGAATGGTAGGGTAAAAGAACTGTGGTGTACAAAGGATGTAGAAAATCTAGTTAAGAAAAGGTTACAAAGATTTAAGAAACTACGTATTGTTAGAGCTCTACAAAATTACAAGGTTGCCAGGAGCTTATGAAATTAGGAGAGCTAGAAGGGGCTATGAGAAGGCCTTGGTGAGCAAGATAAAAGAAAACCCCCAAGGTGTTCTACAAATATGTGAAGAACAAGAGGATGAGCCATGTGAGATAGGACCAAGCAGGTGTGATTGTGGAAACTTGTGCATGGAGTCGGAGGAGGTAGCGGAGGGTCTTAAATGAACACTTTGCCTCAGTATTCACCTTGGCAATTGAGGGGATGACTTACAGCAGACTGAAACCCTTGAGCATATAGATATAAAGAAAGAGGATGTGGTGGAGCTTTTGAAAAGCATTGTTAGATAAGTCACCAAGTCCAGGCGAAATATACCCCAAGCTACTGTGGAAAGTGAGGGAGGAGATTGCTGAGACTCTGACAATGATCTTTGCATCATCAATAGGGATGGGAGAAATACCAGAGAATTGGAGGGTTGCAAATATTGTTCCCTTGTTCAAGAAAGAGAGTAGAGATAACCCAGGAAAGTATAGACCAGTGAGTCTTACTTCAGTAGTGGGCAAGTTGTTGAAGGTAAATCCTAAGAGTCAGGATTTATGAGCATTTGGAGAAACACAATCTGATTAGGGATAATTAGCGTGGTTTTGTCAAGAGCAGGTCATGCCTTATGAGTCTGATTGAATTCTTTAAGGATGTACTAAAACACATTTTTAAAGGTAGAGGAGTGGATGAAGTGTATATGGACTTCAGTAAGGCACGTGTTAAGGTTCCCCATGCAAGGCTCATTCAGAAAGTAAAGAGGCATGGGATCCAAGGAAACCTTGCTTTGTGGATCCAGAATTGGCTTGCCTATAGAAGGCAAAGGGTGGTTGCAAATGGTTTGTATTCTGCACAGAGGACAGTCACCAGTGGTGTTCGGTAGGAATCTGTTCTGGGACCCCTTCTCTTTGTGATTTTTATAAATGACCTCGATGAGGAAGCAGAAGGGTGGGTTAGCAAGTTTCCTGATGACACAAAAGTTGGGAGTGTTGTGGATAGTCTGAAGGATTGTCAGAGGTTACCGTGGAACATCGATAGGATGCAGAATTGGGCTGAGAAGTGACAGATGGAGTTCAACCCAGCTAAGTGTGAAGTGGTTCATTTTGGTAGGTCAAATTTGAAGACACTGGAAAGACACTTGTCAGTGTGGAGAATCAGAGAGATCTTGGTATATGTGCCCATAGGACACTCAATGCTGCTGCACAGGTTGACAGTGTTGTTAACAAGGTGTATGGTGTGTTGGTCTTCATCAACCGTGGGATTGACTTCAAGAGCGATGAGGTAATGTTACAGCTAAACAAGACCTAGGTTAGATCCCACTTGGAGCACTATGTTCAGTTCTGGTCACCTCACTACAAGAAGGATATGGATTCTGTGGAGAGAATGCAAAGGAGATTTACAAGGATGTTGCCTGGATTGGAGCAAGTCTTATGAGAATAGGTTGAGTGAACTTGGCCTTTTCTCCTTGGAGTGATGGAGGATGAGAGGTGACCTGATAGAAGTGTATAAGATGATGAGAGGTATTGATGGTGTCAATAGCCAGAAGCTTTTTCCCAGGCTGAAATGACTAACACGAGGGGGCAAAGTTTTAAGGTGCTTGGAAGTAGGTACAGGAGGGATGTCAGAGACAAGTTTTTCCACACAGAGTGTGGTAGGTGCGTGGAATGCACTGTCAGCGACAGTGGTAAAGGCACAAAAAGAGCTTAGAAAAATAGGGGGCTATGCAGTAGGGAAATTCAAGTCAATTTCTAGAGTAGGTTACATGGTCAGCACAACAGCGTGGGCCAAAGAACCTGTAATGTGCTGTAGATTTCTATGTTCTACCCAGGTCATTCTATATTGAGCAGTGGTAATTTAAGGCAACTGGTCTTGCTGTGTTGTCTGGAAGATGCTTCACCACTCATCCGAGAGGCTTCTTCAGTTCTGATCTGTGATAGGTAGATTTCCCGCTTATAAACTCTGAGTTGGTCAAAGGTATAGCAATCACATAAGACCATTAGACATAAGAGCAGAATGAAGCCATTTGGCCCATCAAGTCTGCTCCGTCATTCAATCATGGTAGATCCCTCTTTCCCCTACTCAATCCCACTCCCTGGCCCTTCTCCCCACAACCTTTGATGCCATGTTCATTCAAGAACCTATCAAGCTCTGCCTTAAATGCACACAACAGCCTGGCCTCTGCAGTTGCCTTTGGTAATAAATCCCACAAATTCACCACCCTCTGACAAAAGAAATTTCTCCACATCTCTGTTTTAAATGGGCACCCCTCTATCCTGAAGCTGTGCCCTCTTGTCCTAGACTTCCCCCAACATGGGTAACATCCTTCCCACATCTACCATGCCAAGACCTTTCAACAATCGAAAGGTTTCAATGAGATCTCCCTGATCCTTCTAAATTCTAATGAGTACAGACCCAGAGCTTCCAAGCGTTTCTGGTAATGATAACTGGTTTATTCCCGGAATCATTCTTGTGAACCTCCTCTGGACCCCCTCCAATGCCAGCACATCTTTTCTTAGATGAGAAGCCCAAAACTGTTCACAATACTCAAGGTGAGGGCTCACCAATTCTTTATAAAGCATCAACATCACATCCCTGCTCTTGTATTCTAGACCTCTTGAAATGAATGCTAATATTTAATTTGCGTTCCTCACCACCGATTCGACCCGCAGGTTAACCTTTAGGTTGTTCTGCACAAGGACTCCCAAGCCCTTTGCAGTTCAGATTTCTGGATTTTCCCATTTAGAAAATAGACTGCATATTTATTTCTTCTACTTAAGTGCATGACCGTGCATTTTTGAACATTGTATTTCATTTACCACTTTCTCACCCATTCTCCTAATCTGTCTAAATCATTCTGTAACCTGTTTCCTCAACACTACCTGCCCCTCCACCAATCTTTGTATCATCTGCAAACATGGCAACAAAGCCATTTATGCCATCATCTAAATCACTGATATACAACATAAAAAGTGGTCCCAACACCAACCCCTGCAGAACACCACTATTCACTGGCAGGCACCATTTTAAACCCACTCACTGTTTCCTACTAATCAGGCTATACTCTAACCATCCCAGTAACTTTGCATGTAATACCATGAGGGTCATTCAGAGTCATAGAGGTAATGTGAGGGTCATTTGTCTTATTTTTGCATGAATGGAGGTGTGAATTGAGGCAGAGACACTGGGGTAGAGATGTTAGAACTGCATAGCTGATGGATGGTGTCATACCCCACCCCCTCTGTTCAGGAATGAGTTTTCCAGTTTGACAAAGATGGCTTTTTTTAACCCCTCTTTCAAACCACCTGTCCTCCCTGTCCAAACTGTGCACATTGTTTTCATCAAAGGAATGTCCCTTGACCTTTAAGTGTAGATATACAGCCTAGTCTTGATCAGAGATGTTAGCTCTCCTATGTTGGGCCATCTGTTTGTGAAGTGGTTGCTTTGTCTCACCGCTCTGTGCAGTTCTCAATGCGTTGGATAGCAAATACAATATTGCTCTGTTTATGTTTGGGTGTAAGATCCTCGGTGTGGACGAGTTTCTGTCCGAGTGTATTTGCAGGTTAGAAAAACACAGGGGTTTAGTGTTTGTTGAAAATCCTTCTGAGTTTGTTTTTCCATCTGCTTTGCCCCTTACCTCTGTCTGCTGGGCTGATGTCCCTGCTGGTTTTTGTTGGTGTCTTGATGAAGGCCCAGTCAGGATAGCCATGAGCTTTCAAGGCTTCTTACAAATACTTGTGTTCCTTTTCTTTAGCTGTAATGTCAGTGGGCACATTCTTGGCGCTATGATGTAGTGTTCTGATAACTCCCAACTTATGTTCAAATGGGTGATGAGAGTCAACCCGTAGATACTGATCTGTGTGAGTTGGTTTCCCGTAAAATTCAATATCTAGATGTCCATTTTCTTTTATAATGACCCTCTCATTACATCTACAACTGTTAACAACCCTCATGTGATTGCTATACCCTTAAACAACTCAAAGAGTTTATTAAGCCGGAAAACTACACCATGGATCAGAACTGAAGAAGCCTCTCAGATGAGTGGCGAAATGTCTTCTAGACAACACAGCAAGTCCAGTTGTTTTGATTTACTACTGCTTGATATTAAAGAATATGACTACCATGGAGGGAGCAAAAAGGAGATTGCCAGAGATGGTGAAAGGTTAGATTTATTTCCCTTAAGAACAGAGAATAATGATAGGATTAAATGTAGGCTCCTGGAGCCAAGACAACAGAACTATCTGCTGAGCCACTCTTCCAGCCAGCCAAGTTATACAAATTACTACCTAAATCCTTCATCAGAACTGGAGGAAAAAAAGCTGAGGAGACAAATGAGGAGGTGAGAACTCTGTTTTCTCCAGTCCTGATGAACGGTCTCGGCTTGAAATGTCAACTATACTCTTTTCCATTGATACTGCCTGGCCTGCCAAGTTCCTCCAGCAATGAATGTGTTGCTTGGATTTCCAGCATCTGCAGATGTTGTCTTGTTTGTGATTAGATTACTTCTTAAATCAATAGGATGGACATAAGATCCTCTCCATTTTAAGATCAACGGATGCCCATTGTTCAAAATACCAAACCATTATAATAGTGATGGTAGCCACTGGCAAACTGCTGCAATATACATTCTTTTAAAATGTGTGCCCATAAATCAAGTTTGTAATTTTTTAAAAAAATCTAAATCAAAACATACAGCCAAAATTTAAAATGTGGACGTAGTTCCACTAATTTGAATACATCAGCTGCAGTTTAAGGAGAAATTTGGACGGTTAGAGATGGGTGTACTCCATGACGGGTGGACTTCAGGTATATAGTTTGACTTTAAGAAATGTTAATTTATTCTATATCCAAAGGAATTTTTTGCCCAACAACTTCAAATACTGCTGTGTTCATGTGTCTGTCATGCTTGTATCCCTATTTCTCAGTCTCAGAACTGGCTACCATGTTCTACAGCCAGGTATGTGAGAACTAAAATGTGTAACCAAACATACTGTTCATTCTATTGGTGTTCATTACCAGTGTACTTGGCTGTTATTTTAACTGTAGATGCAGTGCATTACAAATACATCAAATATGTATCGACATCCAATTATTTACTAAACTCTCCTTACATTTCAAATAACAGATGCTTTCAATAGTGAAATTACTGGAATCATTTTTCATTCCCCAATCGTGACACAATAACTTCCTCAATATATGACATTTAGCAGTTTCTCCTTTCACGAAGAAACAATGTCATTTTCAAGATCTAAGTGAATATTTTTCTAAATGTTGAATGTTCTAAATGTCATTGTACAGACATTTTCCTCAAGGCTAAAAAGTATATTACAAATTTTGGTAAAAATACATGAAATATGCTAGTCTAAGTTTATTTTCATGGGGCATTTAATTTGCTTCATGCAATATTGGAATGATGGGGAGCGTGGATACAGAGAGAAACTGAGCACCTGTTCAAAATATGGCACTTCTCACTGATATTTTTAATTATTAATTTAACTGACACATTATCACAGTATTTCTATTGAATTACCGGGAAGATATTATTGGAAAACATGGTGAAAGCTTAATTCTCGCTAGCTATAACTAAAAGTCAAACACTATAGGGGTGAAGTGTGGTAAAAGGATGAATGGCCTTAAGGCTACGCAATTTCAGAGTATTGTCTATGTAAATAATTCTGAACTTTTATTTTTAGAAAAAGATTTTGATTTTTTTTATATACTCCCTATACTTAAGTCTGTAAATAATATAAAAGATCAAAATAATGAAGACCTACTTGTATCTCTTAAAGTCAAATTGTATTGATCCCCTGTTCCACAAGATTAAACATGATTTTTTTTTAGTTTGTTTACGTTATGAACACAAGATATTCAGTTAAATATTTTGTTGGTCATCTTGTTTGCGATCAGACTTTTTGAGATGCAACATGTTGTCCATCAATGTTAATATTAGTCTAAGCCTCAGTGGTGTAAAAATTTTAATATTAGTCTAAGCCTCACTGGTGTAAAAATGGAATATTACCAGAAACTTTAAAACCAAATCTAAAGCAGATGACACCACTTCAAACCATGTGACTGTAAAACCTTGCTGTAAGAAGACTCTTGGTAATTATAATGATGCTTCTGTCAAGCTATCCAAAGCAGCATGTAGTCCCAACAAGATCTCTGGCCCTCATGTCAGTTGTATAGTTTTTCCACTGCAGCTGATCATCAATATGAATTTAAAGACAAATTCCACGATCTTTAAAACTAGTTAGCTTATTTGTTTCAATAGCACTCATCACAAACCCTGAGACTTCAGACCTGTTCATTAACTTTTGCATGAGATGGTCCTTGATGAATAAGCAGTCTCACTATCTGTGCATCCCCTTTCCAAGCGGCCAAGTGAAGTGGATAGCATCCTTTATTATCTGCAATGTTAGTGGAGGCGTCATTCTTCAGCAGCATTTCAACAACTTCCCTATGAGCAGAAAAAATATAATCACATCTTTAAACAGAAATGGTGGCAAGAAGATCCTGCAATAATTTCCAAACTGATGTAATTAAATGAGAGACAGTATGTGGCTCAATTACAACTAAATAGTATTATTACAACATCAATTTGCTTTCAAAGGTATGTTAAGTTCAATTATCTTTGAAAATAATGCATTCTGTGCTCTTTTCGTGGTCACAACATGCCATCTGGCCTTTACCCAGGCAATAATTGAACCAAAGTATATTAATAGTTACAACTGATTACCAGAGATTCAGTATTTTTCTCCTAATTCAAGCCAATCTCCAAGATATGAATTCAATTTTATCAGAACAGTTTCTCATTTCAAGTACTACAAAGAATAAAACAGGAACAGCTCTATCAGCTTCATGCACTGAGTCCATAAAACTTAATTGACTGATCTGATCCTCAATTCCATTTTCCTCCTTTAACCTATATCCCACATTATGAATCACTAATGAAAGTCTATTGATCTTTATAATGTTTTATTTTGATGGAGTGGGGTGCAAAAGATCCAGATTTTCACTATACTGTGGCGATCATTCCCTGATGCAATCTTGAATTTGCATGATTCAATTTTTTTATTCTCAATTCTAAAAACACAGGAAACATTTTCTCTTTAAACAGTTAGCAATGAACTGGATAAATATCAGACTTTCAAAGAATAAGGTAGTTTCACTCAAGCCTATTCAACCTTTCATAGTATGTGCCCATTTTAACCCTGGTAACTCTCTAGTAAAACTTAGTTTCCATCTAATCTTTACTGATAGGCAGGAATGAACTTATTTTGTGCAGTGATTTGATTGGAAATGCCAATTTGCTCAATGAAACAAAATCAGATCTGACTTTGGTGCACACGCTCGAAACTTCAGGGTGTTGTATCATCTTTTAGGACTGAACCTGCTGGTTTGCCAGGTCAGCATTAAGGTTATAGCACTCTGCTGGGAAAATAACACTTTCATCCAGTAGTAGGACAGCAACCAAGTCTCCACTGTTTTTAAATAGTGATTTGCACTCTGTCTCTCTCTGTTCTTGAATACTAATGTTAACTGGGATAAATGCAAAGCAGAAAACTGTCACTGAAAAATTGCTGGAATCTTTATATTTAGCTATGTTTGACAAATTAATTTATTCTTGGAAGATATAACATGCAGGCTAATAAAGGGAATCGTTAAAAATTTGTATATGAATTTACAGTAAGTATTCATCCAGATATCAAATAAGTTTATTACAAAACTAAAAGACTGTAACATTGGGAGGTAGTATGTTATCCTGGAAAAGAAATAAAATGCAAAATATATAGATCATGTGGGCAACCTCAAGCTGTGCAACGTCACAGCATTCAATACTGAACGCAACGTTTCCATTTCAGACTGAGGCCAGCAGCCCTGAGAAAAGGAGTCACTCACGCAGAGATCCATTGTAATATGAAATCTACTCTACTACAATTTAGTTGAGGTCCATCCCATCATTAAGAAACACTCACCTCCCTCCAGAGATACCATCTGACCTGCTGAGTTCCCCCAACTTTGTGTACTTTGCTTAAAATCTCCAGCATCAACAGAACCTCTTCAGTCTCCATTTAGTGCTTTAATTTGATTTTCTCAAGCCTTGAGTGGGTGACCTTGTACTTCCCCACAGGATATTTGTTCCAACTGAAACTCTGTGCATCAGACATATGCCAAAAGCAAGCACTTCCCAATGATTTCCCAGTGTCTAAGCAAATCTTAATTTCATCAAGTTACATGTATTTCAATTTTGTGGCAACAAACTAAATTTTGACATCTCTGTAGACCATGCATTTCCTAAGTATAATTAAACCAAAATGATTATTGCTATTTGGGCTTAGTTTGCACCCTCTATATCATTAGCTCTACGAACTTCACTGATTCAGCTGCTTATAAACACATTGATGCTCCTCACTGATAATGCTGTTTACAGTTACTGTTCTATAGATTTGCTCAGTATGCCTGCAGAAAAAGTATCTCGGGGTGTGGTGACATGTATGCACTCTGATAATAAAATGAACTTTTGAACTTTCTCCATTGAACCATGGCAGACCTACTTTGAGAGCAAAAACAGGATACCTTCAGCAAATCATAAAAACTTTCAAGACTGCTTTATTCTTTCATTTTCAAAATATGCAAAACTATTACACTAAAATATATAGTCAGTCAACACATTTTACACTGAATGCTTCATTCTTTCATAAAAGACCAAAATTCCAAATTTTTCATCTGCATGTTCCTCACTTACTTTTGTCCATTTAGAGCAGCATGGTGTAGTGGAGTATATCCTGAGCAATCCACACAATTGACATTTGGCCCTCTCCAAATACTGAAAAAGAAAAAACATTCTTTCAGAAATATTACTTTATTCCAACATAGTCAATGAAGTCAACACAATAATCTAAGTATACAACATGAATCCTTGCAGGAAAAGAAATGGACTCATTGTGACAGTGCATTGGAAGAGTCTCAGCATAACATGGCAAGACAAAGCTACATATCCTTAATCATTCTTGACTACATTCCTACATTGAGGAATCAATCAGAAAGCAAATTTCTCTTGAGGACAATTGTCATCCTTCTACATTTCCATGTGACCGAATATTACCAACTCGAACATCAAACTTGCAGTCCTGTAAAGGAAAAAAAATCAGAAGCTGTTGTGCTTTTCCTTGCTGCGTTATCCCATTCAGAAACTGGCATAGAAAATGCTTTACATCTTCAAGAAAACTCACTTTTTGAAAGTGAGCTTTGCCATTAACCATTACCATTTTCACATGGCAACAAATGGCAGCCATTGTTCTTTAGGCCGCCCGTGACAATATTATCTGCATGATATATTGTCCTACAAAAGAGGTGAAAATTGTGCAGTCCCTTCTACAAGTGATATATCAATAGATCTCTGATATTGGGAATCTAAAATAAAAACAAAAAATATAGAAACATAAACATTTGAATACTGGAGTATATCCAACATTTTCTACCTTTATTATATACTATTTGCAGTGTACCTGGAACATAAGTGAATCAGGCAAGCTATTAATCTTAAAAAACTATCAAATTTAAATATTGTCTTTAAATTTAAAGACAATCACAGTGCATGGTCTGAACAAGCAAATTCTGTCATTGCAGCTAACTATGTTTCATTAAGTACAGAAAGAGAAACTGAAAGGAGGATACACTGGATGAAAACCTGTATATTAAAATACAAAGATAAAAAGTTTTCAGTGACCGAGTGGTTGACTCACAGTCAGTATAAAACTGTTAAAAGGTAACTTTGAAGTAAATAATCCCCTACTTTCTAATTGAAAATCAAAAAACTGAAGATGAAGATCTGAAATAAAAACAAAACACTAAAAATATGCTTCCGATGAGGCCGCATCTGTTAAGAGAGAAACAAGAAAACATTTCAAGTCAATGATCCTTCAGAAGAAAGGGTTATGAAAAGCTGTTACTATTCTGAAACTTTAACTGTGTTTCTTCCTTCAGAGGCTACGGACCTGCTGAGAATTTCCTGCACTTTTCATTTTTATTCCTTAAATTTTGTACTGAGCTTACACAATATCTTGAGTACAAATTCAGGAAACTTATGTTACACGAATCATTTGACTGTAAGTCAGATAGCAAATCACTATGTTCACAAAATTAATGGTAAAGCCGTGCACTTTGCACAGGAACTTAGAGCCTTCAGTGTTCAATCATCGGAGTTTCCTTGTGCCAAGTTGTCATAACATCAACTCGCCATGAATCTGATAACATTCTTTTGACCAGTATGGAATCTTAACCCTTGTTATTATTTTCTGTAGATCTTCCCCATGTGGAATGAAGATGTCAGTGGAGGGTGAAAAAAATTGTAAGGCAGCTAAATTAAGTGAATCCTTCTCAAATGGACAGTCAGAATGCTAATTTCCCCATCTTGACAATCTCTGAAGCTAGTTCATTTGATAGAGATGCAATGTGGAACCACACAGCGAAACTGTAGCAGCTGATGCACCATCAATAACTCTCGGGGACGGGAGGCGAACAATAGGCTTTTATTAGCTGCAAGAGACCACGATTAGCAGCAAGAGACCACCACACAACATCCTGGAGACTGAGGGAGAAGCAGTGCCTCCAATCGCCTTTATACAGCAGTCTGTGGGAGGAGCCACAGGAGCAGTCAGCAGAGGGGCATGTCCAGACAGGTATATGTAGTTCACCACAGCAGCTCAACGACAGAAAAGCTCAACAACTTCAACATAACTTGGTTGCCAAGTACACAGATGAGCAACGCCCTTTACACTATTTTCTCTTGTGTGAGACCTCCGCCAAATAAATTAAAAATCTGCAATGCAATCCTCAACTCAAACATGAGCATACTGCACCACTTTAAATTCAAAATAAATATTTTCTCTCAATTTGCTTAAGTTTTAATTCAAGCCCCTGTAGAAACGTACTTGTAGTAAGAAAATGTCAGTTTTGTCTTCAACAAAATGGAACTTGTATTGCACTTGTATTGCTTTGCTAATAGTATTCGTGCAACATTATCCCAATGGAACGCAAATCCTTGACAAACTACAGACCAGCAGATGCATGACTGGAAGAATGTCAACTCCTCTGATTAAACCCAAGTACCGTAGATTCCGGATTTTAAGCCGCTACTTTTTTCCCACATTTTGAACAGCTTTGAACTCTGCGGCCTTTAATACGGTGCGGCTAATACATTATTTTTTTTCATGCCGCCGAAAACATTTTGCCTCGTAACAGTAGACCAATAAAATTGATGAGTAGTTCACAGAGGTCCAATGAAATTGTACGATAAATCAAGCGCACTTTCACAATTAAATTATTGTAAATCAGTCATTTGTACTCACCCTCATCAACATGGAAAACACTCGAAGAAAAGCATTGTGCTGCCTTTATGGCAGTTATTTAGTTTATAATATTTTCGCTTAGTAATACATTTTCTAGTTAAAGTTAGAAGAGTTTTAACTATATTTGTTTTCTGTACTACATCGCGGGATGCTATGACGTCACACCCGGTTTCGCCGCGTCTTGTGGGAAAATGCCGGTTTGCGATAAATGGGACGGCGGGGGCGAGCGGCGGAGCCAAAACGCTGCTTTTAAGTTAAAGGCGATCAATAACTTTTCCTGGTAGGCTGCAGTATATATATTTTTTACCAGTCGTTAGGAGATATTGGAATGTTGTTCAGTAAAAAAGTATACGCAACGTATATTTAAAAGTAGCCGCGTTACAGGCACGGTTCGAAAAAAAGCATTTGCAATATGTATTTGTTTATGTTACCATATGGATTTAATTAAAAGTTAAAAAATCCTCACGTGTAATATCTTTCTGTGTAAATATCTCATATTACAACGTGGGACACCTGCGGCCGAAAATCCGGTGCGGCCTGTACAAGTAAAAAATTGATTTTCTTTCTAAAATTAGAGCCAGCGGCTTTTAATCAGGTGCGCTCTGTAGTCCGGAATCTACGGATATGTTGTCTTTTTTTGGAGGTGACCACCGGTACTTGTGTGGTGATGTTCTCCCCTTGCTGCAAGCAAAATAAATGCACTTATGATCGAACCACTCAAAGTTATTTGCTATTTGTTATGGGACAGAGCAAAAATGTGGTTGACACCCATAATTTGTTCGGCCTTGACCTGCACATCATCTCCTGTAATTTTCCTTTATTTGCATGAAAATTTCCACACGACACAAAAATTTCAACACCACAAACTTTCTAAATAGTTGGTTTCATTACTTCACAGAATGCCATTTAATACAGAAGGACAGCACATAAGATTCCACCTTTGAGTGTGGTGGAACAACAATAAAGCTTGAACAAACATCCAAAAATGGTTCCAACGCTAACCTTAAGTTCTTCTAATTCATCTAAATTATGCCAATTCTTCTGGTTAGTGTCAATATGGTATTTGCCGAGGTCAAAGAACAGTTCTCAGGTGGCACACATTGCATGTGAAAAAAAAACCTTGAAACAAAATCAAGATAAAACTGGAACTAGAAAAAAAAACGAATTGAGTTTGGCATAGGATACATTAGCAGAAATGTTAAATATTAGGAATGAAATTAACAGTTTGACTACACAAGAAATCAGGAAAAATTTAATGTTTCTGAAACAGAGACACTATGAAAGTGGATCTAAATCTATAAAAATACTGGCATGAAGACTGAAAAAAAAAGCACAAATACAATTCATAGAATTAGGGATCCAAGAACAAAAGTGATTTAAGAAAAATAAGCTAAATGAAATTCAAGAAGCTTTTGAAGTGCTTTACAAAACTCTATATTCCAGAGTTCTAGGGGGAAGCATAACCCAAACTGACACCTTCTTGAATTCTCTAGAGTTACCCATTTTAAGCAAAGAACAAAATAGGACGATGACTGCTAACATAACTGAAGGTGAACTAAAAACTGCAATTAGTAGGCTTAAATTAAGCAAATCACCAGGATCAGATGGATATACGGCAGAGTGGTATAAAGAATTTAAAAATTAGTTAATTCCTGTTTTACTCCCCACAATGAACTGGGCTTTAAAAAAAGGTGCGTGCAAATGCCACCCAGCTGGAAGGAGGCGATAATGTCAGCTATACCAAAAGAAGGCAAGGATAAAATGGAATGTGGGTCATTTAGACCAATATCTGTTCTTAATGTGGATTATAGATTATTTACCTCCATCATGGCCAAATGATTAGAAAAGTTCCTAGTCACACTGATATATAATGATCAGACAGGTTTTATACAACAACGCCAAACACAAAACAATATACAAGGGACACTTCACATTATGGATCATATACAAAAAAATAAAATCGAAGCAATAGTGATAAGCATGGACACTGAAAAGGCATTTGATTTGGTTAATTGGAATCTTCTTTACAGAGTTTTACATAGATTTGGTTTACATGACACAATTATTAAAACTATGACAATCCTACTGCTAGGATTAAAATCAGTGGATATTTATCAAATAGTTTTACCCTAGAAAGGGGCACGAGACAGGGTTGTGCATGGTCACCGCTACTTTTTGCATTATATTTGGAACCATTAGCTCAATACATCTGACAAAATGATGTCATATTAAAGCCTCAGAGCATAAATTGACCTGTTACGCCAATGACATTTTGATCCATCTAGGGCAACCAACATACTCTTTACCTAAATTGATGCAATCCTTTGAACAATATGGCCAATTATCAGGATACAAGATCAACATAGATAAAACCCAATTACTTACATATAACTATAGCCCACCAAGAGAAATTGAAAGTAGATATCCCTGGGCATGGCAAACAGAGTCTTTCAAATATTTGGGCATCATTATGTCAAAAGATTTAGCAAAATTATCAGAATGCAATTATTCGCCTATATATAAAAAAATTAAGGAAGATATAACAAGATGGAACCTAATTCATTTTTTTAATCTCAGTTCAAGGATTGAATCCATTAAAATGAATATACTGCCCAGACTATTATATCTCTTTCAGACCCTACCAATAGAGATTAACCAAAATCAATTCAATGAATGGAACAAAATGCTATCAAGATCAAGATCAGTGGTCGGCTGGTGGTGCAGTGACATCAGCAGTAGACTCCAGAATGGAGCCTCCCGGGCTCGAATCCAATCTGGCTGCTCCTGAGTATGCTTTCCATCCGTGCTGAGTTGAGTGTTGAGCTCGCAACTCGACCTCATAAAATCAAGAAAAATATACTGCATAATGCCTGTATGAGGAGTGGCATGCCAGTCTTTTGTTCTGCACCTTCTAAGGCATGAAAATGCCCGATACTGGCATCTCAGGCCTGAGTCAACGTCATCATATATATGGCAAGGTAAAAGGCCAAGAGTTCATCTCAAAACTTTGCAATTAGCCAAGGAAAAGGGGGGATGGGGCTTACCTTCTCTTAGAGATTATTTTGCAGCACAGTTGAGAGCTGTGATATGCTGGTGCAACCTGTCATATGACGCTCAATGGAAAAACATTGAAGAGAGGATACTTTCCATCCCCATACAGACAATTTTGGCTGATAACAACATACAAAGTTACATAAATACTACTGATACAGAGTCGACTGTACTTCCTTAGAAGGTTGTCGTCATTCAATGTCTGTAGTGAGATGCTGAAGATGTTCTATAGGTCAGTTGTGGAGAGCGCCCTCTTCTTTGTGGTGGCGTGTTGGGGAGGAAGCATTAAGAAGAGGGACGCCTCACGTCTTAATAAGCTGGTAAGGAAGGCGGGCTCTGTCGTGGGCAAAGTACTGGAGAGTTTAACATCGGTAGCTGAGCGAAGGGCACTGAGTAGGCTACGGTCAATTATGGATGAATTTCCCATGGGGATGAATAAAGTATCTATCTATCTATCTGATAACCCATGGGTGAAATGGACTCTTAAAATATGGAAAACTATTATAAAAGAATATAAACTAGAGGGAGATATTGCAAATTCTTAAATGGTGTGCATATGACTCGGATTTTACTCTGAATAAACTAGATGCTAGATTTAAGGACTGGACAGCTAAAGGAATAACAGTTCTTTGTAATATAATGAAAGAAGGAACACGGTTCAGTTTTGAAATGCTTAAAGAGAAAGACTTATTAGAAAGACTTTTATCAGTATTTACAGATGTGACAGTATATTAATAGGAGGGTTTAAAAACGTAACCAAGGCAAGTACATGTTTGATCGAGCTATTTAGAAAAGCATATAATTCAGATAATGGTAATAGAATAATTTCAAGCGTGTATAAAGGTTTGTCAAATGGAGGGATTATTATAGCTGAGGAAGAACGGACAATAATATGGAGGTATGGAAGTGTACCAGCTCACAGAAATGGAGGGAGTTTGGATGGAAAAACTTGATAAGATATTTTATTACACCTTCTCAGAAATCCCATTATGATAGTAATCTCCCTGTTTACTGGAGAAATTGTGGAAATCAAAATGCAAACCATTATCATATTTTTTGGGAATGCCCCGTTATCAAAAACTATTGGAGTGGGATACATAATGCCCTACAAGACCTCTTTAAATGTGAAATACCCTTAGAAAGTAAGACCATATATTTTGGGTATATACCTCACGAATGGCTGAAAAGAGATATATATTTAATGAATATACTGTTGGTGGCTGGTAAAAAGACTCTTACCAGGAAATGGCTATCACAGGAGAGCCCAACTTTAAACGCATGGATGGAAATTACAATGGACATTCACAAAATGGAGAAGATAACAGTATCTGTTAATCATAAGTTGGAACAATTTGATTCATACTGGGAAAAATGGTTTAATTACATAATACCTCATAGGACTGATTTTATTCTCACAAATCAGTGAATATGTTGTAAAATAAAAGATCATTCCCTACTTGTACAGTTTTCTCCTTTTGCTTGTTCTTTCTTTCCTCTCTTTTCTATGTATATACCTCTGATAAATATTGTGGAGATTTGTAGTAAATATAACTATATGATCTTATAGAAATGTTTGTTTGATGATTAACTTCAATAAAAAATTACCAAAAAAATCAAGATAAAACCTAAAAAAAAACCTGGCCCTCACCACTGTAGCATAGCAGTTAACATAAGGCTATTACAGCTCAATTCCAACGCCATCTGTAAGGAACTTGTATGTTCCTCCCCATGAACACATTGGTTTCCTAAGGGTGTTCCGCTTCCTAACACAATCTAAAGATACACTGGTTAGTAGGTTAACTGGTTATTTGAAGTTGTCTTGTGATTAGGCTAAGAATACCTGTAAATAGTTGAGTTGTTTGGCAGTGCGGCTCTTTAGACCAGAGGGCGTTCCATGCTATATCTCTAAATAAAAACGTTACATTTACAACATCCAGCAGAATCAGAAGCTGAACTGAAATTACTACCTCATGAGAAGTTTCTAATTTATGGTTAAGAGGTGGATATTTGCAAACCACTCATTATTTGCTGCATCTTAATTTTTTTTATTTGGCAATGTTGGAATCAATTATTTGTGGTCTTTACACATCAATTTTTAAAAATCTGTTTTTATCTGTTAATAACCTTGATAAAAGCCTGAAAACTTCTTTTCTTTTAAATCAATTGCACTGGAGTGGACAATATATAAAAATCTTTTTAAACTTTTCTTGCTACACATGGTTTTATGCAAACATGATTGCATCAAGCGTTAAGTGTGTTCTGGTATCCAAATTATGTTCAGATCAGCTATATGGGAATTCACAGTACGATGTTACATCTATCCTATTTAAAAAAGCAGTGACCAATGCAAATTGGAGTACAGGCAGTCCCCGGGTTAAATACGAGTTTCGTTCCTGAGTCCGTCTTTAAGTCGGATTTGTACGGAAGTCGGAACAAGTGCATCCAGTATTATTTAGCGTCAATTTGTCAAATGTTTGTCTTAGTATATAGTATATATTTTACCTTTCTATGCATATAAAACACTTAAGAAACGTATGTATTCCAATAATTAAACCACTGCGTTGCTTAGTAATAATTGTAGCTTTCATCGGGGCAGCACCTTTCATATGCTCCATTATTCTCACTTTTCCGTTATCCTTTAAAATTGTTCTGATCGTTGACCGACTGTAACCTAACACTTTTCCAATGACCAAGGTGTTTCACCTCTTTCCAAACGCTTTATTATTTCCAATTTATTTTTAATCGTGATCACTTCCCGTCAATGGAACAGAAACACTGCAAGCGGCGGCTCCCGAGCTTTGCCGGCTCCCAAGGTCCGCTGGGCCCTAAGGACCACCGCATTGAGACAAGCTAAATGGGACAATGTGCTGGGCTTGGGTATTTGATCCTCCACAATATTCCGCGTGGGAATTTAAACTGGAGGTGGCAGTGTTTTTTTTTACGAGGTCGAGTTGCGAGCTCGACATCAGCCCGACACGGATGGTACGGAGTCACAGGATCAACATCAACCCAGCACGGGAACAGTCTATCATTGGATCGAACTCTGGAAACTCTATTCTCCTGCCTGGCACTGATCTCACTGCGCCACCAGCCAACCAGAATGGGGGGGGGGGGGGGGGGGGCAGGGTCAGGGTGAATCTTACTAGGAAAAATTTAAGCCAAATACAAAGTTAAACACTCAACACAGCGTCAACGGCAATGACTTAAAATGGCAGACGGTGCTCTTCATCCTCGGTTCGTAAATACAAGTTGTCTGTATGTCGGACGTTCGTAACTCGGGGACTACCTGTATCCATTTCTAAATAAACCACAATTTTACTGTAGAAATAAAACTATATTCTAACTCTGAATGCAATCAGAGATGTTCACAGGAAAATTGTTTACTTTGACAATATGTAAATAATAGTGTTTGGAAAAAGTTCACTGTGGAGTTTGACCATAAAATTAATAATAAGGAACAGAAAAATGTTCCCCAACCCAAATTCTATACGTAACAGTACCACACAGGAACAGGCCCTTCAACCCAATGTCTGTGCTAACCACAATGCCAAACTAAATCCCAAGTGCCTGTACATTGATGTTTTCCTCCATTCCCTGCCTGTTCACATCTGTCCAAATGTCTCTTGAGCTTTGCTATCATGTCTGCTTCTGCCAGCTTCCTAGCTGTACGTTATAAGTACCTACCACTGCATGGGGAAATAATCCCACAAATCCCAAAATTTTCCCCCTCTCTCACATTTCTACAATGGTATGCATTCCTTGCTTAAAATGAGTACAGCTGCAGCTCCAACACCACTCAGCCTGAATAACTGGTATCGTAATCGTGACAGGATACCTTCATTCCCTCCACCACTAGTATATCACGTAGTATTTACCAAAGCTATTCTGACAGCACCACACAAACTCATAGCCTCTATCATCAATACAATGCCAGGCATGCACCAACATTTCATAACACAAATGGCAACGATTCACGCATTAAGTTCACACTGGCTCTCAGAGGAATCCCATCTCTTATTTCCAGAAATTTTTATTCTCTCTCATTTGTCCATCAATTCAACCTGATTCTCCTACCACCTTCTATAGTAAGAAAAATCTGTGACAGCCAATTAACGAAATTAGCAAATTGTTGGGATTGGAAAGAAATTCAATATGAGGAAACTCATGGTCACAAGAAATACATGCCAGCTCTACAGAGACTACACCAGGAATCAAGTTGATCGAGCTATGAGACTTTATCAGCACTTCATGCTGGCCATGTTTCAGAAGTATACTTGTATTCTTTCTAAGCCATTGGGCCTAATTCCTGGTACCTACTGTCTGGCTGAACTATGAAAGTATTTTTTTGTTTGATATAATAGAAACATAAGAAAACCTACAGCACAAACTAGGCCCTTCAGCCCACAATACTGTGCCAAACATGTATTTACTTTAGTAATTACCTCGGGTTACCCATAGCCATCTATTTTTCTAAGCTCCATGTACCTGTCTAGGAGTCTCTTAAAACACCCTGTTGTATCTGCCTCCACCACAGTCACCAGCAGCCCATTCCAAGCACTCACCACTCTTTGTGTAAAAAACTTTCCCCTGACATCTCCTCTGTACCTACTTCCGAGCACCTTAAACCTGTGCACTCTCACATTAGCCAATTCAGCCCTGGGAAAAAGCCTCTGGCTATCCACACAATCAATGACTCTCATCATCTTAAACACCTCTATCAGGTCACCTCTCATCCTCTGTCGCTCCAAGGAGAAAAGGCCAAGTGCACTCAGCCTAGTAAATTTGTTGATGACGCAAAGGTTGGGGGTGTTATGGATAGTGTGGAGGGCTGTCAGAGGTTACAGTGGGACATTAACAGGATGCAAAACTGGGCTGAGAAGTAGCAGATGGAGTTCAACCCAAAAAGTGTGAAGTGGTTCATTATGGTAGGTCAAATATGATGGCAGAATATAGTATTAATGGCAAGACTTTTGGCAGTGTGGAGGATCTGAGGGATCTTGAGGTCCAAGTCCATAAGTCAAAGCAGCTGCACAGGGTGGACTCTGTGGTTCAGAAGGCATAGGGTGTATTGGCCTTCATCAATCGTGGAATTCAATTTAGGAGCCGAGAGGCAATGTTGCAGCTATATAGGACCCTGGTCAGACCCCATTTGGAGTACTATGCTCAGTTCTGGTCGCCTCACTACAGGAAGGATATGGAAACCATAGAAAGGGTGCAGATATCCGATAAGGCACCTGGACTTTTTGTTTGGCATAAATTAATCATGGAATACATTCCTTTGGACTTTTTGACATGTAAGGTACACTCAAAACAAATAGTTTTCATAAAACATGGCAACCTTTTCTGCAGTATGTAGATGTAAATCTGTCTGCTATACTAATAAGGGCTTTTGTATAGGATGTTGTGTTGATGTCTATATTTTGATGGAAGGGTTCTGATAGCTGGCATCTGTGAGGGGAAGAAATGTAAATGTATCTGGAAATAGAAAGTTTTGTTATGCTGAGCAAAAAAAATATAATAAAAAAGGGTGCAGAGGAGATTTACAAGGCTGTTGCCCGGATTGGGGAGCATGCCTTATGAGAATAGGTTGACTGAACTCGGCCTTTTCTCCTTGGAGCAACGGAGGATGAGAGGTGACTTGATAGAGGTGTATAAGATGAGAGGTGTATAAGATGAGAGGCATCGATCGTGTAGATAGTGAAAGGCTTTTTCACAGGGCTGAAATGGCTGCCACAAGAGGGCACAGGTTAAGGTGCTGGGAAGTAGGTACAGAGGAGATGTCAGGGGTAAGTGGGTTTTTTTTTACGCAGAGTTGTGACTGCATGGAATGGGCTGCCGGCAACGGTGGTAGAGGCAGATATGATAGGATAGACTTTTGGATAGGTACATGGAGCTTAGAAAAATAGAGGGCTATGGGTAACCCTAGTAATTTCTAAGGTAAGGGCATGTTCGGTACAACTTTGTGGGCCGAAGGGCCTGTATTGTGCTGTAGGTTTTCTATGTTTCTATGTTTAAATACACAACATCCACTGACTCTCTTTTATCTATACTGCTTGTTATTTGCTCAAATAATTCCAACAGATTTGTCAGGCAAGATTCCCCATAAGGAAACTATGCTGACTTTGGCCTATTTTATCATGTGCCTCCAAGTACCCAGAAACCTCCTTAATAATGGACTCTAACATCTTCCCAACCATTGAAGTCAGGCTAACTGGCCAGTAACTTCCTTTCTTCCACCACCCACCCTCCTTAAAGAGTGGGATGACATTTTGCAATCTCTCTGTCCTCCAGAACCATGCCAAAAACTCATGATTCTTGAAAGATCATTACTAGTGCCTCCACAATCTCTTAAGCTACCTCTTTCAGGACCCATCTGCTTCAGATGACTTATCTACCTTCAGACCTTTCAACTTCCAAAGCACCTTCTTCTTAGTAGTAGCGACTACACTCACCTCTGCTCTTGACACTCAAATTTCTGGCACGCTGCTAGTATCTTTGACAGTGAAGACTGATGCAAAGTACTTTAGTTTGTATGCCATTTCTTTGTCCCCCTCCTTACTACCTCTCCATTGTCATTTTCCAGCAGTCTGATATCAACTATCACTCCTCATTTACTCCTTATATATCTGAAAAATAATATTAAAGCTCTTTTATATTATTGGATAGCTTACCTTTTATATGTAATCTTTTCCCTGCTTATGGTTTTCTGTTGGTTTTATTAAAAGCTTCCCAATCCTCTAACTTCCCACTAATTTCAATTAGCTCTTTGAGTCTACTCCACCATTCAGTCATCTACCTTCTCGTAGAAGACAAAACAGTAGTACAACTCTAAACTTCGCAATACTAAATAGAATATAGTTATCCTTGCCTTCTAGCTGCTGGTGGACAATTAAGCCATCAAGCCAGAAAATACAATGTGTTGGAATTGTAATTCCAATGGACATTTAGTTGTATACTGGAGGAAGGGGTGCAGCACGAAAAAAAAGGAAAAGGCCAAATATGTTACATTGGGGGAAAACAAAAGGAGCCAATGCTAAAAAAGGGACTTGATGTCATACGATAGGCAGACAATAATCAAATACTCCAGAAGAACTGGACAAAGGAGGAACTAGTTACTAAAGGTGACATAGTGAGATCTCAGTTAATCAGTAAGAGAGTGATAACACCACAGTGGTAAAATAAAGTGATAAACCAATAAACAGGAATGATAAAGCCACACCAACAGTTCCAAGATAAAAATAAGTTACACTGATACTCATTGCAGAGCTGTGGGAAAATATAAACATACAAGTGTTTACAGGCAAAATGAGCACAAAACTGGGAAGTGACATGTTCATATAGTAGAATGGAAGCATGGAGATAAGTTGCTAATCGCAAGGGACAGATGTGTCAAGGGCAGCCATTGTAAAAACCTGTCGAATAGCTGCAATCATGAAGCAGAAAGTTATACATGCATACATTGTAAATAATTGGGTTTAAAACTTCCTTCCCAATGTAAGTCTGTATCAACACGGACTTTACAACCAATCAAAAAGTACTTCTGTTGTAAAAAAAAGCATCAGAGATATATTTAAGATATATTTAAAATAGCATAAGAGCAGAGAATGGAGAATGAACGAAAATTCTTTTCGATTGAATTAGCAAAGCAGAACTGGGTCAAAAGCAATAAAATTCTATAACTATTATCAAGATTCATGTGAAAGGTACAAAAGAGCTAGATATGAGCAACAGCATGTATTGAAACATAAAATAAAGCAAGCCACTTTGATTAAAATAATTAAAATCAAGAACGCATCAAAATTGTGGGTACTGGATAGAAACCAAAATAAAACAAAAAAAGATCAGGTCTATTGATTCAACCATGGCAGGAAGGTTCTTGAAAAGTGTTTGTTGGTCAACTGGTAATTGTGAAAGAAATGGTTCAGAGTGTAAAAAAAGCAGTAAAATGATAATAAAGTCCAGTGCATTAAAAATGTATCCCCTCCTGTTTTACGATGAAGTATTTTCTTACTGCAATAAAAGATGCACTCTCCAGAGGGAGATCCAATTTTTGACTGAGGAAGTGGAGAATTGTGCATTGAAAGAAGCTTGTGCAAATAATCTTATTTTACTGCACCCTTCAATATAAAAAGATAGCAAGGTAAATCCTAGTTATATTTTGAACAGGATTAGGTGATTTTTTTGAAAAAGTAGTGTTTCTTTTCTCTTTATTCAGTTTCAGATTCTGGAGTATCCAGCATTTATTGCCCATCTCTAACTACTCTCAGATAATTATGGTGAGCTGCCTTAAATCACAACAGTCCTTCTAGCAAAACAAGTAAAATATTTTCCTTGTGGAATCAGAGTCATGGAAGAGTACAGCACAGAAACAAGCCTTTTGGCCCATCTAGTCCATTTAAGCTGCCTACTCCCTTCAATCTGCACCAGGACCATAGTCCTCCATACCCCTACTATTCATGTGCCTATCCAAACTTCTTTTGAATGGGGAAATTGAGCTTGCATGCACCACTGATGCTGGCAGCTCTTTCCACACTCTCAACCCTCTGAGTGAAAAAGTCTCACCTCATGTCCCCCTTAAATATTTCCCTTTTATTCTTAGCCCATGACCTCTGGTTGTCTCACCAACCTGAGTGGAGAAAGCCTGCTTTCATTTACTCTATAACCTTCATAAGTTTTGCATTCCTCTATCAAATATCCTCTCAATCTTCTACATTCGAAGGAGTAAAGTCCTAACCCATTCCTTATAACACAGATCCTCCAGATCCAGCAAAATCCTTGTGAATTTTCTCTGTACTCTTTCAACCTTGTTTACATCTTTCCTGTAGGTAGGTGACCAAAACTGCACACAATACTCCAAATTCAGCCTCACCAACAACTTATACGTCTTCAACATTACATCCCACCTCCTGATTCATGAGGGTCAATGTGCCAAAAGGTTTCTTTATGACTATAACTACCTATGATGCCACTTTCAATGATTAATTAACCTGTATTTCCAGATCACTTAGTTCTACCATACTCCTCAGCACTCTCCCATTCACTGTGTAAGACTAGTCCTGGCTGGTCCTACTGAAGCGTAACAGCTCAGACTTGTCTGCATTAAATATTATCTGTCATTTTTCAGCCCAATTTTTCGTGCTCATCCAGATCCCACTGCAAGCAACAATAGCCTTCCTCATTGTCCACTACATCCTCATTCTCTTTTTTTAATTTTTTTTATTGAATTTTCAAATGAGTTACAAAATAGAAGGAAAAAAATATATATATATCGACCCTCCCCCCTCCCCCTCCCCTTAACCCCTCCCCCTAACATATCCCTATATATAAGAAAAAGAGGGGGGGAAATGAAAGAAAAAAAAAGAAAAAAGAAAGAAAGAAAGCCTGGATATCGGAAGATCCCCACATGCTCCATGGAGTTCAAATTAGCTTTAATGTATATCTATGTTTCTTTCCTCAGATGACCAATAATTTTATCTTCGGAGCACCTATATATTTAATCCTATCTTTTGTAAATAAGGGCACCAAATTTCCAGAAATATATCATATTTATTTCTTAGATTATAAGTAATTTTTTCAAGTGGAATGCAACTGAAAATTTCATTCTTCCAACGATCTATACTTAAGTATAAATCCGATTTCTAAGTAACTGCAATAGCCTTTGTGGCTACTGCCAACGCAATTTTTATGAACTCTTTCTGCTATTTGTTCAATTTGGGTTTCGGTTTTATCCCTTCAATATCACCTAGTAAGAATAATATTGGATTGTGTGGAAGCTGTGTTCCAATAATTTGTTCCAGTAAAACTCTTAAATTTGTCCAAAAAGGTTGAATTTTAAAACAAGACCAAGTAGAGTGTAAAAAAGTACCAATTTCTTGATTACATCGAAAACATTAATCAGATAAATTTGAGTTTAATCTATTTATTTTTTGTGGTATAATATATAACTGATGTAAAAAGTTATATTGTACTAATCTTAGTCGAACATTTATTGCATTTGTCATACTGTCAAGACATAATCTTGACCAACTTGTTTCATCAATTTTAATATTCAAAAAAAGGTTTCCCATTTTTGTCTTGACGTATGAATTCCTTGTTTAATTGCCTGTTTTTGAATCAAATTATACATACCAGAAATAATTGTTTTAATTTTTCCTTTATGAATTAAAAAGTTTCTATTTCATTAGGTTTCCGCAATAACATTGTTTGACCCAGTTTATCTCTTAAATAAGCCCTTAATTGGAAATAACAGAAAAGAGTGTTATTTGATATTTTATATTTATTCTTTAATTGGTCAAATGACATTAAAATACCTCCTTCAAAACAGTCTCCTATATATCTAATCCCTTTGTGAAACCAGTTATATAAAAGTTAAATATCCATGGTAAAAGGAATAAGTTTGTGCTGCCTTTATGGCAGTTATTTAGTTTATAATATTTTCGCTTAGTAATTCGTTTGTTAGCATTTTTTAGTTAAAGTTAGGATTGTTTAAGTAAAATTCATTTGTCTGTAATATATCACGGCATGCGATGATGTCACATCCGGTTTCGCCGCGTCTTGTGGGAAAATACCGGTTTGGGATAAACGCAAGGGTGGGGGGCGCTCACATGTGGCAGTTCAGCACGAGTAAGGTTGTTCTCTACGCAGTAGAGACACAGTGAAAGCAACGCTGTATGTCATGAGATAATCGATATGTTGAATTAAAATGTTAACGCTGATTCTGTTAAAAGTAACGACGGTCGATAAGGTTTATGTTTTCGTTAGTTAAAGAGTCGGGATAGTTTGTGTTGAAGTGTATTTAAAGCAGTCAATGGAGCAGGTAGATTCTGACTGTATGCTGCACTTTAATGTAATGTAGTTATTGTAGTTTTACCTTTGCAAGTATTCACGATGCAAATGTGATATTTAGAAGGAAACACTGTACCAATCTTGTATTGTTTTATCAACAGTTTTCACCATACGTTAATGTGAAGAGTGAACAGTAAATGGTTAATCTTACTGCGACCTTGTTTTCATTGACTACGGTTTACCTCGACGTTTAATTCGGGTTCCGTCACACCTGATCGAGAACGTTACAAAGTTTATTTTGAATTAAAGGTCTCTTTGTTAATAAAGATTTCTTTATCTCATCATCAACATTTATCTTATTCCATAAATCAATCAAATGTTTTAGTATAGGAGATTCTTTCTTTTCCCGTATCCATTTAGATTCCCATTTATATATAAAGTCTTCTGGTATATTTTCTCCTATCTTATCTTATTCTATTCTAATCCATGCCAGTTTATCTTCATCAAAAAAAGATGCAATAAATCTAAGTTGATTTGCTTTGTAATAATTCTTAAAATTTGGTAATTGTAACCCTCCTAGGTCAAATGTCCATGTTAATTTTTCCACCAATATTCTTGACATCTTACCTTTCCAAAGGAATTTCCTTAACTCTTGAAAAAACTTCTGCGGTAATTGTATTGGTAGTGTTTGGAATAAATATTGTAATCTAGGGAATATATTCATTCTTACAGCATTGACTCTACCTATTAATGTTATTGGTAGCATCATCCATTTATCAAGATCCTCTTGAATTTTTTTCAATAATGGCAAATAATTTAGTTTATATAAATTCTTTATATCATTATCAAATCTTCTACCTAAATACTTCATACCATTTATCGGCCATTTAAATTGAGTTATTAATCGACATTGACCATAATCTCCTTTAGTAAGGGGTAGAATTTCACTTTTATCCCAATTTATTTTGTATCCTGATATTTTCCCATATTCTTCCAATCTAGAAGATAAATGCAATTGGTTAGTTAGATAAATCAGAACATCATCAGCAAATAAGTTAATCTTATATTCCTCCTGATTAACTCTGAAACCCATATCTGAGTCAGTTCTAATTAATTCAGCTAATGGTTCTATCGCCAACACAAATAAAGCAGGTGATAATGGACAACCTTGTCTAGTTGACCTTGTTAACTGAAATGATGTTGAAATTTGGCCATTTGTCACCATTTTAGCTTTGGGGTTAGTATTTAAGGTTTTAATCCATTTTATAAAAGATACTCCTAATCCGTATTTTTTCCAATACCTTAAATAAAAAATCCCATTCCAATCTATCAAATGCTTTTTCTGCATCCAAACCAAATGCCACACTCATTTCTTCCCTCTTTTGTGCCAAATGAATTATACTAAGTAACCGAGTTACATTATCTGCCGATTGTCTATTTTTAATAAATCCTGTTTGGTCCATGTGTATTAATTTTGGTAAGTATTTAGATAATCTATTAGATAAAATCTTTGCTATTATTTTATAGACCATGTTCAACAAAGAAATAGGTCTATATGATGTTGGCTTTAAAAGATCTCTGTCTTTTACTGGCAATACTATTAAAACAGCTGTCGAAAAAGGTTCTGGAAGTTTATGCGTTCTTTCCGCTTGGTGTATTAGTTCCATAAAAGGAGGAATTAATAAATCTTTAAACTTTTTGTAAAATTCAGGCGGAAAACCATCTTCTCCTGGAGATTTATTACTCTGAAGTGATCCTAGAGCTTCTTCGACATCTTTTAATGTAAAAGGCACATCTAATCCCTTCTGTTCTTCTGAATTCAATTTTGGGAGAGTTATTTGTGATAAAAAACCTTTCTATCTCAACAATATCATTTTGTGATTCTGATTGATACAGTTCAGAATTTAAAAAATTTAAAATTTCATTGATTTCTAAAGGTTTATAAGTAATTTTATTTACACTTGTTCTAATTGCATTTATCGTTTTGGAAGCCTGGTCTGTTTTTAACTGCCAAGCAAGAATCTTGTGTGATCTTTCACCTAGTTCATAATATCTCTGTTTAGTTCTCATAATTGCTTTTTCTGTTCGGTATGTCTGAAGTGTATTATATTGTAGCTTCTTATTAACAAGTTGTCTTTGTTTTTCTTCTGTCATATATCTTTGAGATTCTTTTTCTAATTTTGTAATCTCTTTTTCCAATTGATCTATTTCTACCATATATTCCTTCTTAATTTTAGAAGTATAATTTATTATCTGGCCTCTCAAATATGCTTTCATCGCTTCCCATAATATAAATTTATCATCAACTGAATCTGAGTTTGTATCTAAAAAAAACTGAATCCGTTTTTTCATAAAATCACAAAAATCTTGACGTTTTAATAATATTGAATTAAATCTCCATTTGTAAATCGATTCCTCCTTATCCATCATTATCATTGTCATTATCAAAGGGAATGATCTGACAATATTCTTGCTTTATATTCCATATTTTTCACTCTGTCTTGAATATTCGCTGATATGTTTTATGTCTATTTGAATAAAATGAATAATCTCTTTCTCTTGGGTTAATTCTTCTCCATATATCAATCAAATTTAAATCTTTCATCAATGATAAAGTTAATTTTGCTACTTTTGGTTTTGTAACAACCTTTGTTGACATATCTAAAACTGGTTCTAGACAAAAGTTAAAGTCTCCACCTATTAATATTTTATCGTGTGCATCAGCCAAATTCAAAAAAGCCTCTTGTATAAATTTTACATCGTTTTCATTTGGTGCATAAATATTCATAAGAGTCCATAGTTCTG